>NC_134207.1:199729132-200365478 GCF_965140235.1 Caretta caretta | reverse complement strand
GGGAGCCCTTTTTTCATCTTCATACATAAACTGCAATACTTAAAATATTTGTTAGAGAGTAAGATGCATGTCTCATCACAAATAATTTACGTAGTTAGTGAACCACTGCTGATTTTTGATCATACTGTCAAACAGGAACAGAATTTTGAATATATCTCTCCTCACCTCTCCCCTGCCATTAAAGTAAAAGTGATTTTTTTCACTTATTAAAAACTGTCAGTGAATGTAGTGCTTGTGAAAAGCACCAGATTGACCATTATAAAGATTATTATGGATACCTTTTTATGTAAAAAAAAAATGGAACAGCATAGGTAGCAGTAGTGCATGTTTTCCCACTCTGCCCTGTCTAAGCGCCTCAACCATCAGCCAGTCCATTTAGTTGTGAGAGGATAATTCATTCTCCAGCTGACTGAAACTACCAACAAGGGTGCTATTTGTGATGATATTTTTTACGGTGGGAGACATTTGTCCACTAGGAAATGGATTAAAACCACCTATTCATTTCCCAGAGACAACCAAACAGCCTTCAAATACTAATAACTTGGACTGTAACCGACCTGGGCTGGCTTTGAACCAGAGACCACAAGATGAAAGTTCTATATCTCATTATCAGTTCCCTGAGTCATCCTTTTCTCTTTAAATGTTTCTGCTGAAGAGGAGGCTCTTTCACTCTTGGGTGAAACCCCTAAAGGATTGCTAAGAAGAGCTCCTCCCCTCCATTGTCTTAGTCCCCTGCACTGTGCTTCAGCTTCTCCAGTATCCTGCATTCTGCTGCATCCCCTCTGATTCTTTGCTCCAGGGCATATCTAAGTTGTTTTTTTTTTATATTGTTTTTTGTTTACAGTTTTTTACCGTTTACAAAATGTAATGTAACTGCAAATGTACAATGGGAATGGAGAGGATGGATGTATAACACAGTATGGTTATATCCCAAATATCATACAAATATTTTGTCATTTATTCTAAAATGACCATACCATATTGTATCAGGATTGCTATAATTTGTGTTCTCTTTTGTTCTGTTTGAATGCCCAAGAATGATATACACACTCATTACATGGTTAGCCATAAATATTAGGACTGTCAATTAATCGCAGTTAACTCATGCGATTAACTCAGAAAAAATTAATCACGATTAAAAAAACTAATTGTGATTAATCGCACAGTTAAACAATAGAATGCCAACTGAAATTTATTAAATATTTTTGGATGTTTTCTACATTTTCAAATATATTGATTTCTATTGCAACACAGAATACAAAGTGTGCAGTGCTCACTTTATATTATTTTTATTACAAATATTTGCACTGTAAAAATGATAAACAAAAGAAATAGTATTTTTCTGTTCACCTCATACAAGTACTGCAGTGCAATCTCTTTATTATGAAAGTGCAACTTACAAATGTAGATTTTTTTTGTTATATAACTGCTCTCAAAAACAAAACTATGTAAAACTTTAGAGCCTACAAGTCTACTCAGTCCTACTTCTTGTTCAGCCAGTCGCTAAGACAAACAAGTTTGTTTACATTTACAGGAGATAATGCTGCCTGCTTCTTATTTACAATGTCACCTGAAAGTGAGAACAGGCTTTTGCATGGCACTTTTGTAGCCAGCATTGCACAGTATTTATGTGCCAGATATGCTAAACATTCATATGCCCCTTCATGCTTTGGCCACCATTCCAGAGGACATGCTCCCATGCTGATGATGCTCGTTAAAAAATAATGAATTAATTAAATTTGTGACTGAATTCCTTGGGGGAGAACTGTATGTCTTCGGCTCTGTTTTGTCCACATTCTGCTATATATTTCATGTTACAACAGTCTCAGATGATGACTTTTTAAGAATGCTGCGGGAAGCGGTGGCCAGCACATTCCTCGGCCCGCGCCACTTCCCACAGCCCCCATTGGCCTGGAGCTGCAATCGGTTGAACCTGCAGATGCAGAAGGTAAACAAACCGGCCTGGCCCACGAAGGGGTTTATCCTGGAGGGCCGTGGGCCAAAGGTTGCCGATCCCTGTCCTATGGAATGGTGGTTGAAGATGAAGGGACATATGAATCTTTAGCGCATCTGGCACGTAAATATCTTGTGACGCCGGCTACAACAGTGCCATGCAAAGGCCTGTTCTCACTTTCAGGTGACATTGTAAACAAGATGTGGGCAGCATTATCTCCTGCAAATTGCAACCAAGTTTGTTTGTCTGAGCGATTGGCTGAAGTAGGACTGAGTGGACTTGTAGGCTCTAAAGTTTTACATTGTTTTATTTTTAAATGCAGTTATTTTTTGTACATAATTCTACATTTGTAAGTTCAACTTTCATAATAAAGAGATTGCAATACAGTACTTGTATGAGGTGAATTAAAAAATTCAATTTCTTTTGTTTTTACAGTGCAAATATTTGTAATAAAAAATAAATATAAAGTGAGCACTGTACGCTCTGTATTCTGTGTTTTAGTTGAAACCAATATATTTGAAAACATAGAAAACATCCAAAAATATTTAAATATATGGTATTCCATTATTGTTTAACAACATGATTAATCAGAATTAATTTTTTAAATGCTTGATTAATCGCGATTGATTTTTTTAATCGCTTGACAGCCCCAATAAATATTCGTATAATTCTAAAGGTATTAATTTAGGATACAAGTTATTTTTTCATCCTACATTTCAAAATGACTTGAATTTAGTATAATACTGTGTTATAGACTTTGTCATAGTGATAACCAGTCTGCAATTCAGAGCTTTCTGCCACACAATTCCAGCAGTAAATTTATAAGGCTAGTGGTGTCACAAGTGATTAGTCAATTATTACAAACCATAACAAGGAGGTATCATTGTCAGCTGGACCAGATCCTGATGGAGTAAATGAGCAGGCTTCTGAAAATGACAAAGGGAATAACATGAACTTAACTTCTTATCATGCAAAAACATCCTTGTGAATATGCATCACAAAGTGATATCACCAAATATAATGGAAATATTTATTAACCTACTGTTGTTGTATCCAAAACGTAGGGAACATATAAAACACTGCATTTTTGTGGGTCTACAAAACATCCAGCTGTTGTCAGAAGGAAGTTTCATTTCTTTGTGATCGTGCAGTAGATTATTTTTTAATGTTTAGAATGTTAAATACCCATCAAACTATTACAATTTTTAGGTAGGTAGAATTTGGGGCCTACAGCTATTAAAGTGTCTTTTACATTTTTTAGAGGATTTTTGCTGAACTCTGACTTATTTCACTCTCTTGTTCTAAGGTGATGAATTCTTTACAAATAATTTTCTGTTTTATACAATGCAAAGTTCTAAAACAGAGAATAGAGGAAGAGAACTTGCCACTTCATGCCACACAAACTTTCATTATAAGTCTCAAATAACAAGTGAGCATTCTTCTTCCCTTGTACCCATTTCACATTCATCATTCCCAGAACTACTCCAAATCCACACACTTTTGAATGAAGTAATGAATGAAAATAAACCATTAAAGGACAGGCATGATGAATCCTGTATTCATACCCTATACACTACTGCAGTAACATCTGTACAAAATATGCCTTGTGAAATATCATTTGAAAACTAATAAGCTGGTCAATAATATCATCATGAAATATATGTAACAATATCATATGTGAAGTTTAAGTTCTCTCTGTGTACTGTTATTAGAACATGTTTGAGACCGGAAAGCCTAGAGTAGGTAAAGGTGATAAACAGGTATGTCCTAGACAAAGGAATGTGAATTTACCTCAGTTTACACATTAATGGTAAACAAAGCCATCAAGCTAAACCAGTGGGGGTTATCCTGAGACTCAACTCGTGAGACAGAAAATTAACAGGGCTCCTGTGCCCCAGTGGCACACAGAAGACTGAAGGAGGCCTTCCTAATTTTTAGGACAAAGACAGTTCCTTTGGGAATATAAGGGACAGAGAGACTCCATCTTAGTCCTTCACTTTAAGGAGACAAAGAAACCAAGAAATTTGACCTCTGTAATGAGTCCTGGTAGAGGCCAGCCAGTGAAAAGCTGGAAATAGACTGGGAGCGAGAGAAATCATCTTGAACAGAGACTGTATCTTGCTGGATTAAGTTTTAGACCTTTAGAGGTGTGTTTTCACTTTTATTTCCTTGTAGCCATGTCTACCTTATCTCTTTTACTAGATATCCCTTAATCCATGCTGTTTTGTTAATGACCTTGTTTTTCTTTCTTTGTAAATCATCAGAGCTGTACAGTAAAGTGTAAAAACAATGAAGAGTCCTTGTGGCACGTTAGAGACTAACAAATTTATCTGGGCATAAGCTTTCATGGGCTAAAATCTACTTCATCAGAGGCATGGAGTGAAAAATACAGTAAGCAGGGTACATATTATAGCACATGAAAAGACGGGAGTTGCCTTACCAAGTGTGGGGTCAGTGCTAACGAACCAATTCAATTAAGGTGGAAGTGGCCTATTCTCAACAGTTGACAAGATGGGGTGAACACCAAGGGAGGGGAAATTACTTTTGTAGTGCTAACAAGGCCAGTGCAGTCAAGATGGGAAAAATACTTTTTGTAGTGAACCATCCACTCCCAGTCTTTATTCAGGCCTAATTTGATGGTGTCCCGTTTTCAAATTAATTCCAGTTCTACAGTTTCTCATTGGAGTCTGTTTTTGAAGTTTTGTTGTTAAAGAATTGCCACTTTTAACTCTGTTAATGAGTGTCCAGGGAGACTGAAGTGTTCTCCTACTGGTTTTGAATTTTACAGTTCTTGATGTCTGATTTGTGTCCATTTATTCTTTTCGTAGAGACTGTCTGGTCTGGCCAATGTACATGGCAGAGGGGCATTGCTAGCACATGATGGCATATATCACATTGGTAGATGTGCAGGTGAATGACCCCCCGATGGTGTGGCTGATGTGGTTAGGTCCTATAATTTGGTCCCTTGAATAGATATGCAGACAGAGCTGGCAATGGGGTTTGTTGCAGGGATTGGTTCCTGGGTTAGTGTTTTTGTTGTGTGGTGTGTAGTTCCTGGTGAGTATTTGCTCCAGGTTGGGGGGCTATCTGTAAGCGTGGACTGGCCTGTCTCCCAAGGTCTGTGAGAGTGAGGGATCATCCTTCAGGATAGGTTGTAGATCCTTGATGATGCGCTAGAGAGGTTTTAGTTGGGGGCTGTAGGTGATGGCTAGTGGCATTCTGTTACTTTCTTTGTTGGGCCTGTCCTGTAGTAGGTGACTTCTGGGTACCCTTCTGGCTCTGTCAATCTGTTTCTTTACTTCACCATGTGGGTACTGTTGTTTTAAGAATGCTTGATAGAGATCCTGTAGGTGTTTGTCTCTGTCTGAGGGATTGGAGCAAATGCGGTTGTATCGTAGAGCTTGGCTGTAGACAATGGATCGTGTGGTGAGGTCTGGATGAAAGCTGGAGGCATGTAGGTAAGTATAGCGGTCAGTAGGTTTCCGGTATAGAGTGGTGTTTATGTGACCATCGCTTATTTTCACTGTAGTGTCCAGGAAGTGGATCTCTTGTGTGGACTGGTCCAGGCTGAGGTTGATGGTGGGGTGGAAATTGTTGAAATCCTTGTGGAATTCTTCAAGGGCCTCCTTCCCATGTGTCCAGATGATGAAGATGTCATCAATGTAGTGCAAGTAGAGTAGGGGTACTAGGGGACGAGAGCTGAGGAAACACTGTTCTAAGTCAGCCATAAAAATGTTGGCATACTGTGGGGCCATGTGGGTAACCATAGCAGTGCCACTGACTTGAAGGTATAAATTGTCCCCAAATCTGAAATAGCTGTGGGTGAGGACAAAGTCTTCAAGACACCACTGACTTCCTGAGGAAACTACAATCCATTGGTGATCTTCCAGAAAACACCATCCTGGCCACTATGGATGTAGAAGCCCTCTACACCATCATTCCACACAAAGATGGACTACAAGCCACCAAGAACAGTATCCCCTATAATGTCACAGAAAACCTGGTGGCTGAACTTTGTGACTTTGTCCTCACCCACAACTGTTTGCTCCAATCCCTCAGACAGAGACAAACACCTGAATGTCCTAAATAAAATAGTTCCCCTTATCGAAAGGTAGATCAGAAAACCACTCTTGCAGTCAAGACTGTGGAATATTCAGAATTTCAGGGAATGCTGATGGTTCTAACAGTGTGAAATGTATTTGTCAACTTCATACTACAACCTTAGGAGGGAATTAACCATCAACCTCAGAAAATCAAACTCTTTTCAATATAAGCCTGCATTTAAACTATGACATAAAATTCTCTCTCCGGAGACTTTAACAAAATTTTCCAACATGCAAGAAAACTGAGAAATCTTTACATATGATCCTTGGTATTTACACTTCCATGGATTCAAATGTCAAGACCAATCTAAGAAGAACGGAATCTTGAAATAGCTTGATAATGCTTTAATGAAATAGGACAATCAGCTTCAAGATGTATTATAGGATCACATTCTAACCTAAAACATTCTCCAAGACTCTGCCAGATCCATAGTTAAGGCAGGAGTTGGTATAAATTTCTCCACCCCCAGAGACACTGCAAAGAAAATTGCCTATACATTGTGTTCTTCAAAAGGTCAGAATACGGTCTATAACATGGATTGTGTATTCCCTTCACCTTTAGGCGAGTCTCAATATTTGGGATCAGAATAATTTTAAACAATGAACAAATTTGTGCAAATAGTGATGCAAATTTGGAAATATTTGGAAGTATATTTTCTTCTGTTTGCGAGCTATTTGAAGAAATAAGGTGATCTCAGATTTCCTTTTTCAGTGTCTGTCCACCGATGGGCTTGTCTACATAAGGAAGTGCCATTGTGTTAGGATGTGTTTAATATTATGTTAATTAACACATCTTGTAACAGCGTGTCACTTCCCAATATAGGCATACTAGATGGATGGTAAGTATAACAAGTGTTCTAATATGCTTATCTTTTGAGGTTAAAGGGTGTCCATATTCTAACTTATTTTCCTATTGGCAGGGTGACATGACAACACAATCGTTAATTATAGTGCTAGAGCAAGACTATATTTATAGTGTGGTTGGGACCCAAATGTGAATACCTCCTTCTCTCCTTCCTTCCATCTTCCTCAACTAATATTTTGGGAGAGTATTTAAAGTAGCTTTCAGTGGAGATATTAACTCTTCTAAAGCACCTCCAAAAAAAAAAAATCTTAAAATAACACACAAATAGATCATGTACCTTTGAAACTAAATGAAAAGTTACACTGATTTCAATAGGGTCTCAAAAATCCCTGAATCCTTTTTAAGTGTAAGACAGGATTTTTCTGCAATTCCCAGGACAGTGGATTTTGTAGAAGGTGATACTCCAGGGCAAATTGTACCAGTAAAATAATATTTTTTTTAAAATGGAGTGCACCTCTCATTTGGCAGAGCTGTGTTGTTGGGTTTTTGTTTGTTTGTTTTGTTTTGTTTTTTAAAAAAGAGTGATAGATGTATCCCATTGTACTTCAAAGCTGGGAAAGACCCAGGGGATTGCAGGTTATACGGTCTATCTTGCTGTTGAACACAGGCTACAAGATTGTTGTCAAAAATTGCTGCCCTGTATCTTGAATCTTTATTACCAAAATCAATTCACTACAATCAGACTGTATTTATTTATTTAAATAGACAGATATATGGCAGGTAACTCATTCTATGTGGTTGGGATGTCCGAGTACTCCAGTTTAGAATCTCCTGAAGCAGTTATCAGTGAACATTAGATGCTGCAAAGGACTTGGATAGTACAGAACAACTGATTTGGATATTCATATATCAAATAAATTAAATCGCTGTACTTTAATGTGCAAAAACGCTACTGTCTCACATTGTCTAGCTAGCTATCTTGATGGGATGGTGATGCTTTTGGTAATGAAATATAAGTGCCTCAGAATGCAATTGATGCCTTAATTAAAGCTTTGTGATTTTGTGACCACGAATAATAGTTGATGTTCTGTATGCAGAATTAAGGTTAGTCAAATGTCATGCTTCGGAGTTTTAACTGATTGCCTGCAGAATAAGTTTTGCTCCATTAACAACGTTACACTGTTGGCTAGATGCATTGTGGAAGAGGTGGGTTATCTTCCTCTGAAGCATCAATTATGTGCCAGTGTTGAGGTGGGACACCAGATTTGATGGACCAGTAGTCTGAACCCGCGTGTTCTGTGTTTCTAAACGTTGTGCACATATATGCCCACAGTATAGCTCTGGGCAAAAGATTCTCTACAAAAAATTGTGTTGTGTTGTGTTGTGTTGTCATTGTGTTGGTTTCTATGATGCTTCACAGAGAAGTATGAATTTCACTTTTTTATTAGCCAAAATAGATGGACTTTTATTAAAAATCCCCTTCTTGATTATCTTATCAGTGATAGCTGGTAATATTATCACAGTTCCTGACAATACTTTGGCAGCAGCAAAACAAAATGTGTGATATGTTGAGAAAATCAGAAATTGGTTTGCTTGGAGTATTGGAAATGGAACAGTTAGTTATTGACATATTACATAGCTTGGTAGCAAAATCAGCACAGCACTTGTATTTTCCGTCCCTTTGGCAGTAAAAGGATAAAGGGTTTCAATCTAGTTTGTGTCAGGCTGGCACTTGATTCAATAGTAATCTTAGTAATGCCATAGATAGGCCATAAAAAATGCCTGATATGCCTGCTAACACCATTTTCTTTTAATTCCATTTTATAAATGCTCTTTTAAAAGATACCACTCTTCATTATGAAAAGTTTAGTTTTAAGAATGATTTAAAAGAGAGAATGTTCTATATTCCCAGTTATGCAGATACAATGATTTTTCCCATTTGGTCTACTGGTTTCTCCTGACATTTAGGTCAATTTATCTAAGAATTAGATAAATTCATGGAGGATAGATCTATCGATGGCTGTTAGCCAGGATGGGCAGGAATGGTGTTCCTAGCCTCTGTTTGCCAGAAGCTGGGAATGAGCAACAGGGGGTGGATCACTTGATGATTACCTGTTCTGTTCATTCCATGTGTGGCACTTGGCATTGGCCACTGTCGGAAGACAGGATACTGGGCTAGATGGACCTTTGGTCTGACCCAGTAGGGCCGTTCTTATGTTTTTATGGGGACTGGCAAGTAACACTGTATGAGAGAGGCAGCTAATACACACAAACCTGAAACAATCTGAAGCCTCCATATCCCAGGAACTAAAAGCCTGGTCTATTTCTGATGCGAGGTCTTCCAATTAGCAGTTCATTGCACTTCCACAGTAAGTGCATCTTTATCACAGAGTGAAGGAAACATTCGTAACAGGTAGTGATCAGTCCTTCACTGGTAGGTTTTGTGTAGTTTTACCATATCATTGCTAATGATGAGCAGATCTTTGCTAATGATGAGCAGGAGTTTGACATTATTTTTATATAAATGACCAAAGTAACGTATCAAATATATTTCAAATCCAAAGGCTTCACTACACAGGCGCATGAGTTACAACTCCTCTTAACCTGTTTGACCCAGATTCCCTCTTCCCTCTCCTTCCAGCCTCTTCCGTGCTGCCTCTGCTACTTCCACAGACACCAAGCGGGCAATACTGCCTGTAGAAATGTTTTCTTCCCTAGTAGAGCACTCATCGCTTCTGGCTACTCTAGATTTCCATAGTGCCTGTCCACAACAGTTGCCTTACACTTTTAAGTTATGTTTGTAATTTTAAATTAATAAAGATTTTCGTTTATTATTTGTTTTAACTTAAAAAGTAGGTTTTCAAATTAGCAACCAGGACAGGTAAGTACAAGTTCTGTGAAATAAAAAAATAATAAAAATTGAGAAATAAATTCATAAATTCATAGATACTAAGGTCAGAAGGGACCATTATGATCATCTAGTCCGGCCTCCTGCACAACGCAGGCCACAGAATCTCACCCACCCACTCTTGCGAAAAACCTCTCACCTATTTCTGAGCTATTGAAGTCCTCAAATCGTAGTTTAAAGACTTCAAGGAGCAGAGAATCCTCCAGCAAGTGACCAAATCTGCCCTGGAGGAAAATTCCTTTCCGACCCCAAATATGGCGATCAGCTAAACCCTGAGCATATGGGAAAGATTCACCAGCCAGATACCCAGGAAAGAATTTTCTGTAGTAACTCAGATCCCACCCCATCTAACATCTCATCACAGGCCATTAGGCCTATTTATCATGAATATTTAAATATCAATTAATTACCAAAATCATGTTATCCCATCATAACATCTCCTCCATAAACGTATTGAGTTTAATCTTAAAGCCAGATAGGACTTTTGCCCCCACTGCTTCCCTTGGAAGGCTATACCAAAACTTCACTCCTCTGATGGTTAGAAACCTTCGTCTAATTTCAAGTCTAAACTTCCCAATGACCAGTTTATATCCATTTGTTCTTGTGTCCACATTGGTACTGAGCTTAAATAATTCCTCTCCCTCTCCGGTATTTATCCCTCTGATATATTTATAGAGAGCAATCATATCTCCCCTCAACCTTCATTTAGTTAGGCTAAACAAGCCAAGCTCCTTGAGTCTCCTTTCATAAGACAAGTTTTCCATTCCTCGGATCATCCTAGTAGCCCTTCTCTGTACCTGTCCCAGTTTGAATTCATCCTTCTTAAACATGGGAGAACAGAACTGCACACAGTATTCCAGGTGAGGTCTCACCAGTGCCTTGTATAACGGTATTAAAACCTCCTTATCTCTACTGGAAATACCTCTCCTGATGCATCCCAAGACCACATTAGCTTTTTTCACGGCCACATCACATTGGTGGCTCATAGTCATCCTGTGATCAACCAATACTCCAAGGTCCTTCTCCTCCTCCTCCGTTACTTCTAATTGATGCCATCCCCAGCTTATAACTAAAATTCTTATTAATCCCTAAATGCATAACCTTACACTTCCCACTATTAAATTTCATCCCATTACTATTACTCCAGTTTACAAGGTCATCCAGATCCTCCTGTATGATTTCCCAGTCCTTCTCTAAATTGGCAATACCTCCCAGCTTTGAATCGTTCGCAAACTTTATTAGCACACTCCCACTTTTTGTGCCGAGGTCAATAACAAAAAGTTTAATTAAGATTGGTCCCAAAACTGATCCTTGAGGAACTCCACTGGTAACCTCCCTCCAGCCTGACAGTTCACCTTTCAGTATGACCCGTTGTAGTCTCCCCTTTAACCAATTCCTTATCCACCTTTCAATTTTCATATTGATCCCCATCTTTTCCAGTTTAACTAATAATTCCCCATGGCACGGTATCAAACGCCTTACTGAAATCTAGGTAAATTAGATCCACTGCGTTTCCTTTGTCTAAAAAATCTGTTACTTTCTCAAAGGAGATCAGGTTGGTTTGACACGATTTACCTTTTGTAAAACCAAGTTGTATTTTGTCCGATTTACCATTGACTTCAATGTCCTTAACTACTTTCTCCTTCAAATTTTTTCCAAGACCTTGCATACGACAGATATCAAACTAACAGGCCTGTAGTTACCGAGATCACTTTTTTCCCCTTTCTTAAAAATAGGAACTATGTTAGCAATTCTCCAATCATATGGTACAACCCCTGAGTTTACAGATTCATTAAAAATTCTTGCTAATGGGCTTGCAATTTCATGTGCCAATTCCTTTAATATTCTTGGATGAAGATTATCTGGGCCCCCCAATTTAGTCCCATTAAGCTGTTCTAGTTTCGCTTCTACCTCAGATATGGTAATATCTACCTCCATATCCTCATTCCCATTTGTCATGCTACCATTATCCCTAAGATCCTCTTTAGCCTTATTAAAGACTGAGGCAAAGTATTTGTTTAGATATTGGGCCATGCCTAGATTATCCTTGACCTCCACTCCATCCTCAGTGTTTAGCGGTCCCACTTCTTCTTTCTTTGTTTTCTTCTTATTTATATAGCTATAGAACCTTTTACTATTGGTTTTAATTCCCTTTGCAAGGTCCAACTCTACTTGACTTTTAGCCTGTCTCACTTTATCCCTACATGTTCTGACCTCAATAAGGTAGCTTTCCTTGCTGATCCCTCCCATCTTCCACTCCCTGTATGTTTTCTGCTTTTTCTTAATCATCTCTCCGAGATGCTTGCTCATCCAGCTTGGTCTACAACCCCTGCCTGAGTTTTTTTTCCCTTTCTTGGGATCCAGGCTTCCGATAGCTTCTGCAGCTTTGGTTTAAAGTAATCCCAGGCCTCCTCTGCCTTTAGATCCATAAGTTCTTCAGTCCAATCCATTTCCCTAACTAATTTCCTCAATTTTTGAAAGTCCGCCCTTTTGAAATCAAAAACCCTAGTTGCAGATTTATTTTTGTTAATCCTTCCGTTCAGTTTGAATTGAGTTAGCTCATGATCACTTGAACCAAGATTATCCCCTACAACCATTTCTTCTATGAGGTCCTCACTACTCATCAAAACCAAATCTAAAATTGCATCCCCTCTAGTCGGTTCAGCAACTACTTGATGAAGGAATCTATCAGCTATCGCGTCTAGGAAAATCTGAGCCCTATTATTATTACTAGCACTCGTCTTCCAGTCTATATCTGGGAAGTTAAAGTCTCCCATGATCACGCAGTTTCCATTAGTATTTACTTTATTAAAAACATTAAAAAGGGCTCTATCCATATCCAAATTAGATCCCGGAGGTCTATAGCACACCCCAAGCACTATCCCAGGGGAGGCTTTAATAGATTTCTTCCCCAATGTAATTTTTGCCCGGACGGACTCTGTCTTATCCATTCCATCGCTTCTTATTTCTTTACATTCTACCTCATCATTGATATACAATGCTACTCCACCACCTTTACCTTTATTTCGGTCTTTCCTAAACAGCACATACCCTTCAATACCTGTAGTTCAGTCATGACTACTATTCCACCATGTTTCTGTTATCCCTATAATATCTGGTTTCACTTCCTGCACCAGTAGCTCTAGTTCCTCCATTTTGTTACCTAGGCTCCTTGCATTGGTGTACAAACATCTTAATTTTTGCAGTAACAGAAAGGAAAAAGGCAAAAATAGGGGCTAGCTGTGAGTTACAAGGAAATAAAAATATCAAGGGATGCTGGGTCACAAGAGTGGAACCTACATTAGAAGGTCATAGAGATGTCTATTTATTCAGTTTGTTTATTTTATGCTTTATTCTCTATCTAGCATCTAGCGAGATACTGTACTTAGTATAATTTACCATTGACATTAATCACACAAGTAAAGATTTTGTCTTATTTTAAAACAGGGTCTGATTCTCCTCTGACTTACCCTGGTATATATAAATCAGGAGTAATTCCAGTGAAGCCAATAGTGGTACGGTAGTGTGAAACTGATGGGAGAAGGAAATCGGGCCCATAGATTCAAACTACCAAGCAATTCATTGTTTCTAATCTTGAATAATGAAAGCCTGCTGGGTAGGTCTTTATGTAACCTTGTTGCAGTGAACAAAGTGGAGAATAGTTAATAGAATTGCCACTTTTAAATTCTCATTGTGAATACTCAGCATGCTGTGATCATATACCGAGTAATGGTGTTTACCATCAATAAATTGCTGTAGATACTATAATATAAATAAGAGTTTTGTGCATTAGGACATAGTTCCCATCCCAGGGACATTCTGAGGACAGGACTACAAAGAATAAAGGCATCAAAGTACAGTAGTCTTGGAATAACCCCAATCTATTACAGTGCTAGAATATTTTGTAATGATTTTATTGGGGGGGAGGATTTAGAGACAAATAACTAAATGAAGAAACATAGATGAAGTCAACCATATGTTGTTCACTCTGTGTTTAATCTATATGTTGTTTTTATTGTGGCCAAAATCATGCATTTCTCAGCACAACATGCCATCAGCAGGAGGGAACCAATGCTTCACATTCCCATAGTAATTTTTAATAGCTTCAGTGACAGGTACTCAGAGGAAATTAATCAGAAGAAAGCAAATAAGATGCCTCACATAAAGCCTTTTGCTCACTGACTTAGTGTACTGCAGGCTTGTTGCCAAGACGAAAACAGCAGATAGCCACAAAGTATAAATTACATCTCAGGTTGTGGTAGTAAAAATACATCTGAGAGACCCATTGCTGAAACAAGAGAAGTCTTATAATGAGGCACTACAGTACATAATGAACACAGTTGCTTTAATAAGTATATGGATACAATATTTTGAGATGCATTAAAGGACACATTACTATTCCTTTATGATTTTTTTTTTTTTACCAATTACCATTACAAACTCTTCCTGGCCAATGGGAGCTGTGGAGTTGATGCTCAGGACGGGGGCAGTGCACAGAGCCCCCCTGGCCATCCCTCCATCTAGGAGCTGGAGAGACATGTCGCTGCTTCCAGGGAGCCGGGCAGAGCTGGGAAGAGCGCCTGGCAGCCCTGAACCAACTGAATTTTTAACGGCCTGGTCAGCAGTGCTGACCGGAGCCACCAGGGTCCCTTTTCAACCAGGCATTCCAGTCAAAAACTGGACACCTGGTAACCCTGCTTTGCTTCATATTTCTCATGTAAAAGAGGGATAATGAAACTTTCCTGTCTCTCAGAAAGGGTGTTGAAAGTCTTAATTTAATTATGTTTGATCCTCAGACTAAGGCACAGTGTAAACTTAGAGCAATTTAATGTGCTGAACTAAAGCACTGAATCCAGCTCAAACCCCAAACTTTAGAACTTTAGATCCCAGGAAGCCAAACTTTCTGTCTAGGCCTGATCTCTAATTTTAAGTAGAGGGAGCAAGTCTGGAAATACCCTAAGAAAAGCAACTCTTACAGAATTTTGACATGAACTTTTCAGCCTCATCCAGAAGAAGGAGGTGAAATGAAAGTTCATGAAAATGAAAATCATGAGGAAATGAGGCTTTGTGAGCTTTCTGAATCTTTACCAAAAGAAAGAAAAGAAAAGTGTATGGGTAATGTTTGTTTATGATTGAAGTCATTCTTATTTTACCCAGCCTGGTTCACCCCAATTTTATCTTATTTCTTTTCGTTTCCTCAGATTTTGCTATGATTATTTTATTCATAGCAGAGGCGTTACTAGCCAAAGCACCATGCCCATTGCCACAGGGGGTCTCAGAGTTGGCTGCTGGTGTTCCTTTGTTTTTGTTGTGGAGCAGTTTACTCCTTTGGTTTCTGTGGCAACTGTTTATTGCACACATTTGTAAAACACCTACTGGAATCACTGTGGCATCTGGATAGGCAGCTATGGACTCCCTGCTGCTCCAACACCCGCTCTGCCGGTGCTTCATTCACTGTCTGAAGCTAACCAAGAGGCAGTAGGGGAAAGTAGTGAAAGACAGAAACAGAGTGGACAGCTGCTAGCAATGGATGCCATATTCATGCCAATTGTCTGAGACTTCTCCACCTCACAGAGCGAGGGCGCACTCCACCAGAGCAAAGGCCATTTCGGTAACTTTGCTTCAGGAAGTACCTCTCATTGACAAATACAAAGAAGCCACATGGAGTCTCATTCGTGCCTTCACAAAACACTATACCCTAGTGCACACCCCTCACCTGATGCATCCTCTGGTCTTCAATTTCAGTACCACAAGGGTCCTCATGCCCACCTTTCTTCATGAGTACTGCTTGTCAGTCACCCAGAGTGGAATACAGATAGGGACCAGCACTCAGAGAAGAAAGAGAGGTTACCTACCTTCTGTAATGGGAATTCTTTGAGATGTGTGGTCTCTAACTGTATTCTACTACCTGCACTTCTTCCCCTCTGCTTTGGATCATAACTCTGATTCACTGTAGAGAAGGAACTGGAGAGGCAGTCGGTCCTTAGTTCCTCAGTTTGGCACCTGAGGCAAGAAAGTGCACAGGCACAGACCAACGGAGGCTGCCAGTATGAATATTCTGGTCGCAGGTGCATGGAGCACATGTGTACCCCACGGTGGAATACAAGACGAGCCACACGTCTTGAAGAACTCTGATTAAGGGTGGTAGGTAATCTCTCTTTTTCCTCCCTGCAGATGTGGCAGTAAGGTCAGACGCCAAAATTCATATTTCCAGTAGGATCCAGAGGAGAGGGAAAGGGGAGCATAGCCTTGAACTGGCCCTCCCATGTTCCAAAACTTCCCTTACCCAGTGCACAGGTTTATGCTCCCTACCCTGACAGAACTAGGAGGAAGTGTTTGGTCCTTTGATACTAAACATATGTTTGATTAAGAAATCTAATTGAAAATAACAGTGTTGTGATTAATTGATTCCATTTGTCTACTTCAACCCACATGGGAGATACTTTTATTTCTTTGACCTTTTGCATTTTCATTGATTTTGACCAACACTCTGTCAAGTGAGTAGATTTATGTACAAATTTACAGCTCTGATTAAAATAAAAATCAACCATGTTTTTGTTCTGTTCTCCAGAGAACTCTCTTTAATAATATGTCTAGGACAATCTGTAGTAATACTGACGCAGTAATGGAACTCTCGTTAATTCAATGATACACCAGTGTAACCTGAATATTATAGTGCACTCTTTAAATGAAGTTAAGGTTTGGTGTTCATCATGCTTTGTACTGGACAAGCAGCTTTTAGTACATCTTCTTTCAAGCAGCTGCCTGCCTAAAATATGTTAAGAGAATAGAAAATACTCAACACATTAGCCACATTTAAAACAAAATGGATTCAATTACAGTTGTTTCTGAAGCATCTGAGGAACATATATTTCTCCTCTAAGTGGTGTGCACACATTTCACCTGCAAGTAGATTGCACATAGGCTAGAGGCAACGGCAGAGAGAGAGGTATGTTTCCTGTTAGGAGAGATGTGCTGCACGATGAAATATACAGGAGATCATTTTTAAATTATCCAGTTCTTTGTCCTTAATTTAGCACTTACATATTGATGTCATTCTGGAGGTGGCATGGAACTGACTTGTTATCATCCCACCCCCAAGTATGCCACTGAGCTGTGGAAGAGTGTCCCCAGTGGATATGACAGACAGTACACTATGGAGTGTATCATTCATTGTAAGGGAATAATGACAATACAGAGCTATCAGTGGACAAGTCATTGCTAAATCCAAATCCTATGAGGACATATGCTTACACTACACTTCGTCAGCCATCTCTTACAAATTTCACCTGAAATAGATGCTCGAAATCTTGGACGGGTCCATTGCCAGCTTTAGAATGGCCTTGAATTCTTCCTGTTTTGTTCATTGTTTTGTTATATCTTTCACCACTTTTAGTATTTAAGAATCAGGTCTCAAATTTGGAGACTGAATCATTGGCATATCTGACAGATCAGTCCTTATCCCAACTATCGTATCTTTATGGTTGATCTGATTCCATCTGGAACTGCTACAGCCATCGTTATCCCCATTATTGAAACTGACTGGTTTAACATCAGTTGAGTGGGAAGCAGCATTTATATGTGCTCTGCTCTGAGTCGGTTCAGCATTAGATGATTTAATCTCCCCTTTGCCAAACTGGTGTGCATCTGTATCAGTCCTTCCAAAGATAACAGTTTCAAGCACTGAGATGTTTACTTTACTTTCATTGAGATCTTTGGTTGAATTGCCAATAGTATTAATGGAGCTGGAATATAAATCACACTGAATGTAAAATATTTGGGCTTCACTGTATGGGGCAAATGTCCATGTAAAGAGAAGGGTAATTAAATTCTCTTGCATTATAACTCTGATTTAGCTGAAGGCTTGCACATAGGGGAATTTTCTCTGGAGAAACCTCATGTGTTGTCACTCTTGTTGTCAATATCGTAAAAGGTGACTATAATAAAAGCCTTAATTAGGAAAGAAGGGAAAGAAATAATACATCTATTGAACTTTAGTATTATTAATGTGCAAGAGAAGAAGGGTTATGCTGGTGCTTGCTGTTAGCTCTTTCATAGTGCACATAAATCTCTATTTTATATCGGTTGACCAAGCTTACTGTCACTGATCATCCAAATATGAAAACATTGCAGACACAGAGTTTTGCTACCCTTGACATAATTTAAGCTGTTATTTAAAATAAATAAATAATTATAATGTTTCTGTCCCTCTGGGTTGCAAAGATAATCTTTGAATTAATATAAATCAATGTCCATCGCAGTGCTGTCAGGCTGGGCATGCAGCTGGACATGCTGAAACAGTTGAATTGACAGATGTGGCATTTTTCTACTGTTCGAATTAAGAGGTTGTTGACTTCAAATGCTAACACTGCTAAACATGTAGGCAAAACAATATGATCAAATTAAGTTATGGAACTGTAAGTATAATGGGCAGCTGGGTACAGTTTTAAGTTTTGATTCTCCAGAATCAAAAGCACAAGTTGTACTTAAAACCAAAAGAGGGCCCAGCTGTCTCACGCAGGCTAAATGGAGTCTAGTAAAAATAGGATTTTCTTTTGATGCTTACTGTATTTAACCTTTTATCTATGTTTGACATTTATATCACTTCCATTTTAGCCTGCTGGGATCAAATGAGTAGTTGCTTTTACCAATATTAGAAAATTTGTCTCTGTAGAAAATGGCAAGGGATTTTCTTTGCAGATTATGGGTTGTTGTTTTTTTTTAATGTAAAGTTTACTGCGTTTACTTCTTGCCTTTTTCATTTGAACTAATTGCCTAGGGCTTTTAGGGCTTTGTTTTCTGTGTCCCTCACATACTGTAGCAGTGCTGTGACCCCAGCATTTGTTTAGGTTTATAAAGTGTACAATTAGCCCTTTTAATGCCTAGTTCAGTCACAATTAAACCTCCCCTGATGGCTTATGATTGGTCTTTCCAAAGGCTGTGGAGGTGTTTTTAATTATTAATTCTCTGGTTTGTTTCTTACAGCAGTCTCAGCTGTGCTTTATTATTCAAAGGTTAATGCAAGCTGAGAACCGGGTAAATTAAATTTGTTTGGCAGCTAGCAAACTGATGTATTACAGACATTGTGAGATACAGATGGGTAGCAACTCTTTTGCTGTTGTGATGCTTAAAAAGACAGATTTTATCTTTACAACAATTGCTAGTTTTGGTAGCATGGCTGATATAAGATGATGGTTCCATAATATGATAGTGTCTGCAACACATTTTTGTTAAGAAGTGTGTAGTTTAGAAATACAAGATGCATTAGCAGCTCTTATAGAAAATTGATGTAGATATCATTACTAATGAACTGGTACACTGCACAGTAGTAAGACACCCAGTTGTATGTGGGGAATCATACAATCAGACGTTTTAATGAAGGGAGCTGAAGGAATTTCAGGTGGAAAAGGGTTTATTAACTTTCAGTGAACAAAATGAATAGTTGAGAAGTGAACATGACATGATGTTATGTAATAATTGTACGCCTTGGGTACATTGTGAGGCAGGGAGCATAGCCAAGAGCTTTCATCTGTTCTAGACATACAGCTATTTCACAAACCCTTCATGCTCTGGAATTCTTTACTGCAGTCATAACAAGAATTATTTCATAAGAAATGCCTTAAGAAAATACTGTGACACTTATTTTGGAAAATCCACTAACCCGTCTTTCCTGTAAAATATGGTAGGTGCCCACATCACAGTAGTCACCATCATGACTGATCTTAATTAGAAATAATGTTTGACGTTGTTGTTGTTGTATATAGACAAACCACTAACCTAGAGGTATTCTGTAGGTTCTTCAAACACAAAATATTACTTGTATTAGAACCTAGCTTATCAACTAATTAGATCTGAATATGTTATTGATATTTACTGAAATCAAGTAACTAACACATCCACAGAAAAAATAAACGTTAGGGTTGAGCTCACTGCAACTAAAATCCTGCACGTGAAAGTCCACACTGAATAAAATGTATGGTTCTGAGGCTGAGCTTGTGTTATTTGAAAAGAGTTTACTTTGATTTATATGGAAGCCGTGTTGCAAAAAATATATTAGTTTTCAATGTGCCTAGATGTTGATTGAATACAGGAGGGAGGTTTTCTATTTCCAAATATAGAGCTATATTCTGTACATTTTAAATATATGTTACTACTCTGGTAGTTTAAATGAGGAATTTATATTAACATAATCCTACAATTTAACCTGCTAGTATCTCTTTCTTTTGATAAGCTTTTCAGTACATTGTAATAATTGTAGAGTAAAACAGCCTTCTGTATTAGTCATTGGAGTGATTTAGAATAGTGACTTAGAGCATCCAGCCAGAAGGTCATTTGTATGGTGCCAAGATTTTAATGCAGTCTGTCCTGTATAATAATGTGTGTTGCTGCAATGCCACCTAGTGATGAGGTGGATAAGGAGGTAGTTGAATACTGCATGGCTGACAGACAAGTAGTCTCTGTCTCCTTGTATTGTAAATACTGCCTCACCTCCCTTCGCTAAGAATATTTTAGTTGCAGTCAG
This sequence comes from Caretta caretta, assembly GCF_965140235.1. Lineage (NCBI taxonomy): Eukaryota > Metazoa > Chordata > Testudines > Cheloniidae > Caretta > Caretta caretta. The sequence continues at coordinate 200,345,186 of NC_134207.1, read as the reverse complement.
GAAGCTAATCTTTCTATAATTATTTGAATAATTTATTAATACAGTGATTATACTACATTTACGTGTCTGATTACCACTTTGGGTGAAAAAGAAGATGGCATCAGACAAATGTATTATTGGGGAACAGCTCCATGAATGCAATATATTATTTTTGCTTCTGGTGTGATTGCCAGATAATGTTATCATAAATATAACTGATGTACTATATGCTCAGTTTTATGTGGTTACTCATTATGCCATATTTTTGTTTTCTGTTTTAGTGCTGGACCCAAAGGAGACAACATTTATGAATGGAGGTCAACTATACTGGGGCCTCCAGGTTCTGTGTATGAAGGGGGAGTTTTCTTCCTTGACATTACCTTTTCACCAGACTATCCTTTTAAACCACCTAAGGTTAGTAGAAGAATTTTAAAAGTAAAATAGCAGTACCCAGTAAATAATTAAATGGTATATGTCCGTAGTACTCCTTTTTACTAATCATTGTGCAACAAGAGAGCTAGCAGCATCAGCCACCTCTATAGTTGTCTTTAGATCAAAGAATCAGTTAACCATTAACATATTCCAGCCTAACAGTACCCTTCATTTTTCCTCAGTACACCCTCCCACTACAGTTTAAAAATGTTAACACTGTAACAGCTAATCTACACTGCAAATGCTTTGCTGGTATAGCTGTACTGGGAAAGCCCCTCATGGTGGAAACACATCTCATACAGGCAAAAAGAGTGCTTTTACTGGTGTCATTCAACCACCTCCCCAAATAACATAAGCTACACAGGCAAAATAACTCTTTTGTCAGGCTATGCTTCAAGGGGAATTCTGGCATATTCTGGCGCATATGTCAGTAAAACTTTGTAGTGTAGACCTCGCCTGAAACAGAAAGGAGAATAAGAACGGGGGGGGGGGGGGGCATGGGGGAGAATGAGGAGGAACAGGGGGGAAATGGGTGGTTGGGTTGAAGGGGAGTTACGGAGGGCATACATAGCCCATGGCTTGCAGAGGGAATGGGGTGGGGCCCTAGTATGGGCGGCATACAAAGGCCCTGGCATGAGGGAACGGGTGGCACACACAACCCTGATATGCAGTTGGAGTGGGTGGCAAAAAGAGCCCTGGCATGGAGGAAGAGAATGGGGGGGCATGGTAGGGAGGGCAAGGGGGAGGAGGGGGCACACAGCAGAAGAGATGATTGCAGGGGGTCCCTGAAATAGAGGGGGATGGGAGGTTGGCAGACAGGGACCTTGTGGGGGAGATTGGAGAGATATGAGAAGATCCTGAGGTGTGCAGTGTGCTCAGCCTACAGAAGAAACAAAGTGTATCACAACCTTGTTCTGTAGTATCCCAGAGTATCTAAACATTGAGGTCACTGACAAGAATGTTATAGTTGAGGTTCATCTATCCCCCTGACCACTGTTTTAGCCAAAACTTTCCAATTCATATTTAGGCACGTAAATAAGAGGCCTGGCTTTCAAAAGTGATGAGAATCCATAGCCCCTCCTATTTAAGTCAGTTGAAGCTTTCGGTGCTCAGGCCATCTGAAAATCAGGGCGGAGACCTTCAGGCCCACTCTGGCCCCTTTACACTGCATAAAAGAGCCAGAGCAGGGCAAAGAGGATTAAATGCCCCATACCCCAGTAGGGGAGGATTCTCCAAGCATAGGCACTGTAGAACATAGCTGTAAAGCTGCCTCACAAGGACCCCCTCACTTATCCCTGTATAGAGTCCTGGCAGGAGTGGGGCTGAGGGTGGCTATAGAATCACAGCACTGCAGAGATTCCGGGCAGCGCTGTGGCCAATAAGGAAGCCTGAGCGATTAACCCCTTCCCTCCCACGCAGAGGATGGGCCCCAAAGTGGCTGCTGCCCCCGACCGGCGCATAGCAGGGCGGCTGCGGCTGGAGGGTCCCGCTGGCTGGAACTCGGCCCTAACACACAATAAGACTTTGGCTTTTGGAAAGAAAGAAAGAAAGAAAGAAAGAAAGAAAGAAAGAACCGCTGTCGCGTAGGGTATGCCTGCACTACAGAGCTCATGTTGGCATAGCTATCGAGGCAGAGCCCCCTGATGTAGATGCACCATATGCACTGGTCTGGCCTCATAATTGCATTTACACTGAGGGTTTTGTCAGCTTAACTATGTTTTTAGGGAGTGTGGTTTTTTTCAAACCCCTGACCTACATAGCTATGCTGCTATAAGTTTTGCATATAGACCAGACCTTAGACAGCCTTCCCTCTCCCCCCTGGGCTGTCTAAATTATTCCAGGGTCTCTTCAGCCCACAGAACAAGACATGCACCACAGAATCCCTAATTTAGGTTCCTAAATATGGATTAAAGTGCCTAACTTTAGGCACATAAATTGGAAAATTACAGCCATTTTAAGAGTAGTTAATGTTAGTCCCCTAGCAAAAAACAAAACAAAACAAAAAAACTCAAAAGGGGATATTCACATGCAGATGATAAGAGTAGCGTTAAGCTCTCTCTGAAATGTGAAGCCATAAAATAATCTAAACCACAATACTTTTTTTTGATACGGCTATCTAAAGAGCTAGATATGAGAGAGGAAGATCTGGTTCTTCTTTCTGTTGAAACTGCACTTCAGTTTTGAGGAAACACATTAAATGAGTCCTTTCTGAATAGAAGGTAAAGGTCCAATTTGCTCTCTCGCCCTGAGATAATGACTTTTTCAGACCACACTCAATTATATTTTGGTGACTATATTATTTTGTAAAATGAGTAATGAAATTTTGTGTTTCTTATTAATGAAATAGGGAAGTTCTTATCCTGCTTTCTAACCACTGTTTTGTGCTCCTTTATTCTTGCTTCCAGTTGTCATTGTAAGACATTTGTGCATATAAATAATATACACGTTGTGACAAAGTTCCTGCTCTATCTTGGTGGGTCTTGCGCTTATTGGCGGATTTGCTCGCCTTGGAGCTTCACAGCAGCCCTCAGCTTGGCCGTTTTTTCTGAATTCACAGTCCAGGTCGACTCCTCCTGTGTCTGACCAGGAGTTGGGAGGATTTGGGGGGAACCTGGGCCCACCCTCTACTCCGGGTTCCAGCCCAGGGCCCTGTGGAATGCAGCTGTCTAGAGTGCCTCCTGGAACAGCTGTGCGACAGCTACAATTCCCTGGGCTACTTCCCCATGGCCTCCTCCCAACACCTTCTTTATCCTCACCATAGGACCTTCCTCCTGGTGTCTGATAATGCTTGTACACCTCAGCCCTTCAACAGTCCGCGTTCTTACTCTCAACTCCTAGTGCCTCTTGCTCCCAGTCCTCACACGCACACCACAAACTGAAGTGAGCTCCTTTTTAAAACCCAGGTGCCCTGATTAGCCTGCCTTAATTGATTCTAGCAGCTTCTTGTTTGGCTGCAGCTGTTCTAATCAGCCTGTCTTAATTGTCTCCAGAAGGTTCCTGATTGTTCTCGAACCTTCCCTGTTACCTTACCCAGGGAAAAGGGACCTACTTAGCCTGGGGCTTATATATCTGCCTTCTGTTACTCTCCTGTAGCCATCTGGCCCGACTCTGTCACAACGTGTATTGTGATAAAGGGTGATAGAACTGATGATACTGTATTGTACTATTACAGGGCCAGCAATTACAACAAGGTCAGTTGTTATCCATAAAAAAAAAATGGGGGTGTATGTGCAGAGGACCAGTATCAGTATTTTACTAAACCTCCTTTTTGAACTGTGTGACTTTTATTCTAACAGCTTTCATCCATTGTTGTAAATAATCTCTATCTTCAAACATGCTCTGAGGAATCTTACATTGTTCATGTTTTCAGTGTGCATATTCTCCCTCCTCTCAGAAACTGACTCATGTATAAAATCCTTTGGGAAGTCCCTTGAGAAATGGAGTGTGGGAAGGTGACTACCTGTCACAAGATAACTGCTGCAGTCAGTATGTTGTTTAAATCTGTCCTCCTAACCTTGATTTGTATAGCCTAAAAAAAATCTGTCAAGGAGGCAGACTATCTGGTAGAAAGCTTCATGGTACAGTTCTGTGTAGGTAAGTAGGCAGAATTGCCACCTCTCTCAGTTTTATTTTAAGACTTGTGATATTTGGTGCTGTTCTTAAAGCCCCAGCTTCTGGAGTCATGTGAATCTGAGAATCTCCACTTTATTTATTTTTTTTATTCATTTTTAGTCCTCATGGTTGTGAAGAAAAGTTTAAAAAAGGCTTAAAACTAAAAGGCAAATAAAAAGAAGCTAAAACTTATTAGTTTTTCTGAAAAAAAATCTCATGATTTGGAAGCCATATCAAGATTTGGCGGGGAGAGGGCCTTGATTCATGTTTTTTTTTAATGCTTGCAGTTAGCAATACTGAGTAGGTGACTTGCACGTGGGTGTAGAATTGAAACAGCCTGACACTCATTTGTTACTATTGTAGAATTCATACATTCCTCCTGAGACTTATAAGGCTGCTTTTATCCTCTGTTACCATTAAGGAAACATTTAAAGGAACACTGTCAAATTTGATAATCCCAAAATTTGACCACAGAAGCACTGGCAAGAAACATGTCTTGCCAGTCTCAGATGCAATCACATGACTTCGGTTGAGGTTCCAAAGGCCCATATCACAAGACACAGTTATTGTTCCAAGACCTAATCTAAAGCCCACTGAAGTCAATGGATGTCAAAGTATTTTTCTGTTGGCAGATGTCATGGAATCCATTAATGAGAGAGAGAGTATGTGTGTTGAGAAGTGGGGGGAAATATTTTTAAAATTATGAAAAATACTTTGCTGGTGAACTTGTAATTAGGGTTGCCAGGCATCTGATTTTCGACTGGAACGCCCAGTCGAAAAGGGACCCTGGCAGCTCCGGTCAGCGCTGCTGATTGGGCTGCTAAAAGTCTGATTGGCTCTGCAGTGGGCCTAAGGCAGGCTCCCTGCCTCCCCTGGCTCTGGGCAGCTCCCGGAAGCAGTGGCATGTCCTCGCTTTGGTTCCTAGGGGCAGCCAGGGAGTTCCACGCGCTGCCCCTGCCTCAAGCGCTCACTCCCCAGCTCCCATTGCCAGGAACCATGGCCATTGGGAGCTTCAGGGCCAGCACCTCTGGATGGGACAGCATGCGGAGACACCTGGCAGTGCCTCCACCTAGGAGCCAGAGGGGGGACATGCCACTGCTTCTGGGAGCTGCCTGAGGTAAGTGTCGCCTGGAGCCTGCACCCTGCATCTCCTTCTGCACCTGAACCCCCTGCCCCAGCCCTGAGCCCACTCCCTCACCCAAACTCCCTCCCAGAGCCTGCACCCTGCACCCCTTGCTGTATCCCAACCCCCTGCCCCAGCCTGGAGCCCCCTCATGAACCCCAAACCCCTCATCTCTGGCCCCACACCAGAGCCCACAACCCCAGCCGGAGCCCTCATTCTCCCCCGCACCCTAACCCTCTGCCCCAGCCTGGAACCACCTCCCACACTCTGAACCCCTTGGCCTCACCCCATAGCCTCTTCCTGCACCCCAGACCCCTCATTTCTGGCCCCACTCCAAAGCCTGCACCCCCAGCCGGAGCCCTCACCCCCTCCTGCACCCCAACCCCCGCCCCATCCCAGTGAAAATGAACTAGTGAGCAAGGGTGGAGGAGAGCGAGTGACAGATGGAGGGGAGATGGAGTGAGCAGGAGCAGGGCCTTGGAGAAGGGGCGGGGAAGGGGTGGGGCTTCAGGGGGAAGGGGCGGGACAGGGGTGGGGCAAGGATGTTTGGTTTTCTGCAATCAGAAATTTGGCAGCGGCTCAGTTCCTTTGTGCACACTCAAAACCTATTCATGCATTTTTGAGTACTAGCTCCTATGCACATAAGTGTTAATACTCAGAAAACTTTATATTTATCAAATAATATGAAAACATATTTACATGTGCAAAGCTGTGCAAGCCAAAACCAGGAGGAATTTGGCCTATATATTTTTGAGCCCAGTAATAACATTTTAAATTTATTCTTCCATGTAGTCAAACAGTTTTCCTGCCTCTTTTCTGTACTTTCAAATTCCTTCCTCCTTCCTCATTTTTTCCTGCCTTTTTCCTCATCACGTAAAAGAACTTAATCCTGTAGCCACTCAGTGTTTGCTTATTTTTTTTCAAATTTTCCCTTTCCAAATCCTCCCTCAGTTTAAACCATCTCCTCCTTTATCATCATCCCCAGCAATTTCTAAAGACTTTGGAACCATTATCCTTATGTCTCTCATTCATTTTTAAAATCTTCTCATCTCTTTTGTGTCTGCTGCTCTTAAAGTCCCTCTGATGCTTCATCCCCATCTTTTGTACATTTAATAACTTGCGTTGGGGGATTGGTAAAGCCAGGAGGCTCATTTGAACTGAATCAAAAAGTATGCTTTCAGGAACAATAGTATTCTCTGTAGCACTTCAGGATTCTCGGCCATTCCCCCTATGTGGCCCAGCTATATTCCAAAAGATTATGTACCTAAACAGTATTGCCCCAGTCCACCAGATTCCCTTCACTCCACGCAAACCAATCCTTCTCCCAAGGTCAATATTTTCCATCCTGCCTATCCAGTCCTGAATTATTCTGCTTGTCTATTCCTGTCAGTGTCCTTCTGAAAGGTAGACATGAACCTAATAGCACATTAGTTATAAATCAATATCAATAACTTATTTTCCATAAATAGCAAAAAAAAAATCTCTGTGGTATATCACTGAATGCTGTTTGATTTGCTTTTCATGATATCCATCTCCCCCACTGCCCTTTGAACTCAGTTCTTTTCAACCTTTTAACCATTTTTTTTTTCAGTTGTGTTTTGTTTGTTTGTTTTTTAAAGCATCATCTTGGTGTCAGGGGGTGCCAAGCTGTGATAAGGTGTGGAGCAGACCAAGTGAAGCAGAGCACATCTGCAAAAGCCAGATGCTGATGAGATTTTGATCGTGATTCACAAAAACAGCATAAATTCTGCAAGGCAAGGATTCACTTCAACCCAAAGATGAAATATCTTCCTTGTGCTTCAGTGGATGGTTGAATAGAAGGATTGGTGGCCTGTTCTGAATGGCCACTTGCAAAAATTAATAAAAGTATCTAGATGTCATGCCAGAGAAATATTCCTGCAATTCTGCTAGGACTTAATGGGACTCTCCAAACTCTTTTCCAAATACCTTTGAGATTCCTGTTTCTTGCTAAATATCTTCCTTTCATGCTTAAAGGTTTCCAGAAAGCTCTATCTCCTAAAGATGTCTGGCTCTACTTCCTCTACAGTATTGGGAAGTAGAGGCATATATACCTAGGAATATTGCTCCTTTTAGTCAGCTTGGGAGAATACTAACCCATTCTAATCCTATTTGTAACTTTGTTCCATATTAGAAATTGGTAAATTTTCTAAGCATGCACACCATTGAGAAATGGGAACCTTCTGAAGTTCACCCATGGTGACAAATTAATACCACAACATTTCATACACTCTAAGTTGTCAGATGAAGGGGGTTCATTTCATTATCGCAGTTTCCATCCCTCCAGAACAGAAAGTCTTTACAAATCAGTAGGCCATGTCATGTTCTCCCACATAGCTGTTTGTGGAAACAAGAATATTTTCAAGAAAACTACCTCCAGGAATTGTCACTACAGTGTCTGCATTTTCATCAAGAATAATCTTTATTAATAATGTCTACTCAGATATTTGACTGTATTCAATCTCCTATGATCTCAATTCCATTTATTCATAGCTATTACAAAGTGGATATATCTGTCATTATCCTTGTACTTCTGCTACCTTTAATTTTGAATTTGAGTGATATATAAAATCCATAATCCCAACTCTACCATTAATCTTTCTGAGGACTTTAATCTCAACTGACTGAAAGATGATACACAGGACTTGAAAGCTTTCATAATGCTAACTCATTTCAAAATCAAAACTAGAATAACAGAAAAGTCTATTTCTCCTTGTAAATCTCACATGTATATTGATTGATTGAAAAATTGTTGTCAGGATTTGAAAGTTTAGCTGCGTTAAATCAATTTAGAATGCTAGGAAAGTCTTGTTTCTTTGTAAATATCACAAACGGTGTCTAGAGTATCTTGTCTTAATAGCAATATTGAATATCTCTTTCATGTTTCGTACATGATGGTCACGTAATGCTAATCTGTATGCACAAAATATCATTATCTACTGTAGAATCCCACTCCTGTAGTACAAGCCTTATGCTCTTTTCATAAATTCAGTCTGATATATGAGACTTCAGTTCCTTTTGTCCAGAGCTTTTACTTCTCTTTTCATATTTATTTTATACATGATTGGCTTTTAAGGACAAATTTTTCTTATCTGCAGTATAATAGCTAATTTTTCAAGATGTCATTTATCTCAGGGGAAAAGCAAGCATAAAACTCGCATTCTTAAGTATTACCAAGTGTATTTCCAATGCCTACTATTACCTTATGTTCAAAAATCATGCCAGACCCCAAAAAATCATTTTGTCTTAAAATCATGAGATTTTTCAAAAAAATAATCACATTGTTTTTCACCTGCCTTCTGATATGTTAATCTTTTGGGGGGAAGCTGCCCACCCGCTCCAGTTTGTATGCTAGCATTTCAGGTTCAAAATGAACTGAAATACACACACACACATACACGCACACTGCATGCATCCTTATTCACTACTCAGAGAGGCCTCTACTTACCCTCTCCTATAATTCTGGGTGTGACGGCTGTCACTCTAGCCCTCCGACTTAACTCATGAGAATAGCCACTGTCCTACCGGCACTGTTTCTCCATGTTCTCCCTTCCCCCCCTCAGCCTCTCTATTACACCCTATCTCCTCTTGCTTCTCCTCCCCCCAATATTTAGCTCAGAGTCTCCTGCCCATCCCATTGTCATTCTAAGCCATGCCACATTCCTCTGCAACTCCTTTCAGCTACCTTCTGTTCCCCACATTCCCCCCGATTCCTCATAGTTTCTTGTCCTGTTTCCTAAAAACCCTTCTGCCCTTACAGTCTCATTCTCTGTTATTCTGATCCTTGCTTGGCCTTCATATGAAGATTAAAGATCCACAGTCCTTGCTGGGGGCAGGCTCACTTTCACCTATAAAAGTGAAAGGGCCATGATGGTCATCTTGCTGAAGGCAGCCTGTGACTTCAGTCCCATTGTCAGTAAATGAAGACAGAAGACAGTTGGGGAAAGAGTGAAACTTAATTGAAGGCAGAAACCAGAAATGTATGCGAACCATTAAAAAGTAACCAAATATCAGAAGAGTCATGACAAAAATTGTGAGAATCAGCAATACGATTCTTAATCCTGCTATCCAGGGCTGCCAGGGCAGCTGTCTGTTGAGACTGAAAACTATAATCTGCATTTCCCCTCCCTCTCAAACCCTTTGTAACATTATCCATTTCACTGTTTGGACCTTCACATGACACTGAAACTACATGGCAGTACACAGCAGACTTCAGCGGAGGTTACGTCCAGATGCAGTTCTTCCTTCTCCCCATTGGAGTAACTTCAGTGCCCATCAAAGGGACAGAATCACAGAGAACACCAGACAGCACCAGAGGACTGTGATACACATAGAAAGAGACAAGACAGAGGAGAGGAGGAGGACATATATATTATCAGTACAAGCAAAGGTCACGTCTGATATAAAATGGCATTGTGAAGCACTGTGGTTTTCTGGGAATTCAAGTACCTTCTAATTCTTCTGAGTTTCATAATTATCATTCTTTCCCACTATATTTTCAGTATGCCAAATTAAGCTTCCTTTTATTTATTTGTTTGTTTATTTTAGGGCTGTCAAGTGCTTAATCGTGTGATTAAAAAAATTAATCGCAATGAATCACGTGATTAATCATGCTGTTAAACAATAATAGAACACTATTTATATAAATATTTTTGGATGTTTTCCACAATGTTTCATTGATTTCAATTACAACACAGAATACAAAGTATACAGTGCTCACTTTTTATTTATTTTTATTATAAATATTTGCACTGTAAAAATAAAAGAAATAGTATTTTTCAATTCACTTAATACAAGTACTATAGTGCAATCTCTTTATCATGAAAATTGAACTTAGAAATGTAGAATTATGTACAAAAAATAACTGCATTCAAAAATAAAACAATGTAAAACTTTAGAGCCTACAAGTCCACTCAGTCCTTCTTCTTGTTCAGCCAATCGCTCACACAAACAAGTTTGTTTACATTTCAAGGAGATAATGTTGCCTGCTTCTTGTTTACAATGTCACCTGAAAGTGAGAACAGGCGTTCGCATGGCACTGTTGCAGCCAGCGTTGCAAGATATTTACATGCCAGATGCGCTAAAGATTAATATGTCACTTCAACCACCATTCCAGAGGACATGCGTCCATGCTGATGACAGGTTCTGCTTGATAATGATACAAAGCAGTGCAAACCAATGAATGTTCCTTTTCATCATCTGAGTCAGGTGCCACCAGCAGAACGTTGATTTTCTTTTTTGGTGGTTCGGGTTCTGTAGTTTCCGCATCAGAGTGTTGTTCTTTTAAGACTTCTTAAAGCATGCTCCCTACCTCGTCCCTCTCAGATTTTGGAAGGCACTTCAGATTCTTAAATCTTGGGTTAAATACTGTAACTATCTTTAGAAATCTCACCTTGGTATCTTCCTTGCATTTTGTCAAACCTGCAGTTAAAGTGTTCTTAAAACGAACAACATGCTGGGTCATCATCCGAGACTGCTATAACATGAAATATATGGCAGAATGCAGGTAAAACACAGAACAGGAGACATACAATTCTCCCCCATGGAGTTCAGTCACAAATTTAATGAATCCATTATTTGTTTAACAAGCGTCATCAGCATGGAAACATGTCCTCTGGAATGGTGGCCAAAGCGAAGGGGCATGTGAATGTTAGCATATCTGGAATGTGAATATCTTGCAGGGCCGACTACAAAAGTGCCAAGCGAACACCTGTTCTCACTTTCAGGTGACATTGTAAATAAGAAGCAGGCAGCATTATCTCTTGTAAATGTAAACAAACTTGTTTGTCTTAGCAAATGACTGAACAAGAAGTAGGATTGAGTGGACTTGTAGGCTCCAAAGTTTTACTTTGTTTTGTTTTTAAGTCCAGTTACATAACAACAAAAAATCCACATTTGTAAGTTGCGCTTTCACGATAAAGGTAATTGCACTACAGTACTTGTATAAGGTGAATTGAAAAATATTATTTCTTTTGTTTATCATTTTTACAGTGCAAATATTTGTAATAAAAATATAAAGTGAGCACTGTACACTTTGTATTCTATGTTGTAATTGAAATCAATATATTTGAAAATGTAGAAAAACATCCAAAATATTTGATAAATTTCAGTTGGTATTCTATTGTTTAACAGTGTGATTAAAACTGCAATTAATTGCGATTAATTTTTTTGAGTTAATGGCGTGAGTTAACTGCGATTAATCAACAGCTGTAGTTTATTTATATTTGATTATAACGATCTCATCCAAAACTCAGGGCGCATGTACAAAATAAACTCTTGCCATTTCCCCACTCTCAAACTTAGATACTCCTACCACCACCACTCTCTTCCCTTCTCCCCAAGCAGACACAAAGTGCTCTAAGTTGTCAAAATGTAAGTTGGGGGTGCCCAGTTTCTTGAAGGAAATTCTTTGTACCTCAGAGATTGGGTGGCACTCACCAACTTTCCCTTTGGGAAAGAAACTGTGTAATGTTTATTGATAGTCCAGCAGTTTTATAGACCAGTTAATTCAGTCACATAAAAACAGTACATTGTTTAAAAAAATAATAATTAAATATATTGGATGTGTGATGTTTGACTACATTTCTGTCAGAATAGATAGGTTTCTTTAGCTTATCATGAAAGGGCATTTTGGCAATACCCCAAAAGGAAAGATTGGTAGGCTACATTTGAGGGTTATTGTGACAGACATGGCTGGTCTGTAAGATTAAACTAGTCATAAAGTTATCCACAGAAACAGTTTATTAAAATGCTTAAATAACAGCCAATACATCTCTCAAATTTGTTTTTTGCCTTTCATTTGGCTGGCACAGCCTTTTTTAAATTCCATAATCACACAACATAACATCAGGAATAAAGTCATCTTACAGAAACTTGTATTGTCTGTCTTTATCTGAGAAAGCTTTTGACTCTCTACATCACTCAATATTGCTCTGTATCCTGAAGCTCTGTGACCTGGACATGTTTCCATTTTCTTTGTTCTCCTCTGCTCTTTCCATTATTTTCAAAGGACTTCTTTACACAGCTTCTTAGAACATCTTGACTTGCTCTTTGTTATAGTTACAGTACTAGAATCCATCTTTAGACCTACCAACTCTGCATGTCAATTGAAAATATTTATATGGTACATATATGCTTAGTATTGCTCTGTTTACTTCAAATGATATTTCTTTTGCCTCTAATGGCCTTTCCACTGAGGTGGAGTGGGTGATTAGCCAGCTTCATAATTACCATTAATATACTGTATCATTATCATAAGTAGATATTGTTTCATTTTGGACACAATTAAAAGGTGATGGACATGAACACTGTTATACACTCCACGGAATCATTATCACTTCTAGCAAGCCATATTAAGCACTGAGCCTTTTGTTAGAGAAACCTAGGTCTTCTGTTTTGGGGGATTTATTAATTTCATTTTGGGGGGTTATTTTTAGCAATTTGAGTTTTATGTAGATATCCAAAAACGGGTTTTTCAGGGCTTTCTCTTTGTATATACTGTAATGAGTAATCTCTTTGCAATGTTCCCTGTTTCAAACAGTACTATGTTAAAGTGCACTCCTCTATAGAACATTTAGTGTGCTCCACCGTGGACCAATTAATGAGCAACACATGTTTAGAATCGCACACCCAGAGTCTGCATTACCCCAACGTGTATTGGTGGTTTGATGGTGGTTATTGGATGAACATCGATTTTGCTTTCTTGCTCTTTTTGTTTGTTTCTTGTTTCACTGGCGTTTGGCAGTTAAAACTGAAAAACAGAAGCCTTACAAAAACCACAGAATGATTTCAGCCTCAGATTTCTTAACAGTTAATTAGTTTCACATCTGATAAATAAAATGTGCAGTGTAGCTTAAATAAAATAGTTTTAAGGTAATACTTCCTTCTCATGCAGATGGTTGGTGTTTTCTCTTTATGCAGTAAATCTATGGGTATTCATTACCTATTAAATTTAGATTATTTGAAATGTTTACAAAAAATCAAATAAATAAAGTCCTTTTGTTTGTGCATATTAGTATAGTCTGCTTTAACGGTGAGCATCATATGGTCAGTCATTTATTGTGCACTTTACATGGTAATCCATTAAGTATCTCAGCTGTTGTTCTTCCTAATTAATTGTCATTATGTATGCTACAATTTTGTAGTTAGAAAACAGAGATGGATCACCTTGTCTTAGAAATGCAGCCTTAGTCCTAGGCATAATACACACTAAATTGAGTTGCCCTCTATAAGGAATTTAAGGATACTAATTAACATAAAGGTTATTGCAACTCGCAGGGATATAGGGATTTTAAATTTAGACTGTTCTGCAGTAGTTCTGACTAAAGACTAAAGAGTTTTGGCTTGATCTTGTTTTATGATTCTCTCTTTTGGAATGGACAAAGTTTGACCGACTAAAACCAGAACTGCTACTCCCACCTAAACTCCAGAGTTAGGCTTTGTCTACACTGGATTTTCGTCAGTAAAACTTTTGTCATTCAGGGGTGTGAAAAAAACACATCCCTGAATGACAGAAGTTTTACTGGCAAAAAGTGCCGACGTGAACAGCACTTTGTTGGCGGGAGAGCTCTCCTGCCGACAAAGCTACCACCCACTCGTTGTGGTTAGAAATTTTTTGTCAGCAGGAAAGCTCTTCCTGCCGACAAAGAGCGGCTACTCTGCACACTTTTTAGTGGCACAGCTATAGCGGAACAGCTATATCGCTAAAAGGTGCATCGTGTAGACATAGGCTTAGACTCACAAAGTGCAGCATTCATTTTGACCTTTTCCCCATGTACCTCAACTCCTTGCACCCCAGGGTTGTGCTCCTAAAGTCTTTGTTCAAACAGAACAGCCACTTAAGAATTGGGGGCCATAGGAATTTTGTCTGAGTGAGGACTGCAAGTTTGGGTCCCTGAAGTATAGGGCTGTTCTTTTATTTAAAATATGCCTGAAATGATGTAGACCAACTCAATTCTCTATTCAGATTCCATAACTGAGGTGACATCACCGATACAGTGCAAGTTGAAGCATCATTTGGAGGGGAAGGGCTAGATATTTTGACATGAAAATAATCCAAACATTACTAATTAGCTAAGCTAATTATGGGTTGGGTGCTCCTTAGTCTAGCTTTTGAGGACATTCAGTGCATATTGTGATTGGTTTTTAAAGCTTTTCATGGTGTTGGCACTGACAACATTTGAAACCTGATCCTTGAGTCTTGTGCAGTCAACTTTCTGAGGTCACCCACACCGCTTTTTCTACTTAGGATGTGTGAAGTGGGCATTGCAGCTTTTGTTGTGGAAGGTCTTTCAGTATGGAAAACAGTCCCCACATCCCAATTCATCTTTCTTCGTCCAACCTGGCTTTTCACATTGTCCTAAAGTTTTCCTCCCCGCCCCATGACTACTCGTGGCTCTAAATACATATTTCCTTTCTTCTCAATCCCTTCTTTTTCCTTATTACAAATTAACCAGTCACCAGGACCAGGATGGTCACCAGGATGGTATTCACACAAGAGTTCTGAAGGAACTCAAATGTGAAATTGCAGAACTACTAACTGTGGTATATAACCTATCATTTAAATCAGCCTCTGTACCGGATGACTGTAGGATAGCTAATGTGATGCCATTCAAAAAAAAAAAAAAGCAGCTCCAGAGGTGATCCTGGCAATTACAGGCCAGTAATCTTAACTTCAGGACCAGGCAAATTGGTTGAACTATAGTAAAGAACAGAATTATCAGACATATAGATGAACACAATTTGTTGGGGAAGAGTCAACATGGTTTTTGTAAAGGGAAACCATGCCACACCAATCTACTAGAATTCTTGGAGGGGGTCAACAAGCATGTGGACAAGGGTGATATTCTGTACTTAGATTTTCGGAAAGCCTTTGACACGGGCCTTCACCAAAGGCTCTTAAGCAAAGTAAGGAGTCATGGGATAAGAGGGAAGGTTCTCTCATGGATTGGTAACTGGTTAAAAGATAGAAAACAAAGGGTAGGAATAAATGGTCAGTTTTCAGAATGGAGAGAGGTAAATAGTGGTGCTCCCAGGGGTCTGTACTGGGACCAGTCCTATTCAAAATATCCATAAATTATCTGGAAAAATGGGTAAACAGAGAGGTGGCAAAATTTGCAGATGATACAAAACTACTTAAGATAGTTACGTTCACAGCAGACTGTGAAGAGTTACAAAAGGATTTCACAAAACTGAGTGACTGGGCAACAAAATGGTAGAGGAAATTCAATGTTGAAAAATGCAAAGTAATGCACATTGGAAAACATAATCCCAACTATATATACAAAATGATGGGGTCTAAAATAGCTGTTTTATCACTCAAGAAAGATATCTTGGAGTCATTGAAAACATCCACTCAATGTGCAGCAGCAGTCAAAAAAGCTAACAGAATGTTTGGAATCATTAGGAAAGGGATAGATAATAAAACAGAAAATGTCATATATCCTCTACATAAATCCATGGTATGCCCACATCTTGAATTCTGTGTGCAGATTTGGTTGCCCCATCTCAAAAAAGATATATTGGAATTGGGAAAGGTACAGAAAAAGGCAACAAAATGATTAGGGGTATGGAACTGCTTCCATATGAGGAGAGATTAATAAGACTGGGACTTTTCATCTTGGAAAAGAGACAGCTAAGGGAGGATATGATAGAGGTCTATAAAATCATGACTGGTGTGGAGAAAGTAAATAAGGAAGTGTTATTTACTCCTCATAACACAAGAACTAGGGGTCACCAAATGAAATTAATCGGCAGCAGGTTTCAAACAAACAAACAAAAGGAAGTATTCCTTCACGCAATGCACAGTCAACCTGTGGAACTCTTTGCCAGGGCATGTTGTGAAGGCCAAGACTATAACAGGATTCAAAAAAGAACTCAATAAGTTAATGGAGGATAGGTCCATCAATTAGCCGGGATGGGAAGAGATGGTGTCCCTAGCCTCTGTTTGCCAGAAACTGCGATGGTCGACGGGGGATGGATCACTTGATGATTACCTGTTCTGTTCTTTCTCTCTGGGGCACCTGGCATTGGCCACTATTGGAAGACAGGATACTAGGCTAGATGGAACATTGGTCTGACTCAGTATGGCTGCTCCTATGTTCTTAACCTGATTTGTTTTTATTTAATGAGGTTAGACTTTTGTTTTTATTCTGTTTATAGAACCCAACTAACTTTGCTGTGGAGCACTAGATACATGTATTTATCATTATTATTATTTATTGCCAGAATTGTTTGAATTCATTTAAATTCCTTACAGGTTACCTTTAAAACCTTCTATGATATTTTTATTGTTTTCAGAAAATTGTCCTATCTTTCCCCCATTTCTGTAAAGTACAGTTCCCTGACCTGCACATATATCCTGTGAAAATAAGATATTCTGTATGCACTACAGTATAAAAGAAAATGAGTCCATAGAGGACAGATATCTTTGGGGAAATGGAAATTACTCATCTATCATTCATTTGTCTGATGATAACTTCCTGCATATACCCATAAATCTTTGAATGTTAGTAGGAGTGTTATTTAGGCTTTTGTATTAAGGAATAAATGGAAACATTAGACTGCATCCTTTACGGGACACATTTAAATGGTATCAAGTGTAAAAATCTGACCATATTGTAGAAAATGTAAAACCCCTGGAGTAATATTGTCAGCTGGCTTCTTGTCTCTTCACCATAGATGGAGATAGCCCTGCAAAACATCAGATTGTGTCTGTGACACATACAACATCAGATATGTGGGAGTCAGTGTCTGAGGGAATGAGATGCTCCTGTCTCATTTATACTTTCTAGCAATTTTCAGCTGCAGTTAGTTTCCCAAGTTGGCTGCAATGGAGGCTGGCCTGCTACAGAGTCAGGACAGTCACCTGGAGGAGGAAACAATATTTCCAATTGTCTCCTAAATTGTGGCTTATTTATACCATTCTGGTGATGTCAATGGGACAGAACCAGCCTTTGGTGAATATCCTTATAGCAGAGAGATTTTCATCTGACCTGTAGCCAGCACAATGTCTCTGTGCCTTCTTCCCAGATAGATTTTCTTGCTGTAGTAACTTACTGGGCTGGAGATGCAGGATGCAGGAATATTTTTAAAGGGTTATAAAGGTATCAGAAGAAAGCACGTAGGTAAGCCAGCCTGAAAAAGATTAATTGAAAGCACATAGATAAAGCATAGATATGTGGAGTATAGACTAGCAAACTGCTCAATCAGCTTATGAGTTCATAATAACCTTAGGCATAAATGTATTTAAAAGCCGTTAAACCTGATATAGTTGGTTCTTTGTTACATAACTCATTGATTCATGCAATCAGGGATCCAAATATTGCCTTTCTAGATTGTTGTGAAAACGTAGTGATGAGGAAGAAGTATTTTTCATTGCCTCCAATGCTTTACCAACAGAAAGCTTCTGGCTTTTCACTCCTTTCTCTTATCAAGGCTATTTGAACGACTGAGGTAAAGGGATTGAAGAAGTGTTCAACCAGTTAAAGAATATTTACATGATTAAAATAGCAGTATGTTATTGCACATATTTGTATCATCTGCTTAGTTTACTGACAAATGTCCCCATTTGGATCCCATTGAAAACAGAAATTTTGTCCTGGCCTAAAATAAGAGTAGATTCAGAGGTGTCATCAAGTTTTTATTGCTGTCAGTACTGTCTAATGCATAATCCACTCATTTCTTGACTTAATTTAGACTCCAGAAAGTTATTGTTGCTGGTGAGATATTCCACAGAAATGATACATCTTGATTTTTAGCTGCCAAGTTGAGCAAGTCATTATAAAAATCTTGTTTTGACTTGTCATCTGAGTAAATCTAATAGGAAAACAAATTGCTGATGGGGAATAACTAAGGAACACCAAGATGTCATTTTTACATAGTCCCTTTCTATCCAATAACCGCACACCTTTCTTTTACAGCTGAAATTATTTGAAAATAAAAGGCCTGTATATTCAGGACACACTTTAAAACAGGTACACACATTACTCCAGCACAGAAAAAGGAAGGGCAGGCTACCCTTCTGGTGTGTTCAGTGTAGGTTCACTTGTATAGCCCTGTTCGGATACACAAATGTGTATCCACATCCAATCCACGATCCACAAATATTATCTGTGCATACCCGCATCCGCAGATGCGGATGTCTGCAGATATCCATGGATTTGCAGGGCTCTACACTGGGGGCCAAGGTATCCTCCCCACCGGAACCCAGTCGGGTAGAGCCGCATGGGCAGCTGTGGAGAGCCTGGGTCTCTTCCCCTGCCTGGGCAGGAGCCCAAGCAGCCCCCCGCCCAGTGTCCCAGCCCCCTGCCCAGGGCAGGTGGAGGGATCCAGGCTCCCCACAGCTGCCAGAATGGCTCTCCCTGACCTGGCTCCTGCTGCGGGAGGTGGCTTGGAGTCCCAGCCCAGCCACGGAAAGAGCCGAGTGGGCCATTGTGGGGAGCCGCGACGGACCCTCCACCTGCCCTGGGTGGGGGGCCTGAGCAGTCCCTGCCCTGTGTTGCTGCCCCCCAGGCCTCCCACCCAGGGCAGGTGGAGGGTCCATGCCATGGTTCCTCACAGCTGCCCACCTGGCTCTTACCGTCAGAGCCCTGTGTGGATACAAAATTTGTATCTGCATCCGTGCTGCTATCTGCAGAAATAGTCCATGGATATAAAGTGGATACCCGTGGATTTGCAGGGCTCTATTCATTTTATGTGAACTAGAATGGGTACAAACATCAAAAAAATAATAATATGAACAACAAAAGAAAAGATATGTAGATGCAATTCCATTGGTTCATTTGTGATTTTAAATTTGGAAATGCAAATCAGGTTACTGTGTCAGCCTCTCCTAAAGAATTTGTCTACCTAGCCCCAGGACATTTTATATCAGGTTTTTCTACCAGTCATTAAGCTGTCCAACACCCAATCCAATCAGCTGAGCTAGGTGCTAGGCAGATGGGATGGGATGTGGGAGAAATCCTTCCTCCTCCTCCCCTCAAAGGCAGAAATGGCTGTAGAGCGACTTCATGGAGATGACTCCAGATCAGTGGTTAAAATGTGCTCTGTGGCCCCTGTGCAGAAATAAGGGAGGTCAGGAGACTCCATACAAGTGTATCTCTGGAACCATGTCCCAACCTTGCACACTGACACCAAACCGGTTCTGCTACCAGCCAGAGAGAGAGGTGCAGAATTTGAACTATAGTAAATATCCTAAAACTTACTCAACTTTTAATTGAATGCAGCATAGTAGTATCACTCTGCAAAGTTACACAGGCCTCAGGAAAGCAGAATGTTCTTTAACTGATAAGATTTTGTAACTACTTTATAATAATAAATAATAACAATAATAATACTGGAATTGTTAGTTTTAAACACCTTTTTTACTTAGACACTGTCTTTTCTAGGTTACATTTCGGACAAGAATCTATCACTGTAATATTAACAGCCAAGGAGTGATCTGCCTTGACATTTTAAAAGACAACTGGAGTCCAGCATTAACCATTTCTAAAGTTCTCCTCTCCATCTGCTCACTTCTTACAGACTGCAACCCTGGTAAGAAAATAACACTGGTTTGACTTTTGCATTCATTCACATCTAGCTTTCTGTTATCTATTAGTATCTGCTTGGTACAATGTTTTACGACTGTATTAAAAAAAAAAAGAAATAGATGTAGATTTAAAATTTAGTGCATGTGATTGCTACAATGCTAAGTGAAAAAATATACATGACATAAATTAAAGAGAAAACATATTGTCAGAAGGGCAGGTGCATTTTTAGTGTTTGAGAATAAAAATACGCTATTTCAAACTAAAGAGTTTAATCCCTAATATATCCCTAGTGGTAAATGCTATTTGAGAAATGTGGGCTATTACAGACAGATAATATTACTGAACATTGAAATGGAAAGTTTTCATTTAGACATCCTTCTGAAAAGAGTATAACAGTACCAGTTCTGGTGGAAGGCTAACAAAACAGTTTACAAATAATAGGCATTAATGCAGAGACTAGGCAGTCACTCTTATTAACGAGTATAGTGGTTAACCATTCCGCTCAACTTTCAGTCACACACCCTGTTGCTTCCTACTGACTGCTAGACCTGTGGCTCCACCCTTTGTCCTGCCCCCAGTGACCAAGGAATGAGTCTGGTTGTATGACTGAGAATCCCAGACATTCCAAAATAATGAGTCAGGCTCCCCAAAATCATGACATTGGCTGACATGTCATGAGATTTTTACCATGATACATTCTGGAGTCTTTTTATTTGCCTTCTGGTTTCTAAGCCTTTAAGATTCATGTTTTGAAGTTTTGTTTTGTTTTTTTCCAAACCATGAGGGCTAGAAACTTACTTTAAAAAAAAAAAGAAGAAGGAAAACTAGCTTCCCATGTAATCACAGTCCCCCAGGAGCTGGGGCTTTAAGAAAAACACTAAAATATCTCAAGGCTCACAATGAAATTCTGAGGGAAGGCAAGTGTTTGACTGGCTAAATTCCTTCATTTGGGGTTGCCTTAGATGTGATACAAAAAGCTGCAGTTAGATGTAAAAAGGAGTCCAATATATAGTTACCTGTGGTGACTGAAATAACGCAGCCCAAACTTACAGGAAAAATGAGGTCCTGGTAACGCTCACAATGTCCTAGTTAAAAGCTGAAACAGTGAAGGAGACTGGACAGTTACTAAATACCTTGTGACTTCAGGCATGTTTATTTCTGGCGTTTAGAACACCCCCTACTGATGTGTTGGAGGGACTTCATGTGCACACTTCTCACTATACATTTTATTGAGCAGAGGCTTGTCTTTTGATACAGCTGGAGTGGTAACACAAATGTAAAGAAAAGAAAACTAATAGTCTAGGAGTCTTTAGAATAAGCATAAAAGGTATGGTGACATTAATGGAAAACATGGAGTTTTCTATTAGTGATATGTGGGCACTTCAAAAATCAGTGGGAAAGCTGTGTTAGAGTTAGAAGATGGAAATATACATAGTTTTTTGTTGTTGCTTTTTGGAGGTGTGGGGGGGTCTGGTCTCCAAAGGGACACTATCAACTCAAAAATATAGTCTGTTTCAAATAGTGGATTAAAAGTAATTTCTGGTACTTCACCTGTCCCATTGCTCCCCTTCCATTTTTTGTAGTTTTACAATCAGATTTTTCTTTTCTTAATGTTTTTCCCTCCCCTGTGATTGTGTGAAATACCCACACAAAATAACAGCAGAAATTGGATGAGTATAGAGGGGAAACAGTAAACAGGACTATACAAAGAATGCTGTCAAGCGCACAAAGTAAACAAACTCAAAAAGATTATAGAATCATAGAATCACAGACTATCAGGGTTGGAAGGGACCTCAGGAGGTCATCTAGTCCAACCCCCTGTTCAAAGCAGGACCGATCCCCAACTGAGGAAAGAAGATTGAGGAAAGAAGAGTTCTTTTTCCTGTAATCTCTGTCAATTATAGTAATCTTGGGTGTTATTGTAACTGTAGTTGATAAAATATTTTGTACAGAACTTTGATTTTTTAAGTTAAGTATCCCTTTAAATACTCTATGGGGATTTGCTTACTGTGTCTTGTGAATTTCATAGCTTGATTTTGAGGAATGAATAGTATTCCTATGTTTTGCTTTGTGAGCTCACCTCTCCTGAATGTGAAATGTTGAGCTCTTTGTTTCCTGTCTTTTGGATTGTTTGTTTATTCCTACTCTTGGTAATTTACGTACATGTGAACTCTGTATTTTAGTGATATGTTTCTGAAATTGAAGACTTCGACAAATTTAGGGGCTCTTATTTTTCATTGTACAGCCTGATGTGATAGCCCTACTTATTTCTATTTCTGGCCGCACTATAACAGTTCTCCTGCTTGTGCCATTTGTTTCATTTTCTGAGTACAGTTCTGATGATATTTTATCATTAACAAACTGTTGGATTAGACATTCCCTGAAATCTAATTGGAACACGGTGTTGTAAATTGACTCCCTCTTTCTCTGAGTGGGGGAATCATTTTGAAAATAGCCCTGGCACATCTGGGAGAAATATTGTATATATATTCTCTATTAGCTGGGAGCAATTTTCAATCCACTTTGTCCTTCCTTCTTCTAAGGTATACTGCCTCAATTTAGAGGCAGAGACCCAGCAGGGGGCTCAAGTCGATAAGCAACCTTGAACTCTTTGTTCACCATTCATCAAACAGGCAGAAGCAGATCAGGTCAAATGGAAAGGCAACACTGAATATCCCACAAATATAAACACTTAGGATGTGTGAGTTCCCCCCTCCCCCCCCACCCTCTTTGAAGGGAAAAATCAAATATCAGTTACCCAGTAGTCTTACATTTATGCAAATCTTCATTAGAACAACAAATACCAGTAAGAATGGCAGCTAATTAACCCTCAGCCATACACAGTGATTAAACTGAGCTGGAGCACAGCTGCAGCTTCCTTGGCAAGCGTAGCTATTCTCAAACAGGCTGAGCAAATGAAAAGAGGTATTTGCTCCTGCCGCTTCTGTCACTCACACAGTAATCTACAAAAGACATTGAGAGAGTCTCTTTCCTCACTGGTTATGTACATCACTGCCCTTTGTTTTGTGTTAGTTGACGCAGGAACTTGTTTGTCCTTTTTAAACAACTAATATAATCCTGTGCTCATAAGCTGTCTCAGACTCTTCAGTTCTGATTATTATTAATTGTCTCTATTTTGCTTTGCAGTATCAGACAGTAAATTGTGTTAACAAATGTCGGAGTTTTGTAACAGCTGGCGGACTTTTAGGGAGGGCCGGGGGGGCGGGAGGGAAGAGTGATACAGTATTTGGGTATGACTGGACACGTGTGAGCTATCTGCAAAAATAAAAGAGGCCCTTGTGAAATGTAGGAAATGAATGAAATGCTAGTATTCCCCTGGTAAATATTAGTTTGTATTTTATTTAAATTGACATCCTCAGATTAAAAATTCCATATATGTTTACCAAGGAAGACCCCATTCCTCTGAACATTTTGGCATGTCCAGAAATTTACTTGCATGAGTAGTCCTCTAAAACTTATGGGACTACTCATGTGCATAAAGTAAAACATGTTTGCAGGATCTGGGCCTAAGAAAGTTCACTTTTCAATAGTTAGATGTTATGGGCTTGTCTAGACTAGGAGTTATTCCAGAATAACTATTCAGATATAAAAAGAAAAGGAGGACTTGTGGCACTTTAGAGAGTAACAAATTTATTTGAGCAGATAGTCTCTAAGGTGCCACAAGTACTCCTTTTCTTTTTGCGGATACAGACTAACACGGCTGCTACTCTGAAACCCGTCATTATTCAGGTGTAGCTATTCTGGAATAAGAATGTTCATATGTGGCGTTATTCAGGCATAGCTGTTGTGCTTTAAATACATACCCTAACTTAATCCAAATTAACTTTCAAAGGTAGACAAGCCCTTAGTTTACTTTAATGCATTTTTTCACAACTTGAAATATGAAAATTAATTAATTATTTTTACTTTTGTCTCTGGACAGTTTTGTTCCCTGGTTCTCATGCACTAGGAAAATACTGAAGCATTTGGCTTGCAATCACTGCAGGGGAAATACTTAAATAAAAAACTTTCATTGGAATTTTTCCTTAAATGTATAACAACTTTTCTATTGACTTTTAAGTTTTATAAATCCTTATTTTTACACAATCTGAAATTGGGATTTAAAATGGCCTGACAATGTCTTTGGTGTCTCGCTGCCTACTATAGAATTATGTGTACTGAAGAATTTGTGGCAAATCCGTTTTAATTTGTGGGCCATGCCCAATACAAACCACTATTTTAATTAAGGCTTCTAGGTAGAACATGTTAGATTTGTAGGGGCTGAAATCCTATAGCTGCCCCACCCAACATTCATGTTTCTTTCACCCATGACAAACTGCATATGAATTTAAGTTAATCATGTGGCATTTAATTCATGCTAATCTCTGCATATTTTGTCATTGTTTGATTTTTATTAAATAGCATTATTTCCATATATACCTTTCTAAATTCAATTCGATTTTGTACTTGGAGTGATCGCATAAGTCCATTCCACTTCAGGTGTGTGTGCCCAGTGCATTTTCAGAGATTTTTCCTTCCGTGGTGTCCATCAGGGTGGGGTATGCGCCCTCTTCTTCCTCACGCTGCTCTATAATGGAATAAAGGGCAGAGCCAGGCACGACCCCCTGAGTTCCTTCTTACTGCCCGTGACGGTTGTTGAAGTGTCTGATCTTGCTACCTCAAGATTTTCACCACTGTTTATATATGGTTGGTACTCACTTTTAGTCATAGTTTTAGTGTTAAAATTTGTAATAGTATTACGTTTCCTTTATTAGACTGGGGGGTGTATAGTCTTCAGTCTTAGATACTGGTTTTGGTGCCGGGGCATGCCTTAGTCACCAGGCTTTGAACCCTGTGAGTCCCACAAGAAACTTATGTCAGTGAGCAACCTGCACTCCACTGGCCTGAACTGGCTTGGAGAGACTCATGTCAGGGATTGCTGCCAAATCTGCAGGGAATTTAAGCCAAGAACCAAGAAAGACAGGGAGGCCAGACCTAAATTTCTTCTGATGGAGTCAGCCCTGCGCCCACCCTCAGAGCCTTCCCATTCAGAGCTAGTACTAAGCACAACTTCTTCAGTCAGGAACACTCCTTCTGTTTTGGCCAAACCCTGCCAGTCACCCTGCCCAGTACTGAGGAAGATAGCTTCTAAGGACTCTGAGTAGCAGCCATGTTAGTCTGTATCCGATGAAGTGAGCTGTAGCTCACGAAAGCTTATGCTCAAATAAATTTGTTAGTCTCTAAGGTGCCACAAGTATTTCTTTTCTTTCTAAGGACTCTGTATCCAGATTGAGGTCCCTGGCACCAAAGTCCGGCAAGCATGCTGAGAAAGATAGTAGAGGGTGCTCAACAGTGAGGCAATCATCTACTCAGGTGGGACCATCGATTCCAATGTCGGCCCCGGCCCCATTGAGACTGGCCCCTGAAGTAACACTTATCTAGTTCAGCAGTGCCATCCTTGTTGACTCAACAGCAAGGCTCTATCCCATTGCCATCAACTCCAGAAGCTTATGCAGCAGCATGTGATCTGCTCAGTCTCTCGATACCAGTTTCACCAGCAAACCAAGAATCCTCTCACCCAGTACCATCGGGTGTAGTAAGTTTGTTGGCTGCTTCATCTCAACATTGGGTACTATGGGCGCCTCTGGACACGTGAGTGCCTCATCGTACAATACCATCCAGAGGGAACCGAGCAATAATCTCTCCAGTGCGGTCTCTTCCGGGCTTCCGATGCCAATCTCCAGCACCAACAGGAACAGCCTTGGTTGAAAGAAGCTGATTCATCCTCAGACTCGGCAGTCAGCTTGTATGTATCACAGTCATGTCATTATTCCCCTCAAAGAGTTTATTCTCCCTGGTACCCACCTGAGGCTCTGTTGTGCCTGGACAGTAGAGATTCATGGCTTGGAAGAAACTGGGGTCTGGAGACTTACCAATGGCCATTTTGGAACTCGGGGGAGTTTCCCCGACCCCTCAGGTAGTGTCCACACTTTCCCCACTCTACTTCCTCAAGTAGGTGTCGAGACCCACCCTGGCAGGATACCACACCCAGTACCAGGCGTGGCTTGAGCAAGTGGAACTTGCTCCAGTGAATCTCCCCTTGAGGACTCGGAGGAGGCTCCACTACGGCCAGCTTTGTCTTCCTCCTCTTCATCACCCAACAAGGCAGTGGTAGTGGAGGTGAGGAACTCTTTGACTGGTGATTATAGAGCCCATCAGGACCTTCTAAAGAGGGTGGCTTTTGCCTTGGGTATTCAGGTGGGAAAGTGATCCCACACAGACTGGTCAACATCTGAGCATCTGTAGGATCTTCTCAGGTGGTGCTCTAAATTAATGAGACTGTCTTGAAGCTCACCAGAGTCCTGTGGCAAACTTTATCTCCCCTTCCACCCACCCACAGCAAAAAGGGTTGAGTGTAGGTATTGTGTCTTCTTCTAGGGGTTTGAACATGTTTACACCCACTCCCCTCCAGGGTCATTGGTGGTTTCAGCTGCCAATGAGAGAGAGGGCCAGGGTCAATAAGCATCTACAGTAATGCCTCGCTTAACGTTGTAGTTATGTTCCTGAAAAATGCGACTTTAAGCGAAACGATGTTAAGTGAATCCAATTTCCTCATAAGAATTAATGTAAATGGGGGGGTTAGGTTCCAGGGAAGTTTTTTTCACCAGACAAAAAACTATTATATGTATATCATATAAGTTTTAAACAAAAAATTTAATACTGTGCACAGCAATGATGATTGTGAAGCTTGGTTGAGGTGGTGAAGTCAGACGGTGGGATATTTCCCAGGAAATGCCTTACTGCTAAATGATGAACTAGCATTCATAGAATATCAGGGTTGGAAGGGACCTCAGGAGGTTACCTAGTCCAACCCCCTGCTCAAAGCAGGACCAAGCCCCAATTTTTGCCCCAGATCCCTAAATGGCCCCCTCAAGGATGGAACTCACAACCCTGGGTTTAGCAGGCCACTGCTCAAACCACTGAGCTATCCCTTCCCCCAAGGGTTAACACATTGTTGTTAATGTAGCCTCACACTCTACAAGGCAGCATGAATGGAGGGAGGGGAGACAGCATGTTAGACAGAGACAGAGCGACACACCCTGTGTGTGGGAGAGAGAGAGAGAGCTGTGCATTGCCTCTTTAAGTATACTGACCCCACTCTGCACTGCCTTTTTAAGTATATCAGCAAGCTGAGACGGCAGCTGCAGCCAGCAGGTTCTCTCCATCCTGAGCTCTGTCGTGTCCCCACCCTGCTCTATATGAAGAAGGGGGAAGCAGGGGGCAGGAGAAGGGGGGAGGGGGATCCCCTGACATTAGCTCCCTTCTTCCTCCCCGCACAGCAAGCAGGAGGCTCCCAGGAGCAGCTCCAAGGCAGAGGGCAGGAGCAGCACATGGCAGTGGGGGGAGGGACAGCTGAACTGCCGGCAAGGTTGCCGCACAGTGAACCTAGAGGAGCAGGGAGCTGATGGGGGGCTGCCAGTCCACCCTGGTTCCAAGCCTTCACCAGCTAGCTGCAACGGGCTGCTCTTCCTGCAAGCAGTGGACAAAGCAGGTGGCTGCCAAACAACCTTATAAGGGAGCATTACACAACTTTAAACAAGCATATTCCCTAACTGATCAGCAACATAACAACAAAACAATGTTAACCGAGACAACTTTAAGTGAGGAGTTACTGTACCCCAAAAGCAAAGAAGCTTGATCTATTTTGCCGAAAGCTTTCTTCAACTGCTGGATTGCAACTCAGGATTGCTGATCAGCAGGCATTTCTGGGATATTAAGATACTGTGCCAGAGGTTAAAATCACAAAGATTTTAAGGACCGATTCCCAGAGGATGTGAGGCAAGAGATCCTCTCTGTGGTGGACGAGGGAAAGTTAGTAGCTAGGATCTCATCTGGATTAATTTGGATGCCACCAACTCTGCAGCTAGAGCCCTGGCATCGGCCATTATGATGAGCAGATGTTCGTGGCTCCAGTCATCTGCTCTTCCTCAGGAGGTCCAACAAACCATCAGGGATCTTCCTTTTCAGGGACTGTCACTTTTCTCTAAGCAGACAGATGACAAACTGCATGGCCTGAAGGATTCCAGTGCAACACTAAAGTCTTTGGGCATTTATTCACCTGCCCCAAAGAAGCAGCAGCCACACCACTGTCTCTCATTTATACCTCACCAACAGGAGGTAATTCGGAAAAAGGGCAGAAGTTATAGGAGAAGGATCCTGTTCCCTAGTGGGACTTAAACCTAGTGTTGTCAAAACTAATGGGTCCTCCCTCCCTTTGAACCTTTAGCTACTTGCTTTCTCGCTCAGTGAAAGTAGCCTTTTTAGTGTCATATCACCTCAGCCAGGAGAGTGGGTAAATTATGAGCTTTTTGTCTCATCCTGCATATACTGTCTTCTGCAAGAACTAGATGTACCTATGCCTTCATCCAAAATTTCTCACCAAGATGGGTTCTCACTTCCATATTAATCAGGCGATGTACTTATCAACTTTGTTCCCCAAACTTCAGTCTCATCAGGATGCTAAGAAACTCCGTTTTGGATGTTAGAAGATCATTAGCATTTTACTAGACTAGGACTAAACCATTTAGATCCTAGCGTGTTATGCATAGCAGTTGCAGACAGGATGAAGGGCCTTCCAGTCTCTCTTTGTGGATCTCCTCTTGTATTTAGTTGTGTTACGACTTCACCAATATAATTCCACCGAGTAAGATGCTGGCACATTCAACCAGACCTCAAACAGCCTTTCTGGCCTAGGTGCCTATTCTGGACATTTGCAAAACAGCAACTTGATCTGCTGTGCATACCTTCACTTCACATTATAACATCTCTCATCAATCTAAAGATGATGCTTGATTTGGACATGTGATCTCCAGTCATTTTCAGGTAGACTCCAATCCCACCTCCAGATCAAACTGCTTGTGAGTCACCTGAAGTTGGACTGGACATGTGCAGTCACTCAAAGAAGAAAAGGTTGCTAACCTGTTCTGTAACTGTTATCCTTTGAGATGTGGTGAATGTGTCTATTCCACAACCCACCCTCTTTCCCCTCTATATTGCAGTCTATCTGGAATGAAGGAACTGAGAGGTGTCTGGGCTTCAGGTATACAGATGCCTGGCATGGGCCTATAGTGCACCTGCCCAGAAGCAGAAACAGAGGCACCAAGGGAACTTTTACTGCAAAAACATAGGTGCTTGAGCAATTTTTGCCACCTACAGGGCTCAGGGGCAGATGAACAGGGCTTTTGTGAATCCCTGATTCTGGGATTTAGGCACCTAAAGTGGCAGTTAGACACCTAAGTCATTTTGTGAATCCAGCCCTTAATGTGCAGTTTAACATGCTTCACATAGAATAACATACCTCAGTTAGTAGTATGAATTAGGGCTGTCAGGCAATAAAAATAATTAATCATTATTAAAAAATTAACTGTGCGATTCAAAAATTAATCGCGATTAATCACACTGTTAAACAATAATAGAATACCGTTTATTTAAATATTTTTGGGTGTTTTCTACATTTTCAAATATATTGATTTCAATTACAACACAGAATACAAAGTGTAGAGTACTCACTTTATATTTATTTTTCATTATAAGTGTTTGCACTGTAAAAAAACAAAAGAAATAGTATTTTTCAATTCACCTAATACAAGAACTGTAGTGCAGTCTCTTTATCATGAAAGTTGAACTTACAAACATAGAATTATGTACAAAAGAAACTTCATTCAAAAATAAAACAATGTAAAATTTTAGCGTCTATAAGTCCACTCAGTCCTACTTCTTGCTCAGCCAATCGCTCAGACAAACAAGTTTGTTTACATTTACAGAAGATAATGCTGCCCACTTCTTGTTTACAATGTCACCTGAAAGTGAAAACAGGCGTCCTCATGACATTGTTGTAGCCGGCGTCGCATGATGCATAAGTGCCAGATGCGCTGAAGATTCATATGTCCCTTCATCTTCAACCACCAATCCAAAGAACATGCATCCATGCTGATGACGGGTTCTGCTCGATAAAAATTCAAGGCAGTGCAGACCGATGCACGTTCATTTTCATTATCTGAGTCAGATGCCACCAGCAGAAAATTGATTTATTTATTTATTGGTGGTTTGGGTTCTGTAGTTTCCACATTGGAGTGTTGCTCTCTTAAGACTTCTGAAAGCACACTCCACACCTCATCCCTCTCAGATTTAGGAGGGCACTTCAGATTCTTAAACCTTGGGTCAAGTTCTGTAGCTACCTTTAGAAATCTCACATTGGTACCTTCTTTGCATTTTGTGAAATCTGCAGTGAAAGTGTTCTTAAAATGAACAACATGTGCTGGATCATCATCCAAGACTGCTATAACATGAAATATATGGCAGAATGTGGGTAAAAACAGAGCAGGGGACATACAATTCTCCCCCCCAAGGAGTTCAGTCACAAATTTAATGAATGCATTACATGTTTAATGAGCGTCATCAGCATGGAACCATGTCCTTTGGAATGGTGGCTGAAGCATGAAGGGTCACACGAATGTTTAGCATATCTAGCACGTAAATACCTTGCAATGCTGGCTACAAAAGTGCCATGCAAATACCTATTCTCACTTTCTGGTGACATTGTAAATAAGAAGAGGGCAGCATTATTTCCTGTAAATGTAAACAAACTTGTTTGTCTTAGCGATTGGCTGAACAAGAAGTAGGACTGAGTGGACTTGTAGGCTCTGAAGTTTTACATTGTTACATAACTTCACTCATAAACAAAACAAAAAAAAATCTACATTTATAAGTTGCACTTTCACGACAAAGAGATTGCACTACAGTACTTGTATGAGGTGAACTGAAAAATATTATTTCTTTTGTTTATCATTTTTACAGTGCAAATATTTGTAATAAAAATAATATACACTTTGATTTCAATTACAACACAGAATACAATATATATGAAAATGTAGAAAAACATCCAAAATATTTAATAAATTTCAACTGGTATTCTATTTTTAAAAGTGCAATTAAAACTGTGATTAATCGCAGTTAATTAATTTTTTTTAAATTAATCACGTGAGTTAAATGCAATCAATCAACACCCCTAGTATGAATAAATTTGTATTTATCATTGCTTTGAGACCAAGTACTACAGACTTTTACCATTATGGCTTTATTGGATGCTTTCCTCTTTAATAATCTACATTTAAGAACATGGGTGCATATCTTAACAACTTGCATTTATCTAAACACGGATAAACAAAGTCAGATAACATCCTAAGATTATTGGGTTCTTTACTTGTCCACACTGGAGACTTGCCTCCAGGTTTCCCTTGTATGAGTCATCTTTATGATTTTATCTTTCCCAGTAATTTCATTTTTCAGAGTAGCAGCTGTGTTAGTCTGTATTCGCAAAAAGAAAAGGAGGACTTGTGGCACCTTAGAGACTAACAAATTTATTTGAGCATAAGCTTTCATGAGCTATAGCTCACTTCATCGGATGCATTCAGTGGAAAATACAGTGGGAAGATTTATATACATAGAGAACATGAAACAATGGGTGTTACCACACAGACTGTAACCAGAGTGATCATTGTTTTCATCCCAGAGTAGGTATTGGTGACAGTTGTGGATAACATGTTGTTGCGGCTTTTTTATTATAGCTACAAGATAGCCATGTGGTTTGGCAGGTTACAAAACTGTCTAAATAATTTCTGTATCCTGCCTAAATACTTTCTGCCAAAAAAAGCTTGCTTAAATATTGTTAACTCCCTTATCTGCACCTGCATGGGGGTACTGGCAGTTAGGAAACTTAGTCGTAGGGATACATCTATTGTGATGATCCTTCTGTTTGCTTGTTTTTGTTTTCCTGGAGGCCAGCAAGGTCCTAGACAGGTACAGCTGAGAATATAAAATCCCAGCCTTTTCATTCTTTGCTGAGAAGGATTCAATCACGTTTCACAGAGTATTATCTGATCTTCATTTGTGTCTTATAGCACTTTGGGGAGAGAGTTTTCCGTATAACCATTCAGCATCAGATTCAGAAGCCCAGGAGAAAGTGGGGCATTCCCCACAATGGAAGGCTCACCGTCCAACTCTAGGGCCTCTACAGGGTGGAAGGTGGGCAGCTATAATTCAAGCAAGATCTGAGAGGTGGCACTGAATCACCACATGTGGTTGCTGCTCTGCCATGTCCTCTCCCAAGACAGCAACGCCCACTTTTCAGACTGTGCAGGGCCCTGTGTTGTTGTTCTCCTTGGCATCAGGGAAGATGTGGCCATTTTACACTGCCACTGCCTCCTCCCTCAATAGACTTTCTGCAAATGGGCTTTTTCCAGGGTTTATGCCTGGAGTGAATCCAGCCCAACCCTCACTCCTAAATGGGATCCCCAAGATGCAAATACTGTATGCTTGGATTTAGTTTCCAAGAAGTTCTGGGTGCCTAATGTAAATTAGGAAATTTTAAGTTTGTGTTAATATTTTAGGAACTTTAAGATTTCATCTGCATATTTTGTTTTAGGTCATTTTAAATAATTGCCAAGTAGTTAAATTCCACAGCTAGAGAGCTAACGTGTTACAGATCTGTTCCCTCGTACAAGAAGCTCCACCTATAACTGTGTGTATTTTAAATGTGTTAGTGTATGTCCACCATAGTAACAAAAGGGCCTCTTCTCAAAATCCTAAAGTGAGAGCCTCCTGTCCAAAAATTTAAAAATAAAACTAAAGCTGATTAATGAGGGAAAATAGCAAAATTATTGTAAAATAAAATCTATTCCATCGTGAAACATTTAGCTTTGAGTAGGTATTTAGCTAAGTTGTGGTCAAAATTCTTCTATTTGTCTCCAGTCTTGTAATTTTTAAGATACTTACTCAGCACAGAATAGCGAACAGCCAGGCCACCCTCCCCCTGGTGCCTGAAGCTTGGCTAGCCGAATCTTTTCTTCTCTCCCACCCATTCCCCTTCTTTACAGCTAGTTCCGATGTTGGCCCAGTATGAGCCAGGTGGAAAAAGAGAGGGAAGTATTTGCCCCCTCTTACCTGGTGCTTCTCCATGGCACAGGCCACCTTCTGTCCCCTCCTTCTTGTTGCCAGTTCATGTCAGATGCTCCTTTCTCTTATTCCTCCCAGCTATCTGACATCCCCCCTGCTGAAAGCTGAATTTAAGAACTCAGGGTGATAGTAAGTTTGAGATGCCTATAGCGTCTAGGCACAGGATGTCTCAATCCTCACTATTGCAATCTGTTATCTGTACTTTAGAGCTATCATTTTGCCATTATGAACAAACCTGACCTAAGATTCAGATCTGAATCTCATTCTTCAGACTTATTATTGAAAGAGAGGGTTAAGCTGTGATAAGGTAAAGGGAAGCTAAAGAAGCTAAAGATAAGTTAAAGAGAAGTAAGGAATTTAATTTTCTATTATAAAAAAATAGAAGCAGACTAATGCATACTGGAAAAGTTGCTGATTTTATAAAGTAATGATAAATCTTTTCAAAAAAATTTGTTGCCAAAATGTCTATAGAAAATGGGAACAACAGCGTTTAACTATGAAAAGAGTTTTTGCACCATAATTCCATCAGCTGTTTGATTATAAGTAGACCTGCAGTGCTATTGTCATAGTAGGTGATGATGATTCTAGAAAATCCCTTTAAAATAGGCAAAGTAGTGTCTAATATACTGCATTTTTTGCAGTTGACTAACCACTGATATTTCAATTTCTCTTCAGAGTCCACAGTCATTCTGCCAGTTGCACTGCCAGAGCACTATCAACTGTGCAACAAAATAATCTCATTTTGCCGTATGAGCTTGCTTGTCCTTTGTGTGGGCAGCAAGGTATCACGCAAATGGAGAAATTGATCTGTTGTCTAAGATTATTTTATTTTATTTAGCTTAGAGCTATTTTCCCGCTTTTCTTTACTGAGTTTATAACCATGTTCTTTCAATAAATATGAAGATTTCTACTTACTGATGTTTCATCACATCACACTGCAGCATGTTCTTCTTGCCAGAGAGAGATCATGATTGCATTAAAAAAGTCTTCACCTGGTCATTCAAAGGAGATACTAAATAGGGGACAATAAACAGGAGCCAAGCCAGTGAGGAAGCAATTCATGAAGTAGATTCTTTTATTTGCAATATGCCTTTCATAACCTTTGGAAAATCCCAGCTCCTCTCCAGAAGATATTAGCTAGTTCCCAATTAAAAATACCAAAATCAAATAGTTTGTCTAATTACTCTGTCACATTTTTTATTGGACCAGGAGCCCATTTTTTTCAGGCTATTTTTTTGTTGTTGTTGTTGTTATTGGTCACAGCTGGTTTAACAATGCTGATCGGTTCTATCTTAAATTGACCCTGCTACAGAGTTTTCCAGGGCAATCCTTTCTTCAGTATTGTCATTCTGCAGTAATTGAGTGCGGAACAGAAATGATCTGTTTTGTTCCCTGAGAAGCACAACTGTATCTTTCTTTCATGTTCCTTTAGAAACAACTTGTTCATTACTGTGGCCTCTCACAACATCTGCATTAACCAATAGACCTATTTCTTATTAAATGCTTTACATTTCCCTGCAAGTCCTGCAGTGCACATTATATACCTATATGGAGTTGGAGATTTTCAAACCAGGTTATCCCTCGTTCCGAAATAAACTCATATCATCAGATTCTTTGAGGTTTTCTAGGCATTTGGTTCTCTTTCTTTCTAATCACTGGTGTCTCTTCACTGTTACGATATTTCTCCAGTTTTTCTGAGGGAATCCTCCTCTTTACCACTGTGATAGACCCAGGTCAGTTGGGTACAGCAGAGTAGTCGAAGGCAGATATATTGTTCACTGGATAAGCAGTTTTCTGTTCCCTGACTGACCAGAGGAGGGGCTGTTCCAGGCTAGGGTGGACACATGACTTCAATTAACCTGCAAAGAGTCAGGTGAGGCCGTTAAGCTAAGGCCCGAGTTCCCCCCAACCTGCCACTACAGAAACACCTCCTGGGAGGGGAAGACAGGTCCCTGTCAGGACAGGAGGCTAAACTGTTCTGGAATAAGCCCATAGGGACAACAGAGACTGTGGGAGTTCTCTCACCAACCTTGTTAGGGGGCTTATTCCTTCACCCACTTACTTCCCTGGTCCTTCTTGCATGATCAGAGAGCAACAATACCCGAAGTCCAAAGGTGCAAACAATTCGATGTTTATTGGGGTGAACTTCCAGCAAGCATGATTCCAGTTTCCTTCCTTAGTGTCCCCCTTCCCAGCTCTGACACCAGTTCCCATTCCTGCCCTTAGCCAAACATGATTCCAATTTCCCCACCCCTATTCCCTGTTCCCATTCCTGCCCTTAGCCAAACATGATTCCAAATTTCCCCACCCCCATTCCCTGTTCCCATTTCCCCACTCACACACACTCACTTCCTGATTGACTGCAGACTATGTAGTAAAACTTGAGTTCTGCTTAGCTATACCTTAACCTATTATTTTACTGAAATTTAACTAACCAATCCTAACATATTGTAACATGATTATGTAACCAGTTATATCCCACCACCTTAATTAGTTTACACCCAGCAAAATTAATTATACAGCAGACAGGAACAATCACAGAACCAGACAGAGATTATACAGACAAACAATAGCAAAGTGGGAACTATAATGACAAAACAATACAGAAGTGAGGATTTCACATCCCAGCTATTGATAAGTGAGTTCTTGCCAGACAGGATGCTATCAGACTAAGTTTCCTTTTACATTTTCTAGGCACTTCCCTTTCTCTGGAGGCGATAGGCATTATCAGGACAGGATTGTATTCCTAACAGCCCAATAGCACCTTATTTCAATGTGACTAGTTTGGAATGTGAGGATGTGACTGGTCACTTCCCAGCTTATGGCTGCCTCTGCTACTTAGCCAAAGGCCTTCGCCTAAGCACAGGGCCTCAGGCTGTCACAGAAAGAGAAGGACCTTACACTGGCAGACAGTGACTTTGATTCTTTCTTTTATACCTCTATAACTAGCCAAGTGATAAGAATACACCTAAATTCTTAGAGTATAGGCCTTTACAGACAGGCCTGAATATCTATATCCTAAAAAACCTCCTTGCTGGCTTATGATGAAAAGGGCTCAGTAGACTGTAACCCTGACCCGAGAGAGAGAAGGGCTACATGGAGGGTCGTGGTGAGCCTCTGAGGCTAGCATAAACTGCCTGGAAGCATGAGACCTATAGGGACAGGGTCAGAGCTCTGCCACACCACTAATCTCTGAACTATAACCAAATGATTTACTTACCCTTTAACCAAGGCCCTACCTATTTAGGTTGTGTCTACACTGCAGTTAAACACCTATGGCTGGCTCATGTCAGGTGACTTGGGCTACAGGACTGTTTAATTGTAGACAGTGTAGACCAGCGGTTCTCAAACTGTGGGTTGGGACCCCAAAATGGGTTGCAACCCCATTTTAATGGGGTCACCAGGGCTGGGGTTAGACTTGCTGGGGCCAGGGGCCAAAGCCCGAGCCCCCACTGCCCAAGGCAGTGGGGACTCGGGCTTTGTCTTCAGTCCTGGGTAGTGGGACTCAGGCTACAGGCCCCCTGCCCAAGGCTGAAGCCCTTGGACTTTGGCTTTGTGCGTCCCCCGCCCCTTCTGCCCCCACTCCCACCTGACGTAGTGGAGCTCGGGCTTTGGTCTTGACCCTCGGGTGGCCTCAGGGTTCAGTGCCCCCTGCTGGGGTTGTGCAGTACTTTTTGATGTCAGAAAGGGATCACAGTGCAATGAAGTTTGAGAACCCCTGGTGTAGAAGTTCAGGCTTGGACTGGAGCCCTAAGCCTGAACGCCTGTTCTTCAATTAAACCCGAGCCTGGCAAGCCCGAGTGTTTAACTACAGTGTAGACATATCCTTAGGGCCAGATTTTTAATGTTAGTTAGGCATCTAGTGGGATTTTCCAAGGCACCAGGAGCCTAACTCCCATTGAAAATAATGGGAATTAAATGGTCCAGCTTCAAAAGCATCTAGGTGCCTATCTGCATCTCTAGGTAGCTAAATATCTTGAAAAATCTGGCCATTGCATATCTGTATAACTTTACGCATGTGCGTAGATCTATATGTACTTATCTTAGTGTATGTGATTAGCATGTAGAGTTATGCACATGTGTAAATGTTCACAGGATCGGGGCCGAAACTACAGCATCGTATATTGATAATTATACACAGATCAGTAATGAAGAGAGTGAATTTACTTTTCCATTAAGAGCATATAAAAATGTTAGAGATTTTGTTTCAGTTCAATGGACTAACTCTCCCTCAGCATGAGTCCATGATTGTAGGAATCGTTATAGCAACAGGGAAAGCATTCATTAAATAGAAAATAGTTCATAGGTCTCAGGGAGAGGACTTAATACTCTGATGTCTCTTGTAGTCTCTACAGTAACTGTCTTGGAATAACTGTAGCTCTTAATTGTGTGGGGGAGGGGTAGTGGATTTATGTAGACCTAAATCTTTGTACACTTTCAAATTGCACATGGAGAACACCTGATGTGTGCAAGTTAGCAGGGTACGAATACCAAGAGATGTGAGCATGCATCCATGCAGGTATGTACTTTTAAACAGTCGTTAGACCATCATTAAAAAAATCAATACAGCCATAAGAAGCTTGCATGGAAATACTTAGGTTAAAACAATACTAACAGAAAATAAGTATAAGGACTGCTCTAATCATTTTATTCTGAAAACTGTCTGGAGTTATTTACATAAGAATACATTTAGTGGGTGTTATATAATTTAAAGAGTAAAGCAAGTGGCATAGATTACATTGTTAAAGTAATGTGTATTCTGTAGTGCTTTAAACATACAGTACTGTAGTAATTAGATACAATTCCAAACTGAGTCATACATGCACTTACCTTATTCCTTTCTTACCCAACATTCAAAATTTTACAGCAAAAAGATAAGTTTAAATAATATTAATGAACATAGAAGTTCTCATACTGAAACAGGTTAATATTCCACCTCATCAGATATGTTGCCTTCAAGATTGCCTAGTGCCAGGAGATTCAGTGAAAAGTGTTAAATTCTCTGAAGTCACTTAATCATATAATACACAAGAGGAATTTCCTTCCTGACCACTAACTAGTGATCAGTTCATGTCTTGAAGCATGAGCACTATTCGCCCTTGAAAATTTAGCTTACCTTACAATGACTTGTGTTTGTAAATCTTTTTTTAATCTTCCTAAATTGTTTGTCTCAATAGTATCCTGTAACAAGATAGTGAATTCCACATGCTTAATTATTTGGTGTGTAAAACAATTATTTCCTTTTTATTTTTTTTCTAAATTTGTAGCTTTTATTTTGTGTGTCCCGTTATTATGGGGAAAGATAACTAGGAGCATCTCACTGGCATTCTTCTATATCATTCGTTATTTTATATCTATCATATATTCTCTTGCTTGTCTCCTTTCCAGAATAAATAATCCTGATCTTTAATCATTCTTTCTTTGGCAAAGATCCACTGGTGCCTCTAAGTATTTTTGTAGTCCGTCTCTTGTGCCTTTTCTACTTTGGCTTGATCTTTATTTAAGACTAGATGAGAGACTTAACTTTACTCACAATGAGATCCTATCATTAGTTTATTAAATGAGATCTAATAAATGGGCTAATCAAACCCAAACCAACAAGGATTTCAGATTTAAAGCTCAAGAGACATTGTGAGATATAAATAAAAAAAGGTCACAATGAACAGTAGTAGTAGGGTCAGGTTCTGCCCTCGGATTCTGCAAGTCCCATTAACTTCAGGGTAAACTGATGAACTGATATGCTAGTTTCAGAGTAACAGCTGTGTCAGTCTGTATTTGCAAAAAGAAAAGGAGTACTTGTGGCACCTTAGAGACTAACCAATTTATTTGAGCATAAGCTTTCATGAGCTACAGCTTATGCTCAAATAAATTGGTTAGTCTCTAAGGTGCCACAAGTACTCCTTTTCTGATATGCTAGTGTTACTGATCTTAAGTTTACCTTAATACTGTCTTTTGAAGAGGTTTAAAAATCAGTCTCTTCAAAATAATAAAGAGAAAAAGCAATACACTTAAAAAAAAAAAGCTAGCATACGTAAGCCATAAAAGATGTGATAAATACACGGTCACAAACTTTAAATGTGTGGTGATCTTTGCATCAAGGGAAAATTCATAGTTAGGGAGGTGTGAAAATATGTTTTTACATTAGTCCTAGCAGAATCAATGTGATCTGCTGAACCACGTTCATCTTAAAGGATTTTAAATTGAGAATAATTGATAGGTCCCACAAATGCAGAATAAGGAGTCCATTCTCCTCTCAATCAGCATTTGTAACTCCAAATACTAGGGGAATATAGCCTTTATGCTACACATGATGAATCCTTCTGAAATTTACAATGAAAAAACCTTACTGCAGTTGCACAGAATAACTCAGTTATTTTTTAATTATTTTTGTTTCTAAAACATTTAGTGAGCATTAAAGACTACAAATTGAATTTAAATAGCAGCTAGAGTAATTAGAATCAAATGCCAAAAGTCATCTTAAACTACTTTTTTTTTTCCAAAATTCACTTTGATCATTTACAGTTGTGTCCTGCATTTTGTCTGTCAGTTACTGACAGGACCTTAATTACAGTGTAGTTTTA
This sequence comes from Caretta caretta, assembly GCF_965140235.1. Lineage (NCBI taxonomy): Eukaryota > Metazoa > Chordata > Testudines > Cheloniidae > Caretta > Caretta caretta. Next base: position 200,305,896 of record NC_134207.1, on the reverse strand, counting down.
TGCATGATGCAGCTATACCACATTTGGACTTGGCTGAGGTTGTTTCTCCAGCTGAGAATTGGTTGATATTTTGTGAAGCCCACTCCTTACTGTATACCATATTTTCTCACTAAGATAGCTGCATGAGCCTGAAACAAAACTTTTATTAAAAAGTGGTTGAGATAGTAAAAACTCCTTCCGCAGAATACAAGTGATGCCTTATCAGTGTTTCTACACTTAATCCTCTTTTAATCTGGTATTCAGCATTTCCCAATAAACACAAGGGCCAGATCACCAGCTCATATAAATTGGCATAGCTTCTGCTGAGGAGCTCACCCAAGATTTTCATCAATATTTTTAGACAGTTACATTTTTCCTCTATCTTGTTTTTTGCACATGGGAAGGGAGTTGGCAAAATAAAGAGTTTAAAATTTTTTACAAGGCAAAATACCTATAATGTCCCTGTACCCTCCTTGCCTTTTTGTATTTTGCAAAGGCAAGCCCAGTTTCTAGTTCTGGGTCTTTACATAGCCCCAGATCTTATCCTTCTAATTGGCCAAGAACAGACTCCATACCTCTGATTAGTTCAGCCTCCTTTAATGCTTCTTCCACATCTTAAGCTATTTACCCTTGCTCACCATACAAATCTCACACTTCCATTGTTCTTGAAGTTTCTGAAAATAAGATTGCTATATCAATATCAGCTGACCTTGGCCCTCCAGCATTTTCACCACAAGACTGCAGTCACACTTCTGAAAACCTCATAACCAACTGTCAGATGCACAAAGCTTACAATCATGGCTATAAATCATCTGGCTATCCAATCCACTGCTTTCTTAAGTAACATTCCAGGAACCTGTGTTTCTGAGTGGTTCTGATTTTACCTTTAGAAGTGATCTACATGTTTGCAAGTGTTTCTAGTTTGTTCTGTTCGGTTGCATGACTAATTTGACACAATTCAATATTTTTATGAATTTTTGCAGCTATCACATAGCATCAGATAAAGCCATTTATTTGCCATTTGTTGCTCTGGTATCCCTGATTTTTGAGCAGCCAGGTCTTTAAATTCAAGGCAGGACTTCAGGTGCAGTAGCTGGAGGATAAGACCTTTATGTGAACAGCATAATATATAAAGCTTAAGGGTGTCCAGTTTAAGGATGGGCTGCTGTATTAAGATATAACATTCATTATGGGTAAAAAATGGAACTGTGATTCAGAGCTATTTGGAGCACAACCCATGTGCATAATGCTTAATGAGAGGGCACATCCATAGAAAGGAATATATTGCATTTATTGTAGTACTGGTGTTAAAATGAACATTTGGCTTTAAATATACTGGCCACCCCACTCCCCCCCAGGGCCCAATACACACACACACTTTCTACAGCCTTCTTTAAACAGTTTAAACTTACAGTGGTGCCTTTTCTCTGCTAAAGACAGTTTGCTTTAGGAAATGCCCCAGATCGATTTTATGGAATGTTTGTTAACTGGTGACAGTTGCCAGAGTTTTCTAGCTTTCTTAAAAATGATGTACACTGGCCAGCGTCAGCAGCATGGCTAAAGAACAAATAGCAAAACAAGACCATTCCAAATTTAGAATTGTGGATCTATTATTGCTCTATCCAGTTCTAAATAAAACCAGCTGCTTTTGATTATTTTGACTTGAGGCATGAAGCAAATTATTTCTTCAGTTTTTTTTCTTTCTAGGTTGGTCCCTCAAATTAAGAGGCAGGTTTTTCTCAGCTCTTCAACATGCTTCTCATATGTTCTTACAATCTGTTCAAATTCTGGCTGATGTTCTGCCTAGCCCCCTTGAGCTGGAACCTGCAAAGGGAGTACAGGGCTGAGTTTGGTCATCCTGGTCCTGCAACTCTTCTCCCCCACAAAGAGACCATTCTGGAGGCCTTGCATGAGAGGAACAGAGTGGAGTGCCTGAGCCAGGCCTAAAGGATAATAAGCTCACATCCTGTGCTTAGTACTACCCTGGGTATACAAACTCCTTCCCCACACAAATTATTTATGCTTCTGCAAGAAAGGGCCTGTGAATGGGCCCCTACCAGACAGAAAACAAGTGCTCTTTCAAGCTGATACGGTGTATGTTTGTGCTATTTAAGCTTAATAACAAGAAAATACTTCCTGATAATCATTTGTTAGACTTTAGAAAATTTCACAAACAGTGTAATAGAAATCCCATCACTTGGGCCTTTTAATAGTTGACTAGATAGGACTGGAACAGTACTGTACTGGCAAGAGGACAGTTTAAATGACCCACTGGGTCTTTTCCATCTGTAACTTTTGTGATATCTCTCTCCTCTATGAGTCTCCTAGGAACCATCTGAAGCCATTTATATTGTAGATTTGCCCTTGGCTTCAACATGTTAATGAAAAAGATGTCCCTCAAAGAGAAATACATCTCATAAGTGATGCAGGAATCACTAGTGAAATTCTATATCTTGTGTTATGCAGGTGGTCAGATTAGATCATCCTAATGGTCTCATCTGGCCTTAAAAACCTACGAATGTGTGAAAACAGAGGCTCTACCAATTGCTGTGTAATGGGTAGAATCTCTTTGGAAAGAAAATGAGCTAGCAGAAAGACACCTGCTCTGAGTCGCCCTCTCTCCGTGAGATCGTAACAGTCAGGGCTCCATGCTGAAGATAAGAGGCCAAATCTGGAATGACTTCATGAAAATTAATTGAATTATTCCTAATTTATACCACTGTCACTGAAGTCAGAATTTGGCCTCAAAGCTAGAAAATGCTCCTGGTCTTTGCCTTTTGGCAGTGAATGCACAAGGTGGGACTCTTGTGGGGAAATAGCCACCTGTTACCAAAAATGAAGTTCGGTTACCCTGAGCACCTTAAATTCAGTTCTTATCCATGGTCATAAGGTGTTTCTGGGGCATCAGTTGGACCTGCAAACAAACTTTATCAGAGAGGACTCCTTAATCTCTGCCATTTTGACCAAGAATTCCAAACTGAGTAGGCTCCAGGCACTCTTCTTAGGGTATTGTGCTTAGAGGGTGTGACTGTAGGTCATATAGACACATCCAAGCTTGCTTTAATCTAGCTAGTTTGAGTATCAGATCAGCGAAGCTCTACTTTCAGCCACCTGAATAGTTACCCAGGATTCTAGGGGGTTTGTATAGCCTGCACTGAATCCCATGCCACCGCAACTCCACTGCTCCAGTTAGCTCGTTCAAAGCTAGCTCAAGTATGTCTACATCAACTGTCGTCACACCCCATGATTGCCATGTAGATATACCCTTAGAGTTAGATGGTGGTTTTACCTCACCAAATGGCCTACATGAAATTCCCAAAACAATCTTGGACTCAAGTAGTTTAATTAAAAAACTATATTTAGAAAGACAAGGTGGGTAACAATGTCTTTTATTGGACCAACTTCTGTTGGTGAGAGAGAGAAGCGTTAGAGCCACACAGAGCTCTTCTTCAGGTCTGGGAAACACACTCCCAGTGCCACAGCAAAATGCAAGGTGGACCAGATTGTTTAGCATAAGTAGTTAGCACATATTGTAAGGGGTCACTCACCTTGCATTTTGCTGTTACACTGAGAGTACCTTTCCCAGATCTGAAGAAGAGCTCTGTGTGGCTCTAAAGCTTGTCTCTCTCACCAACAGAAGTTGGTCCACTAAAAAATATTACCTTGCCCACCTTGACACTCTAATATCATGGGGCTGACACAGCCACAACTACACTGCATAAAACAAGAGTTAGTAAGACTAGAAGGAGAAAAATCAGATTAAACCAAAATAAACGGTATGCATGACATATGTAATTTTATTCTTGGCAAAAGCGAAGATATTTACTCCCTTGATTAGATGCAATAACAAAACAGTCTTACATTTCTAGAGTGCACATTCTCTTTTCCCCTAGCTTTCCTTTTCTTCTCTCAGCCCTTTTGACAGAATGTCAAAGACACAACTGATGGTTTCTTGGATAGGTAGCTTCCCACTCCCTCTCTCATGTATAAGTATCTTGTCATCCCAATAAGACTGTTTTACCAACTATAAAATTAGATACATTTTGCTTACTTTGTCTACTCATCCATTTTCACAGAGAACTACCCACTGGTACAGCTCCACACACCAGTGGTCTCCGTGATAGTACAACAAGTGTAGACAGGACATGAATGGTTTTGCTACTATATCTTCTAGACCTGTGATCCTTGGACTTTGAAAGTATTAGCCTATCCACTACAGTATCAGGCATCCCTCCCAAAGATTCTTATAGATAATTTATCTTCTAAAGCGTCCATTGTGTGCTTCCTCAGTCAATTCAGGACTATATTTCCACCTTTGGAAAAACAGTTTCCTGTTTTTCCTGAACAATACGAAGTTATACAGAAGATGTATAAGCACAATAGTTGCCTCATGTTAGCCTATTTTTTTATTTTATTTTCAGATCAATCTCTCTGCCCCCTCCAGTGGCTGCCTGCCCTTTAGTCAATCTTTATTGCCATGTTTTTGCATACTACTAGTCCTGGCTGAAGATTGTCAGCCTGGACTCAGAGCCACCTGTTTTTTAAAGATATTGAGAATATATCATTTCTGTAATTCATTCCCAACTTGAATTCAACTCTGTATCAAATATGGATCATGGGCAGACGAAAACTAATCAGTCATACAACCATATTTTCAGTTGCCAGATTTTATGGTCAAGCACCAGTCAGGTTTATAGAAGAAAGATTCTGAAATCCCTTCTTTCCTTCTCCAGGAGAAACAGGAAAACTACTTGGGAAGGTATGGAGGTAGCCAAGCATAAAACAGATAACTAGTAATGTTTGTAACGTGACAGCAAGAATGGCCACAACACCTGTATCAAGTGACTGGGCATAATGTGCGTCATTTGTTGCTTGTCTGTTACTGTTCACCGCTGGCATTTGAACCTGAGTGATCGTTTTTCCAGGAGTAATTTCCCACTTAATTCTCCACCGTGAAATATTATTCAGGATGTTACATGGAGGATCATTTCCAAGAAATTCTGTCTGCATCTGAAAAGGATGTCACGGGACTTGTGCCAAATGCTGATTTACCTGAAGAGAGTGCTCTATGGCGGTGGTGGAAGGGGATATGAATAGATAAAAAAAAAAATCTAATAAAATGAAAAATCCCTAGCGATCCATCCCCATGATAAATCAAAGAAATAAGCATTCTTAAAACCCATAGTCCATAACCTATGCACTTAGAGATACATGCTAGTCACATGAAGACTCTGAGATTTTATGGTTGGGTCATAGCATTTCTGGATCAGAATGCTGCCATTACCATTTCTGCTGTTTGCCACTTAAATTTTCTTCTCATTAAGGCAAATCCAGACTGCTGTAACCTGTTCTCTGGGTTGGTCCAGCAGAGCCTGAGTGTGACAGGCTTCAAGTGCAGTGTAAGAAGTGTCTGTCCAGTAAAGCTTTTGATTGTCCTCTGTACTGTTTTTATTAACAGGAATAGGTGTGATGGTCTTGTTGAGTTCATTAGGAAGTACTGATATTTTGCTAATAGATTGGTTGTTCTAATGGATGTGAGGCAGCCAGGTGTCAAGGCATAGGGTACTATTCTAGAACTTGCAATTGTTCCAGCATACTTATACTCCTAATGGATGCATGTTCTTCTTTAAAGAAGGACAGGTCTTCAAGAGATCCCAGTACCCAGAGTACACACTCCTAGAGTATAAATTCCAGCTAACCACCTGTCAACAACTGGAATTTATAGGAGCCCTGCTAGACACCGGTTAGTCAAAACCAGTACTGGCACTAGGAATAAGCAGACTAAGCAATTGCTCTAGGGCCCCAAGCAGCTCAAGGGGACCCCCATTCACTTTTTTAATATGTAGTAGGGGGCGCAGGCCCAAAATATTCCTGTTTAGGGCCCCCAGTGGGCTAGAACCATCTCTGGTCAAAACCCTACTTTCTTAAAACAAGAATTATTTGGCCTTGGCAAAACACTCAGAAATCACAGTCAGCAGTTTTCTTTAAGAACCATATTAATAACACTGGGCCTGATAATACACCTTATTTTTGGAATATCTTCACATGAGGCAGCCTCATATCACACCAGTCCGTGGCTTTGGGCAACATGCATCCAGGTTACTTGACAGCAAGTCTAGAGAAAAGAATTTCGCATTTCCTCATATTCAGAGCATTTGAATGGCAGATGTGTTCAAATTGGGTTGCAGAGCTCACTTATGTTTACACACAGTGAACTTAACTCTCCAGAAGATCAGTTTGTACATCAGCATCATGTCACATATGCCTGAATGTATATTCTTTAGTATATAGCTGGCTGTTCTTTCAACCTTTATATCAGGGGTCTCAAACTCAATTTACCTTAGGGCCAGTACCAGTCCTCAAACCCTCCCAGCGGGCCAATAATGTCACTCATGCTGCCCAGAACCTGCTCCCCAAAACCCCACCCCCTCCAAAAAAACTCCACCCCGCGCCTGCCTACGGCTCTAGAAGGGAGTTTGGGTGGGGGAGGAGGTCTGGGGTAGGGGATTGGGGTGCAGGCTCTGGGAGGGAGTTTGGGTGCAGAAGGGGTGAGAGGTTGGGCTCTGGGAGGGAGTTTGGGTGGGGGAGGGGCCTGGGGTGCAGGCTCTGGGATGGAGTTTGGGTGCTGGATGCAGGCTCTGAGAGGGAGGAGGGAGCTGGGGGTGTGTGGGGAGGGAGTGCAGGCTCTCGGAGGGAGTTTGGGGGTGGGGGTGCAGGTTCTGGGAGGGGGTCGGGGGGTGTGGTGCTTACCTGGGGCTCCAAGGCGGGGCGGGCCAGGGGGGCCTCCGCATGCTGCTGCCCCCGCAGCTTCCCATTGGCCACAGGGGTGCTAGTGGCGGGGGGGCAGCGTGCAGAGGCACAGCCCTGCCCTGCCCTGGGGCTGCAGGGTGGGTCCAGCAGACTGTGGAGCGAGCAGACAGATGCCGCCGCTGCACTGCTGGGGCTCCGGGCCATTGTAAATCGCCATGGGGGGAGAAGCGCTGGGTACAGCAGGTGGGGCCCAAATTGCTGGAGCCCCATGGGCCACACTGGGGAGATTCCCAGGCCGCAGATGTTTGAGACCCCTGCTTTATATGAACCCCTAGAAAGCAGATCAATTTCTGCCTAATATGTAGTACTCAAAGTTCTAATGTATTGAAAGCCTTCTTTAAAGTAAAGCCTGCTACATCCTGGGGATATCACTATGATACCTACAGTGATCTATCTATCGTGTTTATATGGCCCCCATTACCATCGTATTTTAGCAACTCACAATTTTTAACCTACATGTCCTCACAATGTGAGGTAGGGAGGTATTATCCCTATTTTACAGATGGGGATGTGAGAAACGGAGGCTAAATGACTTGCCCCAGGGTCCTGTAGGAAGTCTGGCAGAGCAAGGAATTGAACCTTTGTCTCCAGCTAGTACCCTAACCACCAGATTATCTCTGTGATGATAAACTCTTCTTGAGCTGTTTGAGTTTTACAAACGCAAGTTTCTCACAGGCAAAGTTCTTGACAGGTGTGTATTACTCATTTTTCATACAGTCTTCCAACTCCAGCTTCTGATATATCCTTCACTTAGTACTCTAAGGATAAAAGTTGCTAACTTACTTATTTTTCATTATTATTCTGAGGTGATGTCCTTTGAAGGTCATATTATTGCCGCTTTATCAAATCCATGTCAACAATGGTAGCCAGCCTCCAGTTGGTTCCACCTAATGAGATATGTATGCTCTAAGGCAACCACATCAAGCACAATTGATAGTCTAACAAAGCATTGATGCCTAAATACATTACCATGCTGTTGCAACAAGAATCTGAATTTGGCCAGGCTAATCTGACAGGTTAATTTTCCCCACCCTCTTTTCAGACAGGAAGGAGCTTCTTCAACTGTAAATCTAGAATAACTCCATTGACTTCAAGGGAATTACTCTGGTTTTACACCAGTATAATTTACAGTAGGTTCTTCACATTGTCTTTGCTGCTTCAACTGCTATACAGTCATATTCAAAAATATTCTCAGTTATCCTGGTACTGTGCTTGTATAGTCACATTTATATTTTAAAAGTTATTGTTCTTAGTGTATCCTCTTTTAGTAAACATTGAACAAGTCTCTAGAATGTGTTACTGTTTTTTGTACAGAAATAGCTATTTGTTTATTTTTACCGCATAATTTATTTGTTCTAAATCCCACTTCCCTTATAAAAATACTAGTTCATTTGATATAGGTATCTCTCTGCTCTATACTCTCCAAAGAGTTAGGTTCAGTAGATGGATAGATGTATTTATAAAGAAGTTAATCTATTTGTAAGCTGATTTAGACCTTATGAAAATGAAAAACTAATTACACTTCATCCTGTAGCATAGGCACCAATGTATAAATTTCATCACACTTCTGCTACTGCTCTTCATCCTGACCTACATCAACTCTGCTGTTCCAGTCCTGAGCATCTATTGATCAGATGCCCACCAGTGTGGCTAATCTTATTGTAGCAAAAATGGAGTTTAGTGCTACATTACTCATTTTCACTTGCACCCTATAAGGGTAGCACAGATTTCCAAAGGTAAAAGGTTAGTGCTATAGCTAAGTGTGCCACCTCCAAGGAATTGTTCACATGTCCATAATTAATAATAGTAGGAGGAGAGATCCATATCGACTGTCCAGTCTGCCCACAAAGGTTGGGAAATGCTGCTACTGTCTGTTTAATGATGGATACTGTGATGTACTTCAAATACACCTCTCTGTCCATTCCAAGACACCTGGTAGCTTTGACTTGTGGTTCTAGAAGTTTAAGTTTGTAACAGGTGATGTGGTGCACACTGGAAACCTTGAGGCAAGATATTTCCCATCAGAGAACAATTCATTTTTTGTCTCTTAACCCCTTGTTCCCAGAGTGTTAAATTGTCCAAAGGCATGTATAGTGCAGAAAGTCCCAAAGGCCAAGATCTGCAAAGGTACTTAGGCACCTAAGTCCCAGTTTTAGGCTCCACTGTGTTCTGCAGAATTCCCCCTTGGCTGCCATTTGGGTGCCGGAACTGACAGCCTACATTTTTGCTCTAAAAGTTACTTAGGCACCTACATTTCTGACCCTGGGTACATGCACTACTGCCTCACTCTGAGCCCCAGAGGAAGATAGAGAAGCACCTATGTCACGCATATGCAGGCCTGATCCAGTAGGCATACTCGGAGGCCATCTACCAGATTGGGTCCCATTCAAAATCTAGCCCGACGAAGGTACCTGCTTTTAGCCCAGTAGTTAGCACGCTCATCTGGGAAACACAGGTTCAGTTCCCGCCTCTGCCTAGAGGGGGAGAAAGGATTTGAACAGTGGTCTCCCACTTCTCAGCAGTATGCTCCTGCCACTGAGCTCTGTGAGATTCCACTGTGGGTTACCCCCAGTCTGTCCTATTAATTATTTATCCAGAAGGCAACACCTTCAAAGAGTCATTGGAGCAGGGGGACTGGACCTTGGGTCTCCCTCGTGGGTGCCCTAACCACCCGGCTACAGTGTCATTCTCTCTCTCCCAGCACTTTTGTGTGGAATGTGGCTAGAAGTTTAAGGTGGACCCCTCCTCCCCCTCTAGGCTGTTTTGTGTGAAGCGAGGCAGCCTGACTCCCAGAAAGGGATTGCTGCAGAGATAGGTGCCTCCCTGCAGCCCAGATTCAGGACCTATCTCCGTAAGAGGGGGTGGGACTTACCTCCTCTCAATGGTATCTCCTAGTGGCTGGCATAGGTGGCTCCCTGTCCAGCATGCTATCTTTTGTGGATTGCATTTTTAGGCACCTGTATCCCCCAATCATTTTATAGGGAGTGTAGGCACCTAACCCAAGCTTTGTGAATCATTTTGTAATTCCTGTGATTTCTTTTTTTAGGCACCTACAGATTATGCATTGTAACACTGAGCATCACAATGTACTTTTTTTTAATAATAAGCTTAAGGACACAGATATATTTTTGGTGTGTTAAACTATCAGCATTATCTACTTCATTTGCTCTTAAGTGCACTGGTGTTCCAGTGAATGATTCACATTTGCAGTTTCCTTCTAATCATGTTGAACCTTAAGAAATCACTGGGGAGAGGGGGGTTGTAAGACTTTTGAGGGCAGTTTTTCAAAGGTAGGTAAATATGAACATGCATAAGTGCTGGAGTTTGACAGCACACACACTAACCACCTTTGAAAAATTGGACTTTACTGCAAATCAGTATAGGAATATGTACCATCCTGTAGAGGTATTTGCATTAATATTACTAAACAAAATAAATTACTGTTATTTTTAGCCACTGACAATAGTCACCTGTATACTGTCTAGGAAGAATTATTCCAGGGTACGCATCCTACTTAGGACCTTGACTGTGCCTAAAGGAGTTTAAAATCAAGATCCCCAACTTTTTCGTAGTATGGACCACATCTTAAGAGATACTGTCTTGTGGATCTTTCCCACCCAGGATCATTAAGACTATCTCCCTTCCTGTTCACAACTGCAAGACATCCTTATGGCAAATACAGCAGTTGGTTAGACTTGCAGAAGTAGTACAGGGGATAGTTGGAAAAACAGTAAGGACCATATGACCCTTCACTTCTCCACAGGCCACCAACAAATATTCTGTGGATCTCTAGGGTCCATAGGCCACAGGTTGGTAATTGTTAAGTTACAAATCATATACATAATGTCCAAATATTTAAAAAACTAATTTACTTTTATTTATGCCTTCTACAGGTATTTAGTTTTTTTTTGCATTTCACTCAACCTGAACAATTAAAACAGACTTGTCAAGTGTTACTTCCCCCGCCAGTAACTCTTCTGCACTAGAAGGTCTGTAGATCCTATAGAGTGGGATTTCAGCTTGTATCTTAAGAAGCAGAAGAGTTTATAGCTCAGGAGGCAGAATTAGACCTTTCAGTAAGCAGCAGTGTTCCAACCCCTAAAATTCTGCCATGCCTCTTCAGCTACAGGGACTGGCTTTTCCCAATCCTAAATAATAATTTAAAAATTATTATTCAATTGATTGGATTCTGAGTTGTTGTTTTTTTACAGGGCTATGTTATTTAGCCTCAGTAAACTTTCTGGAACCCCTTTCTGATACTCTAGTAACTCACTGCATCAGATATTTTTCCCCACTGAAATTTTAAATATACTGGAAATATTTAAGGTATTGTAAAAATTATTTTATATACAACAAACATATTAAGTCTAAATTGGTGTTCCTCTAGTCACTCTGACACTAGCAATTGAGATTTCCTTGCACATCACACGGCTGATGGAGGAGATACACTATTTCCATTTTTTTACTTCATTGGAGTATGTTTGCTGTGCTCTTAAAACAGCATTCAAAAGCCCAAGAGATGAGCTCTGCTCTGAAATTGTTATTTGCTGACTTGAAATTAGCTGCAAAAATACAATAAGATTAAAATATAGCATAGTAATAAATTTAATTTATTTGGGGGAAATGTAGTTTTAAGGAAGAATTATAGTTTGTCTTGTGAATGATAAAGCATTATAACTATTAATAAACAAAGCTGAAATTTTGTAATGGCCAAACCTGGATTCATCCAAGTCCTCAGTACACAAACTCCCTTGAAAAGGGACTCAGACTAGAATTGGACTGTAAATTTGATTGGCCTCACTACAGACATGAGGAACATTTTTGTCCTTATGAAATCATGTTAAGTGCGCTGCAAAAAAACGTGGCAAGTCATTGTAGATCAGCTCATCAAGCCATTTTAAGCTATGCGCAGCAGATAAAACTAAAGTGCAGTGAAATGAATTCCAGTACAACATGAGAATTACATAATTCTTCCCACATTTAGAAAGCTGTCAGCCACAGGTCTATTGCTAATGAACTAAGAGACTCCTTCAAACATTGGTTCCATTGGTTGCCACTGTCCATCATGAACTACATCATGAAATTTTATCCTTTACCATGTGTTTTGAGCATGGGCAGAATCAAAATATTCCTGAGGGGGATGGAGGGCGCCCAGATTAACTGCCAAGTAGCACAGGCCTGGAAGCGAAAGAGGTAGAGGAGGCAGGTTTCAGAGACGGCAGCCTGAGATTTCTGGGAAGCAGGGAGGCAGGTAAGATAGAGACTGGCCAGGACCTCTCCTCCCACACCAGAGAGACCAGAATTGGCTCAGACCTCCCCGACTAGGTAGGGTCTATAGCCAAGGGGGGAGCCTGCTGCCCTGCCCCCATCCTGTTGCGACCATGGTTTTGAGTCACTCTTGTACTAATTCAGCTGCAGTTACATTGTTTTCTTTAATGTCTTTACAAAATCTTGCATATTGTGTATCCACAGTCCAAAACAATATATTACAAATAGTGTTACATGATCACAGCCTTATCTGAGGTGCAGAAGACTGCTGTTGTCCACTGGTTTTGCAACAGCAGGATCTATTGGTCTGTTTATTTTTACCATAAGATAATACTATTGCATGGAATCCGTCTGGTACCATAGAACATAATGCTTTACCTGCTGGTCTCTTTTCTCTGACTTCACTTGGAACCACTTCAGTCCTGATATTGTACAATAAGGTTTACTTCAGCATGCTAAGTACACCAGGCAATTGATTTTTAAATCTGTGAGTTGTGGACTTCATGCAATAATAAATTATCAAGTTGCTGGGGCCAAAGTCTGAAGTTGCTGGAGTTGCATCAGCTTCTTCTATAAACTGATAATGTGTCCTAGTCACCAACATCTACTGTGCTGGTGAAATCCTGAGTTAGGCATAATATGGTTTCACTGCAATAAATATTTATGTTCATCACAAACCCACTGCATAATTTAGCTCAGTTGGTAATCTCTGCTCAAGAGTCTCATTAGTGCCATGGCAGGGATGTTACAGGTCAGGATTACTATGCATTAGCTGTGCTATCTGGGGTAGCTGTACATGCTGTCTTAAACCAACACTTACTTTTACAAACAGTAAGGGCCCAATACTGCAAATATTTATGCACAGGAGTCACCATGTTCTCATTGGTAGTCCCTTGAGATAGGGCCACCTATGTATGTGTTTGCAGGATCAGGCCCCTCCTTAATTATAAACATTAAGCTGTTCTGTACCTTAACTATAGCAGAGCTGCACTTCATAATTTGTATGTGTTTATTTTTAAGGCCTGTATTTTGGCTTGGCCTTTTATGTGGGTTTTTTTTTTTTTTTGGTAAATTATTATTTATTCTGACTTTTCATCAGCTTCTCTAGTATTTGAAGTGTAGTTTAATTTTGTTCTTTATTCTGTTTGTCCTTTTAATGTATTTCATAAGTTCTCCTGATCATGCCAAAACTGTGCATTACTTTTACATTTTGATCCACTATTTTTCATTGTTTGGACACACTCCCACTTGATTTCTAAACTGTGGTGTAACTAATGAATTACACCACTACTAAACAAAGTTTCTTATAAACAAATTTCTACTGTTGGAAATAAATGCAGACATTTACATATGGAAAACAAGAATCCCTTTTACAGTGATGTGAAAAGAAAGTGTGGCCTTTATGGAGCATGGGATAAATATTTTAATCCTTTAATTTGCCTGAATAATGCCATTTTAGAACCAGATTGTGCTCAGCATTTGCTGAGATGTGTAAGGAAGGGAGAGGGAATATTTTTCCCCTCTATTTGTATTAGTGTATTACTAGACATCCCAGCCAAGACTAGGGTCCCATTGTGCTAGGCACTGTACAAACATAGTAAGAGACCGTCCTGGGTCTGCCCCAAACAGTTTACAATCTCAATAAAAAAAGCAGACAAAAGTCAGGGGCAGAAGCGCAGTAGCACAGATGGGTGAAGTGACTTACCCTAGGTCACAGCAGACCAATAGCAGTCAGGAATAAAATCCAAATCTTATGAGCCTCAATCTAGTGCTGCATCCACTGCCTCCCTACTCCTATTCTTGTACCTGCTGCTCAGGGCCAGGCACCAATCAAGTCCTTGCACTCAGGAAGAAAAAGAGCCCCATAAAGCTAGCGCTGCTACCCTCTCTAGGGACCAGATCTAAACTGAAGTAAACAGAAGTCTTTCCATTAACTTCCATGGGCTCTGGATTAGTCCCCAAGGGGAAAAGGAAGGAGGTGGAGGGAGACACAGTAGCTATGTTCTCTGGGAGCTTGTAACATTGTGAGACTCACCGCCACAGCGCCTCCTGCTGGCTGGCTGAGAATTAGCTATTTTTCCAGCTCCAGAGAGCCCTCTGGAGGCCGGTGTCATCACCGCCCCGTGTCCCTTCTGGACCCCAGTGCCGCTTTCTCTGGGGGTTCTGCCTCAGCAGCATCCCCTCAGTCTCTGGGTATCCCCTCCCCAGGGTACCCCCTAATCCCACCTTGCTTCAGTGCCTACTGCCAGTCATCATTTAGCCCCAGTCACTGGGGCCGACTGCAGCCTGTAATGGCCTCTCATCATTGGCAAGGGGGGCAGGACTCTGACTAGTCCCGGGCTGCCCCTTTGCAGCCCCAGCACCTGGTTTAGGCCCCGCACAAGGCCCTGCAGCCTGGGGGGTTGTCAGGCTGGAGATCCCCAGCCCCTCTTGCCTTTCCCACAGCGCTGCCCTACCTCAGGTCCCTGCTCAACTCCCAGGCAGCCAGATCCTTCCCTCTCAAAAGCTAGAGAGAGAGTCTTAAACACCTGTCTCACTGGCCTTTTATAGGGCCAGCTACAACCTGATTGGGGCGTGGCCCTAGCTGTGGCTGCCTTCCCCATCAGTTGAGGCTTGCTGCGTTCCCAAGCAGCAGCCCTCTCGCAGCCTCAGCCCTCTCCCAGGGCTGATTTTAAGCCCTTCAAGGCAGGAGCGGTGACCACCCCGCTACAGAGCTCTTGGACACATTATATTAGTCTGTATTACCATAGCCCCTAGAAGTCCTGGTCACGTATCAGGACCATGTTGTGCTAGGTGCTGTACAGACACAAAGCAAAGTTCCTACCCAAAAGACCTTACAATCTAGGTATAAGACAAGAGGCAAGAGATGGATATAGACAGACAAGAGACTACAAGGAAACAATACAGGGTATGTGGCAATATATCATGTAATCCTTACCAATTTGTAGGGCAGAAGTAGATCACTAACACGGTGTCATCACAGACACAAACACGAATTTAAACTTTTAAAAATAGTGATGATAAAATAACTGCAGTTTAAGACAATGAAGTTCTCTGAGGGAAATGAGTGAGACTACTCCCATGTCTAAGTGCTTTGCTGGATTAGGGACAGAGGAATCACCACCTTGCAGGACTGAGCATTAAAGCTGCCACAATGTTTTCAAGAAACAAGGTGGGAGAAGTAATATCTTCTAGTGGCCCAACTTCTGTTGGTGAGAGAGACAAGCTTTCAAGCCACACGGGGCTCCCCTTCAGGTCTGGGAAAGAAGAAGAGGAGCTCTGTGTGGCTCGAAAGCTCATCTCTCACCAGCAGAAATCGGGTCAATAGACGATATCACCTCACCCACCTGGTCTCTCTAATATCCTGGGACTGACACAGTTACAACTACACTGCATCCAACGTTTTCAATTCAGGCAGCACAGCAGTGCCTCCTTTACACGGGGAGTAAGTCTTTGCAGAATTTCACCAACTCTGTATGTGTAGCCGTAGTCATGCTTCTCCTACAGTGGCTCCTCTAGTGTCTAGGGGTGGGGTTGCAGGGGTTCTGTCGGTCTAGTACCTCTTCATTTGTTCTGGTGCCACAAATAGACTGTCAATGTATGTAGTCTGCCTCCCCAGCTAGGTCACTGCTTCATGCATTCCCCTTTCTGGAAGTTAAAAAGGGGACACAATCTAAAGACCTTCAAGCCCATTTCCATCTGGCACTTGCCACTCTGGGATTCCTTTATTCGCAACACTCAGGCTTCCCCTCTTAGTCTGGGGGAGCAGTAGGGAAACCCAGGCCCACCCTCTCCTCTGGTTTTTGGCCCAGGGACTTTGTTTAGGCACCTAAGAGCCATTTCTCCAATCCCGCCACCATTTTCCCTGGGCTGCTCGTATCTTTACCTCACTCATCAGCATCTTCACAAGATCTGCAGACTCTGTTGCCTCCATCTTGACTTTGTGGTTCCTCACAGCTTCTCCTGAGACCAGCTACAGAAGCATTTCCTAAGAGCCAGTCTCAGGTCTTCCCCACAGCAGCTGAATTGTACTGCTATAAGCTTTCTCTACCTCTATCCTTAAAACAATCAGCATCTCTCTCCTTTAAACAGGAGTTCTCCCTCAGCCCTTTTCCTGGGATTGAGGTTGTATCCTAAGCCCCTTGCCTTAGAGTAACCAGTATTTCCTGGTTCCTCCCTCAGCTCTCTCTCAGGGATTGGGGTTGTGTCTCAGACCTCTTTGCCTTAGGTTAGTCATCTTCCCCTCCCTCAGGCAGGTGCTCCCTCCACCCTCTTTTTGGAGCTGGAGTTTGTGTGTCAGGCCTCTTTCCCAGCTGCAAGGCTTTTTGCCAGCTCCCTTCACCTGAACACTCTCTCTCCAATTAGTCTTCCAATCTGGGGAGTTCAGTAGACTAGCCTTCTCCTGTCAATGCCTGTCTGGTGTGAGGGAGGATGCAGCATTTATACTGGTCCCCTTCTCACACCTCCTTCACAGTTGATGGGATGAGAGGGGAGCCTTGCCTGGCCCTCCCTGCAAGAATCACCATCTCTTACCAGGACCCTTAAGTCTCTATATCAGGACCCTTCCAAACCCTTAACCGCTGAGGCCAGGTGATGGGATGGGCTAACCACTAGGTTCTACTGCCCTCCATGGCAGCCTACCCTCTCACAGTAATGTTATAACTTCTGATGATAGGACAGGCCCAGTGAAGGATAAATATGTTATACAACAGTGAGAGTTAAGACACTCAACTCATATTTTCTTGCTACTATTGGCATGTGTGCCATCCTCAATTTATTTTAACATAGTTATTTGTATTTCATTTTACAGTATGTCTGTATTTGTTGGTATTCATTCATTTCATAACTGATTTGGGGTATGATTAAAATACAGGTCTACTTTATTTGAAGAATACACTTCATATACCAAGCGCAGTTAATTCAATTCATACTTCGTAGCATTGCAAAGTTGTTTCATTATGTACATGGAGGGTGTGATCTCCCACCACTGAAATCAATAGGATGTTGCTATAGACTTCAATGGGAGCAGGGTCAATGGGTCTACAAAGTTGTAGTTTTTAATGCAGTTGCTATTTTTGTTTTAATTTCCTTCTTGTTACCATAATGCGTTTTTTTGTTTGTTTGTTTTTTGCGGGTTTTTTTCTCCTTCTGGAGTCTTCAGAAAGGCCCCCTCAGGCCTTAAGTTATGGTGACTCATCTTTAGCAAGAATGGTTGGAACCGACCAATGCCACTCCTGGATCAAGTAGAGAGGCCATTATCATGTGAAATCATGTGTTTTCTGTTTTAGCCCCTGATCCCGCAAATACTAATGCACGCGTTTAACTTTTCTACCCTCATTTGCTCCACAATGGAAATACTCAGGGTATTAAAGTTAAGCATGTGTGTATTTGCAGGAGTGGGACCCAAGGGACTGATTATGCAGCATTCACAGTGTTGTCTCTCTTTGTTAGCTTGGAGAGAGTGAATCTAGGAACAAAGACTCCAGTCCTCAGAACGCTAACCACAGTGCAACAGATATTTTTCATTAGGTAATTTACAAACACTGGAAATAACCCAATCTAACCGTATCTGGCTAACCCAAAATAACTTATTCTGACCTTGAACTCTAATTAGAATTCTTCTGCCATGCAAAAGACCTGGCCTTTGGTCCTCAGAGTGATGGAGGTTAGAAGTTCTATGGAAGCACTTTACTCAGATCACTAACAATGTGACTCACGTTGCCAAACAGCATCATCTCTAACCAATTAAAAAGCAGTATTAACTGGTTGTAATAGGAGTCTTATGTGTTGTTTCTGGGCCTGAAATATAGTATCCATGCTGTAGGGCCTGTTATGTGTGAAGGTGTAATAAAGAGACTCACTGCTCCACCAGAAACAGGAAGAACACGTACGAGCCCAGAAAAGAAAAAATCTGTCAGTAGATTTGTACCTGTTTTAAAATGACAAAATATTATTGCCTGAAAGGGAGAAATGTTGGTTAAGTACAGTCGTTCCTAGAGAAGTATGTATGGACTTGGTTGTGGGATTTCCCTTTGCGCTTCCAGAGGTTGGTTGGCTGGTTGGTTTGTTTAATGCTTCAAAGAGCCATTTATGGAGTCAGTATTATGTGAGATCTGGTCTTCTCGGGTATTTCTTTTTGAAAGTACCATAGGAAGACCAGATCATGCATTATTTTCGCCACATGATGAGTTCCTGGATGTGCAAAAAGCCCACATAAACCAACCAGCAATACCAAGACTCTTGGGTTTATCTAATTCCCATGGAAACTGTGTATTGCTCTAATTCTTAAACTTAGTTTTATGCTATTAAAGGTAAAATAAATCCATACACTCTTCCATACACTCCGTTCCACGTTATAATGGGATTGGTGCTCACCATAATTGTTTGGTATTTGCAGCATGGATGGGGGGAAGGGAAGAGATGTGCAGGAGCTGGAGGTCATAAATAAACTTCTTGTCATGTGAATTATCTGAATTGTGAAAAATTCTATGTAACTGTCTTGAAATAATAATGAAACATTTATTTTAAGAGCTATGAAGTATACTTTTAAAAAATTGGCCCTGTTTTAGTCACGTGTCCCCTGGCAATTTATTTTAGTCACACTACTAAAAAACACCCCACATCCTCTTGATTATTTCTCCCTATATGCAGATCTGCTTTTAAAATAGAAAAGCGTACATAAAAGCACCTTGTTCTTCAGATTAAGCCTATCAGAGCTTAATTGAGCTGGTTTTAACAACATTGCACTGGACTCCAGCTGTAGCAGACAGTCCTTCAAAGGCTGACAAGTATTTCATGGTTTTGTTTTCTTTTCAGCTGACCCCCTGGTTGGAAGTATTGCCACTCAGTATATGACTAACAGAGCAGAGCATGACAGAATGGCCAGACAGTGGACCAAGAGATATGCTACATAGGAATCTACTATAGAACATGCTGGACCTGTGCAAGCACATTCACTAAGTGCATCAATAGCCCTTCCCTTCCCTTTGTTCTTATTTTTTATTAAATTTTGAACAATTTTGTGACAAAAGGTTGTCCTTCCTTTCTGTTTTTATTTGTATTTGGTTCTTTGTTTGTTGGTTTTGGTTTTTCATTCTGTTAACTTGAAAGTTGCTTCCCTCAAATGTAGACAGGGAATATTGGTTATCCGTGCAAAGAATGTTGGATCTGTAATAGTATAGAGCTTTGTCCCAAAGCTTTGTATTGATGTGTGGTTTTTTCTTTTCATGTGGTCTTTGGGAAAACAAACAAATTCAGAATTATATCTCGTTTCTACTTAAATGTAGTGTTTAGGGTTATTTTTTTGTACTGAAGTCTTTAATGGTGGGTGCATGCTACTGGGAACAAGTTTTGTATAAAAGCTTAAAATCAAGAATCACTGTGCATTACTAAGACTGTGTTTATCACTAGCCTTCTGTTTCCCACACAAAAGGCTATTGGGTTGAACAAAATAATATGTATTTTGATTTACTTTAAAAAAAAAAACAGTGCTTGTAAATTTCTTAGGGACCTGCCACTTTTGACTGTGGATCAGTTGATGTACACTTGTATTATTAAAGCACTCAATAAAACACTGTGGCTGATAAATGCACTTTTTGTAAGACAGTGCTTTTGCTTTTTGTAGAGTGTAAATGGTATAGCTCTGCATGCAATTAAACTTGCATAATACCATTGCAAGTTAAGCCATTATATTTAGTCCTGAACTTTTAATTTCTCCTTGACAATAAGTTTCTTAACATGTAGAATTTCTCAATAAACTCTAGCTTTAATATAAGCTTTTTTTAAAAATATATTTTAAAAAGCTACCCTGTTACTTACTGGTGCCCAGCTACCCTGAAACCTCCTATATATCTTCTTTTCTACATCCATCTTGTTTGTAATAGTTAAAACAGCTGGTTACAAAAATAGCCCCACAATGAAAGTAGATAGTGGGCTGACGATTTTGTTCATCAGGGCTAATTTTTCCTTTCCCCAGGCTCTTGTAATTATAAAAGCAACTGTTATTTTAAAAAAAATTAAATCAAGGTTTTCAATGGCAAAATTGAGCCCACTGCACCAATCATTCCCAGCACGTCCCATGGCAAGGGTATTTCTATTCAGATTTGACCTTCAGGCTAATTTTAGGTATGCAGCCATAGAAGGAAAACTTCTACTCAGCTAAGGAAATGTGTGGGTGTTGTGATTTGGAAAATATATACTCTGATGCTGATTCTAAACGCTCTTTGTTACAAAGGCATCCTGGAAAATCCCTGTCTCCTTAATTAAACATTACAGATGCTGCATGCAGCATGCTTTCTCTCTCCCCTGAAACAACTGTTAAAGTCTTTGGAGCTCAGTATCTACATTTATGAGACACTAATATTATCTGAGAGTCTGGTAGTCTCAGAGCTCATAGCAATATACCAGGATGGGGGTCAGTTGATGGGGGGGGAGAAAAGTGGGTTGTATCAAATGACCTACCTATTATATGTTTAATAAATAGTATGAAACTATATATTAACAAGTATTTGTGTGTAGTGGAAAGTATATTATCAGATTTTAAAATTGGAATGTCACTTTTTTAAATTAAAAAGCCTGCATTGTTTTCTTTCCTGCTTTAATATTTATTGTACATTCATCCACCTTCTGTTAATGTTTTAAAAAAAATGCCCTAAATCCATTTACAGTTTAAATCTATTAGAGAACTACAAAGCATACTCAAGATGTACTGTACCATGTCAAAGAAATCTAATCTGTCAGAGCCATGGAAATATTTATATACTTATACCTTTATGATAATTTGGTTACTGGTAGGTCTAAATAAATAATCTCAATCTGTTCTATTTTGTAATATATGTCTGAGACCTTGAAACATTGTAGATTCACCACTGTGTGTGTTTGGCATTTTATCTGTTTAAATAAATATGAGTGTGGTTTTGAATAACATTAGGCAAAAGCTTCCTAATTTTAAGAGAAGTAGACTGGTCTACTGGAGTAGTCTGTTACTAGCTGGATTTGCTAGTCTAGAAAATATTTGTTATCTGTGGTTGTTTTCTCCACAACTCTTTTTTTCTTTTAAGTTAACTGAAAAAAGTTCACAAACAAAAAAAATTACATTAGCCACTCCTCACCTGCTGCTAATATTGCAGGTCAATGTAAAGTCCTGGATATAACAGCTATGTCTTCGTTTTAATGTCATTGGAATTCTGATGACAGGAGAATACAAGGTTGCGGTCAAGCCCCAGGAGAAAAATGGCTAAGAGGAAATAATTATGGAGGTAGCACTTTGCACTAAGGATATTAATCCACTTGTGCAATGTCTCCAGTCATCTATGCATCCTGCATTCTCTTTATTGGGGCAGAGTGAAAATCTACTGGTTAGAATTTGCAAGACTTTCAGCACGTGTCTTCATCTCTCCAAAATTTTGCTTGTAGTTCAGGTTCATCCATACCTCCCAAAAAAATCAAACTGAAGGTTTTGTATGAAGCCATGTGAACCTAGCAAAGTTAGTTTTGTTACAGAGTCAACAAAACTCACTATTTTTAACTCTGCTACCTCTCAAGCATGGGAGGAGCTCCCCATAAACATATTCAAGGCCACCTTGTTGTTCTCCTTTCAGGTGTCTCTATAAAACTGTCCTCTGATATGATGCCTACATAATAGTGGTGCCAGCCTTATAGCACCATTTTTCATGCAGAACAGTTTTTGTTACCTTGTGTGTGTCTGATGTTCCTATCTGTTTTCTCTTGTTTTATAGGTAGATTATAAGCTCCTTGGGGAAAGGATTCTCTATATTTGTACAGTGCCCAGCATGGTTACGGGGGCTCCTACATGCTACTGCAATAATCGTTTTCCCTACAGTCCAAGCCCTGATCTTTCTCTGGGGAAAGCCACGTGACCTTCTTTCCTTCTCATCTCTGTTTATTGGGGTGTCCAGTTGATAGGTACCTTCTCCCTTCCTCTAATCCCTCAAAATGTATCTTCTGAGAAACTGGCAGTCTGTCTAATCCTGCCACTCTGCAGCAGTGGGACCTGCAAAGGAATCCTCCTTGCCCTTCTGTTACTGCTGCTTGATTGCTCTCTGGATTTCAGATGCTAGAGTGCACTATAGGATCAAGAAATCTCTGACATCTAACCAGCCACCACCTGAAGACAACAGAGGTGGGCAGAGTAGAAGAGTACCATCCTCCCTCATCCCAGAAGAAAAGAGCATGGTGAGGGGAGGATCCCAGCCAAGCAAAAGCAAAATACTAAACCAGGAAGAACTAATCTGATTTTGATTTTTAAGTATAGCCAGAAACCTCCCCCACTTTAGCTAGATCTCAGAAAACCTATTGGCATCTTTGGTGTATTTCAAATTCATAGTGTAACTTAAAACCAGGTAAATTTTGCCAGGATTTATGAAATCTTACAACCAAGTGGCATTCTGCTGCTGGTTCTTCAGCTCTTAACTCCAATGTGTACCGCATCTTAATAGAAAGATTGCTTTGCAGACCACCTCCCCCATTCCTCTTGGGAGTTGCATAACATCCCCATGACAACTGTGGTAATTACTGACATTGAAAAGCAATATTAGGAAAATATTTATGTATCTTTTGCTGTTTTTGGTGTGACGAATACTTTGTTCTTTTTGAAATAAATTAGTCACACTGTCTACTTTAGCTCTTCATTTCACTTCCTCATTCCATCTGGTCTGTTTCTCCTCAATGTAAACAAGGAATAGAGCTGCCACCACGGGACCAGCCAGTTCTCCATATCTCACCAGCCAAGTGAACTGTGGAGCTTGAGTGGTCCATAGAGCACAGCTTGGGAACCTTCACTCCACACAGTAGCAATTCCAGAGGTGTCATCCTCATGACAGATATACCATTAAAAATATAGAAAAAGCACAGATAGTTTCTCTTTTCAGGAGCCTGGCAAATGAGTGTAAAATGACTGTAAAGCAGAGAGTGAGCATAGGCAACATGTACACTGCCCCAGACATATTGTTTTGTCTTCAAAGGACTTGCAGGATCTTTTGTTGTATTAAATCAGACCCATGCTGATCGTATTTTAAAGGATACTTTTGGCTTCCATTAATATTTTTAATGAAATATATCTCCCTTCCCCAGTATGTCATTCAAAACCACCATGACACTGCCTAAAATTGTCTAAATATGTACTTGCTCTCTAGACTGTAGCAGTTCCAAAGTTAAATAACTTTTAACAATGGCTGTTATTTAGCAGAATGATATTAATGGGTGCAAAGAAAACCCTGCAACATGGTCCTCAGCCTGCAATGAGTTGCATGAAGACAGATGCTTATCCCCACGTAAAACCTCACGGAAGTTGCTTGAGCTGGGTATGAGTGCAAGGGTCTGCCTACACGCATTTCATTGCAGGATCGGGGTTAAATCTGTAATTGGCCTCCTCTGAGACATTTTTATACGATATGTCAGTAGTCTGCAGAGGTTGTTAAAATTACTCCTGTCAATAAAAAGTGGACAAGAGTAATTCAGAATTCTCTGGCATTTGTTTTAGAGGAGCCTTAGAAATGTGGCTCTCATATGATGCAGTAATTTCAAACAATACAAAAAAAAATAGGCAGTAAAGGTCCAATAGTAGTTGACGATGAAGCATTTACTAATTTTAAAAAAGGATGGAAACTAGTGGAGAGAGACTGGAAACAGCAAAAGCATCAGTAGAAATTTTAACATTTGTGAATTCCAATATAGGTATATTAAATTCACCTACATTGATGAAATAAATAGCAAAAGTCACCTGACAGTCATAAAAAAGCTGAAACAAAAATAAAGGGCTGTCCACTAGGGAGCCAACTCCCGGGCAGCACTACACAGCACGTTAGTAAAATATGTAATAGTAGCTTCCTGAGCTGTTCAGTGCCGAACTCCTGCCCTTCAAGTGCCTCTTCCCACAAATGATCCCTCATCTCCTGCCCCACAGGAAGCAGCACCAGCCCTTCAAAAAGGGTCCATGCCTCAGCACCATCCTCTATCCAAGAGCCAGGTTTGGGTAAGAGCCACCACTTTCACTGAGTACTCAACTTCCAGCTTTTAGCTGTTGCCTTTGTAATGGTTCCACCTTATTCTAGCCCACAGGGTGAATGTGAGAGAGTGGGCGTGGAATTCTGGGTCCCACCCAGAGAAGGAGAAGTCGCAGGCTTTTATCTAGACACTGGTGGAAAAGTATAATATCTTAAAGTGAACGGTTTCAGAGTAACAGCCGTGTTAGTCTGTATTCGCAAAAAGAAAAGGAGTACCTGTGGCACCTTAGAGACTAACCAATTTATTTGAGCATGAGCTTTCGTGAGCTACAGCTCACTTCATCGGATGCATACCGTGGAAACTGCAGCAGACTTTATATATACACAGAGAATATGAAACAATACCTCCTCCCACCCCACTGTCCTGCTGGTAATAGCTTATCTAAAGTGATCATCAGGTTGGGCCATTTCCAGCACAAATCCAGGTTTTCTCACCCTCCCCCCCCCCACACAAATTCACTCTCCTGCTGTTGATAGCCCATCCAAAGTGAAGTAAGTTCTAATGGAAGGGGCTAAATGAATAGCGCAGAGTTTAGAAATCTTTTGTTGTTCCACCAATGAGTCTCAGCCTCATAGGCTTGGAGGCACTTCCTATAGCAGGGGTGTGCAAACTTTTTGGGCCGAGGGCCACACCTGGGTGGGGAAATTGTATGCAGGGCAGGGGGTTGGGGTGCGGGAGAGAGTGCGGGGTGTGGGAGGGGGTGTGGTGTGCAGGTACAGGCTCAGGGCAAGGGATTGGGGCAGAGGAGGGGTGCAGTGTGTATGAGGGGGCTCAGGGAAGAGGGTTCTGGGAAGGGGGTTGAGGTGCAGGAGGGGTGTGGGGTGTGGCAGGGGGCTCAGGGCAGGGGGTTGGGATGCACGGGGGTGCAGGACTCAGGGCAGGGGGTTGGGGTGCAGGAGGGGTGCGGGATGCGGCAGGAGGCTCAGGGCACGCAGTTGGGGTGCACGGGGGTGCAACAGAGGGCTCAGGGCAGGGGGTTGGGATGCAGGAGGGGTGTGAGATGCAGGCAGGGGGCTTAGGGCAGGGAGTTGGGGGCAGGGGTGGAGGATGGTTTGGGCTCCAAGGTGACAGCGGCATGCACCGGGGCCAGGGCAGGCTCCCTGCCTGCCCTGGCCCCACGCTGCGCCGCTCCAGGAAGCAGCCAGATCCACATCCCTGGGGCCCCTGAGGGAGGGGGAGCAGAGGGCTCCATGCATTGCCCTTGCCACGCCTCCAGGTACCTCTCCCGAAGCTCCCATTGGCCACGGTTCCCCATTCCCGGCCAATGGGAGCTGCAGGGGGCAGTGCCTGGAGGCAAGGGCAATGCACGGAGCCCTCTGCTCCCCCTCCCTCAGGGGCCCCAGGGACGTGGTGTCAGCTGCTTCTGAGAGTGGTGGGGGGCCTGGGCACCATGGGGGGCAATCCCACGGGCCGGATCCAAAGCCCTGATGGGCCAGATCCGGCCCGCAGGCCGTAGTTTGCCCACCCCTGCCCTATAGGCTTGTTCAATTGCTGCTTCATTCCCATCAGTGTTTAGCCTCTCTGCTGAGATTGCCACTAAAGGCCTGATCCTGCAAAAGTTTATGCGTATGCTGAATTTAATATTAAGCATATACGTGTAATACCTACACCACAGACTTCTGCCACCATCACTCTGTCAGTCAGGGGCGTGAAGAGCTGTGATCCTTGACTGATAGACCTGGGCTGGCAAAAGCCCCTAATGTAGATGCAGTTAAACTGGCATTTACTCTTTTACCAGCATAGTTTATTTCACGTGGTGCTGGGGAAGAAGAGGAGAAGATAAGCTGTAACAACAAAAGCACAGGTTTACCAATATATGCTGCAGCCACAGTAGGAGTGCTTTGCTCTTATAGTATAACAGTATTCCCACACGGGTAAAGTGCTCCTACTGTAGACATAACCCAAGTGTTCATACAATCAGGGCCATAGGAACTGGACTGAAACCTCCTAGCACAACTTCATTTTGCATAGGCTACAAAACAGCCTTCAGATGGTAACAACAGGCCAATGAGCAATGGACCTAGACTCCTAACCTAAACAAGCGAAGTCCAGTGAAAAACTCCAGAAGCCATTACCAATCTCCTGCATTACCTGGCTTCCCTAAGCCCATTGTTAAAATCTTTTTGAACTGGACAGTGAATCTATATTTTATTTTAAAGGTTTGTGAATGCAAAAAACCTGCTAATTTTAAACAGTCCAGAATTGCTCCAAGAATTTGTGGTGGTTTGGAAGAAAATAGATACATGTGATCATGGATTGGCAGTACCGCCCAGCATTTCTAAATTACTATGGAGAAAGGGGAAGGCTTATTATGATCATGTGAGGTAAACAAGGTTTACTTCCATCTGACTAATATAGAAGTAGTTGTCGGAATTAGTCTCAGTTTTTAACTCAGCTCCTTTGGTACAGTGAAGCAGAGGCTTCACTAACAAAAATCAATTTAACTTTTTCCTCAGCTTCCGTGAAAGACCCTAATCTAGAAAGAGGATCTATGCAGGTGGCCCCTTACCTCTGTGCAGATCCCGTCTGAAATTAATAGGGCTCTTTGTGGACATAAGGGGCCACCCAAGCAGATCCAATGGCAAGATGTGAGCCTAAATTCTTAGACCTCATCCCAGCAAAGCCCTTCCCCATGTGGTTAACTTTACAAACAACTACATACAGTGCATAAAGTTTAGTATGTGTGTGTGCTTTGCAGGATCAGGTCCTTAAATGGCTGTTTTTTGGCTTTGACTTTTTTCCAGATTCAACAGTGTCTTGTGTCAAAGTAGATGAATAATTTCAGCAGGGGAAAAAAAAAGGTTAAAAAGGATATTCAGGCTGGCCTTGCAGACACTATGCACGTGCGCTGCAGTTTCCACGGTAAACATCTGATGAAGTGAGCTGTAGCTCACGAAAGCTCATGCTCAAATAAATTGGTTAGTCTCTAAGGTGCCACAAGTACTCCTTTTCTTTTTGCGAATACAGACTAACACGGCTGTTCCTCTGAAATTTATTACTGTGAGTAGCCCCACTAATGGGACTATATTTGCCCAAGCTGCTTTTCTCCACACAACTAATTGCCCATCATATATTCATTTCCATTTATTTTTCAAGCACCGCTCCTAATAAAAGTGCCTGTCGTCAGTGTGCATTTTTTAACAGAAGCATTTGTTTTTAAACAAACATTCCCCTGCAACATTTGCAACCCAACAGTGCAGCATTGAGACCCTGAATGTAAAACTGATTATGTCCAAGAGTGAGATTGCCTTACAAGCCTTGATTTTCATTGTCCAAGCTGACAGAAATCCAAAACGTAAAAAGCACAGTGAAAAGTAAATTCAATTTCTAATAATCTAAGAAAAAAGAAAAGGAGGACTTGTGGCACCTTAGAGACTAACCAATTTATTAGAGCATGAGCTTTCGTGAGCTACAGCTCACTTCATCGGATGCATTCAGTGGAAAATACAGTGGGAAGATATATATACACAGAGAACGTGAAACAATGGGTGTTACCATACACACTATAACGAGAGAGTGATCACTTAAGGTGAGCTATTACCAGCAGGAGAGCGGGGTAGCTCACCTTAAGTGATCACTCTGGTTACAGTGTGTATGGTAACACCCATTGTTTCATGTTCTCTGTGTATATAAATCTCCCCACTGTATTTTCCACTGTATGCATCTGATGAAGTGAGCTGTAGCTCACGAAAGCTTATGCTCAAATAAATTTGTTAGTCTCTAAGGTGCCACAAGTACTCCTTTTCTTTTTGCGGATACAGACTAACACAGCTACTGCTCTGAAACCTGTAATAATCTAAGGTGTCACTAGTAACATAGGTAAAGAAGGTTTCAGAGTAACAGCCGTGTTAGTCTGTATTCGCAAAAAGAAAAGGAGTACTTGTGGCACCTTAGAGACTAACCAATTTATTTGAGCATGAGCTTTCGTGAGCTACAGCTCACTTCTGTAGCTCACGAAAGCTCATGCTCAAATAAATTGGTTAGTCTCTAAGGTGCCACAAGTACTCCTTTTCTTTATAGGTAAAGAAGTGAGTTGATGGACCACATACTATTTTTCAGCGAACAGTGCTCCTTTGAGCAATTACACGCTGCCAGGGGGCAGGAAAACCTTGCTTCATCATTGACAGGAAGAGAGTTAAAATTCTTTCCTGCAGCCCAGCCAGCTTTTCAGCTGCTTCCTCTCAAGCAATGATTGCCATCAAACCCAGCCACGGAGTTGGGGGGAGGGAGGAAGGGAATGTGGCTGAATTCAGCTGGAGTGAGATAATTGGGTCATTAATGAGGAACTAGAGTAAGGTAGAGGGCTGGAGTATCAGAGAGTAGCCAAGCTTTTTAAGGTTTTGAAAAATTCCTAATGCCAAGATTTCTTTTCTGTTTATTGAAAGTTGGCTGGAAGAAGCCGTTTTGCCTTTCTTCGTTTGGACCAGGCTGCTGAACTTGAATGTGTAGCGTGTTTTGCTTGCCCTGGCCTCAGCTAACCTAGTGTATCCTAGAGACATACTTAGGTGAGTGTTCAGTAGGTGATTATGCACTTGTTTCCCATACATAATGTTCCAGGGCACAAAACTGAAGGAGAGGTGACTTGACCCACCCTCCAAGTGCAATAACTGCCTAAAATGGTGCACTGTAGGGGGAGGGTATATTTTCTTATTTGGCAATGGAAGAGCTGCATAAAAACAGGAACTAAATGAGTCACACACTTGGTTGCATCTGTAGGCCGGGTACAATACACACCCGAGGGGCTCCTTGCATCCCTCTAACCCTCACGCAAGATCCTTGTGTGCCACCCTCCCATCCTCTATTTCAGGGACTTCCTGTAATTCCCCCCAATTTCCTCCCTGCCAGGGGCTCTATGTGCCCACCCCTTAATCACCATGGCAGGGGCCCTGCATATCCCCCATTGTCCTCCATTCTCCCCCTGCCAAGTGAACCCTATTCTCCCCTCCCCCCATGCCAGAAGCTCAGTGTGCCCCCTCATTCTCCCCTCCATACCTACTACTTGGCTTTTTGGCTGGGCAATAAGTCTGCCAAATTGCAACATTTTAAAACTGTGTGAAAGGATGGGCATAACTGGGGTGGGGATATAGTTATGCTGGAATGTGTTAATGGCTAACCTGATACAAGGAACCCCAGGTGTTCCCAATTTTGCCCTTCCAGGTGTGAATTTTCACCAAAAGCAATTGGGTGCTGGCCATTGATGCCTAGAAAATTTCTAGGACAGACAGAGAAATGCCACTCACTTCAGTGTACCACCTTGCTTCACTTGCCCAAAACACAAGGTAGAACTATATGTTTACCCTCCGGTATCTAATGTATTTCAAAGCTGTTGCATAGATTGTATGTAGTGGACTAGTTCACATTAAAGGATGTTCATGACCGGAAATGTACCGTAGAGAGCAAAACTTTAGTCATCCAACCGGAACTGTAGACATGAAATTTATTCTGAGCTGAGGGAGAGATTTTTGCATCAGAGATGTATGTTGTGGCTACCAGTGACCATAGAGGGAATGGAAGCTTTCAGAGGAGTGGTTCATTATTTTGTTCATATTCTGGCAATTGTGTCTCCAGTCCTACAAACACTGGTACTCTGTGGTACAAGTACATCTGGAGTATGTGCCTGTAGTCTGGACAAGAAAACAAGGGGCATCATCTCCTGGCATCACTCTCCTCTGGTATGTACACATACCACCTACATGCAGAGTGCACAGACAGAGCCTTGGCTGCTCGGCCTATTTGCAGTTGGGTGGCAGAATTGGATGTGAAGCAGCAACAAATTGCAGAGTGGGAAACAAACCACAAGGAAACCTGAGTCTTTTGGGGAGCAGCAAAATAGAACTGCAGTTCTATTGTAACACAGTCTCTAGTCACCCTCTTGAGTGATCCTATCTTCCAGTCAAGGAAAGAAGCAGGTTCATCCACAAAAAGAAGAGTGATTGAGTCAGTGGGCCTAGGGGCAGAGAACAAAGAGGCATTAAACTTGAACAAACTGAGTTGGGATTTTAGGAATGGGACCTATATTGCTTTATCGCTATAGGACATACAGAAATTAAACCAAGCCCCATAGTGGCTTTCATGTTTCCACAGGAAAAAAAAACTGGGGATTGCCAGCACATTAGGGATTGAGCTTCATTCTTATACAGAGAATGAAGTCTTTAAACCCATGAGGGGTAGTTGTTTTTTAATACTAATGTTGGATTCTTTCTATTTGCCTTCTGGTTTCTGGGCCTTTAGGGTGCATTTGTTTCATGTTTTCAGGCTTTTCTCTGCACCCAAGAAGGCTAGAAACTTTTTTTAAAAAATATTTTTTAAAGGAAAGCTGAGATTTGTGCACAAATAATGTGATTTTTGCGGCAAGGGCTGAAGGAAAAAATCAAATATTGCAATAAAAATCCCAGGTGTTGGCACTGCACTCAGCAGTGGAGGGTGAATTGCAGGATCTGAGGGATAGCCAGGATATTTGCAGGTGTCTGTACCTCCTTGAGGTACAGTGTACAGATTCTATTTTGAGCTACTAAAATATTTTAAATTTTCAAACTTGCAAAGTAAAGAGAGTACCTAATTCAGTGTCAGGTCTTGTGTGCTTAAATACTTTGCTGAATCAGGGCCTCAATACTTCTTTTTGACTGTAAAGGTTTATTTTAGATAATGAATAGATTGGTATGTAATCTCTTATAGATAATAGAATCTTATTTTTCATAGATTAAACATCTACATAGAAGCTATTGTAGGACCCCAATAAAAAGATCTGAGGTATTTTTACCAATTAATTAAAGCCCTTATTATATTACACCGAGCACAGGCATGAGTGAAGGATATGGATAGGCTGAGACAGATATGTGATGTGTGTCTGTTTTGGAATAACCAATTCATTTTCATTCTTTACCCATTAGTGTTTGCCTGGGTACTGTATAAGTGATTCATCATGATTCTGCCACTTTATGCAATCATCCCTAGCTCTTACAAAGAATTTGTTTCGCTCCCCAAATACAGATATGCTCACTGTCTCACAGATAGATTAGATTTTATCCCTTAGCTTAAACATGCACTGTTTTCAAAGCCAATGAGCTTTTACTGAAGTCAATCAAATCTTCACAGATAAAATGCAAATGCAGAGGACCCAATCTTGCTCCTATTAAAGTCAAAGGGAGTTTTCCCACTGGTTTCAGCAATAGGAGGACTGGACCTTGAAGGGGGGAGGGGGAGGCAAGGATGATTTATAAAGCTGATAATAATGCCTCAACTTGATCTCAGCCAGCAGCTGCGAGGGTCAAACTTTGCTTCATCCAGGCTGATTTCTGTTTGCAGTTCTGCCAACACTTTATGTAATACAGAGCAGCAATGATACTAACTGTAACATGCTCTGTCTGCTTATGTAGCCTTCATTCACCAAGATACCTGAGCACCTCACAAACTAGTTATATTAATCTCACAACATCTCTTGGAGGGAGTAAAGTATTATCATTGCCCCATTTTACAGATGCCAAAGTGAGGCACACTGAGCTCAGGCAGTTCCTAAGGTTGCATTGGCAGAGCCAAGAATTGAACCCTCTTCTCACAAGCCTAGTGCCTTAACCACAAGATAGGGTGACCAGACGGCAAGAGTGAAAAATCAAGACGGGATGGCAGGTAATAGGGACCTATATAAGACAAAGTCCCAAATATCGGGACTGTTCCTATAAAATCGGGACATCTATCACAAGACCATCCCTCTGGTCTTCAGAAGACTTGATTTTGGTTGTGCAGCACTGACTTCCAGTTTAGTTTAACATTCATAAGCAGCGGTTATCTTTTAGTATAAATCAAATGTATCCTGTTTACTACCATTCCACCGAATATATCTTTAAGTGTATTGCTGGTCAAAAGCTTTCACCGTATAGGCACTGTGATCGGACTTAATTTACAGCCCAACATGTAAAAACATATAAGAAAGGTTCTTCAGGATTTTCTAGCAGTTCAGCCCTCTTCGCAGTGTGCACTCCTTCTCTCCCTCTGCTTGTGTCCCTGGTTCTGACTTGTGTTTCAGCATTGTAGAAATTTCCCCTGGTTTTCCATCTCACTCTGGTCTCGGCTGTATACCTCTGGCCTGTGCTCGTCCCTGTCTCCACCCATCCCCTGCTGTGTTCTGACTTTAAGCATCTCAGGAATTTCATCACTTTTTTCTTCCCATGTTGAACATTGTTTCTGTGTTATGAGACCCACAATGCACCTGTTGATTTACATTCATAGCAATAAGTACGCCTTTCCTGCTTGTTCTCGAAAGACTTCTCTGAATCTCTCCTTGGCTGTTAGTGAAACTGACTTGCAGGGCGCTGCTAGGTTTATATGTTCCCATAAGATACACCACTTCCTTTGCTCATTTCCTCTCCTTTACCATACAGTCTTAGCATAGGTTACAGTACATGGTAATGTATGTGAGGCATCGTTTTCTATTTATAGCTGGGGTGGCTCAGTCAGTAGTCACAAAAGAGGCAGCACTAAATAACATATGCGTAAGTCTTCATTCGAAATGAACAAATTGCAAACATTGCCTGTAACAGCAAGATAGTGCCAAACGTTGGTGTAAATCAGCAGTGCCTGGACTGTACACAGGGCTCTCTGTATGAACTCCCAGTTGCACGGTTTTGTCATTGTGTGTAGTTTTGTTGCAATTACTTGTATGATATTTTCCTTAATGGATTTATTTTGAAAGTCAATGGGACTCAGAAGCCAAAGTTTCAGAGTAACAGCCGTGTTAGTCTGTATTCGCAAAAAGAAAAGGAGTACTTGTGGCACCTTAGAGACTAACCAATTTATTTGAGCATGAGCTTTCGTGAGCTACAGCTCACTTCATCGGATGCATACCGTGGAAAGTGTCTGTCAGTTTTGAAAATGAGTTTAGGGCTCCTTAATCACGTAGACCTTGCAATGCTTAGTGGAGCAATGCTTAAAAGTATTTAAAATCTGGGCCTTGGCCTGTTTGCCTCGGTTTCCTCATCTGTCGAAAGGAGTATTAGTAGTAGTATCACTCATGATCACCAGCCCTGAGATAAATTAGTTAGTGTTCTTATAGGACTTGGCATAGGAAAGTATTTTCATTGTTAGATTTTAGGTAGTTACCTGCTCCAACAACGTGAAGCTTTGTTTAGAAAACTGGTATAGGACATGACTCACAAGTAAGGCTACATTTATGTCAGGGAAGTCATGGAAGTCTTGGAATCTGTGACTCCCAGAGATCTCCATGACATCCTCCGCTTCAGCCCCAGGGGCTGCAGGACTCTGGAGCTGACAGCCAGTGGGGCCCCGGCAGGGTTCCAGCGACAGACAACAGCAGCGACAAGTGACAGGAGGCCCCCTGCCAAGTTCCAGGGACAGGTGACAGATTCCTGAAGGGGCCTCCTCAGGGTTCCAGCGACAGGGGACAGCCTCGTATGAGGGGGAGGGGGACGCCTGGGGCAAGCGGCTGGGGTGTCTCGTTTTCTCTTTGGGAAATGTGGTCACTCTGCAGCTCCCAGCCGCTGTGGGCTGAGAGGGAACCCCACAGCTCCCAGCCACCATGGTGGTGGGGGAAACCATGGAGCAGTAGCAGCACAAGTCACAGACAGGTCACGGTTTCTGTGAATTTTTGTTTATTGCCCGTGACCTGTCCATGACTTTTACTAAGAATAACCATGACAAAATCTCCATAAGGTCCTGGTTCAGCAACCTACTCAGACACATGTTCCAGTCTCATTGACTTCAGTGAGGAAATGCCTGACTGACCCCCATGTAAAGCCCTGATTCAGGAGAGCATTTAAGCACTTGCTTATGGAGCTCACGTACAGATTTAAACGTGTCTGAGCGCTGCCCTGTATAAGGATGCTTTCCTAAAGCATGGCCTAAATAACATGAGAATTAGGCTGATTTTTCTCTGCATTTTACAACTACTGAGATGAAAGAATTTTAAAGTGTTTAAATTAAACCTCTGGAGGCAGCCTGCTCAGTGCCTGGGAAGAGGGATCCCCTTCCATTGCTTTGCACTCCTGAAGGGAAGCCCGTCACAACTTCATTAGTCAGAAAGTGAGGTGGGAACAGGGAAGTCATTCACTTGTGGATCAGATGTGGAAGGAAAGTCTTCCCTTTATGAAGACACACATCAGTTATCACTTATACCAGTAGCCTTGCTCCGCTCATTGCTTTGCACACACTCACCTGGTATAGAAAAGTACGGACTCTCACTAAATATGTCTGAGATGCTGGTGGCAGTCTTCCCCCCGACACGGATGTGTGATGGCATTCCTATGCTGCGTTGCAGCAACACTGTATTTCACATCGTGCTGCTACAGTGGTACCTCACACGTGTACATTCACTTTAATCTCTGAAGCATGACATCAGAGTTTGCTCTTCTCTCGTGGTCTGGGGTGGACTGAAGTGATCTCTGGATAGATCTGTAAATGAACTGTCACAAAGCAAATGACTGGGCATAAGGGCTTCCTTTGTGTCAATGCTTTGGCAGGCAATTAATTGCAGACATGTTCTACCAAGTGTCAGCTATGCTCACCCACCAGATGTGCCATCAGTGAACATGGCCAAGACCTGAATGAAATACTGCTGGATGCTTTCTCCCCATCATGAGGAGAACAAAGGGAGGAGGATGCCTCTTGTTCTCCTTCAGTGAGGGGCTCTATCCAGATGACAATAGCTCACAATTTACATAGTCACAATGTGAAACCCATAGAAATGGTCTCAACAGCTAGCAAGATAATTTTGACTAGAAATGTCATCATTTTAAGGCCAAAGGGGGCCATTAGATCATGTAGTCTGGCCTCCTGTCTATCATAGATGTTAAATTTCACACAAATACCCCCATACAGAGCCCAATGACTTTAGCTAAACTAAAGCATTTCAGTCCTCAGGAGGCTAAACTGTTGTGTGCCACAGGCAGAGAACACGAGCCTTGAGGTGCCACCAGTGACTGAGGCCCCTGATATGGCCAGGAATTGATTAAGTGATCCCAGCTGGCTATCCATCCCCCGTGCTGCAGAAGAAAGTGAAAAACTGCCAAGATCCTTGCCAATCTGACCAGGTGGAAAATTGCTTCCTGCCCCCAAATCTAGTGATCAGTTTGATAACCTGAGCATGTGGGCAAGACCCACTATCCAGTCACCTAAAAAAGAGGATTCCCTGTACCTCCTCAGAGCATTGGTCCACCCCTTTCAGTGTTTCTCCTCCAGCTGTGGCCCATCTCTGATACTGCAGAGAAAGACGAAGAAACAACAACAACAAAAACACCTAGAATACATTCAGCCAATTGTGCATTGGGGAAAAAATTCCTTTCTGACCTCTGCAGGCAACTGGCTGAAGCTCTAAAGCTTGCTGTTTGATTGTAGTCATTGTCTTGATGTAAGTGTTATGCACATGATGAGGGTAATGCAGAGCTTCCCATTCTCCCCAAGGCCTTTGAACAAGGGGAACCATAGACTCAGATTCCAAGGCCAGAAGGGACCACCATGACTATCTAACCTGACCCCTCCCGCAAAACCTGCTGGCTTCTGGAAGCTAGTAAATAGAATTAAGCACAGAGTAAGGACACACCAGTATTCCAAATGCTTCACTTAAGGCCTGATACAAAACCCACTGAAATCAGTGGGAGTCTTTCCACTGCCTTTGTGTGCTTTGGATCAAACCCTTCACCTTCACCAAAAAAGATGTTGACTTGTGCTGTGAAATCTACGTGGGTAATTAGGTCAGGAACTGCAATGAAAAGAGATGTGGTGAATGTTAAGATCTTTCTACAGCTCCATTTATGTGATTCTTTGGAGTTTTACACATCAGCACAATGGGGATACTTGGGGTGAGGAGTGATTCCCATCTATTTCCTCTGACCAGGTTCAGATGGAGCAGAAAAATCAATAGC
This sequence comes from Caretta caretta, assembly GCF_965140235.1. Lineage (NCBI taxonomy): Eukaryota > Metazoa > Chordata > Testudines > Cheloniidae > Caretta > Caretta caretta. The sequence goes on along the minus strand of NC_134207.1, from coordinate 200,269,942 downwards.
CCATCTTCAAAATTATCCTGTTATAAATAAAAAAGCCCAGAGAGGAAAGAATTTATCAGACTGCTTCATCCTTGTTTCTTTCATTTTGTTTTCTTTGTGGGGGCACCTTTGAGTGACTCCTCATTATTTGTTTGGCTGCTTCTTCACCTTGGAAGCAATGGATATATCTCAGAGTGTTTGGGGTCTGAGTTCAGATAAGCATCATAAAGGTTGAATACATTGATTTTCATACAAGACATGCTCTGCACTCATTGCTGAGCCAGGTACCTCCTACAGGAACGTATTTGTTTGGGGTGGGAAGTATATATTGTGATTTGGATTTATTTGGTATTTACATGTTAGATTTTTAAAAAATCAATTTTAATTTATCTTAGATACTTATATGGCTTCTATGACTGTAGTATTTGGGTGCCTCACAATCATTGAGTAATGATTTTTTTAAGTGAACCTTTATGGAATTAAAATTATTTCCCACCATTAATGCAAATCAAATACAACAGAGTGCATGCCAAAATCTTCTGTGTGCCTGTCTATCTACATTATCTTCTTTTGTTGCTGCAGTCCATTGTGCACCTGAGTCACTAATGCATTATGTGCAAGGACCAATTTTCATATATCATTTAAACTTTTTTTTATTTAGAAACTAGATTGTTTTTGACAAGAAGGGCAATTAGGTGTAAAGGATTAGCTCATTTCTGGTTTGTTCTTGTCTGTTTTCCATCCTATAAAACACCAGCAACAAAGAATGTGTGTGCACTTTGATTCTTCCGTGCAAAATTGCTATTTCATTCACACACATTCAACTAGAGTTGCAATGTTACTAAAACATCCAACTTGTGCATTTAACAACAGTGTACAAAGTGGAGCAGCAATGTATTATTTATGAGTGAATTGTCAGACTATTTATTGACATAATTATGATGAGGCTCTCTGGACAGTTCATGTTAGAAGACTGTGATTGGAAATGAAAGCTATCCCCTTCCTGTGTAACTAAAGCCAAAGTCTTGGGAAATTTGAACTTTTGATTGTTAAGTGGCTAACACTGAGAAAACAAAAGAATGTTACCAGGAAGCAGGTGCCGTATATAGCACAGATGTCATTCTCAAACTGTGTATCAGATTTGTAACCCACCAGTGGGGTCATGAAGCATTATTAGTAGGTCACGAGAAGCCCAGTGCTTTTGAGTCTCCTTATCAGAAGCGATTTGGTCTTGTTACAGAAGTTCTGACAGTTCGGCAACATTGCCTTCTTACTGTGCCAGCTGTGAAAGGTCAGTCACAGTCAGCTCTGGCTTCAGACAAAATATTTCCAGCAAGAGTCCTCCTGATGAACTATAGATGTTTTGTCTATCCAGCGAATGATGATAGCTTCATATTGTACAGTTTTCCTGTGCTACTGGATATCTCTTTGTTTGTATAATTTCTCAGACTCTGGGATTTATCAACTTAGATACAACTGTAAACAAAAACGCACAGGCTTCAGGCCCATCTTTCAGTTTTTTTCTTAGAAATATTAAAATACATAGTTGATTGGTTAACTCGTGGAAGTAACGTCATCTTCATACGTTTGAGCTACTGAAAAAGGGAGAAAGGAAAGAAAACATTTTCCAGATAATTGTAACTAAACTTGAAAATGATGATAATCAAAATATGGGAAGAAGCCTTTGTTCCCCTAGAGCAGCGGTTCTCAAACTGGGGGGTCGGGACCCCTCAGGGGGTCGTGAGGTTATTACAGGGGGGGTTGCGAGCTGTCAGCCTCCACCCCAAACCCTGCTTTGCCTCCAGCATTTATAATGGTGTTAAATATATTTTAAAGTGTTTTTAATTTATAAGGGGAGAGGGTGTCGCACTCAGAGGCTTGCTATGTGAAAGGGGTCACCAGCACAAAAGTTTGAGAACCACTGCCCTGGAGGATGGCTGAATCTGATTGGAACTTACCCTTACAGAGGATGGTGAGGTGTGCTCATCAATCAGAGAGGGGCTAATTCCCACAGATGGTTGGACGTGCCTGGAGCTCTTCAAGGAGAAGGAGCTAACCATCCTACAGGCTTCTGGTTGGAGCTAGTCACTTTCTTATTTTATTTTGGAATATTTCCACTTCTCAGAGGTGAAAAACAATGCTGAGCCTATTCATACATCCACCATGGAAAACTGCAAATACAGGATCGATTGGACCTATCATGTAAGATATTTGTTAGGCACTGTTACCATGGTATAAAGCTCATGGGGCAATTGTCCATCTCAAAAAGATAATGGTGCAAGCACCAAAGCAGTTAAATTACTGTGTGTCACGCTGCAGCATCGCAAGTTGCTAAAAAGTCCAATTCTCAAGTGACAGTCCTTGCCACAAACAGTGCCAGTGTAAGGAGCAGGCCCAGAGACTGAAAGCTGGCACACCACTAGTTCGTGAGGGCTGCTGCACTTCATTTTCCTGTCTCTCAACCCCATCTCTTCAGCCACTTTGATTCCCTGGCCCAGCACAGCCTGTTGCTAGCTGCATCTTCCCAGCTTGTGGTGTCGATGTTGAAAGTTTTCAAGTTCCTCTTGTAAATGTCCTTGAACCTGAACTTATGTTGGCCCAGTGGCCTTGGAAAATGTGCAAGTTCTTCATACAGGAGATTCTTCGGAATGTGTACATTGTCCATCTAGTGCAGCTGACCAAGCCAACAGAGAGTCTGAGTTTGAGATTTGTGATTAGACTTGGCAATTTTGCTTTCTCAAGTACTTCAGTGTCAGAAACTTTGATTTCCCACTTGATGATGTGTAGACTATGGTGAAGAAAGCGAGTGTGGAAAATGTTTAACTTTCTCTCAAGCCTGCTGTAGGAGGTCCAGATCTCAGTACTATGCAGCAATGTGCTCAAAACACACATCCAGTAGACTCATATCTTGCTGTTCAATGTTAGTTTCCTGTTATCCCATACATGCTTGGTCAGTTGGTCGAATGTGGTAGCTGCCTTTCTGATAGAAAAATTAAGCTCACCATCTAGAGATTAGGATCAACAGTATCTGATATTTTGATAGCAGAACTTGTGCACAACTTCTAGCATAGTGTTAGCTCTTGGAACGTCTGGAGCAGCCAACACATCTTATGCAATAATCATTGTCTTATTTGGATGGATGGTTAGTCCAATTTTATGACAAACTAGTGCAAAGTTGCTGGAGCTTCTCTGTGTGCGATGAGCATGGCGCCATCAGCGAAAAGAAGTTCTCTTGTCAGCAGCTATGTTTGACTTTGCTCAAGTATCTAATAAAAATGACTCTTTAAATTGTGTGGGACAGTGAAACGGTGTAGCTTTCAGGATCCACGAATGAAGAGCCTCCCCAAAGGCCCCACACACAAAGGAATAGAAGGAGCTCATGGAGTAACTGCAAAGTGAAAACAACATTGCTAGACAAGATCACACAGCGTTTGAAAACAGACTGTACGGAATTACAGCCAGAGTGAACAGCATAGTGGGAATGGTATATCATCTGGGGCAGCTCCTGGCTGATTTCACTGTACAACAGTCAGGATGATGACAAAACTATTGACAAAAAAGCTATTACCAGCAGGACAGTGGGGTGGGAGGAGGTATTGTTTCATATTCTCTGTGTATATATAAAGTCTGCTGCAGTTTCCACGGTATGCATCTGATGAAGTGAGCTGTAGCTCACGAAAGCTCATGCTCAAATAAATTGGTTAGTCTCTAAGGTGCCACAAGGACTCCTTTTCTTTTTGACAAAACTCTAGCATAAGTAAAGTAAAGCCTTTGCTAAGTCAAATCGGCATGTTGCCATTAGCAAATTGACAATGCACTAATAACATAAAGATCCTGGATATTCCATAGAGATGAGAGAATCCAGATACTGATCTTGTTTATGGAAAAGTTCCCCACACAGTACTTATCATTGGACCCTAAAGAGCTAATTTATGTTGTTAGAGGGCTTATTCCTTCACCCACTTACTTCCCTGGTCCTTCTCGCATGAACAGAGAGCAACAATACCCGAAGTCCAAAGGTGCAAACAATTCGATGTTTATTGGGGTGAACTTCCAGCAAGCATGATTCCAGTTTCCTTCCTTAGTATCCTCCTTCCCAGCTCTGACACCACAGAGCCTTACGCCTGTGTCCCTGTTCCCATTCCTACCCTTAGCCAAACATGATTCTAACTTCCTTACCCCCATTCCCTGTTCCCATCTCCCTTACCCACATGCCCATGCCCATGCCCACCCACACCCTCTCACTTCCTCATTGACTACAGATTATATAGTAAAACTTGAGTTCTGCTTAGCTATACCTTAATCAATCATTTTCCTGAAATTTAACTAACCAATCCTAACATATTGTAACATGATTATGTAACCAATTATATCCCACCACCTTAATTAGTTTACACCCAGCAAAATTAATTATACAGCAGACAGGAACAATCACAGAACCAGACAGAGATTATACAGACAAACAATAGCAAAGTGGGAACTACAATGACAAGACAACACAGAAGTGAGGATTTCACATCCCAGCTATTGATAAGTGAGTTCTTGCCAGACAGGATGCTATCAAACTAAGTTTCCTTTTACATTTTCTAGGCACTTCCCTTTCTCTGGAGGTGATAGGAATACAATCCTGTCCTAATAGTGCCTAACAGCCCAATAGCACCTTATTTCAATGTGACTAGTTTGGAATGTGAGGATGTGACTGTTCGCTTCCCAGCTTATGGCTGCCTCTGCTGCTTAGCCAAAGGCCTTAGCCTAAGAACAGGGCCTCAGACTGTCACAGTAAGAAAAGGCCCTTACACCAGCAGATAGTGATTTTGATTCTTTCTTTTATACCTCTATAATTAGCCAACTGATGATAAGAATACACCTAAATTCTTAAAGTACAGGCCTTTGCAGACAGGCCTGAATATCTATATCCTAACATATGTTGGAAGCTGTTTGTGGATTTTTGCAAATAGACTGTAGTTGACAAACACCAAAGAGGGAACTCTGAACTTAACTGTTTCCGAGATAAGGATTTAATAACATAACAAGAGAATCCATTTGAAGGCACTATACCAGCTTTGATCTCCGTTACAGTGGTAAATCTAGAGTTATTCCAATTAAATCAAAGGAGTTATTCAGGGTTTACACTGATATAAATGAGACCAGAATCTGGCTGCTGTGTAGGCCCCATTATTCTGAACAAAAGGGGGACCCCAAATGCCTTGCCAAAGTTTCTTGCAGATTTACTAAAATCACAACTGAAGCATATGCTAGGAAGGATTCTGACCAGAATGTGTCAGACACTAAAATGCTGACTAGGTTGCATGCTATCGAATATTATCTATTCATAAAATCTGATGGATAATTTTTGTAATATTTAAAAGTCACTTCAAATTGTATGTTGCAATGATTTCCTGTTTTCTGATCATCAGAGACATGGTACCTTATCTGCCTATTTCCCCTCCCCTTTTCTGCAGAAAATCTCTTTAGATGTAGACTTGTTATTCATATCCATCAATCTAGCTTCTTAATTGGCACTTAAAGATACAGACAAATCATACACAGTAGTTGTTCTCATCCCGTTTGGAAATGGAAGGTGTCCAGCTACATTTCCTCAGTTCATTCAGTCTCAACTAGAACGGCATACAGTGGCGGATTAGCTACTGGGCCAACAGGGCCAGTTGGGGGGCCCCCCAGAAAAATTGGTGGCCCCACGCCCCGACCCACTTCTCCCACCCAGCGCTCCTGCTGGGGAGCAGGGGAAGCCTCCGCGCCCTGACCCAGCTCCCCAGCAGGAGTGCCAGGCGGGAGGACAGCAGAGCAAGCCCCCACATCCTGGCACCATGCTCCGGCCCTGCTCCCCAGCAGGAGCACTGGGGAGGGGACAGGGGGACTGCAGGCAGAAGGGATGGGGACGGGCCCCCACTTGCTCTGGCCCCATAAACCTCTAATCTGCATGTGTCAGATACACGGCAAAAGGTGGGGGGGAACAGAGCCTAATAAAAGAGGTCCAATTTGTCTTTCTAGTCTACAAGCCTCCAGCTGTCTCCATTCATTAAACATAAAGCCATGTGTTTCCTAAAACAGATGTCAGACCCAGTGCCACAGCACGATAGGTGCTGTTTTGATTGTATTACACGGTTTTATTTCTTTTGCTTAGAGAAGCATTTTTTTCTTTAACCCCCTGGCAAATTCTTCAGGGTCAATACTTTAAAATCCTTTTCAGAGAGCAGAAGCCATAAGATGCCTAAAATTGATCTGAGTAGTTGCAGGCACAGCTGACTCAAGCAATTCAGCTGTATCCAAGATGTTACCTGAAACAGCTCAGATACGCTTGACTAGTTACAGAGTAACAGCCCTGTTAGTCTGTATTCGCAAAAAGAAAAGGAGTACTTGTGGCACCTTAGAGACTAACCAATTTATTTGAGCATAAGCTTTCGTGAGCTACAGCTCACTTCATCGGATGCATACTTTATATTTTTCCTTCTGGCTTGTAGGCAAATCCAGACAAGGGCTCGGTTTTTTGCAGCAGCTCGGGTTTTTTCAGCCTTCCAGATGCCCAAGGATTCCCCCACGAGAAGACGATCGCTTTCCCACCAATCCAGTTATGTATTTCTCTGTCCTAAAGCCACTTCTTGACTACTTAGGCATCTTGGGCTGAATTTTGCTCTCAGTTGCCCAAATGACAATCCAGATTAATTCTATTGGCTACAGTGGAGTTACTCTGGGTTTACACTGGTGTAACGGAGAGCAGAATTTTGCTTCTGCTTTTCTGTACATTTTCTCCATCTGCTGAGGGCTGCACTGCATCGCAGGCAGTGATGTGACATCCAAGGGGATTTGCAAGTTACGGAAATGTAATCTTATTTGTATTTGCTCTCAACTCTTTTAGGAGCTCAGATAGTTCTACTTTGTCTTTTTTTGTTTTCGTTTGTTTTGTTTGGCTTTTTTTTTTTTTTTTAAGTAAAGGTTAGTGGAGACAGTTGAAAAATTATAGGTAGAGTAATTCTTCTGGTAAGTAGAGCACCTGTGCTAACTTATCAGTGTTAATAGCTGAACTTTTGTAAAAGGATATTGAGGAACTTTTGCATATCTGAATAAGAAACTATCACAAGAAAGGAGGTAATAAAAAGTTGACAATACTATCTGGTAGTACAGTTTCACATTGCTCCAGGTTAGCATTTGCTAGCAAGAGCAGCTCTCTAGAGAGAAAATGTTGGGGGCTTTGCCTGCAAAAAATCACTCCTTGTTTTCACCTATGACAACATATAAACGGGCACATGTTTGTGCATGCTCACGCCACCACCTCCCCACCCCTACACACACCCACAATTCTGAACCAAAACTGTGAAAGATGTTCCTCTTAGAAATATGTTGCTTTCCATTGGCAGGAATGCTTTTTCACTAGCTTTACTGAACCTGCTAATTTCTTTCCACACAGTACTGCTGGAAAGTATATTATTGTGCCAGTTTGTTTGCTGGCATAAATGGGCTCAGTTCCATTGACTGCAGTAGAATTTTCCACTTTTATAAAAGCAGAGAATATGACCCACTATTACACTAGTAAAAATGTTAGGGATTTTGTATTTTATATTATGATTTTTTTCTAACATTTTAATCACAGTTTGGGGACAGAAAAGGCAGACAAATGGTGTTTTCTGGAAAACTAAATTTACTTATTAACTGAGTGGCTGAAAATTTAAAGCCACTGAATCAAAGTCTGATCTCAGTTCCTGATGTAATTTTGAAGTAATTCCATTGAAGTGAGTGGAGTTACCCTAGATTTACACTGATATATCTGAGATCAGAATTTGACTCTCTATATCTAGATTCCCTTCAGCATCTACGCTTAGTTTCACCTGAGTGGTACATCTCTACCTTGCAACTACTCCACTGGCTTTTCTGAGAACCTTTTTGTTGGGAAGCGTGGAATTTTAGTTTCTACATTTAAAAGATCCAATTATGTAAATTAATTTTAAAAGCTTTATCTTTGATCTTCAAGGAGACAGGTCACTGCATGAAGCCTGGTACAGACTTAAAACAAGAGATCTGCTGCTTTGAAGTATGTCCCAAAGTAACAACCACCTTTGAGTCTTTGTGTGTCTGACAGGCTGACTTCTGAGATTTATCCTGTAGGCTGAATGGGACAAGTTCTGAGATACTGCCAGTTCTAGGCAAGGGATCAGTCTTCCTTGAAAACAGTCATGATCCCTGACAGTAAATATAGTGAACTGGAGATGTTGGGATGGGCTGTGGAAGGGAGACAGACACTTAACCTCTTTCAACATATGGTAGAGCTCCTGAGACCAATGGTCACAAGTTGGCAATCAGCAGGCTATTTAAGAGTTTGTATTTCAGAGAGTTTCATTCTTAAGGCTCTTTTTCCAGGGATTACAGGGAAGAGGAAACTACCTCAGAACAGGGTGGATATTAACCAAGAGAAAACAAGCTGTTAGCTTAACCATACAGGGGCTTTAAAAAGTATCCATCACAGGCTGGAGTAAATATCTCATTGTGTTTACAAAGACACACTGCCTCCTGCAATCAGCAGGGTGAATTAACCTACAGGTTCATTCTGACACAGCCAAAATGTTCTGTCTGGAGGTCAGAAATGCTTTGGCTGAGGATGAGATACCTACAAACTGACTTAGAAACATACAAGCTCCTATTTGCATGGAATCGAGATTAGACTGGAAAGCATACCCCAGGCACCAGGCTTGAAGAAAACTGACTTTTGATTGGATTGCCCCAGAGACCTATTGCTCACTTTTGAACTGTAACTGTTTAAACTTCTGTACTGAGGGCATCTGCAACCTTTCCCTTTCCCTGCCAGCCCTAGTAAAATACGCTTTCACTTAGCCATGTGTCTGAGTGGTTACTGCGATCCACCAGGGCTAGCGCCTACCAGGCTAGCTGCTGAAGTGACTACACAGAACTTGCTTCCATGGTAGTGGCATTAGTGGTTTGGTGTACTGAGCTAATGATACTCCAGGGGTTTGGTGTACTGAGCAGCCCTAATAAGTACATTTGAAAACAACATGTGTTCTAAGTATCTATGAAAAGCATGCACTGAATTCTCTCTGATTCAGTGTTCTCAGTGGTCATAAAAAGGGCTTGAGGCCTCTCATGTGACATTTAGTGTCACCATAGCTCCCTTGCCAGAAACTATTAATCATAAATCAAAGGCTGGTAAAGTGTCTCACTCAGGCCAAATCACTCCCATCATCTCTATCCAGTTCTCTAAAAATCTAAACCACAAAGCATCCAGGGCTCTCGGATATCAGCAGTATCCCTAGGTCAGCTGTTCAAGATGTCTCTCTGCAGCAGTTCACTGAAGGCCTAATTCACTAAGCTGTCCACGAATACAAAAAGTGATGTTAACTAAGATACCAGCTAACGAGGGTATTTAGGGAGATTTGCAGCAATATGTGGTGCCAGTATTCTAACTAGCTGGTGATGGGCCAGGTGCTAAGTGTGTGTGAGCTTCTAGAAGGGAGAGATGAGGAACTAGGGAGATTAGTCAGGGGCTAGCCCATGTTAACAAAAATATTTCCTTATAACCACAATCAATGAGGGAAACTGCAGCACTTAGCAAACACATTCTTGTTAAGAGTGCTCTGCTGGCAATACTTTTGTTCCTGGGAAACATACTGGGCCTGATCAGGGCCAGCCCTAGACCAAATGATACCCAGGCGAGGAGCATCTTCAGTGCCACCCCACCACCCCCATTTGCTAAACTTTTGAATACCTTTATTTTGTATTGCATTTGTAGCCCACTTCACAACTTTGATGCATGATTTGCATGCATGATTTATCCATGTTATATAAGACTGACTGGTGATGCCCCACCCCTTATATACCTGCGAGGGCATGGCTGGCAACATTCTAGAAGGTTCGAGGAAAATGTAGTTCTCAGAAAGTCTGGAGGGTTCTACGAGATTCTACAAAGGTCCAGAACGTTCTAGGAGGTTAATGAAAAATGAATCCACATACGGAAGACCTAAAACATTTTACTTCAAACATTCTACTTTCCCTTTTGTCGCTAACAACAAAAACAGCACCCTGAGCCCAGTGCCCCCCAAACTTGGGTCGCCTGCTCCTAAATCCAGCCTGGGGCCTGATTCTCCTTTTCCTGCAGTATTAATCAGGAGTCACTCCATTGAAGTCAGTGGAATTTTTCTGAAGTCAATGGAGTTACACTGATTTTTGTACTGGCTCTGGTGAGAGGGGACAATTGGGCCCATAGCATATCATAGCACTTCAAAGAGAATGGCTCAAACAGAAGCAGTAATAATCACAAAGCTTCTTTCAATGTATTATTTATTAGTATGATTATTCATTATTTTATACACAGTAATGCCTGGAGGCCTCAATCAGAATCAGAACCCCATTGTGCAAAGGACAGTCCTTGTCCCAATGATTGTACAATATAAGAATATTTTGTAGCAATATTTGAACAAAGGGCTCCTAGAACAGAAGTCCCTCCTGCTGGTATCACTGGATAGTATACACCGTAGTGTGGCATATAAACCTTGCTACTGGTGACTGCAGGCAGGGTGGAATGGAGGCTCTATGAAAGTCTAGGATATATACCCATCCTTAATTTTTGGAGGTTACAGTAAGCTCACTCCTAGGAACCCCAGCATATACTTGGGAAGGATGGGGAGCTTTAAATGACAGATTCTAATTCTCCTGTTTATTGCTGTTGCCTTGATATACATCCCCATTGGATCCCTGACAAAGCCGACCATTTAAGCATGTCTAATCTTCTGCTTCAGTTGACTGAAGGCTACCGGCTGCTGTTCTGCTCATGCTGTTTGACAGGCATATGATGACATTATTCTTCCAAATGGCTTTTGTATAGAGTATATGGCTCCCTTAGACAGATTTTCCAGTGGTCTGTGGCCCTGCAAGGTTCCCAGGTAGTGTAAAAGAGGTACAGTAACGCCACTGGCTTGGTTGCCAGCGTAGCCGTAGCTGCAGATAGATGCAGTAGGCTCTGAATGGACCCCAAATATTTATGTACCATTCATATTGGCCACAGTTCTGAAGATGTTTATAATATTTTCACTCATGGTCAGAGATCTCTAATCAAATTATAACTAAACATATTCGAAACGAACCGGTGGCCACCTAAGATTTCATAGTTGTCAGTACTGTACCCTCCCTCCCTCCCCTGCCCCCAGCTGTTTGGAATTTCACAATAACAAGAGAGGATGCAGATCCCCTTGCTCCAAAATCATAGGCTTGAGTTAAAGAAGAATCTCTTTTAGCTTTACCAGTATAGAGCCTATGACACTGCAGTTCTAATTCCATCCAGCAGAAGGCAGTGGTACACACTCACTAGCTACCTCATTGCTATACATAGAAACACTTAGCAAACTGTAACTGGGATCCAAGCTGTCTAACATGGGAAGGCAGGCAACAACATTCCGCACATACTGGCATGTGAGAGTCAGGCCCTAGGTGTTGATGTTGGTGTCCTCCGCAGACAAGATAGAGTGGAGAGGAGGAAGCATGTAAAGGATACAAAGCTCCAGACATGGGAGACAATATCCAGCACAGTGTGAACTGAGGTCCTTCATAACTTTGTTGGGCTGAGATAACCCAGGCTTCAGCCAGATGGGAGCTTTCATTTTCTTGTTTTGCTGTGGGAGTGACTCAGTAGATGAGCTAATCAGCATTTTAACATTGCTTCCATTCTCAGGGTTGAGGGTGTTTTTTTCCCCAATCATGCCCAAACCATTTAAACACTCAAACAAACTTAAGCACAGTGTGCTAGGAAGTGGTTTGAATACTCTGAGGATCAAAGGGAGATGCTGCCCAGTGTTTGATGTAGGCTTGTTTTTAACTCAAGGTTAAAGTAACACTGAAAGCAATTTTTTCATGCTTTGTGTGTATATAAAAAGATCTTCTACACTTTCCACAGTATGCATCCGATGAAGTGAGCTGTAGCTCACGAAAGCTTATGCTCAAATAAATTGGTTAGTCTCTAAGGTGCCACAAGTCTCTAAGGTGCTTTTCTTTTTACTGAAAGCAATTATGTACCGAATGGTCCCCATTGAGAATAGAACTGGGGAGGCAAGAGAACATTCCCCCCATCGCCCCCATAAAAATTATGGACATATGTGTCTCCCTACTATTATTCCTTTTTGCTGATGTGATGTTGAGGAGATTTTATACAGTGGTGCAAAATTTAAATCTCTTGCAGGAGAAAGGAGTGCTGCAATACCAGAGGGACTCTAATGTTCAAAACAAAATATAACAATGGAGTTAATTAGCATTGCCTGGTTCACAAAATCCCCTCGAGGGGAGCCTTCTCAGTTCTAAATCATCACTTGTCTTTGAGATGGAAAAGTGCCCACTGAGCAGACCCCCTTCCTCAAACTTTTAATAGAGCTTACCACAGGTTTTCATCCTTCTCTCTGGCTTTGAAAAAGGTAACAGCTGAGCCAGGGCTATTCAGCTGCATTAAGCAGCTGCATGTTAATACTCGCCATCTCCCCCCTCCCTGTACCCACAGCACACACACTTTTTTTCTATAAACAATTAACCCTTTACTGTCACACCTTCTACTACCACTGCAATCCACAGATGCCTGAAGTGATAACTTTCCCATGGCTTACGTAGTTCTTCATGCCAGTGGAGTTACTGAACCTGAAAAACAGAGAGAAAGGCCCCCAGAATTATTATTTAAATTACACTAGCACCTGGAGCCCCACCATGAGCAGGGCCCCACTGTGCTGCGTGCTGGACAAACACATAGTAAGAGACGAAACCTGTCTCAAAGAGAAAATGATCTAAATAAACAAGACACACAAAGAGGTTTGCGGGGGGGAGGGTAGTAGGAAGATGGTGTTGAAGTGACCTGCCCAAGAACACACAATAGGTCAATGGCAGATCCAGGGAAAAAAAACAGGTCTCATGACTCCTAGACCAGTGCCTTCTCCACAGGACCATGCATAATCTCCAGTGTCAGGAAGATGTGCTCAATTTCTCTCACTCTGTGTAAGAGATGGCCTTAATCCTTCTCAGGCCTGGCCTACACTATATGGTTAGGTCGATGCAAACTGGCTTGCGTTGACCTAGCTGTGGAAACGTCTTCACTCACATTTGGCTCCCACCGACGGGAGAGTCTCTCTATGCCGATTTAGTAACCCCGCCTCCCTGAGCGGCACAGAGTCACTGTCAATGTAATTAGGTCAATGCAGTGTCAGTGTAGACATGGTGCATTGCTTACATTGACTGTTACCGGCTTTCAGGAGCCACCCCACACTGACAATATAATGGATACAAGGCTGCACACTGCCAACACAAGGAGCCAAGCATGCACACACTTGAGCGATTTAATAACTGCGGTGGCTGTATGCTGACATAAATTAGGTTGACATAATTTTGTAGTGTAGACATGGCCCAAGTCCCTCCCTTAGGCCTTTTCTGGGGATTTCTGCCAATGCCAGCCACCAGTGCAGCTGCACTAGTGCAAAGGCATAATGCAGACAGGCAAAGCCACTCTGAGGGCTGGTCTACACTGAAAAGTTAGGTCAACCCAGCTACAACAGGGTGTGTGAGAGAAATCCTCACTCCTGAGCAATGTAATTAAGCCCACCCAACCTCCACTGTAAATGACTGCTGGAAAAATTCTTCCATCAACCTAGCTACCATCTCTTGGGGAGGTGGTTTAACTACAGCGACAGGAGTAGTAGTTGCTGTAGTGAGTGTCTACACCTCTTCTTAGTATATGCGCAACATGTCTCAGGTGGCATGTGACCAGGATTCATCACCAAACTTGGTCTGCTGGTTGGATCACTAGCTTCCCAGCTTGGGTTGGGTATTGACAGGGAGTGCAACATGAACACTCATCCATGCCCCCCAGTGTCTACACTGAAGCACTACAGTAGCATTTGAAGTGTAGACATCCCCCAAGGTGTGATTTGCATTGGTGCATCTCAGCAAAGTTCCAAACGGGGATAAACTGCATCAGTTCAAATCTAATTTTCTATTGGCTTTGCCATTCTACGTGGTGCAGCCATCTCATGGCTGATTCCTCACCCACATTCAAGTAGGGGAAGCAAAAGTGGATGGGAACCTGGGAGGCAGTGACCATGAGATGGTCGAGTTCAGGATCCTGACACAGGGAAGAAAGGAGAGCAGCGGAATATGGACCCTGGACTTCAGAAAAGCAGACTTTGACAACCTCAGGGATCTGATGGTCAGGATCCCCTGGGAGAATAACATGAGGGGGAAAGGAGTCCAGGAGAGCTGGCTGTATTTTAAAGAATCCTTATTGAGGTTACAGGGACAAACCATCCCGATGTGTAGAAAGAAATGTGTAGTAAATATGGCAGGTGACCAGCTTGGGTTAACAGTGAAATCCTTGCTGATCTTACACACAAAAAAGAAGCTTACAAGAAGTGGAAGATTGGACAAATGACCAGGGAGGAGTATAAAAATATTGCTCAGGCATGCAGGAGTGAAATCAGGAAGGCCAAATCACACCTGGAGTTGCAGCTAACGAGAGATGTTAAGAGTAACAAGAAGGGTTTCTTCAGGTATGTTAGCAACAAGAAGAAAGTCAAGGAAAGTGTGGGCCCCTTACTGAATGAGGGAGCCAACCTAGTGACAGAGGATGTGGAAAAAGCTAATGTACTCAATGCTTTTTTTGCCTCTGTCTTCATGAACAAGGTTAACTCCCAGACTGCTGTACTGGGCAGCACAGCATGGGGAGGAAGTGACCAGCCCTCTGTGAAGAAAGAAGTGGTTCGGGACTATTTAGAAAAGCTGGACGAGCACAAGTCCATGGGGCCGGATGCGCTGCATCCGAGAGTGCTAAAGGAGTTGGTGGATGTGATTGCGGAGCCATTGGCCATTATCTTTGAAAACTCATGGTGATCGGGGAAGGTCCTGGATGACTGGAAAAAGGCTAATGTAGTGCTCATCTTTAAAAAGGGGAAGAAGGAGGATCTGGGGAACTACAGGCCAGTCAGCCTCACGTCAGTGCCTGGAAAAATCATGGAGCAGGTCCTCAAGGCATCAATTCTGAAGCACTTAGAGGAGAGGAAAGTGATCAGGAACAGTCAGCATGGATTCACCAAGGGCAAGTCATGCCTGACCAATCTAATTGCCTTCTATGATGAGATAACTGGCTCTGTGGATGAGGGGAAAGCAGTGGACGTGTTGTTCCTTGACTTTAGCAAAGCTTTTGACAAGGTCTCCCACAGTATTCTTGCCAGCAAGTTAAAGAAGTATGGGCTGGATGAATGGACGATAAGGTGGATAGAAAGCTGGCTAGATTGTCGGGCTCAACAGGTAGTGATCAATGGCTCCATGTCTAGTTGGCAGCCGGTATCAAGTGGAGTGCCCCAAGGGTCGGTCCTGGGGCCAGTTTTGTTCAATATCTTCATTAATGATCTGGAGGATGGTGTGGATTGTACCCTCAGCAAGTTTGCAGATGACACTAAACTGGGAGGAGAGGTAGATACGCTGGAGGGTAGGGATAGGATACAGAGGGCCCTAGACAAATTAGAGGATTGGGCCAAAAGAAATCTGATGAGGTTCAACAAGGACAAGTGCAGAGTCCTGCACTTAGGACGGAAGAACCCAATGCACAGCTACAGACTAGAGACCGAATGGCTAGGCAGCAGTTCTGCAGAAAAGGACCTAGGGGTTACAGTGAACGAGGGAAGCTGGATATGAATCAACAGTGTGCCGTTATTGCCAAGAAGGCCAATGGCATTTTGGGATGTATAAGTAGGGGCATTGCCAGCAGATCGAGGGACGTGATCGTTCCCCTCTATTTGACATTGGTAAGGCCTCATCTGGAGTACTGTGTCCAGTTTTGGGCCCCACACTACAAAAAGGATGTGGAAAAATTGGAAAACGTCCAGCGGAGGGCAACAAAAATGATTAGGGGACTGCAACACATGACTTATGAGGAGAGGCTGAGAGAACTGGGATTGTTTAGTCTGCAGAAGAGAAGAATGCGGGGGGATTTGATAGCTGCTTTCAACTACCTGAAGGGGGATTCCAAAGAGGATGAGACTGTTCTCAGTGGTAGCAGATGACAGAATGACGAGTAATGGTCTCAAGTTGCAGTGGGGGTGGTTTAGGTTGGATATTAGGAAAAACTTTTTCACTAGGAGGGTGGTGAAACACTGGAATGTGTTACCTAGGAAGGTGGTGGAATCTTCTTCCTGAGAAATTTTTAAGGTCAGGCTTGACAAAGCCCTTGCAGGGATGATTTAGTTGGGGATTGGTCCTGCTTTGAGCAGGGGGTTGGACTAGATGACCTCCTGAGGTCCCTTCCAACCCTGATATTCTATGATTCTACGATTCTACAGTCACACAGACACAAATCATAAAATAGTTCTAAACCAAACATTTCATACAACTGATCCATGATAGTGGCTCCACACTCTTCACCCCATATGTGGAGGTAATCCTCTGTCTGTCACCTCCATATATGTTACTCACTTGTGCTTTTGAACCTCCCAAAATCTCTTCTTTGAAGCCTCAGCAGTTCTTGTCTTGATCTGCATATTGTTTCTCCTCCAGCTCAGTCTCATGGTCAGCAAGCCTCTTTTCTTCCCACTATCAGCTTCCTTTCCTCCAGCTGGTGCTCCTGCTCCTGCTTCTCCCTTTCAGTCTGTAGTTTTTCCCTGTGTAGCTGCAGCTTCTGACGCTCCAAGGGCAGATTCGGATCAGGATGAAGCCTAGACACTGCTCCTGCTGGTGAAATGGGCCATTCATCCATGCTTTCACCTGGTTCCGATCCCTGGTTCTTTTCCTGCTCATTTTGAGTACAGCGGGCCAACCAGCTATGACTCATTTAGCTGTCTAGAATCTAGCTCTGTTTCTCCACTAACCAATGTTTAGAGAGGTTTTCATACCTCGTTTTCCTCATCTGTCTTTTCTGGCTCTTTTTCCTGAAAAAAACAACAAAAACAAATCACTTTTCATCCAGCTTTTTCCTATGATAATTGATTTTACTGTGGTTGTCACAGTTCAGGGCAACTGCACCTATATTTCCCATCAGTGGTCCAGCCATGGCACCCACGCTCAACCTTTTGGCTTCCCAGCTATTGCCTCTCTTGGACATCTCACTGCCTTCTGACTGGGATATTTCCAGATTGCACAGCCCCCTGGCTATACTATGTTACTGCCAGCAGAGAGAGAGGCTGTCCAAGCAGAACTTCCTTGCACTATCTTCACAGTTGGTTAATAGTGTAACTGACCACAGCTCTATTCATACAAGCCTATTTTATTCTTAAAGTAAAAGCACTACGAAGAAAACATCAAAACCAATAAAAGAACCTAGAAGGCTGCTAATAAGCTGATCCGAGATCACACCACCCCTAACATAGGCTCTGGCTGGAGCAGTCTTTCCAAACTCCGCCCAAGGCATTTCCTTGTGGCTTCAAGTTCATCACAGCTTTAGCTTATAACAAGCACATTCATAACATGTTTAGTCCACCCTTTACACCAGTGGTGGGCAACTTGCGGCCCATGGGCCGCATGTGGCCCTTCAGGGTAATCCGCTGGTGGGCCACGAGACAGTTAGTTTACATTGACCATCCACAGGCACGGCCGCGTGCAGCGCCCAGTGGCCATGGTTCGCTGTTCCCGGCCAATGGGAGCTGCGGGAAGTGGTGCAAGTTGCCTACCACTGCTTTACACCATTTCCTCCCCAGGATGTAGCTTCAAAAGGCTGGGTTATTTGCATTCCCCGCACCTCAAGGTAGTTTCTAGGAAATCCACTTCACATGCATTGTTACAAAAAGCCCTTTGACATTCATAATACCTTCCATAGATTGTGTTAGTCAGTATCCTAGAGACGGTACTTGCATACAAGTCCACACTAATACAGCTACAATTGCATTTTTAATACAATGGACCCCCCAAATTAAACCGAATTCAGTAAGGAAAATTCACTGTCACCAAGAGAGCAATGGAAAGGCGAATGTGCAAAATATCGCTCCGTGATCACATACTGAATGAGGAGATCAGAAGGCGTACAGAGGTGACCGATGTAGTGCAGGCAATATACAACGCAAAGCGGAGATGGGCAGGTCATGTAGTCCACAGGCAAGACAATAAGTGGACAACCCGCATCAGTGACTGGATCTCCAGAGACCACAAGCAGCCGCTGGGCAGACTGAAAACATGCTGGGCTAATCCCATGACAAAACTCTTTGGCCAGAAAAACAGCAGCAAAACAGAATGGTGTTGTGTCGACTTGTGTTCGTGGAGGGATGGACGAGGACAAGCCGGACAAAGGTGACAATAAAGTTTAACTTAATTCAATAAAATTCATTCAGGATACCGCAGGGAATTGTCAGTCTGTCACAACTGTGATGAACTGGGGGATCTGTTTGTACAACGTATGAATCCTGGTTGATACTGTGAGGTTGTATCATGAAATTATGGTGTCATGGAAAGCCCATATATATGTGGGTCCACCATTGCTGTTTGGACATGCAACAGGTACATTCCAGGCTGAGGACAATGAGAAGGTACTTAACTTTTAATGACTACTGTGTGTTGACGACACTAGTTATGGGAAAGATTAATACATCCAAAGGGGAAAGATATTTTCCCCTTCTGTCAGAAGAGAGGGGCAAAGGCGAGAGTAGTGGAAAGACAGTTAGTAAAACAAAACACAAAGGAAGTCAGCTGCTGAAAGGGAGGCATCTAAATGAGGAGATGCACATAGGAAGAGGAGGCATTTGTCACAAACTGGGATGTGGGCGGTCATGCCTAGTGGTTGGAGCAGGTGTTGAGTCAGGATTTGGAGCCGAGGTAAGAGCCGGAGTCAACCAGAGAAGGGGTTGTAACCAGAGAAGGGGTTGGAGCTGGAGCCATGTGTGGGGGGAGAGGGAAGAACCAGATCAGTTGTGACTCAGCTGTGCCCAGAGACTGGAGATAGGAAGCTCATAGACCCTGGGAAAGGAGACTCTGGGAGAGAGAAGCCACCCAGCATGTAGCAGCCTGCATGTGGCAAGAGAAGCCCTGCCTTTCTGGTCACTGTTGGTCCCTAAAGGCTCCCAGGGAAGGGTGATCTAGTAAGGGCCTTTGTGGTTAGGATATTTGTTGTGTTGTAAATGATCTGGGTTCTCTTTTGCTTTGTCTGAGCAAGTAAAAGATCAAATGCATTACACTAACACACTTTGCACAAAAGTCTGTTATCAGCGTCACAATTACCACTAGCCTCCTAATAGAGTTAAACAGTAAATCAGAAAGCTCTCACCTCAGGGTGTTGTTCTGGGAGAGGGTGTGTTTAAGTGCGGTGGCGTCTGCAGGGCCAGTGCTATGCTCAGAGGGTCTAAGCCAGGGGCAGGCAAACTTTTTGGTCTGAGGGCCACATCAGGTTTCCAAAATTGTATGGAGGACCAGTTAGGGGAGGCTGTGTCTCCCCAAACAGCCAGGCGTGGTCCAGCCCCCGCCTCCTATCTGACCCCTGCAGCTTCTCGCCCCCTGCTGGCTCCCCCGGGACTCCTCACCCATCCAACCCCACTGCCCCCTGTCCCCTGACCACCCCCAGATTCCCCACCCCTGACTGCCCCCTGCAGCCCCATCCAACCCCCCCCCCTCATTCCCCCCGGGATCCCTGCCCCATCCAACCGCCCTATTCCCCGCCCTCTGACCACCCCGCCCCCTGAACATCCCCCCCAACTCCCTTGCCCTCTACCCAACACCCCCACCCCCACCCCGTTACCATGCCATCCAGAGCACCACGTCAGGCCGTGGCTCTGCAACTGCCCTGCCCGGCCACTCAGAGCTTTGCTCTGGTGGTGCGGCGCGCTGAGGTTGCGGGAGAGGGGGAACAGCAGGGGAGGGGCCGGGGTCTAGCCTCTGGGGCCAGGAGCTCAGGGGCCGGGCAGGAGGGTCCCGCGGGTCGGATGTGGCCAGCAGGCTGTAGTTTGCCCACCTCTGGTCTAGGCAGCTGGACAGTTTCCAGCTCTCAGAGGGGAATGTTAGATAGCAGGTCTGCACTCCCAGCGTGTGTACAGGGACCCCAAGATTGGGGCAATAGCTGGACTTCATTCAGGCTCTGAAGGCTTAAAGACCCAGGGACCCAGTGGCTTGGATTTCCTTCACCACAGTCCAGTGGGTGGCTAGCAGGGGGTGTCCAACTAGATCTGTGACACTCACAATAGGCAAAATTCCTGTCATATCTAGTATCCCAACACTGCCAACTGTTACGGTTCAGGAAGTGGAGCTACATCTTTGGCCTCTCTCTCTGCCTCTCCCTTGGCAGCCTTTCCAAGTGACAGGCCTACACTGCACTTCTCTCACAGTGGAATCCCATGATTTACCCCACTTTAGGATCAGCTACAGGATCAACTGGGTTTGGTCCCTGCTTTCAACATCTACTAGGAGCTTGCGACTAGTCTGAAATTGAAGTGACAGAGAACAGCTTCAAAACAAAGTATGATTTATTTGTCCATGGGGGACATGATAAGCAGATAGCTCAGAGGTTTGAGCATTTGCCTGCTAAACCCACAGTTGTGAGTTCAATCCTTGAGGGGGCCATTTAGGGATCTGGGGCAAAAATTGGGGATTGGTTCTGCTTTGAGCAGTGGGTTGGACTATATGACTTCCTGAGGTCCCTTCCAACCCTGATATTCTATTCTATGAACAAATGCCTATTGTCTTACCTAGCCTTAGCATTTGCCTCATACAAGAAGACAGGCCTGACTTAGTCTTGGTGTTCTCTTTCTCTCTTCCCCCCCTCACCCCCCATTCTCCTGAAGACTCAAGGTGCAGGCTGCTTTCCTACAGATCTCCTAACTCTTTATTTACAAGTTTCCACCTGAAAAAGACCTGTGTTTTAAGCTGGAATCTCCTCCTTTCCCTTTTCTAAGCAGTCAGCCCCCAATTTCGCATCCATGGAGCTGAATTACAAAGGAATTATCACTTCCACTGTCTGTCTGATTTTGGGGCACTGGTCTGTCTATAGCCATTTTTTCCTGCACAGGAATACATTTGTTCTTGCACAGCTAACTGAAATTCCCTTAATTCTTAGTTAACAGTTAGCCAGTAATGCAATAATCATCAAGCCCACAGAGATTCATAAAATTAATAGATGTCTTCCATGGTCCTGACTGATTTTTCATTGTTCTTAAGATCCAAGGGTTTGGGTCTGGGTTCACCTGTACCAATTGGTGAGGATATTATTATCAAGCCTTCCCCAGGAAAGGGGGTGTAGGGCTTGGGGGGATATTTTGGGGGAAGATGTCTCCAAGTGGTCTCTTTCCCTGTTTTTTGTTTAAAACACTTGGTGGTGGCAGCATACTGTTCAAGGACAAGGCAAAATTTGTACCTTTGGGAAGTTTTTAACCTAAGCTGGTAAGAATAAGCTTAGGGGGTCTTTCATGCAGGTCCCCACATCTGTACCCTAGAGTTCAGAGTGGGGAAGGAACCTTGACAGGTACAAATTGGTCTTTTCAATCTCAAATTTCTATGATTTATACATTTATAATCTCCTCTGTGTTTTGGGCCTCTAATATATATTATTATGGCAGAATCCTTATCTATGCCAGCATCCTGGACCCAAGTACGTAGTCTAGATAAGTGTCTAGCAACAGTAGTAAGTTGTTTTCTCTTGCACCCTCCTCCCCCATGTTTGTTCTTTGCCCTACTTCCAATCCAAGAGTTCATGCTGGTCATATTAAATGCCATTTGACAGATCCTCAAATTAAGAGCGATTTTCTGCCTTTCTTTTCCTATTGTGATAACCAGTTTGGCTCTTTTCAGTCTTGTTCAATTCTGCTGTGTGCAAGGTGAGAGCTAAAAGGCCCTATCCATGCCTTTCTATTGACTTCCTTAGACACTGGATCAGGCTAAAGTAGTTTAGGCTTGATTCTGATCTCTTGCACTGAAGTGACTCCATTGAATCAAATGGAATTAGTCCATTGTAAAACTGATATGAGTTCAAAACTATGCTCTATTTTTTTAAATAGCTTTTTAGAATTTTACACCACATCAGCTCCATAAAGGGAGTTGCAATTTTGAAAGGAAGAAATTGCCTTTAAGGAATTTATTGGGTTTGTGATTTTTTTTTTTTAATGTGCATGCCTCTGTTTCATATAAAAGTGCCCAAAGATTTTCCTACCCCATTTAGACAGTGGTATATTTGCATATCAGAAGAGCTTCTCAACTTACTGTATGTGCCTAACTGTTTCCACATGCCACAGTCATATTTGAAAAACCGCTTTTACAAATGCTTCTCTAGACAAGTCAGATTTTTAGCAGAGGCAGAACAATTCCCATCTCTTAGAAAGATGTTTTCAATAAGAGCAGACTCACTACGGTATTTAGTTACCATGCTGGAGTGTCAGATGTTTATTGAGTCAGTTGAGGAGATATAAAAAGAACTGGCAGTTCTCTGCAAATCACTTTGATTTTTAGTAGTGACTCTACTACAGTAAACAGTAAATAATGTAAGTACCGAAGGTGTTCTCAGTCACAGAGAAATGAAATGGGAAGTCAAAATCTTTTTGTTTCCCTTGTGATAAGAAATCTTTTTAAACCATCCGATGCCATTTCTTGTTCCATCAATGTTGCATTATCTTGATATGTTGCTGTTAAACAGACACGCTTAAATACATCAAATGGATTAATGTTGGCATTTTATCAAGTACATTTTCTGTTTCTGTAAAACATCTTCAGACATATAGAATGACTTCAGATGAGAAAGTAACTGTCTTTTCTTCTCTAATCCAAGCTACTGCATGTAACTGGCTAACACTTCTCAAGCATCTTCCTTAGCTCCCACAATGGTCATTGCTTATGACAGAGCCCTATCTATGATAACACTAAACTGTGTTTTGAGAATAGTTCCAACTTCTGGAAATTAGAGTAGTTTCATGGCTGCTCTCAGTTCTACTGGAGGCAGTCAGATGACAAGATCAGGGGAGCATAAAAGTACTTAGATTCCTTTCCTTGGCCCAGCCACACCAAGCATAGCTCAATCACAGCTGAGGATTGAGTGGAATATGTTCTGTTGCACCTGATCCTAGAACATGTGTGGTGGTGGTAAAACAACACCGAAGACCTAACAAAAGGGAAGAAAATGCGGTGGCATGAAATATTTTCACAGTTCTTTGCAAGGGAAGTGCTAATTAGGGCCAAGGCAATGGGCACCATTTAAAGACCAATAAATAAACACTCTATAATCACAGATTTTTTTTATCCCCCCTTAGGGTTAGAAGCCAGGAGAAAAATTCCTTTTCACCAGCCCACACACACGCTGAACTCTCAGGCCCTTAAATGTTCCTCTCTAAACATTCAGTTACCTCCCAGCCTCACAACCTATTTCCCTTGTCAGCAACTTGTCAGCAAGTTAAAGAAGTATGGGCTGGATGAATGCACTATAAGGTGGGTAGAAAGTTGGCTAGATTGTCGGGCTCAACGGCTAGTGATCAATGGCTCCATGTCTAGTTGGCAGCCGGTGTCAAGTGGAGTGCCCCAGGGGTCGGTCCTGGGGCCGGTTTTGTTCAATATCTTCATAAATGATCTGGAGGACGGTGTGGATTGCACTCTCAGCAAATATGCGGATGATACTAAACTGGGAGGAGTGGTAGATACGCTGGAGGGCAGGGATAGGATTCAGAGGGACCTAGACAAATTGGAGGATTGGGCCAAAAGAAATCTGATGAGGTTCAATAAGGATAAGTGCAGGGTCCTGCACTTAGGACGGAAGAACCCAATGCACAGCTACAGACTAGGGACCGAATGGCTAGGCAGCAGTTCTGCGGAAAAGGACCTAGGGGTGACAGTGGACGAGAAGCTGGATATGAGTCAGCAGTGTGCCCTTGTTGCCAAGAAGGCCAATGGCATTTTGGGATGTATAAGTAGGGGCATAGCAAGCAGATTGAGGGACGTGATCGTCCCCCTCTATTCGACATTGGTGAGGCCTCATCTGGAGTACTGTGTCCAGTTTTGGGCCCCACACTACAAGAAGGATGTGGATAAATTGGAGAGAGTCCAGCGAAGGGCAACAAAAATGATTAGGGGTCTGGAACGCATGACTTATGAGGAGAGGCTGAGGGAACTGGGATTGTTTAGTCTGCAGAAGAGAAGAATGAGGGGGGATTTGATAGCTGCTTTCAACTACCTGAGAGGTAGTTCCAGAGAGGATGGTTCTAGACTATTCTCAGTGGTGGAAGAGGACAGGACAAGGAGTAATGGTCTCAAGTTGCAGTGGGGGTGGTTTAGGTTGGATATTAGGAAAAACTTTTTCACTAGGAGGGTGGTGAAACACTGGAATGCGTTGCCTAGGGAGGTGGTGGAATCTCCTTCCTTAGAAGTTTTTAAGGTCAGGCTTGACAAAGCCTTGGCTGGGATGATTTAATTGGGTATGGGTCCTGCTTTTGAGCAGGGGGTTGGACTAGATGACCTCCTGAGGTCCCTTCCAACCCTGATATTCTATGATTCTATGATTCCCTCCCCTTCTCTCTCTAATATTTTGTGGGTTGCGTTATCATCATATTAAATATATTACCATGTGCTATTAACATGGGCCTGCAATTCAGAGACCTGTGTGTGATTCCTCTGCTCAGCAAGAAGTGCACACTGGCAATCCTGGCACAAAATCTTGGTCCTGCTGTACCACCTTTGAGTTGTGTCAACAGCAGCTGGGGGTGCAGAGAGTTTAGGTACTTCTTGATGGGGTGGGGAAAACAAAAACAAAAGGGACTTCGCACTCCGATAGGCAGGATTTCAATGCTCTGGATTCTCTAGAAGGACAGTTAGCAATGTTCTACCCTTTCAGCTGCTGCTGACACATGGCTGGTTTGTTTCCAGCCTACTATGTGCACATTGTTCTGCAAGCATTTCTTAGCAGCATGCAAAGCCAGCCACACCTTACAATTAATAGATTTGTGTCAATGCTCAGTGCAAGCCTCATAATTATCATTGCCCCAGAATTAGAATGTTGGCACAAGCAGAGCCATTGAGCTGACTTAGGGTGTGATCCTGTGAGATGCAGAGTGCTCTCAGTTTCTGGGGGGTGGCGGGGGGGGGAGAGGAGGGGCAATGGGAGCTGAGAGCACCAGGAAGTTACAAGGACTGGGCCTTTCAGTAGTTGATTGTCTTTTAAAGCTCAAATTCCAAAGGGATTATTCCTGTCAAGGTGCAAATGCAAAGTAAATATCTAAGGGCCAGCCCCTCAGCAGGTGTAAACTGGTGTAGTTCTAGGAACCTAATGTGCTGATTTTTACACCAGTGGTGAATTTGGCCCAAGGTTTGTAAACATGAAACCTAGATGAGAACAGAGCGTGAATAGGAAAGGCAGAGTCAGCTTGCATGGTGATTCCTGCAAGAAAGCTGTGAGGGTTTCTGGGAACAGCTGGCTTCAAGGAGCCATGCTAACACTTCTGCTGATGCTCTGTTCAGAGTGACCATCCCCTAAAATGCAGCACAGTACTGGGGCTGGTGACTACTACCTAAACAAAATGTCACCAGACAGTCACACTATTTATCATCGCTAAAGGAGCACTCTTCCTTTCCCTTCTACTGTAACTGCATTGCCAAATACCCTGTTAAAAGACCAGGGCCTGTCGCTGAGATGACAAAAAGTAAAGCAGCTGCACATTCTACCCTGACAAGTTGAACTGAAACTTTCACAAGTTTGGGTTCAGCAGACAATGCTGTGAGGTCACACTGGGATTAGAAATGGCCTTGAGCAGCAAAGTTTGTATCTGCATCCAAAGTTCCCACAATTCAGGAACATTTGAATCTGGGATTTTAGTCTGGCTCATTATGGAGTTAGGAGCCACTCGTGAAGTTTGTATCCAAACAAGTGCAGGTGTTGTTCAGACCTGGGGTTTGGGTCAGAAGCGTCTTTACTTACCATGTACATGTCATCATCCTGCAATCCCAGGCCAGAAGAGCTATCCCTAGAGCATGGAGAGGAGCTCAGGATAATGGGAGAAGCTTGCATAAATGTCTTTCACCCAAGGGCAAGGTAGACATAGATACTACTTCTGCTGAGTTCATTAGTTTATCACTGACATGCTGCTTGTTACCAGGGTTAGTCATCATTTTACACATTTAAATCCCAAAATGGCCTTTTATACAAAAATTTGTCAGCATTATGGACGTTTTTCACACAACATTTTGTTTACTGAAAACCTGGGTTTCGATAAGAAAACAGGGTTTTTGGTAAATGAAATATTTCATTCAAATATCACGAAAAACATTTTGCCATGAACAGAGCGTGAGTCTGTTTCAAACCCTGCAAAATGGAAACAACATGGACATGTTTTGTCAAAATCATTTTCCAGTTTTTTGACCAGCTCTGCTTCTTACATTACACATCTCCAGCTTACACTGCTCTGGCTGGCATGCCGCCCGCCTCAGTGGCCTGGTGTCTGCTTCCCCCACAGCCTTTTCTGTGCTCCCTTCCATGCTGCTCCCTACAACTGGGCTGGTCTGCAAAGCCACTACCCTTAAATCCTTCCTGAAGACCCCCTTCTCTGACGATGCCTGCAAGAAACAAGCTGACTAAATCGTGTTTGTGTCATTAATTTATGTTATGGGTAAACAGTCATGGGGAAGGAAAGGATTGGATGTTTAGAAGGAAGGACTTTAGGACAGGGATACTGGGGATTGCAGTACGAGATGAGAAGGGGGTTGAATGAGAGAGAGAAATTTAGTTTCCTTAACTCTAAACATCTCACCATTCATAGCTAATAAGCTGTGTGCCTTTCATTGCCCTGATCTGCTAGCTCATATGTTTTATGCCTTTTCTTCACCCTTAGTCTGTCAGTGCCTTGTGATTCCCTCAAGATAGGGACTGTGGCTTTCTTTGTGTTTGGCATATTTTGTGTGCTGCCATGATATAATCAATAATAGTGCACATATAGAAATAGAGCATGTGCACACAGAAGTCAGGCAAATTAAAGAATCCTCTGTCAGGATTTCTGCCGCCCTCAAACACATTCCAGCCAGTAGTCAGAGTACAGTGTGCTTACCCTTTGGTAATTGTTAGTGTTGGCCTTAACATGCCTGTCTCAGTTCCTTTCCCTTAGTACAGCTCTGGAGTATCCCAGGTTCTCCATCTCATGCAAAAGGTTCTGGTGAATATCTTTAGTACTGTGGGAATGTCATAGTTGTGCTTGTACATGCTCCTCACCCCACAATCCAAGGAAATCGTTGACCTTTCTGACCAAATTGAAGACCTTTCTTGGCCACGCTACAGCCTGAGTATTATCACATGCTGGATCACATTCTGCTGTTAAAGAGCAATATTCTCTCATGCCTGATAATGCAGCAGGTGAAGCACATGCTGGCCATTTAAAAACCAGGTGAATTTCTAAGACAAAATGGGTAAGGTAGTATCTTTTATTCTGTTGGTGAGAGAGACCCACCTTGTTTCTCTAATAGCCTGGGACCAACACAGCTACAATAACACTGCATACAATAGTAGGTGAATTTTCTGGTTACTTTGACCCCTGGGCAGGGGAAATCAAAAAGGTTACCAAACAGGTCACTGCTGAAAGGAGTAGTGCAGTATGGGGACTCCTTTTACCAGTATAGCTACACCTGTGTCAATGTGCATCCACATTGCCACTCCAGGACTTGTGCTGCTCCAAAAAAGGGAACAGCTGTGTCATAAAAATAAAGGGAAAGGTAAACACCTTTAAATCCCTCCTGGCCAGAGGAAAAACCCTTTCACCTATAAAGGGTTAAGAAGCTAAGACAACCTCGCTGGCACCTGACCAAAATGACCAATAAGGAGACAAGATACTTTCAAAGCTGGAGGGGGGCGAAACAAAGGGTTCTCTCTCTCTGTCTGTGTTGTTTTTTGCCGGGACCAGAGCAGGAATGCAGGTCAGAACTCCTGTAAAGGGTTAATAAGCAATCTAGTTAGATATGCGTTAGATTCTGTTTTGTTTAAATGGCTGATAAAATAAGTTGTGCTGAATGGAATGTATATTCCTGTTTTTGTGTCTTTTTGTAACTTACGGTTTTGCCTAGAGGAATTCTTTATGTTTTGAATCTGATTATCCTTAAGATATTTACCATCCTGATTACAGAGGTGATTCTTTTACTTTAATTAAAATTCTTCTTTTAAGAACCTGCTTGCTTTTTCATTGTTCTTTAAGATCTAAGGGTTTGGGTCTGTGTTCACTTATGCAAATTGGTGAGGATTTTTATCAAGCCTTCCCCAGGAAAGGGGGTGTAGGGCTTGGGGGGAAAGACATTTCCAAGTGGGCTCTTTCCCTGTTATATTTGTTAGACGCTTGGTGGTGGCAGCAATAAAGTCCAGAGACAAAAGGTAAAATAATCTGTACCTTGGGGAAGTTTTAACCTAAGCTGGTAAAAATAAGCTTAGGGGGTTTTTCATGCAGGTCCCCACATCTGTACCCTAGAGTTCAGAGTGGGGAAGGAATCTTGACAATTTTGCAAAAAGGGCTGGTTATTTCAGTAGCTGACAGACACAGGTGTGGACTCACCCTTGTCTCCACCAAAAAAAAGTGGACTTTGAAAAGTTGCACCAGTCGGTATAAACTAGGCTCAATCCCAGGGCCTTTTGTAAGGCAAATTTTGTGGCTAGAACCCAAATCCCAACTCTTCTGGGTTCACACAAACACACATCAGCCTCTACCAATGCAGGCCCAGTCAAAAACAGAATTTCCCACACAGTTGTGAAAAGGGAAGAGTAGGTTCCACTTAGAGCAGGATTCAGCCCAGCAAAAAGAAGATCTGAAGGAAGTATTGACCAAGAGATGTAAGCTGGAAAGTACCTCGGCTGAGAAGTTCACATTCGGGACACCAACAAGACACATGTAATGTGCCAAGCAGCAAACAGCAGTACATGAGCCACATTCCCAAGACCTCCTGGGAACGCTGAGAGAATTTCCTCTTCAGTTATTTGCAGGCAGCATATGTGTCCCTTATCAGCCATTGATGCCACAAGGCACAGTGCCAAAAAATCAGCAGCTTGGCAGTTTTTCTATATGGACTCAAGAAATGCATTTGGATTATTTGCACCATCTGCTTCACACAGGTGTTCATTGGGGAAGGAGGAGGGAGGGAGACACCTGAGGAGGGCATCAACACAGAACAGAAGGTATTTATAGGGCAATGCTTGTTGTAATAGTTGGTCCTGAGAAGAGAGAACTGGTACTGATTCCTAGTACAGAAGGGTTAGGAGAATTTTCTCTGCCATTCTTTCACATTCTTGATAGAGCTGAGTAAAACTTTGATTTTTTGCTCTTTGAATGTCTACAGGTGGGGGATGGTTGGGGTGAGTGTCTACAGGCAAAAGGGGCTGGATTTAGGTGGGTATATCTATGGGGGTAGATGTTGGGGGCACGGACTTTGCCAGAGCATCTACAGGTGTATGTGTGAGGGGATATTTGGGGGAAGTATCTGCAGACAGTGAGCTGGTTGTTTGGGGTGACTTTATGCCATAGTGATTCATGGAAAAATATTACTGTTTCTAAGTAAGTTCCACCCTCCTTGCTCAGTTGTGGTCAACCACCAATATTTACCCCAGGTGGAAATTTGCCAGTTTTCACGGAAATATGTAGCCATTCTTAAAGTGAAAGAGGCTTGTTTGTGATGAGATGACACTTTCAGTCTGTGAAAATCACCTTCCTGTTTCCTGTAGCAATGGGGTGACAGAAATGAATGGTTTGTTTTTCACCAAATTGTATAAATGTTGTTCCTTTCACTGCCCAGGAGCATCTTTCTACTACGCAGATGAGGTGCATGTGTAACACACAAGGTGTGTGGGTTACCCATGTATACAGAAACCACTGTCTTCAGCAGAAATTGAACCCAGCCCCGGACACAAGTTAGAACTGTCCTGAATTGTGTTCCTGCTACCATCTGCTAATGGATCTTGCAGCAGCCAAGGAATAAAAATACCCTAGGTTCACCTTCCCTCAACCCAACTTGACCCTGCACTGCAGGCTGGATTGGGTGCAGAACTAGTCAGCTCTGTGCCTGACAAGGAGGCCCCATGTGCTGGGAGTGTTCCCCTAGGGTTGGGGATGCTTTCCAGCTACTTTGCAAGGCCTTGCAATTCTTAAAAGAGTAGCACCGAGTCTACTGAAACACTAGAGGCAAGAGACATGGCATGGAAAGTAAAAATATTCTCAGTTACTCCTCTGTGAGGCAGCTCAGCACAAGAACATCATGCAGAGCCTATCTGACAAAAGAGGGTGTTTCATGTGGTTTCCAGATAACCGCTGATAACATTTATGATTGCAGCTGACCCTGTGAAACTGTTATTACTTATATATCCTTCATAGCTACAGGATACTGTGATGTATGATCCAAAGGAAACTGAGGGGGATTTTGTTTGTATCGCAACAGATGCAGGGGCCAATGATCAAGCAGAGGATTACCTATCAGCCACAGCCCTATGGCAATCATCTCATCTTCCTATTCTGCCCTGCCTATCGTCAGCTGGAGCACGATAGTCTGCCTGCTACATCTCAGCTTTGAAATATGTCTCCTAACCATCAACCACACACACACACGTTTGATCCCTGGGCCCATTTTACATGGTAAACCATTGAACCTTTCTCTGCCATATCTTTAAGCTGTATCTAATATCTCACAATGCTCACCTATAATGAAGGGCATAGTGTTATTAATGGAGGAATGTTATGTTCAGCATACTTTCTATATTCTCCCACGTCCTCACTTGTCACCTGATGGTAGGATGGATGGAACTTTTCCATTGACTTCATTGGGAGCAGGATTGAGCCTTTGATCATAATGTTTGATACCCACAGTAAAGAAAATATATATTAAGAGAGAAGAAGCTTTTCCATTTCCATTTGGGCCAGGAAAACCTGACCAAGCCCTAGAAGGCACACAGCTAGCTGCTTGACTGTCAGTACATTAGGAAGTCCAAATTCTACAAGACTCCAGTGCTCCATTTTTATTAATTTACACCAAATAACACAAGTGTTTAATTCCTAGTGGCTTTCTTTTCTATTTTTATCACTTTCATTTTTGGGCTCTAGCATGAACGAAAAATACTTACAGATGCTAAGTATTATTCATCGAGCATTCAGTAATGGTAGAAGCTGAGCGTCAGAAATAGCTAGTTAGAAGTGAGCAAAAGAAATTGCCTGTTGTCGACAAGTTCCATGCATATGTCTTTAACTTCCCCTCTGGGCACCTTGTCGTTGTTAATGGTAGACTCTTGTGTGCTTATGAGGGGTGGAAGAGTAAGCTTGGTCCTCGTGAGAGGTGCCAAATTGACAGCTGGGGGGAAGGATAGGCGGGAGAAATACTGTGATATGTCTGGTTTCAGACTAGTGGCCACGTTAGTCTGTATCCGCAAAAAGAAAAGGAGGACTTGTGGCACCTTAGAGACTAACAAATTTATCTGAGCATAAGCTTTCGTGAGCTACAGCTTTTGTGAGCTTCATGCATCCGATGAAATGAGCTGTAGCTCACGAAAGCTTATGCTCAAATAAATTTGTTAATCTCTAAGGTGCCAGAAGTCCTCCTTTTCTTTTTGTGAAATGTCTATGAGCTAAGCAGAACAGAGACAGAAACAGCTGCACAGTGCTTCCCTAAGAGGTGCAGCTCAGAACTTGCTACCATCAGGGGAGGGAGGGCTAAGCCCCCTTTGTGTCCTTCTGATCCTGCGTGCTCCAAGGACTAAAGAGGCCCCCAGCATAATCTAAGCTCCTCTCAGTGATGGCTGTCTTAAATTATAGCAGTCTTTGCAGGCCACCCTGCTATGGCTACAGTGCTGCCCAGAATCTCTGCAACACTGGTTCTGCAGCCCTGTCCCCAGGGCCAGCCCTAGACCAAATGGCACCCCAGGCGAGCCGCATCTTCGGTGCCCCCCTCTCCATTTGTTAAACTTCTGAATAGCTTATTTTTATTGCATTTTTAGCCCATTTCACAACTTTGATTTATGCTTGTCATACAAGACTGACTGGCAATACCCCATCCCTTATATACCTGCAAGGGCATGGCTAACAACATTCCAGGAGGTTCAAAGAAAATGTAGCTCTCAGAAAGTCTGGAAGGTTCCATGAGATTCTACAAAGGTCCAGAACATTCTAGGAGGTTAGTGAAAAATGAATCCACATATGGAAGACCTGGAACATTTTACTTTAAACATTCTATTTTCCCTTTTGTCATGAACAACGAAAACAGCACCCCGAGCCCACCACCCCCCAAGCCCGGCACCCCCCAAGCCCAGCACCCCAGGTGGTTGCCTGGATCACCTGCCCCTAAATCCGGCCCTGCCCAAACAAGCCCCTCCTGCCAGCAGCTGCACCCCCGTCATGCCCCTTTCCTGCGGGCTTGAGAAGGGGTCCTTAGAAGGCAGTGGTATGGCGGTCTTCACAGTACCTGCACTGGGAGAATCCTACCCTAACCGGTTAGTGGACATTCAGGCCTCTTTACACCACCCCATCTATTTTTCTTGGCATAAAGAGGCTGGGGCAGTGGTTAGTATCCAGCCTTTGGCTCCTCTGCTGAGACAGCCAATTGTTGCCATTCGCTACTGTGGTGCAAACACTTTCTTGTATTAAATGAACCAAGAAAATCAATTTATTTCAGATAAGCCTCCAAACTGTAAATGATGGTATCCCACCAATACCTTCAACCTGGGTCCGTTTTGAAGCAGTGCCCTAAATGGGAAAGGCGTATACCCCACTATTCACTCTCTGAACCTTTGGGTACAGTAGAATGAAATGGGAGGGGGAGTTCTCACTGCACAGGCCAGGGAAATGGGGGAGTTCTCATACTTTTAGCAGTTGCAGGAAAGCTCTACTCTCCCTCTCCCCACTGCTTTCAGCCCTGCTCTGAGCCAGTGTCTAGTCCACCCACTGATAACTCTTACCATGATAATTTACTGTGCACGACAAGCTGCAGCCCGCCAATGAGCTGATAAAATGCAACCTTGTATTAAAACATATATACTGGGCCTAAACAGCCGTGACTCTTTCAGTCACTCTGGCACCAAATTCTTCAGCAGCTTCAAGTATATTTCTAAACAGGTTTGTACTGAATTAAATTTGTGGACAAATCGGAAAATATGTTCCACAGTTGCTGTGTTGTTTATTTTAATTTTAGCAGCTACAGCCCCTAAAGTTTCAATAGTCAGGGTGTGGTCTGTAGGCTTGTTAGCCTCACATCAGTCCTTGGTAAAGTATATAACAAATCTCCTTGAAAAATGTATCCACTGGCTATCTTTGAAGAAAATGTTATATTAAAGCAATTACTAATTAGTATGGTTGTGGGCTATGTTAGGCCCAATCCTGTTCCTACTGATTTCAGTAGGAATTGTGGGTCCAAGTCTCCTGCCATTAATACCAGTGGAAGGGTTTTTTTTTTTACATTGATTTCCATAGGAAAGGGATTGAATGCCGTATTGCCTGTGAACATTTTGTCCTCTATAGCCTGCTTGCAGTTTGTTAACATAACAGTCTTTCCTACAGCTGACAGACAACAGAGATATTCCATTAATCCAAAAGGTAGAAGGCCGTGCACCTTTAGGTGCAGGGTTTTAGTCTTTGCTCTGAAGGTATATGTGGTTTATTATGACAAGTCTTTCCATAGAGTTAAGATTGATACTGTG
The DNA here is from genome assembly GCF_965140235.1 of Caretta caretta. Taxonomy (NCBI): domain Eukaryota; kingdom Metazoa; phylum Chordata; order Testudines; family Cheloniidae; genus Caretta; species Caretta caretta. The sequence goes on along the minus strand of NC_134207.1, from coordinate 200,236,404 downwards.
GGCCTATCCTACGACTGAATTTGTAATTAATAAATAAATCATCCTTTCCAATTTTAAAGGTTAAGTATTTTTTTAAATGCATATTTTCTTATAACAAAAACCCTAACTGGGGCCTAAAATAAATATTTCACCAGTTATTTCAAAATATAAGCACAACACAGACAACTTCTGGGAAAAACCCTAAAAATTATATATCTGAAGAAGAGCTCGGTGTGGCTCACAAGCTTGTCTCTTCCATCAGCAGAAGTTGGTTCAATAAAAGATATTTCCTCACCCACCTTGTCTCACTATATTAATAAACATTAATTAGCTCAAATGCAACTCCACATACATACCTAATTTTAGCATATATTGGTAATGTTAATCACTTTTACAATTAAATTCCATATACAAATTATTTTAAGCAAAGGAATTATAAGTATTTTGCTGAAGTATTCTCTTTTCAGCTGATAACTGTACTAGTTGAAAATATTTATTATTTAACAGTATCCCTTAAAATAATTTATTTATACTAAAGTCAAGATTAAAAAAAATGTTAAACAACTAATGGATCAGACTAAAGGTTGTGTAGCATGGAATATGAAGTTCTTCATAGCTGATTAAATGCTTTCCTTTAGGTATTATGTAAGCAGTGTAAGATTTATGATGCCCATAATGGTTCGTTTCCTTGATTCCAAGTGCTTGAATTTTGTAAATGATTATTAGTAACCATGTGTATTACCACAGTGCCTCAGGACCAGTCAAGGTCAGCGACCCACTGTGCTAGATGCTGTACAAACAGAATAGCAGATATTTCCTGATCCGAAAATTTTACAGTTTAAATAGAAAGACAGACACAAAGTACGGGAATGGGATTGAAGCTCTTTGAGTCAGGGACCATCTTTTTGTTCCATGTTTATCTAGAGCCTAGCACAATGGAGCCCTGGTCCCTGACTGGGTTTGCCTAGTCGCTATGGTAAAACAAATAAATTATAACAGACAGGCAGATTGATCAGTGGGATTATGGCAAATATGTTAATTCTACATCTTTTGGAGTGGTGGTGGGAAGGGGTTTAGTTAGGAGGGGATTCACTGACTGAAAAGACAAGGGAAAGGAGAGCCGTGAAGGGGACAAAGCAGGTGAGAAGCGGGATGGGGGAAGAAGGTAGGAAGAGCAGGTGGGACGTGAGGGCTGAGCTGAAGAGACTGTGAGATAGGGATGGTATGATAAGTGACTACACTGTTGTCACTTAGCAATCCTTAGTGGTGTGTGAGACTAATTTTTAAAATATAACTGGACCCTGTGTCCATTCAGAATATTGGGTACCAATGGTTTTAGCTGGGATAAAGTAAATCCTGTCCGTTTATCCACAGTAAAATGATTTGTATTACCACCAGCTTCTGGAACATTCTAAGTAGCCTGAATGTGCTCACGCTGATGAGAAGATCTGCAGATGCGTAAGAGCTGCACCATCTTCTGTGGGGGGAATTTTTCAGTCAAGAGGGACAAGATATTACTAGAGTGTAGCTGCTGGCAAAAGAGTCAATAATCAGAACAAAAGGATGGCCCAACAGTTAGGGTGCTAGCTTGAGAAATCTGGGTTCAATTCCCTGTTCTGTCACCGACTTCCTGTGTGAACGAGACCAAGACACTTAGTCTCTCTGGTCCCCAGCCTCAGGTCCCCAGCTGTAAATTGCAGATAATACTTCCCCATCTCACAAGAGTGTCATGAGGATAAATACACTGTAAGGTGCTCAGACACTATGCTGCTGGGGCCATATAAGTACCTATCATAGATAACAAAGCTGGGTTGGTGCTGGGGACATCATAATTAACATGTAAGAGGCAGATATATTCCTGAAAGGCCCAGCCTTGGCCCTCTACTCTTAGGAATTTAACACAAGGATTATTAATTACACATTAATTAAACTTGTCAACAGAAATAATAACACTGACCTCTAGTTTTCCTCAGTCATAATGGTATTCCCTCATTAGAACACACTGTTCACCCTTTGGCTTCATTTTATGCACAGAGGAATCAGATTATTCCCTCATAAAAGAGAGGAGCAGCTATATTACCACTTAAGTAATGACCACAAACATAATCTTAGTGTACTGTTACTGTACAACAGAATAGTGTAGCTCTTTACATAAGGGCGCACACCAGGAAATGCAGGCTATGGAACAGGTAGAAATGTGAATTGGACAAATGCAAATTCCCACCCATCATTTGAGCAGTCAGCCCTCACAGTTTTATCTCTGGAACTTGTTAAACCTCAGAAAGCTCATATCCATTTAGAAGCAATAGCTGCTGCCTCAGTGCCAAATTGCATTAACAATATTAGATGGGAGTTTTTTCCTGACTATCTGCTGATAAAATGTTTGCACAGTTTTACATGGGGAAATACTGAACTCCAGCAATAAAAAAAATGAGCCTTGATAATTTGTGAGTTGGCATTTCATCACTATAATGTCAAGCGTTGTCAAACCCTTAGGCTCTTCCTCCCACTTTCTTTTTCTTAATGTTTAAAGCAGTCAGAACAATCTTGTGTAAAGTATGTGTAGTTAGATACTGCTAGTGGGGATTTTTATGACCATTTTCAAGCACACAGCTCAGTGACTGAAGTCTCTGTAGACAATGATCTGTGGATATACTACTCCCATTGTCTACACTTCATTTCTGCTGTACAGTGGCCCCTTTCCTCCTCTGAAATCATTGTCACTATTACATTAATCTAGGAAGAGAGGTGGTTGAAAGCTGTGTTCTTATTAATCATTCTTACCTGGTTGCCTTTTTATTCTTCACTTCCATTATTTTCAGTTTGATAGATAGAAGCACTGTAGAATCTATATAATAAGATTCCAGGATTGTCAATCTGTCTGTGTGTCACTGTGAAGCCTAGAATGTCTGTTGAGCAATGGAAACAGCTACAATCATGGCTGAGAGCTCTTTTTGTATAGTTATGACCAGATTAAATCATCACTGGGATTTGCGGTCTGTTACCATCCAATTTTTATATTCTGAGCCATTTTGACTTTATGAATTACACCCATGTGGTGCACAGCTCCAGTAAGTCATGTATCTATGCCATACCTAGAGTTCCAGGCTATTGTGATATCAAAGATAACTCAACCAATCACTGCGCTAACCCTTCAGCTAATACAGATGACAAGCTTAAATTCAGCTGGAGCTTTCCAGAGTGGAGCTTTGGTAAATATTTTCAAACCTGTGGGAGACCCCCAGCACCTCCCACGGGGCTGAAGCTACTTAAATAACTCCTCTCCCTCCCTAGTATTTATCCCACTGGTATATTTATAGAGAACAATCATATCTCCCCTCAACCTTCTTCTGGTTAGGCTAAACAAGCCAAGCTCTTTGAATATCCTCTTTTAAGGCAGGTTCTCCATTCCTTGGATCATCTTTGCAGCCCTTCTCTGCACCTGTTCCAGTTTGAATTAATCTTTCTTAAACATAGGAGACCAGAACTGCACACAGTATTCCAGATGAGGTCTCACCAGTGCCTTGTATAATGGTACGAATACTTCCCTGCCTCTCCTGGAAATACATCACCGGATGCATCCTAGGACTGTATTAGCCTTTTTCACAGGTGCATCACATTGGTGGCTCATAGTCATCCTGTGATCGACCAATACTCCCAGGTCTTTTGCCTCCTATGTCACTTCCAACTGATATGTCCCCAGTTTATAGCAAAAATTCTTGTTAGTTCCTACGTGTATGACCTTGCGCTTTGCATTATTGTATGAAGGAGACTGTGCGCTACCTCCTCCTGCAGGCACCGCCCCTGCAGCTCCCATTGGCTGTGGTTCCTGGCCAAAGCCAGCGCTCTGGGTGGAAGCAGCGCACAGAGCTGCCTGGTCACACCGTCGCCTAGCAGCTGAGCGAGGGGGATGTCGCTACTTCCAGGGACCCCCCACATAAGCACCGCTCAGAGCCCGCCTCACTCCATCCCGTGCCCCAACCCCTGCCCCCTACAACACCCAAACTCTGCTGCTTCGGGGGGGTGGAGAGGGGGGGACGGGACACACGCAGTGGCCCGAAACTGCCCCAGTAGCGGCCGGTGCAACTGGCACAGGGGCTGCCTGAGCTGCCCCTGAACCAAGTGCACCTGCCACTGCAGAAGTCACGGAGGTCACGGAAAGTCACAGAATCCGTGACATCTGTGACAAACTCTTGATAATAAAAATACTTACATAGAACTCTTTCTTCACAGACTCAATGTGCTCTAAAAAGCTAAGTGCCATTACTATATTATCATTATCAATCCTCATTTGACAAATGGAGAAACTGAGGTTAAGAGACTTACCAAAGATCACTCAGCAGGTTAATGACAGAGATGTGATTAGAACTTCTATCCTAACTGTTGCACCATGCTGCCTCTTAATCACGGCAGCTAAGTGAAAGGACCTTTGTCCTTACTAAGAGGAATTCTTGATTAACAGAAGACACCATTTTAATAGCACAGCTCTGGAGGGGCTGCAGAACTCATGTACGGGACAAGCCAAGGGATATTATCTGCATTATAACAACAGATTTATTTTGGCAACAGTAATCTGCAAAACTCCTTCATAGCCACCCACGCTAGAGTACTAGGAAGCATGAGTAACCAGACTGCAGAAAGCTGTGTAGGGGATCAGGAAGTACATGCTCAAACAGATGGACCACAGTGCTACGCCCCTAGAATGTAACACAGAACACTCCTCTGCAGCAGACCAGGGACCTGAACTCCCTGCATTTAGGGTGGGGTCAGAATCTAGGCACAACCGTTGCACCATCCAGTTTCCAGGCTGGCTGCAGCTTTACTTGTTTACACGCGTCCAAGCCAGAATCTGGCTGTCTGCATGGAACAGAATCTGCATCACATCATGTCACTGAACTTTATGTCTTATTTTGATTTCAGCTTTGTTTATTTTCTAAGAGCAGTTATAAAAATAAAATCCAGTTTAAAAATGCTGATGGGGAGGGCTCGTCTACACTTACAGTGCAGCAGCAGCGCAGCTGCACTGATGCAGTTGTGCCGCTGTAGCACTTAGGGAACGTCTACACCGGGGCGGGCAAACTTTTTGGCCTGAGGACCATATCAGGTTTCCAAAATTGTATGGAGGGCTGGTTAGGGGAGGCTGTGCCTCCGCAAACAGCCAGGCATGGCCTGGCCCCCGCCCCCTATCTGACCTCGCCCCCCCGCTTCTCGCCGCCTGACGGCCCCCCCAGGACTCCTTCCCCATCCAACCCCCCTGTTCCCTGAGGGCCCCCGGGGACCCCTGCCCCATCCAACCCTCCCTGTCCCCTGACCGCCCCCTGACCCTCTGCCCCTGACTGCCCCCCGTTACCCCATCCAACCCCTCCTCTCATTTCTGAGTGCCCCCCCCCGGGACCCCTGCCCCATCCAACCACCCCTTCTCCCTGGAACCCCTGTCCCTGACTGCCCCCCGCCACCCCATCCAACCCCCCCTCATTCCTGACTGCTCCCCTGGGACCTCTGCCCCCATTCAACTCCCCTGTTCCCCACCCTCTGACCACACCGACCCCTATCCACACCCCTGCCCCCTGACCACCACCCAGAACTCCCCTGCTCTCTATCCAACCCCCCACCGTCCCCTTACCACGCTGCCTGGAGCACCGGTGACTGGTGGTGCACAGCCGCACCGCCCAGAGTGCCAGGACAGTCAGCCGCGCCGCCCGGCTGGAGCCAGCCACGCCCCCCGCGCAGCACAGAGCACCAGGTCAGGCAGTGCCTCTGCAGCTGTGCTGCCTGGCAAGAGCTTGCAGCCCCGCCACCCAGAGCTCTGGGCCGGCAGCGCAGTGAGCCGAGGCTGCGGGGGAGGGGGAACAGTGGGGGACAGGCTGGGGGCTAGCCTCCCAGGCCAGGAGCTCAGGGGCCAGGCAGGAGGGTCCCGCGGGCCAGATGTGGCCCGCGAGCCATAGTTTGACCACCTCTGGTCTAGCCTCAAACTGGCAACTTCTTTTGCAGTTTCAGCAACAAGGCCAAAGAATGAATGAGCATGTAATGTTGAACTACCTCTTAGCCCTTAGAGATGGTCCCTACAGGCCAAGGTTTAGACAGGCAGGTGCCATGGAGCATCCTGCCCTGCTGCTCCACGTGCTGAACCTGTTCTGCGGATTGTAGACAGAGAACAGCAGCCTCCAGAGCTGTCAATCCAGCATTTCTCGTGAGCATGGTTGAACATTATCTGTTACTTGTTTTTCTTTGGACTTATCTACAAGGGGACATTCAGGAAAGCTAAGGTGAATCAGGTACAAGTGTGAAGTCAGTGTGCATAAGTTAAAGTGCATTAAACTCCTAGGTGCATACACTCATTCAGGAGCAAAGAGGCATAACTTCATGGTAACTTAATCCTGCTTGGATGGGGAGGGGATTAAAATACAACAAACTAAGACATGTTACTTCTGAGTGAGAGCATCCACAAGGAGTGGGGGGGCTGAACATCCGTTATGCACATTGATTTCACACTTTTATTTGAGTCACCTTAACTTTCTAGAGTGTCCCTGTGTAGACATGGCCTTTGATACTGAAAAGTTTGGGTAGACACAAGATTTAACCTACCTCTTTGTCTCTAAGGGCTTGTCTACAAGTGAACATTAATTTGAATTAAGTTAGGGTGTGAATTTAAAGCACAATAACTAAACGCTGAATAACTCCATGTGTAGACAAGCCTTTACCAGCTTGTACATTCCATTGTACATTTTCAATTCCATTGTATTTTTATTTCCAATACAAATATTTCATGTTTTTTTCTATAATAAACACACTGCCTATAGCACAGCACTTGCAATCCTGCAAGGAGCTAGGACAATCTAGAGGAAAAGAGATGATTTTAAATGGGGAGGAACTTAATGGTATCCATGTAACTGCTTGTATTTGGTAATGAACTTGCAAATGAAGGTTAAACATTAATCTATGACGGGGTGGGCAAACTTTTTGGGCCAAGGGCCACATCTGAGTGGGGAAATTGTATGCAGGGCCGGGGCAGGGGGTTGGGGGCGGGAGAGAGTGTGAGGTGTGGGAGAGGGTGTGGTGTGCAGGAACGGGCTCAGGGCAAGTCATTGGGGCAGAGGAGGAGTGCGGGGTGTATGAGGGGACTTAGGGCAGGGGTGCAGGAGGGGTTCAGACTGTGGGAGGGAGCTCAGGGCAGGGGTTGGGGTGCAGGAGAGGTGCAGGGTGCGACAGGGGGATCAGGGCAGGGAGTTGGAGTGCAGGGTGCAGCAGGGGGATCAGGGCATGGAGCTGGGGTATGAGGTGCAGGCAGGGAGTTGGGGGGAGGGGTTTGGGCTCCGGCCTTACTCCCTGCCTGCCTGCCCTGGCCCCACGCCACGCCGCTCTGGGAAGCGGCCAGAACCATGTCCCTACACGGCCCCTGAGGGATGGGCCCCTACACGGCCCCTGCGGTTCCTGGCCAATGGGAGTTGTGGGGGGGCAGTGCCTGGAGGCAAGGGCAACGCATGGAGCCCTCTGCCCCCCTCTTCTCCCCCCGCCCCCTGGGGCCGCAGGGACATGGTGCCGGCTGCTTCTGAGAGCAGCGCCGGGCCTGCGGCACCACGAGGGGCAATCCCACGGGCCAAATCCAAAGCCCTGATGGGCCAGATCCAGCCCACGGGCCGTAGTTTACCAACCCCTGATCTACGAGCTCAATTAGGTAAGGTATCACAGAAGAGATTCCATTTGCTCCCCAAGCAAGAGAAAAAGTTGGAAATGAAAAAAAAACCTAACCTCAGCCTGACTCTTTTCTTGTCTTTTGAGAGATTTCCCAGATGTTGTCACTGAATTAATGAAGTGTTATAGATTTGTATTTCTTTTCAAATAATTGAAATGGAAGTGGACATTGACCATCTCCCTGCAAAATGTCATGCTAGGACTGGAGAAGTAACTTGAGGGCCCCAGAGCGGCAGTTCACTGAGGAAGAGGAAAACAAACAAAAAAACCCAACCAAACCTCTGATCATGGTCATTTTGACTGACTGCCTTTAATACCTTTGTAATATTTCAGTTTGGATTGGGGGGTCAGTATTTCTGGAGGTGCTTGTTTCAGTGGCCACAAGTTACTTGACTCAATCGTGTTTGCTTTCATGGGCCCTAATTCAGAATAGTACTTAAATATTGTTTAAATTAGACTTAAGCACATGCTTAAAGTTAAGTATGTGCTTAAACACTGCCTAAATAGGGATGCTGTTCTGAATCAGGGCCATAATAATGAGGAATAATTACTAGGAATTATTGGGTGAAAATTCTATAGCCTGTAATATGCAGGAAGTCCAACTAGATAATCCTATATGTCTCTACTGGTCTTAAAATCCATGAATAGCCCATCAGTGATCAAATACCAACTTTCCAACTGGATTGTGTCATGCACAGGTTAACTGTGCTAATAATTACAGAAAAGGAAATAAAGACAGTCTGAAGTCATAAAACACAGCAGATGCTTTTCTGTTCACCAGCCCCAACCTTCAGTGTTTTGGATAACCTGTTCTGTTAAAAAACTGTAATGCTGGAATGATTTTGTACAGTTCTTTATTCTGTTCATTCTATTACAGTTCTAAAATTATTCCACTGCGTATTGCCAGCGGCTTTGAGACCTTTAGCACACACAGCAAAAAGTAGAAATGAATGAAGAATGGGCTAAAACAACACAAGGGGGCTCACTTAAAAAGGCACTGTTGAGTCATTATTTTTAAATACCTTTCCCTTTATTCTCCACTGTTTGTAATGTTCCTCTAAGAAGCTTGAAAATATTTGATTTTCCCCACCGCTTTTTGTCCTTTGCTCTGTGCAAATGTGTTTTGTCTCCAATGGCAAGGATGAAAATGAACATAGCTCTTTCTTCTGAACAGTTTCAGTGTTCATAGCCCCTTGTTGTGATAGAGCATCTTTGTGCATCAGCATCAGACAGGCCTACTGCTCTGGTTATTAACTGTTGTATAGCCAGAAAAGGTGGGGGGAGCACAAAAATTTGTGTTTGGGTAGGCCCTACAACAATAGTGGACATGAGATTTCTAAACTAAATTCTCAGGAAGCAATATAATACATATTTACGTTTAGGTAGTCTGTTGCCCTGGAATTGAACGCAAGAGGTCTTGATTATGTGAAAGAACATGGCCGTCCACTCCTTAGCCACATAGCAGGCTTTTCAAGAACAGAAGCTACACCGGTACTAATTAGGGTGACCAGATATCCCAATTTTATAGGGACAGTCCCGACATTCGGGGGTTTGTCTTATATAGGTGCCTATTACCCCCTACCCCGTCCTGATTTTTCACACTTGCTATCTGGTCACTATAGTACTAAGGGGGAGGCTAAACACCAGCTCTGGACTCACACAGAGCCACAGATGCAGCCAGTGGTGACCTACAATAATACATGCCCTTCACCTCTTGCAATAGGCACTACCTGATGGGAAAATTGTTATCATTAGGATTTTGGCACTTATGCTACCTGGAGCCTTTCACCCTTGTATCATGGGGCCAGATCATGCACTGAGACAAACCTGGAACAAATTGGCCCATGGTTCCAAACCATCTACTTTTGACATGGTTTGACAGGCTGATGGTATCCTTCTTTGTGTGAGCTTAGGAGCTGTCCCCAGACAGTGCTTTGAAGCAGGAAATTGCTTTTCCCTGCTCTCATCTGCTTGCACTCTGTGGCTTTTGCAGTGCACTCAACAGTAGCTCCTCTCTCTCTCTCTCTCTCTCTCTCTCTGTGATATAAGGCTGCCTCAGAAGGGGCAGGGAAGGTGGAGCGAGAGAGCGTGTTCCTGATTCAGTTCTCTCTGTGATGGAGGCAGGGCTTTAATTATGGGAAGAGATTTGTTTGGGAAACTTAAAAGACCCCTAAGGTTCTTTTCTCATTGACACTGGTGTAAATCAGGAGTAACTCCAAAGCAGTCAATGAAAACTGATCTAAGTACAGGCCCTAGGGCTCTTCAACTCCTGTTCTCTGAGGGACACCTTTGTTTCCGCCATCACAAATTCCGCAGATGCCACTATGGAATATCTCATTAATTGATGGGCAGCAGCTAAACCATGACCAGTTCTAGCCAATGAGTATTTCAGGGAAGAGAACCTGTCTGCCTGCAGAGGCAGTACAGCAATCCTAGAGTCATAAGGGATCCGCATTGTACCTGGGGTGGAAATAAAATAACAATAGTAAATCTTGCATTTATACAGTGCCTTTCATTCCTGAGCACTTTACAAACCTGGCAAAAGGATAACTATACACAGGCATCACTCCATATGCCTCCAAGGTGAAATGCAGTGCCCAGTTAACAATGCTTCACGACATTACCTGACAGTTTATCACAGAAGATGGGAGGGGAAATTATACCTTCTTTTTCAGAGATCACTGCCACTGCTTTTACCCACTGACTGCATCCAAAGCATCATTTGAAATTGCCCACGTTGAGGCCTGACCTGAAGAACAGTTCTCCGGAGATAGCCGTTCTGCCTGATAGGCTTTCCTAAATCTGACAAATTCCTTGGCATACGCTAGATCTTTCTCCTCACATGGCTGGTGTGAACCAACAGCATTCACCCCCCCAAGGCCGGCCTTGCTAAGGCAGCCACTCTAAACCCATCACAGGAGGCCTTACAGAATCACAGCCAAGCTTTGCCAAATTTAGTATTTATCTGGTAGGGCCTCATCGTCTAGGTGCTGTGTGCCAGTATGCTCTGATGTCACTGAGAGCTAGTGCGGTGCTCTGAAGGTACAGTTGGGGCCTGCCCATACCTAATACCCTGAGGCTGAACAGGAGCTGCCCATGGTGCTTCTGGGAAGGGGAGGACCTGGTGGGGGGGGGGGCCATGTCCAAGGCAGTGTTGCCTAATGGATAGAGCACTGGCCTGGGACTCAGAAGACCTGAGCTCTATTTTCAGCTCTGCGCTGACCTGCTGGGTGACCTTGAGCAAGTCACATCTCTATGCCTCAGTTTTCCTGTCTGTAAAATGGGGATGACCTCCTTTGTAAACCATTGTATAAGAGTCAGTTAGGTATTTATTATTGGAGTTCTGCTTCCACAGGGGGATGTGGAGTAGGGAGAGCTCAGCTAGCCCTATCCTCTTGAAGTAGCTGACAGCTGCAGAAGAGCCTGATTTGGCAAAAGCTGCAGTGCTTGATGTGCCTTTGGCTATTCCACAACTGCCCGCCAGACAGGGACATTTTTATGGGTGAATAGTGCCCACTCTCCAGTATCTATCCATGTTCCGTGGGAGGAATTAAAATGATTGAATGTTGCTTGCCTATGCAAAAGGTTTTTGTCAAAGTATTTTATCTGGTGCCTGAGTTCACTGCAGTGGACAATGAGGGACAAGTTCTCATCTAAAGTACTTCTGTAGGCTTTATCCTCATTTGCACTTTGACATGCTTTCTCTATTTGACTGATGTGTGGTGAGTATTTCCCAAATGTCTTAATCAGCGTGGCTCTTGAAGTATGTTGACCCAGATCCTCAGCTGGTTTAAATTGGTGTAGCTCCATTGATGTCAATGCAATTATGCTGATTTATATCAGCTGAAGATCTGGGCCATTATGTTTCCTTGGAATGCTATGTATAGATCATTTGTTGTTTACTCCATTTCTGAGAAATTGTCACCCTCCCATGATATGTTTTGTGTTTATGTAGGGCTTCTGAGACAATTTAGTTAACATCTGGAATGTGATTATCTGTTATATGCAAATTGGTTCCAGGCCATGTAGTATCAATTTTTCATCATTGTTTGTGTATTTACATTGTTATGGTTGGCCATCAAATATGCTTTTAAAATTAAATACGGAAAAATGCGATGATCCTGAAAGTCAATGTTACCATTCACAGCCTTGACCCACAAACCCTCCTTGCTGACTGTAAGAGCCTGGCTACAAGGGCTACTGAATAATCTTTGGTTTACAACAGTGAGTATCAAAGTTGTACACTCCATTAGACCGCAAAACTGTGGCCCATAACCTCTACTCAACACACTTCTCTGACATACGCATAAATATTGCTCATTAAATATGATGGGGGGGAATATAAAATCTTGCCCACTCATTGAAGTAGTAAATAGCACAGCCAAATAGTTGCTACAAATAGTGCTATAAATCTTTTTATAAAATACGGAGTCTAATTTTTAAGAATTAATTTGTTATCATGTGCGTCTTCCAGATCAGGGGAGATTTTTGCTGCATCAAGTTTCAACCTTTTCAGTAGTGCCTCAAAGATCCACCAAATGTCTGGAAACCGCAGCTGCTTAGTTTCTACCTGGCAACTCAGTTTTGGGACATGGTACGGTCATCCTTTCACATGTGGAACTCTTTCTGGAATCAATGGGAGTTTGGAATTTGAATCAATGGCAGAATCTGGCCCTTAGGTGGTACAATATAGAATTGCTAAATAACTTTCAAACTAGTAACTAGCAGGGATTTGGTTCTGAATCGGGATAGATAGATAGATAGATACACAGAAGATGGAGAATCCTGCTCCTACTGAATAGCAGGGGAAAAAAATATACAGAACCAAATATATATACACACACACACATATGAATAGAGTTGAAACTGGTTCTGCTGTCTTTCTAAAAGAGTTAGAGGAAGCTCCAACACTGACTTTACAATGCAAAGTATTTTACAACCTTAACTGTGGAGTATCTGTCACAATCCTATCATTAAAGAGAGTTCATCCAGTAGGCTACACAATCTCACTGTTTTTGCTGTTGTCATTTTCCTTACAAAAGAGTTCACCTAATGTTTCCCAAAGAAATAGAAATATACTGAGGAGTCCTTGTGGCAAAATATACTGAGTATAACCAGGGGATAATGAATACTAGTAAATCAAATATAAAGGCTATAAAGTTTAAATAAAGGAAGTTCCATGGTTCATGACAAGATCTGCCTCCATACCATATTTCATGCAAATCCTACTTTACAGTGTAACATTTTATTATATTTTGCTTCTTAAATACAAATATCTCTAGATATTTTAGTAATAACATATATTAGTTTGGGAAGATAATTAAGGCCAACATTTTTCAAAAGTAGGTGCCTAAAGTTAGGAACATAAGAATGGCCAGACTGAGTCAGACCAAAGGTATCCTGTCTTCTAACAGTGGCCAATACCAGGTGCTTCAGAGGAAATGAATAGAACAGGTAATCATGAAGTGATCCATCCCCTGTCGCCCATTCCCAGCTTCTGGCAAACAGAGGCTAGGGACACCATCCCTGCCCATCCTGGCTAATAGCCATTGATGGAGCTATCCTCCATTAACTTCTCTAGTTCTTTTTTTAACCCTGTTATAGTCTTGCCCTGCACATTATCTTCTGGCAAGGAGTTCCCCAGGTTAACTGTGCTTTGTATGAATAAATACTTCCTTTTGTTTGTTTGTTTGTTTTTGTTTTAAATCTTTTGCCTATTAATTTCATTTGGCGACCCCTAGTTCTTGTGTTATGAGGAGTAAATAACACTTCCTTATTTGTTTTCTCCACACCAGTCATGATCTTATATCCCCCCTATCATATCCTCCCTTAGTCATCTCTTTTCCAAGCTGAAAAGTCCCAGTCTTATTAATCTCCTCTCATATGGAAGCTGTTCCACACCCCTAATAATTTTTGTTGCCCTTTTCTGTACCTTTTCCAATTCCAATCTATCTTTTTTGAGATGGGCTGACCAGATCTGCAGGCAGTATTCAAGATGTGAGTGTACGATGGATTTATATAGAGGCAATATGATATTTTCTGTCTTATTATCTATCTCTTTTCTAACGATTCCCAACGTTCTGTTAGCTTTTTTGACTGCCGCTGCACATTGAGTGGATGTTTTTAGAGAACTATCCACAATGACTCCAAGATCTCTTTCTTGAGTCGTAACAGCTAATTTATACCCCATCATTTGATATGTATACTTGGGATTATGTTTTCCAATGTGCATTACTTTGTATTCATCAACACTGTGTTGATAAATCAAGTGGCCCGATTTTTCAGAGGTGCTGAGCAATGGAGCTTCAAAGGGAGTAAAGGGTGCTGAGCACCTTTGAAATCAGGTCAGTTTTATTTATGTCCCTAAACATGAATTTGGGAGCCCAATGTGAGATACCTGACTGAAATTATTGACCTAATACTTTCAAATGTAGATCTCCACCTGACAGTGAGAAAATAAAAGCTAAGAAATATTTCTGTTAAATATATACCCGCTCCATCTTTCTAACTCCTCTCTGTTCCAGCAGAAAAGGTTAAACTTATCATCTACAGGAATGTTCAGGTATTTCTATAGAGAGAACTTTGATATTGCTCCCGAATTGCAAAAGAAGCACGCTATGTGTACTCCATCCAAACCCATATTAGAACTTCCCTGAAGTAGAGGGGTTTGAATATAGTGTTCTGGTATCCATCTCTATTTATAATACTATAATCTCTACAGCATGCACAACAAGGTGGACCCAATATGGGTGCTTAAATAGGACTTCTGCATCCTGCACTTGGACATTTACATTAGAATTTAAGCAGGTTAACCTTCCATCGATGCAGGAAGAGTGCAGACTATGGAGTTAAAACAGCAGCACTGCAGCACCCTAGCTGTACTGCAGTAGAGGCTGATGTGTAGACATGCCCTGAAACTCAGCACCATGGTGCCTCATGCTTCAGGACAGAGATGGATGGTTGGAAGGTAACTGTGGATTGGGCATCAAAAGCACCACTAAACTGTGCTGCATGTTTCTGGATTGCAGATAGGGGTTGGGTATACAGTCCATAGGCTAGAGTAGTGGCAACAGAGATCTGCACAGGTGTTCGATTCCAGGATTCCAGATCTGGGAAGGCGAACAGGATTCTTTCACCGCAAACTCGCCCTAGGTGGGTAGGGAGAAGTTGGTATGGAGCTGACTATACAAACTCTCAAAAAGAAAAGGAGGACTTGTGGCGCCTTAGAGACTAACAAATTTATTTGAGCATAAGCTTTCGTGAGCTACAGCTCACTTCATCGGATGCCGCCAGGTGATTCTCCCATGCTGGAGGAATCCTCATTTGACCCGTTAGGGCAGCTTTATGGCCTCTTCATGATGTCTAAGCAGTGCAAATGGTCTAGAACATGAGCCTACATCTTTAAGGTGAAGGAGGGCAGGGAGAAGGTGGAGTTCACACATTTCTCAGCACTAAGTGTTTAGGCTGGCTGGAAATGCAGACTCAACAATAAGGCAAGGCATTGAATCTTTACAACTAGGAGGTTTAGCAAAACATTTTCAATGAGCAAGAGTCATATTCTGCCACCCTCACTAGGCCTTGACTAGACTAGAGCTTTTAATTCTGTTGTAATACATGTTAATTGCTAATTACCATGTGTTAACTAACATGACTGTAAATACAAATGTAGAACATTTGTTTCAGAACCCTAGGGTGAAGTAAGACCAGAAACAAATATGCAGTCTATATTAAAATTTGTAATTGCATTCATGAACATTTAATTAACTCAATTTACAGCATGACCAGACATTAGTCTAAACAAGGCCTCATGCTGAGTAACACCTTACCCCAGAAGCAGTGCCATGGAAATCAATGGGCTAGTCCATACTGCACTATGTCATAGACAGGTCTAATGGAATAACACACTACTCATTGTAAAAGCAGCAGAATCTGTACCTTAGCTTCTGGCAAATGATAATTCCATGAGGCAACTGTCCTAAACTGAGGGATTTTCCCATGGATTGTGCCCATGCTTGTGACCGCTTATCGTTAACTTCACTCACTTCTCCATTTTTTGCATTAATTTTTGTTAAAAACAAAATCTGAAGCTTATAAACCTAGATCATTGATGAAGTCCCAATGGAAAGAAATGGTAGAGCAATTAGATTGTTTCTCTAGATAAAGGCTGACGGGCTGTCTATAACACATCCATCAGTACTAATAACTAGATACTTTGTAATACTTCTAGTTGTCTTGTTTATCAAAATGCAAAGAAACCTCTTATTTTGAAGGGTTCTTCAGGGTGACTTCTGTTCTTTGGCTCTCAATATCCTGATCAAGGTTCTTCCCCCTCAAATTGAAGCAGCAGGCCCTGTTCCCAGAGAATAGCCACAATTCCCATTAAAATAAATAAGATTTTTGAGCTTATACACAGAGAGGAGAATGTACCCTCAGATTTATAGTCTTTCATGCACGAGGCTGAATTTGAAATTTGGGAGCTTTTATGGGGTTCATGCAGTGGAACAATGCGACTATATCATCATCATCACCGCCACCACCACAATGGTCATTGGGGCCCTGAGGGTTCAGGGGCAGAATAGTCCCACTGCTCCTCCTGCGTGTCATAAGAGGTAACTAAAAGGGGGCTGCCTGGAGAGGGATGGGCTCTGCCAGGTTAGAAATTTGCCCAAGACACACCATATGATGAAGAAGTCAACCACGTCCATACCGGATTGGTCACAGCCCCGGTTAATAGTGACCGCGCCAACTGTCTCCCACCAGGGCGGACGCGACACATATACTACTGGTGGAACCCCAACAAAGACAATCCGTGGAAGAGATAACATCACCATACCCACATTTGACTGCATACAGCTGCAAAATACATGACTTTCATGAGTATGACTGCCATTAGAGGGTTAGCTGTCTAAGGACTTGTCTATACTAGGAAAATTAGCATCCATTTTAAGCAACAGTTCAGCTGCACTGTTGCCACCGGTGGTGTAAGCACTGGTGTAGACAGAGCTCAGACAGTCTCACCACCATATCTCTCCTGCTCTCAGAAGCTGCGCTGTTGCTGAGAAGCAGCTACTTATTTTCCTTGTGGCTTTGCGCTACAAAGGCTGATGTTAATGTTGTCTTGACAACTGTCTTCTGAAGAAGAGCTCTGTGTAAGTTCAAAAGCTTGTCTCTTTCACCAACAGAAGTTGGTCTGTGACAGGTCCCCCCATATCCTCTTTGCTTCCCACAGACCACTCAGTGACCTTCTCTTGTGTAGATACCACCATGCAGTTTATTTACAGTGTTTCATTCCACCACCTACTACATGCTAGTGCAGCCACAATATTTACAATGTCCTCCAGTTTTACAGCACCCTCTTCAAAGGTGAGAGAAAAACCAGTTGTCTCCTCATGGAGAACACCCTTTTGGCGGGCCCTACTAACTGTAGACCCAACCTTTGCCTGCCTGCCTGCCTGCCTGCCTGCCTTTCTTTCTTTCTTTCTTTCTTTCTTTCTTTCTTTCTTTCTTTCTTTCTTTCTTTCTTTCTTTCTTTCTTTCTTTCTTTCTTTCTCTCTCTCTTCACTTCTCACCCCTTGGGCTTCCTTCCTGTACTGTTTTATACAGTCTCCCTGTTAATGGGTTAATTAGCTCATTAGCTTCCCCTCTCCTTAATCAGGCCCTTCCCAGGGGCCTAATTGGTTAAACAGTGACCAGAGTGCTGGTTCCCAGCACGCTATCACGTGATCTACTAAAAGATATTACCTCACCCATGTCTTTCCAAAAGCTCACTATTTTCTCAACATTCTTAGGGAGGGCTGACTTCATGAAGGTGCTGTGATGACTTGGAAATTTTCCCAGACTGTGCCCTCAGTTGACACTTCTCAAAGACAGAAGAATGCAAAAAAGGGCTTAAAAACATTGTTTTCAACTGGTGCACCCCAAATCTAAGGGGAATTTATACAGCTAAGTGATTGAACTTCCTAGTCTTGAAGTTACTGTAGCTGAGCCTTGTTTCTTGACTAAAAGCTTGACAAAATATATGGCCATGTGGAGCCACGTTCTGTTCCCCTTATGTATTTCTGTGAATTTATCCTGTCTTTACACTTGTGTAACTGCAAGCAGAACTTGGCTTGTGGGGTTTTAGTTTTGGAGATGATCCTGGTTACATGTAAAGAACCTTTTATGCACATTTCTGGAGTCAAAGAGTCTTTTCATCTGATTTCGTACTGCTCTCTCAGGTCGGTGTTCAACACACTGACCTTTTCGAAGACATTGGACTAAATTCAGCACTAGTGTAAATGGGTTCAACCCCATTTATTTCAGTGCTTTCTGACTGTGCATTCATAAACCAGAAATGAATTTGGCCATTCTTTAGAATGATCAAGATATTTATTGTCTGAAGCTTCTTATTCATTGCCCTTAGCACCATAGGAATGTATTAAGGAATCACCTGCCCCATTACTTTCAGAGTTGGGCTAGGATTACAAAAGGCTGACTGTAAACTCAAATTTTTGTACATAGTTGAATGGGTACCAACTACCTACAAAGTGACTTACTCTATTACCAATGCACTTCTCCATCCTAATCCTCCTCTTAGTCACCATTTGCAGCCCCAAATAAAATCTACCTCCTTTTTTTTGAGGGGAGGTTACAAAGGGAAGGGTCAAGGAGAAATAATTGCTTTGCTGAGTGGGCAAGCCACTTTGTTATTAACACTTTGGACTTTCAGTCAGACTCTTGAAGTGAGTGTGAAGGTGAGGGGGCAGAGGAAAATTGTGCTTCCTTGAGATTAAGGCTTCATATGTAATAGTGCCATAGTCCTATTCCTGGAGCAACCCTTTCTTCAGCTGAGAGTTGCTAATGTTTCTGAACCCCAGTGTTGGATTTACACAAACAAGAACAAAAATACAACTAACTGAGCAGCAGATCACTGTTGGAGTTGACCAACACCCACCAAAATACTGTATCGTGTATGAATTCACAGTGACCACCTGCCAGGCTTAAAGTGAGGGGGCGTATGGAATGCAGTCCCTCTTCTAGTAAAAACAAAGGGAGAGCGTCCCATCCTCTCCCTGACTTTAGAAAGCAGTGCCTCCCCCCATAACTCCTCTTCTTCCCTGGCTGATGCAGTAAGAGCTCCCCCTCCTGTTTCAACCTACTTTATAACCATTGCCACCAGCTCCTGGCCACAGATCTCTCTCTCTCTCTCTCTCTCTCTCTCTCTCTCTGTGTGCCCCATGGTTCAGCATTGATCATAGGAAAGGAAATGAATAACTCAGATTAATTTGGCTCATGCACTCTCTCACAAGGAGGCCTAGCCTGTGTCAGATAGAAAATTAAAAATACTGTATAATTGGAGGGGCAGCATGGAGGAAGTTTACCCTGCTGCTATACCTGTTTTCTGGATAATTAGGGGACTTCAATGTCCAGGGCTTTCAATCTAGCACCTTTCACCAGCATTAACTTCACTTAATTTCTTAACATATACAGCATAACTGAAAGTCTACATTACTGCATAATGCAGGCTTAACTAAAACACATCTCTAATGGGCTTGCTGGTACTTTTCCCCTTGTATTAGCTCAAATGAAAACCCCTGATATGAAAAGTAATTCATAAGATACATAAGAGTTAATGACATTAGACTTTAGTATAACAGGACACTGGGGCTCTCTTTCACTGCTGTCTAAATAGTATAAGATGTAGTCACCTGAAAAGGAAGTGTCCCTATCTGTTTGGTGGTACCTTAGGGCAGTTTCTCTCTGCTGTGGCTGCTGCAGATGCAGCACACAAGCTATACAACAGGAAATCATGTAAAGATGCAAAAACAAAATTAACAAACTACGTGTGAGGTGATTTGTAGCACCAGGCTTTGCTGCTCCTTCCCCTTTAAACCCTTTCCCCGAGGTATTCTCTAAGTTACCTACTCCCATTGCAGTTACCTAGTCTCACTGGAGCTACTCTTGTGTGTAAGTGCTAATGGGCATGAGTAAGGTGACAGAACTGGGCATGAGTAAAGACTTCACTATTTGGCACATCAGTTTAGTTACCTTAGACGGAAACATTAAGCAGGGACTCTTAGGGATGGGCAGGATTCAACACTCCTGATGCCGTGTACAAAGAACCACAGCTCATGGGATCCTGCTAGAGGTAAAATTCCTTAAGCTAGGCTCAGTCTCCTGTATGTATACTTTATGCTACAGAGATCTAGGTAGCTTAGAGTTTGGTTGGAGAAAAGGTACATATAAAGA
Source organism: Caretta caretta (assembly GCF_965140235.1). Classification (NCBI taxonomy): domain Eukaryota; kingdom Metazoa; phylum Chordata; order Testudines; family Cheloniidae; genus Caretta; species Caretta caretta. The sequence continues at coordinate 200,216,505 of NC_134207.1, read as the reverse complement.
TGACCTAAATGTCCCCATACAAATGCTCTTTAGAAGCTGTAGGCCCTCTACTATATTCTCAGTAATCCTCGAACGAGTTGGTTCTGGGGAGGCTCCAGGAAGAGTTATGATCTTGGTGGGAGTGCTGATAGAGAAGCAGCAAATCCTGAGTTTAAAGGAGAAAGGGAAAATTGGCTGCAGGGAAGTTTGGTCTCAGTAAAGACTTTGGGATTTCCCACACCCCTTCCACTCACACACACCATTTGATGGGTCTCAGAGGACAAGTCCTGTAATCTGTAATTCAGAAAACTAGCATGTGAAAAAGTAAAGAAGCTTTAGATTGTACATTAGAGCATTCGTGGTCTGGGATGATAAAACTGTCCGGTATTGTATGACATTAGCATTTGCCAGGACATAGCTGTATTTTAAACAGTTGCATCGTTAAATAGGAAATAATGCCAAAACTACAAGAAAATTGCTTGTTCTTTTGCTATCTCTGTATCATCCTTTGCAATGATTTAGCACACAGGCTTGGGGTCTCTCAAGGAGAGAACAGACTTTGACATTGTAAACCTGCCCTAGAAGTACAAAGGAAAAGTGATTTCAGAGAATTGCACCAGCTGCATTTTACTCAGGAAGAGTTTTGTTCAGCCTCTCCCCATCTAGGACTTCTGGGTGCATTGTGTATTTCATGCAGCAGAAGGATGGAGAATAAATACAGAGAACACTCCTGATATGAAGGAGAAAGATGACACATTAAAAAATGTATTTGCTGTGGGTGCTGCTGAACCTTATCTTGGTGCAAAGGATCTTGCTAGCTCTTTAACAGGAGATGAAGTAACTTTCTCTTCAAAGTAAAATCCATGTTTCAGCATCATTTGGGAGTTACAGACGACTTCAAATCATTACACCTTGTCCCTTAGCTCTGGTGTGTTTAGTAGCAAAATTTCCCAGTAAAGCCTAAGAGAATGAGTAAGAAAGTCTCTCTTAATGGCCGCTTTTCATTCTTTCTCAGAAGCCACTATTTATTATGGGGCAATCCAACAGGTGCTAAAAAAAAAAATCTGGGGCAATACTTCAAACCATGTGTGGAAAAAAAGGATCAGATTCAAGGCCATGTGCTGAAACTTGAAATATATGGCAGGTTTCAGAGTAACAGCTGTGTTAGTCTGTATTCGCAAAAAGAAAAGGGGTACTTGTGGCACGTTAGAGACTAACCAATTTATCTCTAAGGTGCCACAAGTACTCCTTTTCTTTTTGAAATATATGGACTCAGGAAGCTGTGAATTGAATGCTTTACTCTGTACTATTATTTATGAATGCTCCCCAAAACCTGCACCAAATCCTGGCAGAGCACTGTGTGTTTGCATCTCCCATAAAACGCAGGCAGAGCACAAGTAACACAAGGCAGATGTTTTCCACCAATTCTGCTTCACCCCAAAAAACCCAGAAAGGCCACTACATAGGACCGCAAAGAATGTGGCCAGATACAGGGACTGTGGAGCAAGGTGAGATCAGGGGGAAAGATATGCATGTTGGCTTGGCAAGCCCCTCTCATCATACCCCTAGCACAGATTATTCTTGCCAGCAGCATGTGTAATCCGTGAGAAGAAGAGGAGTCATAGGGTTGCAAGGGCAAAGGAGTGCAGAACGAGGCCATAGCAGACAAGATTGGAGTGATAAGGTCACTCCCCAGGTGCACCAGAACTGTACACAGCCTCCCCATGCCAGCTGGCACAATTTAGAGAAGCCTCAACTTTCTAGGATTGGTTATGCTGGCTGGGGGATTGCCAGCATGCTCTGGCTATGCCTTCTTCCGGCTCCTCTTCGTGCCGCAGGCACATCCTATATGTCAATGGGACAGAAGGAAGTAACAGATGAGAAGCCCATCTGAGGAAACTTTAAGATATCTTTGTGCCACTGGATCAGTGCAAAGGGTTCATAGTGTAAGCCAGGACCATACTCTTAACCGACACCCTAAATTAGATGATTTTGTTGGCCCAAGCAGTAGTGTATCTTATTACAGTTTCTAAAAATAAGATCAGAGTTTCATCATAGAAATGAGTGCTGGAAAAACCTCTTAGGTAATTCTGTCCATCTCCCAGTATGAAGTTTAGTGTGAAAGGAAAAGCCAAACAAGTATTTTTAGGCAGCCTTAGAATTTGAAACCAGACTCTCCAGTTTACCAGTCACCTTAGCCAACTAAGCCTTGGCACCACATTTGCCTCAGAAAAATGAAGGGTGGGGTTTTATTTGCAGGCTGACGGGAGTTTCTGAGCTGCCATTTTTCCAGATTGTGCAGGTATAAAGTTTAATTGGCTTGTGTGTGGGTGTGTTTCTTGAACTTATCTTGTATATTGGCAGCTAAACATTTATCAATCACTATATTCCAGACCCTGAACAGTCTGGTTACAGTGATATAAACAGGGCTAAGAAATCCTCAGCACAGACCTGAGAAAAGAGGGGCAGGAAGGGAGGGGAAATAAAGGATTGGGTAGAAAATAACAATAGGGAATATGATGAAAACTCTATTTTAAAGATATCATGAAAACCTGGCCACAAATACAATTTGTTAGAACAAAATCACCTTGTGCACCTGCTTATGTTATACCAATAAAATAAAAACCAGCAGGATCTTATTAAAGGGAAAAAGGCAAAATACCACATTTATTGTGAATACAGAAAGAATCATAGTAAGCAGTTAGTTATAGCTATAACATTCCATTCAATCTCATATTTATTCACACATTCATTCATACAAACACACACACACAGGTTCTGCAAGGTTGTTTCATAGTTACCAGCCTTAGAGTTGCTCATGCCAAGCCACTGGCCAGGTGGCCTGGACATGAGGGGGGAGCAGGGCCTTGTCAGATGCTCATCTGATGCTCCTGGAAGTTGGTTTGCAGAATCAGACCCCAAAGTTCTCACTTTTTAGAGTCTATTTTTATAGGAATTTCTTCCTATGCCAGTCTATGGGAATTGCTTCATCATGCTGTTGCTGAATCAATCAGCAGATAGCACATTCCTGACAGCTCCGTGCTGCTAGATGTTATCTTGTTCTTTGGTTCTCCCATTCTTGAGGCTGTTGGGTGGATTCCAGTCTGCCCTCTGGGGGTCCTCTGGTTATTTCCACTTGACGCCTTCTTCAGCCGATGGACACTGGATTCTTAGGCTGGCACCTCCCTGATCATTCAGTTATTATCCACACCAAGCATCCATCCACATACATCCTCTATCTCTATTTTAATCACAATTGTTAATACAACAAAAGGGCGGGGAGCCTCTGGGTGCTGTTCTGTTGTTAGAGTATTGCTTTGAGTCTCTCTCTGTGTGAATTGCTTTGAGAACAGACTCTGTCTTAGAATGTACTAACACAATTAGCAGCTTGCAAGTTTCACACATAGAGGGAGAGAAACAGTACCAAAAACCAAGAGACCTCTTAATTAGTAATACCCTGGAATTTAAACTATGGGGAATCAAACTCATTTGTGATTTTAATGCAGAACTTCTTTAATATGATGGAACACTTAATCATTCTTTATTAAGCTACCATTCCAGGGGGATAGAGATCAGGATAAAGCATTACAAAACAGTTTCTGTAGCATTTGTATTATTTAAGGTATATGTAAGAGTACACTGGGGGTGGAGGGGAGGGAGGGAAGGGGAGAGAGGAATTGGCAGTGTGGAATAGAAATGGGACACATGATTTTTGTAAGACTGTGCCAGACTGTTCCATCATTTCATAATTGCCTACTTTATTTCCCATGTTAATGGAGATAATGGACCTAATTCCATTGGTTGCAACTGAGTTACACCAGTGGAAAACTGGTGTAACACAGTTGTGAATCAGGCTCAAAATCTACTTATACAGCTTACGATGTTATTTGCAGGGTTCATCCTTAAGAAGTATAAGTAAATAGAGAAAAGAAAATTAACTTCTATGCAGCTAAATCATCTTTGGAAAGGTATCAAGGTCAGCTCTTGCTCATTAGTTTTTTTCTGCATTCGCACTGGAAGAACAAAGAGCAGCATTTATTTTATATTCCAAAGATTAACTGAAATGGAGGATGAAACACTGAAATTGAATTAGTAAATTATTAACCAATTTCTATGAAATAAGAAATAATCTATTACAGATTCCTCCCCCCTGAAGCCCCACTCCACTATACAGATTTATCTTATGAATTTGTTTTTGGGAAATAAGGTAGAAGGAATAAGGGGAAACAGACTAGAGGCAATCCATCAAGTCAGCTCCTAAGACATTAATAATGAAGCCCTTTGAATTTAGCAAATCTTCCAGATATCTCCCTTAACCGCTTTCTCACAAACTCTCCCAATGTTCCTGCTTTATCTAGTGGCCTCTTTTTAATTTTTGCCCCCACGTTATTAAAAATGCCCCCATTATAATCTCTTGTCACAGGAACATGCAGTACACTCAGATCGGTGGCAGGGGCTCCAAATGTTTTTATCAGCTTCGTACTGCTATTCTTGCTGTGCTTGGACATAAAAATTGATGGCGCTAAATGACGTTTCAGTGTTCAGATGCTCTTTGCCAAGTGTGATTTCACACCGTGAGAACACAAAAATCAACCAGATGGATTCAACAGCAAAACCCTAACCACTAATATTTCCTTATTCTATTTCCTGCAGAGTCCTTTTCCTTAAAAGAAAAATTATGGTCATTGTGTATGGTCAAAGTTGACAAGCCCACTTGATGTGATCACCACTGATATAAGCAAAAAGGAGCCTTCCCTCTGGTACCTTCTGGCTTGTTTAAGTCTGCTTCAACACAGAACAAATGTTATACATAAAGTTATTTAATAGGTGGGGCTGAATTCTGTCCTGGCAGGCGCAGTGATAAGGTGCAAAGATGTTGACTGGTGTGGTTTCTGCTGCAGGAAATCCTTCTAGCCAGGAAAAGATTCCTCACCATATTTTGGAAGGAGTGCATGGCACTCTTCCTATGAGCACAGTGTGCTTGGATGTGCTGCTGGATAGAGCTTGCTGCTGAGGGCAGTGTACATGCCGGGAAGTGTACATGCCCACCAGCTGGAGGGCTAGACAGGCATCCAGACCTGCAGACCACAACCCAGCATAGGCTCAGTTCACAGGCCTGCCTTCAAAGTACTAGGGAAGAGATTTTGCTCTGCTCTTTGTGCAGGAGCCAGAGGGTCTCTGTGTGCCTTTTCTCACTCCCCCTTTGCACTACAGCACCACAGAGGGCAGGATTTAGTTTATAGAGTTTACTTTCCTGATTTATAATTCTATATAAAGAAACACACTTACACATAAATAACATATCAAACCCAAAATGTATTAGAATTGTGAACTGCCCTGCAACCTTGGCAACAGGGAAGTAAAATTTTGCAAATGACTGAGTAAATTAACACCTACAAAGGTAGTGTAATCTGATCTATTGGGCTTTAGTCTGATCTCACTTTATACCAGTATAAATCAGGAGTAACCACACTGAAACCAATGGAATTACATCAGTGCATGAGAGGAATCCATCTCCCTGCTTTTTCTTTTACCACGCTTGCTAATCCCACCACAGCAAAGAAACTGAAAAATCTATATATGCGAACTTGATTGGCCAGGTTGTCTTATTGTGAAACCTACAGTATATCCCAATCTTATCAAAAAGAAAAGGAGTACTTGTAGCACCTTAGAGACTAACCAATTTATTTGAGCATGAGCTTTCGTGAGCTACAGCTCACTTCATCAGATGCATACCGTGGAAACTGCAGCAGACTTTATATATACACAGAGAATATGAAACAATACCTCCTCATTATGCATCTGATGAAGTGAGCTGTAGCTCACGAAAGCTCATGCTCAAATAAATTGGTTAGTCTCTAAGGTGCTACAAGTACTCCTTTTCTTTTTGCGAATACAGACTAACACGGCTGTTACTCTGAAACCAATCTTATCAAAATCACTCAAGCGTGATGCCTTTCCCTGTCTCTGATAAGAGAGAGGAAGTGCTGCCAATTGTACAGAAACTATGAGACAGAGAAATAATATTCCACAATAGAAAAAAAAATATGCAAACTCAGTGGAGAGCAAGGCGTTTAAATTAAAGATGCCTATAATATCCAAATAATGTGGCTGCAACATGGGAGATGGATGCAAACCAGAGTTGGGAAATGAAAGCTCCGAAAGCAGGCTCTCAATTACAATTCTGGGAGTGGTGAATACAGCAAAATCTTTAAAATAATGCTGTTCCACACCAATAATCCTACCTTATTCGTGGGCCTGATCCAAAGCATATTGAAATGAGTGGAAAGGTTCTCACTGACTTCAGTAATCTGTGGATCAGGCCCCAAGAGTCTAAATAAAAGGAAAACCAATGAAATACTATGTAAATAAATTAATCAAAACTGCAATTATTCAGTGTTGTCTGCTGTTTCCTAGACTGAAGGTTACATATCACTCACTGCATTGTGTGGCACTGTGTAGGAAAGGGCTTGTATGACTGCTGTGCTCCTGGAACTCTCAAAAAATCTGATGTGGATCTTGTGAGGTTATCCTACTCAGCAAATATTTTAAATAAATAAATGTGGCAGGGCTTGGAAGGAATGTATTAGTTCACTTCTATGTTATTCATAAAATCCTGACTTTCCCTTCAAGCCAAGTTCTAGGAAAATTGCAAAATTCCATTTCAATCTTATCGGTTTTCCAAAAATAACATCTTAAACATATGCCGCTTGGAACAATCTGCCACCCTAAAGATTTATTTTAAGGGAAGGAACACCTAGAACTAAATAAACTCTGAGATTTGAAATTTAAATCTCAGCTTTGAGAAGAACATAAGACTCCACATAGATAATTATGTGCAAATCTGGTTAACAGCAAGTTAAAAAGAATCTATCTGTGCCCTCCTGAATACGCATACCCTTGGGAAGAAAGAACCATTGATATCCATTGCTCAATATCATTTTTTCATCCACAGTTTCGCAGACAAACTCTTCAAGGGCATGCTATCATTGTCACCCGAAGCCAGGAAGAAGTACAATTTTACTGACATCCTGGGACACCGAATACTGAGTTAGAAAGGAATGCTGTACTGATATTCTTTAAATATTTACAAGTGACTGGCTTCTTACTTGCACACTTGCCTTTGGATGGTAAATGGCTTATTGAACTCAGTCCTGTATATTCTTTTCTGATTTATAGTGTTCAAAAAGGAAGTAAAAAATCCCCATATAGGATCTAGTTTCCTTTTATTATATTATTATTTGTATTGTAATGGCAGACAGGAGCCCTGTCAGTTCCACCATCACCTGCAGTTCTCAAACTGTGATCTCTGGGCCTCTGGTGGTCTGCAGAAGACTGCTGTTGGTCTATGTAACGCCAGCTGACCCTTCCCCCTTATTTCCAGCTGCTTCTACGGGCATCCAGGATCAGGTGTCATTGCAAAGAAAAGATGGTAGGCCTGAAAAAGAACCAGGAAGAGAAACTAGTCTCACTGGACTCTGCTGCAGAGGAGAAGGAGAGAAATCAGGAGCTGCCACTCACTGCTGGAAGATGATTGTCCAGGAGAACAGGGGAGAGGGGAAGTGAGACAATTGGACTGTAAGACCTAGCAAAGATGGTGAGAAAAGGACCAGCTAGCTGGGCACATCCAGAGGTGGTCCATGAGAAAATCTTTCTATAAAAATTTAGTTCATGCTATAAATATTTTTCAGAGCCTCTAGCCTAGGCTGAGAAAAAAGGATTATAGCTTCAAGGAGCCCTTGCAAAGTCCAGAATCACCAACCTATTTATTGTTTTATATAGTAGGATGCCTTTTGTGTTGGTTACTGACCTTTTGTGGAAACTAAATATCAAATAGATATCTAATGTCAAGTTTGGATAATGGTTGAGAATGAGGTGCCTATTCTATGCCTCTATCTGCCAGGAAAAATAATTTAGTCTTACACTGGTTGTTCCTTGAGAGTACAACGTCAGGGATCTGTAAAATTCTGAGAGCTTCTATTATTTTCTTTTGAAAAGCTCTGTAATAATGAGGCAGTCTAAAGAGAGAAACTGTCAAAGTTGAAGACCATTAAATCTTGAACTCTAGTCAAGCCACAAAGTGACCTTGCCCTGAAAACTTCTCCTGATCTCTCTCTTTTCAAGAAGAATCTTTGTCAGCAGAGAAGGCAGAGTAGGTTGAAAGAGTCAGCTGAAATCCTCAGTAAATGCATCCTTTGAGAAGGAAGGAGATGTGATTTTTTTCTCATTCAGAAACTTGAGAAATTGAAAAAGAAGAGAAACACCTACATTCTTGACCAGAAAGTATAACCTAGAACCACTGTCCTATCAAAATAAGAAAACTTTCTAGTGTTGCTGTTTGATCCAGAGAGAAACCTAATGAAACACCACAGTGCATTAGAAGGTAAGCACAGGACACATAAATGCTCTCTTACTGCTCAGTTGCCAGTCTTAGGCCTAGTCTACACAAGAAAAGGTTTGTAGGTATAGCTGTACTGGCAAACCCCACTAATGTAGACACAGCTTTATCCTGACAAAAGAGTGCTTTTGCTGGCACAGCTTATACCAGCTCCCCGAGCGAAAGAAACTATACTGGCAAAATCACCTTTTTGCTGGTATAACTGTGTCTCCACTAGGGTTTTGCTAATATAGAAATGTCATTAAAAAAAACACCCCTAACCAACATTATAATACCAGCAAAAGTTTCTAGTGTAGACCTGACCTTGGAGTGATACCATCACCACTGGCCAATCCCAGAGCCATTTGTGCCAAATCAAAGAGCATGGGTGGACTTCAATGTCCAGCTGTAACTTCCTTCAACTTTTCAGAAGAGAGACAAAAGCAGTGGGTTCTCTGAAAAATTTGACCCACTGCATCCTGGAAGTCCAGTTGCCTGAGCTGACATTGGCCCAGGCCTCTCACCTCTTCAAGGGCTTTTGCAACCTGAGCTGCCATTGTACTGGGAATCCTGTCACCTGAGCTGTCATAATCACACTACTCCAGTGATTCCCACCATCAGACCTGCTTCAGCCTCAGGGTCCTGACACTGTGGCCCAGGAATGGTATGTATTTTTCTGAGCCTGGAAAAGCAGGGCTGCTAAAGAGATGAACAAATGGGTAGTAGTACCTGTAAACTTTCTGTACCTGTCTGAGAGGAGACAGGAACAGCACCCAGAGAAGGAAGCACAACCAGCCCAGAGCTAGAAGAGAAGAAACCAAAGTGCCTAGAGCATAGCTGGGCAAGGAGCACATTTAGAACAAGCCCGTGCAACCAGCAGAGACAGAGATGGGGGAAACAGAGCCAGCCACCCTAAAGAGAAGGGTCATCCTAGCTGGGAGAAGCCCCCAGAAAGCTCAAAGAACACTCAGGGAAAGGAGGCAACAAAGTCTGAGAAATACCAAATCCAACCAGTCCAAATAGGGAATGGCAGTCGGGTCATTCTGAGGTTATAGGTGGAGCCTAGAATAGCACTGTCACCTACTGCTTTCAATTTGACCCCTGGTGAATATCAGTTTCTCCATTTTACATGCAGGAAAACTGACGAACAGAGAAATGAAGTGACTTAACAGTGGGAGAGCTACGAAAAGAACAGTATGTCTCTCAGTCCTGTGCCCTATCTGCTGTCTATAGATCTGGCAGGTTGATGGCGCATTGGAGCATTGCATCTTCAGGGTGATAAAGTAAAACATAATGCTTTCAACAGAGTGAACCTGCTGGGCTCATCAGAGACTTCTGGAAACCTCTGACAATGCTGTAGGGTTGAATTGAACTCAGAATTCTTGGTCCTTCAGTTACCAAAGTGGACCAGGATATGTTTCAGGAGGAACTCTATGAAAGGAGGAACTTCCAGGTAGATCATTCTCCAGTTCTCTGCTTATGCTGATGGGATGAAATTCTGACCACACTGAAGTCAATGGGAGTTTGGCTAAAACTTCATTGGGACCAGAGTTTTACCCAAGGCATCTGGTGTCTCTCTGCTGAGATTACAGTCTCTCAACTCACGCTGTAGATGCATCCTTTTAGCCAGATCTCCTGATTGCCATCAGGACTAAACCCAGGACTAAACTAAGCCTTAAACCCAGAGAAAGTGGCCACTTGGCACTCATGCTTTGGGAGCCCTACAATGACACATCAACTTTTCAGTTCATCAACTAGCTCAGTCTGAGCTGTGGCAGTAGGATAAGAGGAAAGGGAACAACTCATTACCAACCCCTCTCTGCTACAGAAAAGGAGGAAACTCCAATGCTCCATAGAGAGAATCTCACTGCCAAGGAAATTACTGTAAATAGAGATGGGATGCATAAGTAATTAAGGGAAGGTAGCTGTGGGCAGGAACCCCAATGTAAGCATGTAAGGTCCCCACCCCCACCTCAAGGAACTCAGTGCTTACATTTTCTCTGTGTAAGCTTCTAATTTGAATATAGTTGCTTCCCTTCTGGACCCTATACAGAGTTTCAGCCTAACTTATTTAGAATAAGGATCCTGCCATATGTCTTTAAATTGTCTGATTTATCTTCACTGTCTAGCCCCATTGGTTTTCAAACTTTTTGTATTGGTGATTCCTTTTCACACATCAAGCCTCAGAGTGTGACCCCCCTTTATAAATTAAAAATGGGGGGGTGTAATGTAATTTAATGGGGGCTCTGGGCTGCCAGCCCCATGGAGCTGATAGCTTGCAACTTCTCTGTAACCATCTTGCAGCCCCCTGAGAGGTCACGACCCCCAGTTTGAGAACCCCTGGTCTAGCCTCATATTTTAGGGTCAGACCCAAAGGACACAATGGAGTAGGACAGGCTTATGTGACATACCACCGCTTTGCTAGTTCCCTTGCTTCTCACCTGAAGGTGCGATTTTAGCAGCCAAGTGAAATTAACTAGATCTAGGGATCCAAGCTGATGACAACAGGAAGAGGGCAAAATTCATTCCTTTCCCCCTGTCCACCTGATGCAAAGCCCACTGACGTTACTCCTGTTCAGGGTTTTGTCTCAGACAAATGGCACGCAGGGGCCCTAACTCTTAACCTGCCAAGACCCAAATATGGGACACCACTTGTGACAAAGACTCAAAATGAGGGACACAAACCAATGAAACATATAGGAAATTTGAAATGGTGTGGGAATCCTTCTTTTTAGTGTAAACAACTTTTTCTGTCACCTCGGTTTCATGATTCTTTATTTCTGATGTAAATAATTTTCAACAATAAAAGTGAGTGGACTCCAAATTTGTTAGGCACATAGGTAACTTTGGGACTAACATGCAGGCTCCATCTTGCTAGGCCCAGGGCAAACTCATAACATAGGTCCCCATCCCACCCCGCCCCACCCCACCCAGACACATTAATTAATGAAAGATACATAAAAATACATATAAATGTATTTTATTTCTGAAATAGCATAGATAGGCCACTTTATCACTTTACAACTTTACTTTCTTCGTCTTTTTCATTACAAAATCATGAATTACCTCACTAAATTCAAATTTTCTTGCAAGTTCACACTCCTTGGAGAAAAAGATGACATACGTGTTCCTGTTCCATAGTAGATCGTCTGCAGTTTTTGTTGCGTGCCAGCTTGCTGAAACTTCTTTTGGCTTCGGCCACAGTCACTGGCAACATGCAAAAAATGTGTAGTGCTATGCATGCATCACTGAAAATTAGTTATAGTTTTTTGTTGTAAATCTCTAAATAAGATTGTTTAGAACTGAATGGAATGTAAAACAAATGTCATTTATTGCTGTGAATTGGCACTCCAACTCTCAGATAACATTGTCCAAAGTTGCACAGGATACATTCCTTCTGAATAAAAACACTGTTTCATCTTCAGAGGTGACAAAACATGCTTCCTCAAGTGTCTCCTCATGAAATCTTTTCCCATTTCCTACCTCTCTTCTGTGATAATTGTAGCAAAATTCCCATACCTACCACCACAAGGCACACTTCCAATAGAATTTTGGGCCACTGATCTTGAAGTTGCTTTAATTCTTCCATAATATCAGCAAAGAGAGCTGACTCTGCATCTAGAGAGATTCCTCAGGCTTGTAAAATCTTATTTCTCTCCTCAATACTTGAAAGAGCTTTACCCCAGAAGCTAGCCAACCAAAGGCATGAAAATGAGCCACAGTACTTGTTTTGGTGCTTCCACTTCTGATTTAACTTTGAATTCAAAAGTGCATTCCAATGCTTCCTGAATACCGGGACAGCACATCAGCACATGCACTTCAGCATGTGTCTGAGTGAGAATGGAGGGAACAGGTTATCTAATTTGTTACAATCTTCTACCTCACAGGACTAGCATTGAAAAACACAAGAAATTGCTGCACCCAACCAAAATATTGTTTCAGTACACGCAGTTGCAGTATTAACGTCTGTGAGATTAAGTGAATGTGACGCGCAAGGAGAACACACAGCATGTTTATTTTTGGACATAATGCAGGCCTGAACGCCTTTTAATTTTCCTGACATATTAGATCTATTATCAAATCCTTGACCTCTACAGTCATCAAGTGAAATTTTATGGTGCTTCACACTGGGAATTAGCATTTCGCCTGTCTGTTCGCCATCTTTTTGATCAAAGTTGATGAACTTGAGAAATCTTTCTTAAATGTTAAATGCATCACTACAAACATGAATATCAACACATTTTGTTCATGGTGAGAGGCATCGGGGTAGCATCACATATGACAGAATAATAGATGGCTTTTTCTCCCTCTCTTTGCAAGAATGGCATTCTCCATGCTTTTACCACATAATTCAATACATTCTTTCTAACTCCCACAAGAGGTAATGTGCCTATCTTTGCAGTATTCTACCTTCTATCTGCTTCTGTTTGACTTTAACGAAATGGTCACAAATTATGCTATCATAATGAGTTAGTAACTCAAGAGTTTCAAAAAGGTTGCCATTGCGTGGATCACCAATATCTCCTTGGAATGCTAAGCCTCCTGAAGCAAGAAGTAAGGTAACAGTAGGCATTTTTTTCAATATTGCTCTCTATCTTGCAGGTTCCGTTAATATTTGGTTTTGAATCTCACTGTCTACTCCCCATCCATCTGACAGTGACTGCTCTAATTCCTTCCACTGTCAGTAGCAGGTTTTATGTTCTATGCTGTTTTCATGTTCAGGAAATTTATTATATAGTTTGCACCATTTTTTCACACTTGGTGAATACTCGTAACTATTTGTCAGTGTACTGCATTGTTTTTGTTTGTCTTTCCCTTCAGAAAATAGCCGACATAGAAAGCAGCATGGTGCTTTGTTCGTAACACTCCAAACAAGCCAGTTTCTTGGAGTCTTTTCTCTGTTGTTGGACATCTGACATTTGAGAAGAAATTCAGGAAAATTATGTCCATGAACATCTTTTGTCATTGACTTCCCTAGCTTCTACATTCCTTCAAAATTCAGTATTCCAGACAGAATATTTTTTTGTTACAGAATTTGTAACGTGTTTAGGCCACAATCCTGGATCTTTTAAAAAGCATGAATCAGCAAGTAATGTAGCACAACTCTCTCCTGCTTCTTGCTAACCTTCCTCTGAGTCTGGTGGTGCTGGTGGTGATATTAGTGTGGACTGTCTTTGAAGTTATTAGATTGGAATCACATGATTAATCTGACTGTTTTTCTTCATCAACGTCCACAGTCTCCATATTGAAATCACCTTCCTCTTGTTTTCTTGTTCATCCAGTTCCCCAGTTTGTGCATTGCTTGAGCCAGACTATTGGGAGGCCTTGTCTGTCTAGAAAAATTGGTGGATTGACTGGCATCCTTTTGCTTCCTTTTCCCCCTTTCTTTAAGCTCCTGATGTTTCTGGCTGCCTGATTTGAATTTGTAGCCAGACATGGCAGTATGGCACATATATTAATTATACTTCAGTGACAAATGTCCTCTTGGCATCCTGGAGGTACTGTCCCCTGTCCCTAGAATCTGGTCTCAGCCCTTCTAGGCACCCTGGAGGACCAGCTCACTGTTTGGAATGTTGCTTCTGTTCTAACACTGCTTCTGGTTGGCTTAGGTAAGTCTTGCAAGATCTTGCGAGATCAGATGGCACACAGATAGATGGGTACAAACATGCTCACCGAGATGGTATAAAATAACATTCAAACTCAGAAGTCCACAATTTTTATCCCCTGGTGATGGGCTTGTGGCCTTCTGGCTGGGCCCCTTGGACTGGGCTATGGTAAATTGTACCCCTTCTCCCTCCCCCCTTTACTTGCCTTCTAACATAAGTGGCATCCCTTAAAATGAGGGGCAGTTGAGCAGTAATACAGAGTTCTCTCCAAATTGTCAATGGCAAGAAGAGAAAAAAGATGAAAGGGGAAAAGGGAGGGGGGAGAATACAGAGATATAGGAAAATATGGGGATTGGGAGGAGAGAGACAAAGCCCTGGTCTACACTAGGAATTGAGTTTGAATTTAGCAGCGTTAAATCGATTTAACCCTGCACCCATCCACACGACGAAGCCCTTTTTTTCGACTTACAGGGCTCTTAAAATCAATTTCCTTACTCCACCCCTGACCAGGGGATTAGCGCTGAAATCGGCCTTGCTGGGTCGAATTTGGGGTACTGTGGACACAATTAGACGGTATTGCCTCCGGGAGCTATCCCAGAGTGCTCCATTGTGACCGCTCTGGACAGCAGTCTCAACTCAGATGCACTGGCCAGGTAGAAAGGAAAAGGCCCACGAACTTTTGAATTTCAGTTTCCTGTTTGGCTAGTATGGCAAGCTGCAGGTGAGTGCAGAGCTCATCAGCAGAAGTGACCATGATGGAGTCCCAGAATCGCAAAAGAGCTCCAGCATGGACTGAACGGGAGGTACGGGATCTGATCGCTGTTTGGGGAGAGGAATCTGTGCTATCAGAACTACGTTCCAGTTTTCAAAATGCCAAAACATTTCTCAAAATCTCCCACGGTATGAAGGACAGAGGTCATAACAGGGCCCGAAGCAGTGCTGTGTGAAACTTAAGGAGCTTAGGCAAGTCTACCAGAAAACCAGAGAGGCAAACGGCCACTCTGGGTCAGAGCCCAAAACATGCTGCTTCTATGATGAGCTGCATGCCATTTTAGGGGGTTCAGCCACCACTACCCCAGCTGTGTTGTTTGACTCCTTCAGTGGAGATGGAGGCAACATGGAAGCAGGCTTTGGGGACGAGGAAGATGATGATGATGAGGTTGTAGATAGCTCACAGCAAGTAAGCGGAGAAACCGGTTTTCCCGACAGCCAAGAACTGTTTCTCATCCTGGACCTGGAGCCAGTATCCCCCGAACCCACCCAAGGCTGCCTCCCGGACCTGCCAGGTGGAAAAGGGACCTCTGGTGAGTTTACCTTTTAAAATAGTATACATGGTTTAAAAGCAAGCATGTTTAATGATTAATTTGCCCTGGCATTTGCGGCTCTCCTGGATGTACTCCCAAAGCCTTTGCAAAAGGTTTCTGGGGAGGGCAGCCTTATTCCATCCACCATGGAAGGACACCTTACCACTCCAGCCAGTAGCACATACTCGGGAATCATTGTAGAACAAAGCATTGCAGTGTATGTTTGCTGGCATTCAAACAACATCCGTTCTTTATCTCTCTGTGTTATCCTCAGGAGAGTGATATCATTCATGGTCACCTGGTTGAAATAGGGTGCTTTTCTTAAGGGGACATTCAGAGGTGCCCGTTCCTGCTGGGCTGGGCTGCTTGCCTGTGGCTGAACAGAAATGTTCCCCGCTGTTAGCCACGGGGAGGGGGGAGGGGCTAGCCACATGCTGTGGGGAGGCAAAATGCGACCTTGGAACAAAAGCACATGTGCTATGTATGTAATGTTAACAGCAAAGTTTACCGTGAAAGAGTGTACCCATTGTTCTATAAAATGTGTCTTTTATAGAAGGAGGGTGGTTAGCTTACAGGGAAGTAGCGTGAACCAAGGGGCGGGGGGTTTAATCAAGGAGAAACAAACAGAACTTTCACACCGTAGCCTGGCCAGTCATGAAACTGATTTTCAAAGTTTCTCTGATGTGCACCGCGCCCTCCTGTGCTCTTCTAACCGCCCTAGTGTCTGGCTGTGCGTAACCAGCAGCCAGGCGATTTGCCTCAACCACCCACCCCGCCATAAACGTCTCACCCTTACTCTCACAGATATTGTGGAGCGCACAGCAAGCAGTAATAACAGTGAGAATATTGGTTTTGCTGAGGTCTAACCAAGTCAGTAAACTGCACCAGCGCCCTTTTAAATGTCCCAATGCACATTCTACCACCATTCTGCACTTGCTCAGCCTGTAGCTGAACAGCTCCTGACTACTGTCCAGGCTGCCTTTGTATGGCTTCATGAGCCATGGCATTAAGGGGTAGGCTGGGTCCCCAAGGATAACTATAGGCATTTGAACATCCCCAATGGTTATTTTCTGGTCTGGGAATAAAGTCTCTTCCTGGAGCTTTTGAAACAGACCAGAGTTCCTGAAGATGCGAGTGTCATGTACCTTTCCCAGCCATCCCATGTTAATGTTGGTGAAATGTCCCTTGTGATCCACTAGTGCTTGCAGCACTATTGAAAAGTACCCCTTGTGGTTTATACACTCGCTAGCTTGGTGGTCTGGTGCCAAGATAGGGATATGGGTTCCGTCTATGGCCCCACCACAGTTAGGGAATCCCATTGCAGCAAAGCCATCCACTATGACCAGCACATTTCCCAGGGTCACTACCCTTGATATCAGCAGATCTTTGATTGTTTTGGCTACTTGCATCACAGCAACCCCCACAGTAGATTGGCCCACTCCAAATTGATTCCCGACTGACCGGTAGCTGTCTGGCGTTGCAAGCTTCCACAGAGCTATTGCCACTCGCTTCTCAACTGTGAGGGCTGCTCTCATCTTGGCTGCTCTCATCTCACCTCAGGGCCGGAGAAAGCAAGTCACAAAGTTCCATGAAAGTGCCCTTACGCATATGAAAGTTTCATACCCACTGACGTCGCCTACTCATCCAGTTTCGCTTTGCCAGGTTCTGGTGCTGCATATACTGCTGGATAATGCGTGTGGTGTTTAATGTGCTCCTAATTGCCAAAGTGATCTGAGCGGGCTCCATGCTTGCCGTGGTATGGCGTCTGCACAGAAAAAAGGCGTGGAACGATTGTCTGCCGTTGCCCTGACAGAGAGAGGGGCAACTGATGCCATGGCTTACAGGGTTGGCTTACAGGGAATTAAAATCAACAAAGGGGGTGGTTTTGCGAGAAACTGAATAGCCCCCTCAAGGATAGAACTCAAAACTTCAAGGATAGAACTCAAAACTGGGTTTAGCAGGCCGTTGATTTCACGGAGGGAGGGAGGAGAAAATGAATACAAAACAAATCTGGTCTATTTCTTGTTTTGAGCCACTTCATCTATCTTTATACATCTTGCTGGCAGCAGACTGTACAGTACGACCGCTAGCCATCGTTATCTCCTGGGTGCTCGGCAGAAGACGGTGCAGTATGACTGCTGGCCATCATCTTCTGCTGGCTGCAGATTAAAAGACAGTGCACTGCCCGTAGGACTCAATCGCCATGAGACGAAACTTAAAAGGGAAATGACCTGGCTGAGTCACTCCCACGTTTGCCCCTGACCTCATCGAGGTCGATTAAAAGAGCACCCAGGACTACGTCGACGACGGCTACCAGTCATACTGCACTGTCTGCTGCCAAAAGGCAATAAACTGCTGCTGTGTAGCAATGCAGTACCGCATCTGCCAGCACCCAGGAGACATACGGTGATGGTTAGCTGAGCGGGCTCCATGCTTGCCATGGTATGGCATCTGTACAGGTAACTCAAGAAAAAAGGCGCAAAACGATTGTCTGCCCTTACTTTCACAGAAGGAGGGAGGGAAGGGGGGCCTGATAATATGTACCCAGAACCGCGACAATGTTTTAGCCCCATCAGGCACTGGGATTTCTACCCAGAATTCAAATGGGCAGCGGAGACTGCGGGAACTGTGGGATAGCTACCCACAGTGCAATGCTCCGGAAGTCGACGGTTGCCTTGGTACTGTGGACACACTCCGCCGACTTCATGCACTTAGAGCATTTGTGTGGGGACACACACAATTGACTGTATAAAAACGCTTTCTACAAAAACGACTTCAATGAATTTGACCTAATTTCGTCGTGTAGACATACCCAAAGAGAAAAGATGGCTCTGACTATTGTATCCCCTCTGAGTCAATAACTATTGGGTAGAGATGGTAAGTGCTAAATTCCACCACATGGCCCCAGTCATATGACACTGATTGGTTACAAAAAGTTTTATCTCTGCTACATGGGTGGCGTTAGTATTCACAGGCAACTGTGATTTCAGCTGGCCCAAATGCTGCTCTTGCTGAGTAAAGTCCTCAAAGAACCTACTAAGGAAGTGGAGGATTTTCCATATCTAGCCAACCCTTTATTTATTAATTTAACATTTTGATTACAAGTAAGTCCTTGTTAAAAGAACTGTCAGTGACAAGCTAGTTCATCTCCAGGTCAACTGCTCCTGTATGACGTAAAAACCTCTGGAGAATATAAACTGTCCATGAATAAATGTATATTGGAAATTAAAAGAAGGTTTTTAACCATCAGAGGAGTGAGGTTCCAGTAGGAATAGTGGGGGGAACAAACTAATTAGTATTAAGATAGAGATAGATACATTTATGAGTGGGATTGTTTAATGGGGTAGCCTGTGGTGATGCAGGGGGGAGAGCGGCCCAGGGAGTCCCTTCTGGTTCATGTCTTATGTTCCTAAAATTTCATGTTTCAGGGCTTCAGCTGGTCACCTGTAGGGGTAAGGAAGGAATACATTTTCCCCCAATATATTCTGGATTTTTTTTTTATGGCCATGGCCATGGATGGGTTGGGCTGATGCTCCGAGGTGGTACTGAGAATTCTTCTTCCCAGGTGCTCGACTGGCGAGTCTGGTTCACGTGCACAGGGACAAACTAATTCAAGGTCAGGAACAAATTTTCCCCAGATCATGTTTGCCATGTCCTTAGGGGGTTTTTCACCTTCCTCTGTAGGATGGGGTACAGGTCAGTTGCTAGGATCTCACATAATCAATTCCCTGCCATTGCAGAGGCCTTGAGCACTAGACCTTTTTGTTCTCTGGCTGTGGCACACAACAGTTTAGTGTCCTGAGGGCTATAGTATTTTGGTCTCATTCTGGTTGTTGGGCTTAGTGTGGATGTGGTGGAGTTGTGTTTAGTTCCCTGCAATGTGCAGGAAGTCAGACTAGATGATCTGATAGTCCCTCTGGCCTTAAACTCTATGACTCTACAACTATCAGGGAAAATTCAACTTTTCTTTATGTTGGGGCTTCAAAGAGGCAGGATTCCTGCCAAAGTGACTATAGGTCTGATAGTTAGGGTTGAGTGAAGAAAACAGCTGGACGATGGAATTTATGAGATGCATGTGTCATAAACTGGCTGTTAGAGAGGACTGAACCTGAGACATTCATCACCAAAAGCACAGATCACTTATCCCTTGAGCTAAAAGAAGAGTTACTTCAGCTGTCCCATAGCTTTGAACTATGGAACTGAAGGGGCCAGCCACTAGAGGGTGACATGACCACATGCACAGTCCTGTATTACAAGCCCTCCCTGTTAGATATTATCATATGCTATCCCTGTTAGATGTGTTTATAGTGAGAGTCTGAAATACAGGAGTAAAAACTTCCATCTGGAGAGCCATTTTGGAGGGAATCATGGATTCAGACACAGTGGAGAACATCTTTAGTTCAGGACGCTCTTTAGCTTTTGGTACTGAAATTCCAGAGTTCATTCCCCAGGACCGCCATGGTGAGTGTCTTTGTATGCAGCTGTAATGTGTTACACAGGGTCATGATTAAAACATGAGACTGGAAGCCTATTTTTAGAAGTACTGAACACCCAAACTCAATAAGAAGTCAATAGAGATGCAAGTGTTGAGCATCCCTAAAAATTCTGGGAGACTAGACAACTTTTCCTCTGATTCACAAAGCATAAATTGGTGGTAATAATCATACGTACTGTACTTTGCAGGTGTGTTGCACAGCTGGACTCATTTACGTTTGTAAAACGCTTTGAGATCCTCAGTTGCAAGGAGTGATAGAAATGCAAAGTACTATGAATTATTATGATGCACAGTGGTGATATTGCAAAAAGAAAAGGAGTACTTGTGGCACCCTAGAGACTAACCAATTTATTTGAGCATAAGTGGTGATATTCTTTGTTTGCCCAGCCAGTAGACTATATTACACAGTTTGCTGTCTGGTCTCTTGATATACTTTTGGAAACTGAAGGCACTGAGCCACATTCAGCCCTGGTGTTAACCCGTTGAAGTCAATGGAGGTAACAACAGGAATGGATTTGGTGCAGCATTTCCATTGAGATCTATGCCTTGGCCCATAGAAACGTGACTGACTGTGCTGGCTTCTGATCAGGTGAAAAGTACGGTGGGTCACTGTTGTAGTCAGATGTCACTGTTTTCTTTGCGGCGGTGCCAAAAGATCAACTGCAACGGTTTTGCAGGAGCAGAAGAAGGCGGGGGGGGTGGGGGAGGGAAGGCCATTGAAGATGCAGCACAATCTAGCCCAACTTTATTTAATGCGGCGCCTTCCATGCCCATTAGGCTCCCCAGCTGGTGGACTTCACCACTGCGGATTCCTGCTCCATTCCCCCATCCAACCTGCCTTCCCCTTCCCGGAGCTGGCCAGCCGGAGCCCAGCCCGCGGCCGTCTCCCCGCAGGAGCGGCGGCTGCTGACATCACAAGCGGCCCTTCCTTTTGTGTGTTCCTGAGCGCACGGGGGCCTGCGTGGGGACAATGGAATCCTGAACTCGGGGCGCGGGCCAGTGGGAAGCTGCTGCTGAGGATGAGTCAAGGCTGAGCCCGGGGCGGGGAGGGGAGAAGCTGCTGCTGCTGCTGCTGCTGCTTGAGGGCTGGAACAGGTGAGAGACGGGGAGGAAGCTGCTGCCGCGGCTGCTCTTGGACTGAGCCAGGTGAGAAGTAGTTGTTGCTCCTGAGGGGGGAGGGAGCTGTTTTGGGGCCGGGCGAGCCAGGGGCGGGAATGGGCAGGAGCCCGGCTCAGCCTTCGGGCAGCCCCCTAGGACCGGGGCAGGGAGCTGAGCCTCGGAGCCTCTTTATTCCGCCGTCCCCCCCCCCGGGCAGGGCACTCGGCGGAGGAGCCTCCATCTGCGGCCCCCCGAGGCTGGGGCTCCCGCGCCGCCTGTCCCCTGGGGGCGAGTGCGGCCGTTTCCCCCCAGCCCCGGCTCGCCGAGGGGCCGGGGAGGAGCGGGGCAGCCATTGCATGGGTAAGAGTTGCTGTTGCAGCACTTCCGCTTCTCTCCCAGCAAGAGACACGAGTGGCCAGGCCCAGCCGCGCCGCGGAGGAGCCGCCAGACACAAAGGGAGAGGTACGGAGCGGGGCCCCTCTCCCCGCAGGGCACCCCCCGGCCAGGCCAGGGCCGGCGGCCCGCGCGGCGCGACCACGGGCAGGGGCCCGGGGCCCCGCAGGTATCGCCCCCTCCCCGCAGGGCCCGCACTGGGGGGGGGGGGGCAATTCTCCCTATCGGGGAGCGGAGCAGCTCTCTCCTGGAGGTGTGCCCCGTGCACGTACTCCTTTCTCTCCCCCCCCCGGCTCCGCTCCCCTTCCCATCCCTCCCAGATTCCCCCGGCTCTGCTCCCCACCATCACCCCCCTCCCCCGGCTCTGCTTCCTCTCTCCTGGGGACCGCTGTCTCCCCCGCACCCCCGCGGGGACCGCCGCCCCTCCATCCCTTCCCCCCCGCCCCTGTGGGCACTACTAACTTCCCCTCCCTTGCCCCAGCAGGCCCCGATTTCCACCCTCCTACCTTCTTTGCCTTCTGTGGGCATTGATCTCTCACCTATACCTAGGCATTGGTGCCCCCCTCCCTCTCCCTCTCCCATCACCCCCCTCACCCCCTGTAGGCACTGATCTCCCCCCATACACCCTGCCTGTCCCTCACCCACTGCAGGCACTCCTCTCCCCCCCACATCTGCCTCTTACCCCCTGCAGGCCGTCATGTTCTCCCTCCCTCCCCCACACACACCCTGCCTGTCCCTCACCCCCTGCAGGCACTCATATCCCCCACACACCTGTCCCTTACCCTCTGCAGGCATTGGTCTCTCTCCCCCCCCCATGCCTGTCCCTAACCTCCTGCAGGCACTGATCTCCCCCCACACCTGTTCCTCCCCCCCCTCCCCCACAGGCTCTGATATCTCTCTCCCTACCCCCCTTGCCTGTCCCTCACCCCGTTGCAGGCACTGATCTCCTTCCCACAAACACTCTGCTTGCTTGTCCCTCACCTTCCCAGACACTTATTCTCCCCTTATAGCCAATGTCTCCCCACTCCTGTTGCAGACATTGATTCTGCTGCTTTTCCTTTCCTTTTCCTCCATGTGCCTTTGAGTGTGCAGAGGGGACGGGAGGCATCCTATTTATATCCCATGCGCTGGGGCTGGATAACTGGGGGGTGAGGATGACTGGCTTCTTGTGTGTAGTTTGGGTGAGATTAGAAGGAATTACTTGCAGCTCCTCTGATCTTTGCAGCCTCCTTCTTCCCAGTCCCTGTTCACTCAGCCTCCACCCCCCCCCCATTTCTGTTCTTATTGAAAGAAGACATTCAAGTCCCTCCCCTCCCCCAGTGTTACTGGTGCAGGGAGAAGCTGCTGCTCCTTCTGCTGAGACCATTTCTGTTCAGCGTGCCTGTCTGTGAAGGCCAGAAGGGAGGGAGAGAGAGAGGAGGCCCTCTCTAAAGAGAGTGCGACCCAAACACCCTTTGCCTATGAGACTGTCGTGAGTTCCTTTCCCTGTGCATGCGTTCATTGTTTATTCCCCACATCCTGCGCTGTCTCCTCTCCAGGTCTGGGTTGAGTGGTGGGGGGGGGTCGCTATGTCGGATGACGATTCGAGGGCCAGCACCAGCTCCTCCTCATCTTCATCCTCCAACCAGCAGACAGAGAAAGAGACAAACACCCCTAAGAAGAAGGAAAGCAAAGTCAGCATGAGTAAAAACTCCAAGCTCCTCTCCACCAGCGCCAAGAGGTGAGACTGTCTGCAGCCAGACACCATGTCACTGCTGTGTCTCTGCCTATATGGCCTTCTGTATCTGCCCCATTGCTGCTGTTCCTCCTCCCCTCCACTGAGTGTTAACTATTTCTGTTCCTCGTTACTAGCATTTACCTTCGACATTTCCACAGAAATTACTGTTACCCCATCTCCCCTTTGTCACTATCTGCACTTAGCAAGAAGCTTCCT
Source organism: Caretta caretta (assembly GCF_965140235.1). Taxonomy (NCBI): domain Eukaryota; kingdom Metazoa; phylum Chordata; order Testudines; family Cheloniidae; genus Caretta; species Caretta caretta. The sequence goes on along the minus strand of NC_134207.1, from coordinate 200,193,320 downwards.
CCAAACATTACCGCTTCCCCCATCTCCTCCTCACCATCTGCACTCAGCACCATTCATCCCCACTGATATTACTGCTCTCCTCAGCACCCGGTTTTAGAGCCAGATCTCTGTAGGGATTAAAGCCTATGAGCTTAATTCCTGCTCTGCTACTGAAGCTATGTGGCCTTGAGGAAGTCATTTAATTTCTCCATCGGTTTCCCCATTTGTAAAATGGGGATGATGATGATAATGATAACACTTAAGTCACAGGGGTGTTGTGAGTAATAATTAATTAATGTTTACTTTGACCTTGTATAATGATAGATGTCATATATACAAACAGTTGTTATATAGTGCCAGTCCTCCCCACTAAACGCATTACTACTTCCCAGTCTCCTTCTGACCTGCATTAAGGCTTGTGTACCTGGGGAATTACTATTCCAGAACAGCTCTCCAGGTGGACACTCTTTTCTAAAATACAAGGGACTTTATTGTGAAATAATTACTCTTCTTAAATTATACTAGAATAACTTCTCTGGAATAGCTATGCCAGTCAATATCCCCCATGTAGAGAAGCCCTTAGAGCCAACTCACTTCCAAAACGTTACTGCTGCCATACTTGAGCCATTCTCCATGTCACCTGAATCTCAGCACCATCCCGCTCCAAAAAAGCTCACCTAGCTGAGCATGAAGCTTCCAAGCAAGCTTTCATTACTCTGTCAATAAGAACAATAATCCGTTTGGTTGGTCATTTAAAGCTTTGCAATGCACCAGCAAAAAGCTCGCGATCTGTACGTGTCAAAAAGGGCTGTTTTTTTTTTGATTGCTCAGCCAATGCTGTGCTGTTGTGCTCAAGAGGTCCTTTGGATTTTGTAGCTTTCAGGCAACTTGTTGACTTCAGAACTTGTCTGAGCAAATGGTTCCTTGGCAAAGTCACATACACAGCAGCTAGTGGTGGTTGGACGAGAGGCCATAGCTAGTTTTAAAATATCTGTAAAGGCCTGTTGATTGTAAATTGGTTGGTATGAATAGGCTTTGGTTCTTATTATGTGAGACAAATAGAAGACAGGCAAAGGAGGCTGGCTGAGTGTGGAGGAGGGGAAGTAAAGGAGGCTGTCTGCATGTGCAGTGGGGGGAGATTTGGAGGGGAGGCTTGAGATGCAGTAGTGGGGTTCTGGAGAATGGGGATGGTAGCTGGTGGTGGTGGGAAGGAAAGTGTGGAGCTGTGGATCCCGGAGAAGTAGAGACAGGGAGGATCTTGGGGAGGGGCTTTGTGGACATAAGGGAGGGGACTGGGGGGTGGGGCTTTGGGTGGCAGGGGAGATTTGGAGGCTGTGTTTTGAGAGCAGATAGGATCTTGGAGATGTGTGACTATTCTCCTCTCTTTGTGTTTAATCAGAAATGGATCAGGGAGCGCATGGAGTTGGTCTCTGTTGATAGTTACCCACCCTTCCCAGTCAGAACTTCTCCAGCCAGTTCCCCAGGATGCTAAGTGGGGAAGGGGATTGTGGCAGTGGCTGTTTAGCCCATCTCAGTGAGACAAAGATTCATAATTTACCACAGGCTGTAGTCCTCTCCTCACAACGAACACTCACATTTGCAAGGAGGATCTGTCTCATTGTCAGTATGTTGGAGGGGGATGGGGCCTTGTCCCCCTGTGTGTGGGGGGGTGGATCAGTGGACCAGGCTGTGGAGCTGATATGGGGAGAGGGAATGTCTGTCTATTTTTCTCTCTGTGTTTCTGTCATAGGGTGTCTACCCCACTGTGTGTGTCTGGAGTGGTCTTGTCTATACAGGCTGCGGTGTGTAGGATGTGTGTGACTATAGGCTGTAGTGAAAGGCTCTGGCAGTGGGGAAAGGCTCCAGCAGCAGGGCCAGCTGCAGTGAAAGGCTTCAGTGTAGGGAGCTGCTGGAGCATTTCCCTGCTGCCTCCCCTTGCCTGAGCCTTTCACTGCGGCATATAGTTACACATACCCTACATACTGCCTCCTGTGTAGACTAGACCACTGCAGGCACACACAGTGGGACAGATCCCTATGATTCCCCACTGCTGGAATTTTGCACTGTGGTGCGGAAAGGCTCTAGGAGTGGGGAGGCAGCAGGACACCACACTGTTGAAAATAGCAGTGTAGATGTAGGAGGCACTGCTTGGTCATGTAGAGAGCTGTGTAGGGTACATACCCTAGATTTCTGGCATCTCTCTACTATACTCACCTAAGCAGTGTCTCACCATCTACACTATTTTTACCTGTGCTAGTTGGACATGCAGTGTACATACTCTACATGCCGCTGCAGGTGTAGACCTACCCTGTGTGTTCCTGGAAGAGTGAGACACATACAGTGTCACAGTCAGCGTGACTGATATCTGTACTGCATGTGTGTGTTGACTGTGAGCCCACCTAGTGACTTACCTTTGTTCTTTCTTGTTTTTATTGCCTTAGGATTCAGAAGGAATTGGCTGACATCACCTTAGATCCACCTCCCAATTGCAGGTTTGTTTTGATCCTTCCTTCCCAGGGGGAGGAGAGAAAGTATGCTTTTTATTGTTTGTAAATATCCTTATAAGTTCTAGATGCAGCAGAGGAATGATCACTTAGATGACATAAAATACTCTCATGAATGCTTGGATGACATAAAAATAAATCCCCTGCAGGAGAAAGCTCAGGAGACATTATGTGTTTTGACATGAATTTTCTGTTTGTTTTGTTTTGTTCGTAATTGCATTAGAGTTTGTCACATTATCTGTGTGTGTGTTTCTGACAGTGGTCAATATGGAAGAGTGTGAAAATGTGCCCCTTTTCGGTTTTTCCTGGTTTACAAGTCTAATGCTTGACTGCATTAATTTTTATTTATATAAGAGTCCTGCCAAACAAGCAGAAAATTGTCAAATCTGTGTGGGTTCTTTCCAGCTCTGACAGTTCTATCCTAAGCAATAACACGCAGTGGAGAAGGGGGGGCTGTTAGTTCATCAGTGAGTATACGCACTGAAGAAGCGCGTATGTTATCTGATGAAATCACACCCTGGGATATGCTCTTGTCTTTTATAGAATGGTTACTTAAACTATGTTTTAGAGATTTAAACATTATGTTTAGTATCTACAAAGCTTTGTGTTCATCACCTAGTTGCCCTGACCCTTGGTGATTCCCCTTGGCATTTGAGAATGAGATGGTTATTGGCAATGTCTTTGGTTGTTCCTGTTAATTAAACGGGAAGGCTGCTTTCAACTTAGTCTCTCCCATTTGGCCTGCTGGAGTCTTGTTTCCAAAGACATTCTTGAGTTCTTTATCTGACTCTGCTCCTTGTGCCTTTCTGCTGCTGCTGAGCTAGGTCTGAAGCCTTTGATGTCAGGGGTAGCAGCAATTAAGAGAAAATGCAACTTAAAATATATTTTAAAATCAGTCAAGTATTTAGAATGGACATTTTGCCCCCACCTTTATATTGCTGGTGCTCTGAAGCTTCTTGCTACCCTTAGCTGGTGCACAGGGAGACAATAGCACTGGAGTTCAGCAAAGGGGCCATTAACATCTCTTTCAAAACCACTGTCAAGCATCCTAATAACTGGCAGTGGGATGGGAAAAGAGCATATGAGTACATGGGAGGTATGGGCTGAAAGGAGGCCTCCACATTGAAATGGATCGGCCAAAGACTCCAACTCCCCACCCTTGTTGCCAAAGGATCAACAACAATATCAGTAGGTGGTACACAGAGGGGGAAAAAAAGAAAAACAGGTGATTAGGAAGTAGTAAATTGTTAAAGATTTTCTTAATGAATAAACTTAATTTATTAAGTGTTTGATAAGGTGACTTTTTAAAATTCACCTAGATAGTGCAATAGTACAGTGGTTTGATTGGCGAGGAAGGTTTTTGATATACTACTAAAGCGTGTGGTGTTTGGAAGAGAACTACACGTGGGTTTTGAGCTCTCTTCAGCCACTGGTATATTGTTTTAATGGTATTAATGTGCCCGGAAGCTGTTTTCATGGGTGCCTAAAATGCTTCTATATAACTAAATCAGGTTTCAGCCTTCATCCGAACCATCTTGGAAATAATATCAAAACCCTATATAAAGAATATCAAAACTGTTCCTATATAAAGAAATTGGAGTCATTCATGGGTGTGGGTTAGCTTCCAGACTACTTTGTTAAAATGTAATATGGCTGCGGAGGTGGTTTCTTATTTAAATAGTGCAGTCCACTGGGGATAGTAATATCAAGACACAATACAAAAAAGGTTGGATTTGTAACGTGTTAGCCTTTATGAATGGTTTTAATGGTGGAAAGCAGTTAATAGTACAAGCCATACATTAGTATAAAGTCGTATTATAGTTTTAGGTATCCTGGATCTGACCTTCAAATGAATTAGCATGGAGATTGGTAGTTTTATCTAACAAATAATGTTGTAAAATTAGAATACGTTAAGCTAACCTATAATGTGTTAAGTAGTAAAGCACGAACAGTGGTTTTCGTATGAAACCAGGTGTTTTCGCATTGCCATTCAAGCTGTAGTATTTAATATCTGTATTTTCTAGTGAGAGTAAGTACAGTGTCTGTTTTTATACTTGTGGTTAGTTTGGTTCAAAATGCTAAATGCCTTACACTTCCTGACATGCTTCGGGCTTGAGGCTGTATACAGCAGATTTGCTAAGTGTGGACAGATGCTGCTTGCCACAACAGTGAGAAGAGTTCCAGCTATCAAAGTTATGTGGAGTATTTACTTCCTGTGGAAGGGGAAACTGTCAAATGGAGGGTGGGGGGAAGTTATGGTACTGAGACTTTCTGGTTGCTGTGTAATGGTTAAGGTTGCAGGACTTTGCTCTGGGGAAGCCTGCATTAGTTTACACTGAATATTAGCGCTGTGAGAGAAGTATTAAACTTGGTTTTAGAACATAGTTTTAAGTCTCCTGCCTCGGTAACTTTAAAAAAAGGCTTGTTTACCCTATGTCCTCTCTGCTCAGCTCAAGCATCTCATCTGACTACCTCCTTTGTGTTCTCTCTCCTGTGCCTTGGTACTGTCTTTTGTGTATTACCCTCCTGCTGGAATCGGGGCTTCTTTTTTCCTCCATCCTCTCCTCCTTTAAAGCTCTTCTCAAAATCCATTTATTGGAGGAGTCTTACTGGGTAACATTTTGAAAAGCACCAAATTCCTGTTGACTTTCAGTGGGGCTTAGGCTTCTAAGTGACTGTCACTTTAAAAAATGGGACTTAGGATCCTTAGGCTTTTTTGAAAATTTTACTCAGTCTCATTTATATAGAAAAAATGCTGCGTAACTCTGAAGATTCACTACTTTCTCAACCAGCCACTTAATCACACCTTTGTTGTCATCTTCTGAACTGTTCCCTAACATCTCTGTGTTTGTCAGCTCCTTGTTGTTGTCGTCCATGTCTTATTCTGGGGTCTTACTGCAAGGTGCTCAGCACCTTCAACTCCCATTGAAGTCCATGGTAGTTGAAGACATTTAGCACGTCCAGAAGGAACCCAGAACACTGAAAGACCCCCCTACCAGGCAGAGACTCAATCATTATTTATTTTGTAAATATGCCTATCCATGATGCTATGAAAGTGGTTGTTCATTTACTAAATTTAAATTTTCAAGCAAAATAGCTGAAGAGCAAATCAGGATTTTAATTATCGCAGGGGTGCAAATATATGTTCAGACTTGAATTTAAAAAAAACAGACCTCGAAGATGCTGATGACTTTCTAACTGTAGTACACTGAATAGAATTCAGATATTTTTCTGATAGGTGTTTAAGATATTAGTGTTCTCTTACATGGCATAGTGTAGCTACAGCATATGACTAATTTTAAGTGAGTTCTATATCTCTCATTCTTAGCATGCTAACATTTTATGTGAAATGATTGAAACAGGATGCTGGAAAGCTTTAATTTTCTTTTCTCCATTTATGGGATGATTTGGCTTCTGACACTGGTGATGAGAGGTGTAAAATCAATATTTTCATTGCAGATGTTTAGTGATAAAACAACCAGACTGAAGGGATTGTTGGTTAATGTGAAATTGAGGTTAACATCATAGGCTTTGAATATTACACATTTGGATCCCAGTCATAATGAAATTTCAGTTCTCTCTTTAAATATTAGCTTGTATAAGGAGGTGAAAGTCATAATCTGGGCTGGTTGTTTTTTTGTGTCATTGGTGTGTTGAGTGTCTTATAGGGCTTTGTTTACATTTCACATTTAGATGTCATGGAAGTCTGGTTCCATGATTCTCTCAAGTCATGGTTCTAGTTTTCTTTATAAACAGGGCTTAATTGTATTTAATCACATTAATCAATATCTAAAGCCTTGGATGCATCCATGTGACTGGATTTCTAAGGCTGTATCAGGGACATGATTAAAACATTAACTGCCATTTACACTGTCTATCTCAGGTACTTATTTGGCCTCTATTGCCATAATAGCTGAGTACCTCAAAATCTTTAATGTAGTTCTCCCTGTACGGTGTTTTCCCCGTTTTACAGGTGGGGAACTGAGGCCCACACTGATTTCAATGGAAGTTAAGAGCCAAAATAGCTTTGTGGATCTGGGCCCGAAAGATTAAGGCCCAGGTTTTTAAAGATATTTAGGTCCTGTTCCGTTAAGCATTGCAGTACCTAACTGACCTTAGTGCTTCTAAGTGCCTGTCACTGTTGAAAATGAGACATAGGCTCCCAAGTCCCAGTGACTTTCAGTGAGAATTAATCTTCTAAGTCAGTTAGGTGTGGCAACGCTGAACAGAGCAGTGCCTAAATAATTTAAAAAACCAGGACGTAAGTGTCTTGCCCAAGGTCACACAGGAAGTATGTGCCAAAGGAGAGAATTGAAGCCGCGTCTCCTGAATCCCTGATATCACAGATATTGCAATTTCCTGCAATATCCTTGAAAGACTTTGCTGTATTAAGTTTATATATTATTGTGGGCCAAGATTGTATGTAACCTTTCTTGGCAGAGACCTGCATGTCACTCCATCTTGACCAGGGATTTTAAGGTTGCACAGCTCCCTGATTTACACTGCTATCCTCAGCAAGCCAGAGCTTTTCTGACCCCAAACCACCGCCCACATGTCATGCTGCACCCTCCTGGTGCAGATCCATCTTACCCCCATATCCCCCGCACGAGAGTGGAAGGTGGTAGTTAATGGGGAGACATTTATTGGATGGGGAGATACTGCGACAGTTAAAACTGTAGTTAAGCCTCATGTTGTGAAACCCCATCAGATGCTCCCAAGGTGTGAAATGTGGGTTAAAGTTCCTGGTGTAAAAGTCTTCACTCTACCTACAGCACAGAATTCTATACAGACTAGGAAGGGTCAGGGATGCTGGTTGTAGTTGTGTTGTCAGATATCCCATATTATTTGCTTTTGAGGAATGATGTTATGGCTGTAAAAGCATAAGGGGTGAATCAGACCCCCGAGTTAGCTACAGACCTGCAAGGGTTAACCAAAATGCAAATAGAGTAGCTGTCTGAGGTGTATCCCTCCTGTCCACTCCCCCCCCTCCCCCCCCCAATCCGGGTGGAATCAAGTTACCTTCCCAGTATGTGCAGACAAATACCTGAGGAGAAGGAAAGTGAGACAGTTTCCTACTGCAGGGGAATGACAAGATAACTTGAAGTTAAAATCTCTGAGTCCTGAAGCCCAGGCCAGGGAAATAAGCTGTCTGCCTACCCTTACCAGGGAACCAGGCACAGTACAGAGTATTGGCAACATCTCCAGCCAAAAGTAAAGACACTGAGGCAGCTGCAGGGCACTGCCAAATCTATGACACCTACCCAAGGATGGGAAATGCCCTCTGAAAGTGTATGACAGCTGCTTGGGAGATGACAAAGGTAACTGTGGCTAGAAAGAAGGGGGAACTTCCCCCCACGGTCTCTGACTGCCTGATGGCCTGTGAAAATGTAAAGGACCTTGAGCCTGGTGGGGGGAGAACTGCTGTGCACTTTGACTCAGTATGTGGGGATCAGGGGACCACCCCAGTGGGATGGGGGATCAATACACTTTCCTCTTCCCCCCCCGGGCCCTGATGTCTGAGGAGATGAGCAGAGAAAGGAATTTGGCTGCGGGGGAGATTTGAAGAATCTGTTAAAAGCGGTGCAGAGAGCTGCATCACAGGGAGGAAGCCCTACCTTATTGCTCCCTTCTGTCCGAAGAGTTACTTTCTGGAATACTCCGGGGAGCGTGGGAATCTCAGCCCACCATGGGGCAGCTAACTGCTTGAGGGACAAAGGGACACCACATACCCTCCCTAGAATCCAAGGGGAGGTGGTAGTGGGAGGACCAGGTCTCAGTTTCACACCCAAATGTTTTGGGGGAGTAAGTATATGCAAGAACTCCACCCTCAGAGGCTCTAATGGGAGAAATTATACAGGGTGGAGGTCAAATGACTGTGTGGATTTTTGAAGGAAATATGCTCGCTTGCTAGTGGAATGTTTATTATATGTATAGGTGAAATACGAAATTAACCACCATCCAGGGAATAAACCTCTGTATCCTCCTAGGAGGCTGATCAAGCACCCAAGTTGCATCCCACTTCTTCTGGGGGTAGATGTGACAGATATGACCGTTTCCTGCAATATTCTTGAGACACCTTATTGTATTAATTTTCTGTATTATTGTGGGTTGGAAGAGATGTGACAGATGAAAGACCTGGGAGTTCAAAAAAACATTGAAAATGTGCCAGACAAGCATGGATTTTTGGGACAATAAGTGTTCAGTGGATTTCCTGGGGTATACCTAGAGAGAAGTTAATGTAAATTCTCCAGCTCCCCATTTTGCAAAAACCCAGCCTTTTGAAGCTATACCATAAGGAGAGAGTAATTGTCTGCTAATTACCTGTTACTGAAGGTCAAGATCTAAGGCCCAAGCTGAGTAAAGAAACAGCTGATCTGCCCAGCCATTGTTCTGGATCTAAGATGGATGAACTTGTAACCACAGGGAAACCCTAGTTGTGGGTTTTGAAGGACTAAAACATACCAGAGCCCTAGGCTGGAGTTGGGGATGATCTTTGGAAAGCAGAGAATGTGAGTTGGTTCTTTTATTGTTTTTAATAATGCTGTACTTCTTTTACATTCAGGAAAAACTGTGCTTGCTTAGGAGGAGTTGTGTTATAACTTATAACTGTGGTAATATACTGGTCATAGCCTTTGGAGAGAGAGGAAAAACTCAGGAATTGGCCTGTTTAGGCAGTCTGGCTTACTGGGGATATTAGAATGTAAGGCAGGAAGCTGTGCAGCCTTAAAACCCCAGTCAGGAGGAAGAGGCACATGTGGGTCTCAGGTAGGGTTGCCAACTTTCTAATCGCACAAAACTGAACATCCTTGCTCCATCCCTTCTGAGGCTTCGCCCCTTCTCTGAGGCCCCACCCCCGCTCACTCCATCCCTCCTCCCTCTGTCGTTCGCTCTCCCCCACCCTCACTCACTCGCTTGTTTTCACTGGGCTGGGATAAGGAGTTGAGTTGAGGACTCCGGCTGTGGGTGCGGGCTCTGGGGTGGGGCCAGACATGAGTTCAGGGTGCGGGAGGGGGTGCACACTCTGGGGTGGGGCTGGGGATGAGGGGTTTGCGGTGTAGGAGGGGGCTGGAGGGTAGAGCTGAGGGTTTTGGAGTCTGGGAGGAGGCTCTGGGCTGAGGCTGAGGTTCGGAGTGTGGGAGAGGTGTGGGCTCTGGGCTGGGGGTGCGGGTTCCGGGGTGGGGGGGTTTCAAGGTGCGGGAGGGGGCTCCTGCCTGGGGTAGGGAGTTGGGGTTTGTGGGGAGGTGCAGGCTCCAGTGGGGAGTTTGAATGTGGGAGGGGGCTCAGGGCTGGGGTAGGAGGTTGGGGTGTGGGAGGAGGTGCAAGGTGAAGGCTCTGGGAAGGAGTTTGGGTGCGTGAGGGAGCTCAGGGCTCGGGCAGGGAGTTGGGGTGCAGGGAGCAGGCTCCAGGCAGCGCTTACCTTGGGGGGGGCTCCCCAGAAGCAGCGACATGTCCCTCGGCTCCTAGGCATAGGTGTAGCCAGGCTGTTCTGCATAGTGCGTGTTGCCTCTGCCCACAGATTCTGCCCCCCACAGTTCCCATTGGCTCCAGCTCCCAGCCAATGGGAGCTGCGGAGCTGGCGCCTGGGGCAGGGGCAATGCACGGAGCCCCCCGGCCACGTTCTTCCACCTAGGAGCTGGAGGGACATGTCACCATTTCCAGGAGCCGCGTGGAGCCAGGTAGGGAACCTGCGAGCTCCACCAACTGGACTTTTAACGGCCCAGTCAGCAGTGCTGACCTGAGCCGCCAGGGTCCCTTTTCAACCGGGTGTTCTGGTTGAAAACTGGAAACCTGGCAACCCTAGTTGGCCTAGAGAGGTGACAGCAGCCTAAAGTGGATGTCGTTGGCAGACCACAGAGGGGGAAATACAGATGCAGTTTCCCTGAACTGTGACACCAGGTTAGCATTCCAGCCACTGTACAGTCGCTTCAAGGTGGAGTTGTATACATCTGCAATGTTGTAGAAAGGTTCTTGAGCATAGTGGGACATGAAATTACCCGATTTAAATATTACCTCGTCCATCTTGTCTCTCTAATGTCCTGGGACCAACACAGTTACAACTACACAGCATAAATGATCATGTTTAAATATGTATGCAGTCTTTCTAGTCTGTGCCGAGGGACCAAAATGGTTATAACTAGGATAAAAAAAACAACAACTTTACTATAACTGAAACAAACTTTGGTCCTGTCCATACAGGCAGGATCAGCCATTGTTTGGGCCATGTCTACCCTATGAGCACTACAGTGCTGCAGCTATGCTGCTGTAGTGTAGACGCTTCCTACAGCATCTGAAAGGGTTTTTCCACCTCCATAAATCTACATCCCTGGTTGGCAGTAGCTAGGTCAATGGAAACGTTCTTCTTTCATTCACCTAGTCAGGTTTCCAATGTGGGTTATTTTGGTTTAACCTGAGCACCAGAGCTATGTCAACCTACCTTTTAAATGTAGACCAGGCCTTAAATATGATGATTTTTCACATCTCTCCTTAAAAGTCTTTAATGTCTCCAAACAGTAACCTTTCACAGTGGAAAAAGCTGTCCTGAACCAATGTTTTAAAATTTAAGTTAGCATTGTTCCTTGGCTCTTCCAGTGTACTTTTGTGTCCAATCTTTGTAACTTCCTAGGACAAGAACGAGATCTCTCTTAGTGTCTTATGCAAATAAATGGTCAGTATTTAAATAAGAATTATGTCTCAAGTTGTAGGGCCCTACACTTATAGCTTGTAGGAACAAAGGTGAAGAATAGCCACTGTTTTCAAAATTCTACAGTAAGGGATTATGACTTCTGGACTAACATGAAATCTGCAGAAAATGAGTGGCTCAAAAGAGCCATTTTGAACTCTTTAATTTTAATTAATTAATGGACTTTATTTGCATACTCAAAGTGTAGCTCCTCTTTTGACTAAAGTTGTTTTTATATTGCTGGAGATACTGTACGAATGTACTTTCTAAACAGCTCAAACTTGGGTAAATGCTTTAGAGATCTTGCTTTTAAGTTGGGTGTATTATTCAAGAACAGACTGTAGTTGTTAAAGCACAATATAGGGGTTTTCTCTTTCTGTGTGTGTACACTTGAAAGAGAGCTTCCTGAATGCAACCACCATCTCATGTACCTTTTCTCTTATTGCATTTTTTTAATGATCTGTACTGAAGTTGAGATCATTATAATTTTAAAAGCTGCAGGTTCTGTTATGCATTTGTGGCTTTTGAGGGGGAGGAGGTGACTAAAATGCAGGTCATTTTCATTTAAAATACCCAGGTTGCAAAAGTGATTTTTTGGTACATTTTATTCATTCCTCTAAAATGTAAATATTTTCTCTGTTAAATTTCCAAGTGTGGAGATGGGGAAAGACCTTCATAATTAGTGCTATGTGACCTTAGAAAATTATCTTTTGTCATATAAACTATCAGTGGTTTCCCCCTCTGTTTGGCATATAATCTATAGAAAAATTACTCTTCCTTTTAGAAACTATTAACTAATTTAGTGATCCTCAACAGCTGTGTGTGGTCTGTCTTGCAAACCTTGAAAAGAATGCAATTTATATACTTGGTAAATTGCAACTTTATGTAGCTATTCCTGCAGGCTAAGTCATCTGCTTGATGTATTCAAACAAAAGCTGCATAGGAGCAACCACTTTACTGTAGATTGATTAGTTAATATTACAGGAATCCACATTTCTGAGGTCAGGGAACTATTTTAATCAGCTCCCTTAAAAATCAGAAGCATTTTAGTGGCAGGATCCTTGAGAATCTAGCTAGGCTGATCCTGTGGTAGAATTTGTTTGGCATATCCTTGTTCAGCAATTCCAAAATGAACTATGCTCTGTGCTCCTGTATACCAAATATCAGAATGCTGAATCTTGAGAGCAGCTGTGAAAGTGTATCAAGGCTTCAGACAGGGGTCGAAATCCCTATCGCCCTCCACACATTCACATACAACACTTAACTTTATTATTTAACTTCCATCTTTGTTGTCCTTGGCAAACACCAGGCAATTACGTTCACTGTGCTACTTACATGTTTTACCCAACAGGAATGCTAATACTTTGTCTAGGGTTAAGGAATCTGTGATCTTTAATTTTGTGTAATTTCATTTGTCCTAGTATGTTGTGTTTCAATTTTGTACTTTGAACTATTTTATTTTTTTAAGGAGGCAAAAGATACATTTCACCCATAGGTGCATGGTGCTTTATAGAAATAAAAGAAAACCTTGTCATTGCCCCAGAGTGTTTACGATCTAAATGCTCTATCCTGTAAAGTCTGCATACAGATAGTAGTTTGTCATTGCTCCCCTCTTCAGGTGGCACTGGGTGCTTCAGGGTTTGATAATCTTATAGGAAATTTCTTGCCTCTCAGGATCTGAATCCAGGCCAGGTTGGTGGTGACTGAAAGTCATTGCCATCAACTGCTTTATGGCTTATGTGAAATGAATTGGTCTCAGTCAAGTTTATAGTAGTCAAATATCTACATCACAAAACTTCCTACAGTGTTGGCACCCTTGTGAGAGGGAGATGCTGTGAGAATGGAGATGGAACTAATCTTTACCAGTCAGAGTGGCCCCTCCAGTCCAAGTACAAGCCCCCTTGGTGAGGTTGTGTATAGGAAGCTTGTACCACTCCTGCCTTTGCTGTACCTTTCCTGTGATTTCATTCTGCTTTCATGCCAACACCGCACCTTTTGAAAGCATTGAACTTATTAAAGAAAGAGGATGTGTGTGTAAAAAGTTGGGGAAACTGACTTCCTCATATCTTATAGATTTATATGAAATAAAGTTAAGGGCTACATTGTTCTGCTGTGATGCCATGTGAGTTAAACACAATGAAATTAATGGGACATATGAGTAATTGCAGTAGAATCACACTTCTCTGCATGCTTTATAATTTGAACAAATACTTATTTCTCAACAAAGATTTAACAGGTTTGCTTTCATTCCTGACTTTTTTCAGAGTAACAGCCGTGTTAGTCTGTATTCGCAAAAAGAAAAGGAGGACTTGTGGCACCTTAGAGACTAACCAATTTATTTGAGCATAAGCTTTCGTGAGCTACAGCTCACTTCATCGGATGCATCAAGCTTATGCTCAAATAAATTGGTTAGTCTCTAAGGTGCCACAAGTACTCCTTTTCTTATTCCTGACTTTATTACAGAACATTTATTACTACATTGTGAAGTACTATTTAAAAAAATGGCAACTGTCAAAATAAAAACCTAGTATATTTTGGAATTCAGTATTTTGTTGTTCGCTTACTTGCCAGTTTGCAAATGTCAGTAGTCTGCAATGGGTCTGCCAGACGTTAGTGCAAATTATAAAGGTTCTACAATGTGTGTAATAAATGTATACTGTGCATGAAATATTAATTGACGTTAGCAGCAGAACATCCCACAAATATGTATGCTTGAGTGCAGTGCACACAATGACAAATAAGCACTGTTATATTCTTTATGGAAGTGTGCTTGGATGGGGATAGTGGCATACAGAATCGTGGTCTGTAGCCTAAGTTCCCTCTAAGTTGTGTGGCCGCGCAGATGCCTATTAAGCCCCGCTCAGGGCTGCGGCAGGGAGAGGCACCCCTCCCCGCCAGCCCCAGGGCAGACCTGCCGCTGCCAGGGGAGAGGCGCCCCTCCCTGCCGGCCCCAGGGCGGACCTGCTGCCACCGGGGGAGAGGCACCCCAACCCAGCCCCGAGCCGCTGTGATGAGAGAGGACTGGAGGGGAGTCCTCTCTCCCTGCTGCAGCCCTGGGACAGCCTGCATCCCCAAACGCCTCATCCCTGGTCCCACCCCAGAGTCCGTACCCGAACCTCTGCCCTGAGCCCCCTCCTGCACCCTGAACCCCTCATTCCTAGCCCCACCTCAGAGCCTTTACCCCTAGCCAAAGCCCTCATCCCCCCCAACTCCTGCCCCAGCCCTGAGCCCTCTCCCACACTTCAAACCCCTCGACCCCCACCACATGAATTTTGTTATGTGCACCAATATGAAGGTGATGTGTCACACATCACCGCCGTATTGGTGCACATAACAAAATTCATTCCGCACATAGACATACAAAATTAGAGGGAACACTGCCTGTAGCAGATACATTTGCCTGATAGCGCTCGGGTTTTTCCCTTTGATTTTGCAACTAAAAGTCTAGACCAGGAAAGATTGACTCTAGGTCTTAAAAAGTGGGCCCAGGCCAACTTTTGGCAATCCCTTTGTTTAAGAGAAAATCTAAGTAATTGAATTAAAAACTGTATAAGATTAATGTTGCCAAATTCTGGTTTTAAATTTCCTCTGGTCCTGTATTTTTAAGGGAGCAGCATTTTGGAGCCCAAAATATGGGTCATGATTCCCCAGTGTCTTGAATCTTTTTATAGTCATTTACACAGGTGTGCAGTAAGTGTAAAGCACTGCCATTCTGATTTGGTAGTGTTTTCACTTGTGTACCCAAGGTGCAAGGCAGTGGAGAACCAGACCATGATGCACTTTAACAGCTGCTCTCAAGAGTCATCATTCTGATATTTGGCATATGATTTCTGTCTCTGGAGTTGTTGGCCTCATTGGAAAATCTTGAATTGGTTTTGACATTTTTAGAAGCAACAGTAGATGTACGCTGCTGTGATAGAGGTAGTACCTATGGCAATTGGGCTGCTAATATTTATTACTATTTCTGCCATAGGTGTCTGAACAAAACATTTTACCAATGAAACTAATTCCCTTATCTGTAAAAAGGAAAAGAAGGTTTAAAATAATGGTCTCTAGACTTCTGGAGTGAATCATACACTGGTTGAAAGGGAGATCAAATATTAAAAATTAATCCTGAAGCCAAAAAGTGGTTTTTCATGATCGATACGTCAATGAAAAGGTTGTGTGTGTTTGGGGGTGGGGAGTCCTTGTGGTATGGACATAAAGAGAACTTTGTCAGACTTTTAGGAGGCATAGGAAATGCTTCAGCAAAGTAATATTCATCACACCAAAAAGAAACGGTCAGGTTAACCATACAAATTGGCTATTTCAGTGGAAGTGTTAAGATGCTAATGTGGGGGGTATATGCTTGTGAGAGAGAAATATTCAGGTGGATGCTCTTAGAAAGTTTTAATACGTTACTTGGTATTCTGACCAAGTATAGAATCTGGCTGCTCTGAGAAATGGCCTATAAACTGTAGAGAAATCGCAGTATCTTTTAATTAAAGCAGTGCTTAATTGTTGCAGATGGCCTTGAAAGATTGCTAAAATGCATGCAGTTGTAATAACATACAGTTTAAAAGCAAATATATCAATATTGTAGTGTATCATGAAGGTCTATTTCATCAGAAGTTTCTGATCTATCAGACTAACAGTTTAATATTCTACTTGCCCATTAATTATTTCTTGTGGGTCCTAGTAATCTTTTTAAGGCAAATACGTTAGGTAAAGAATCAAAGCATTTACAGTTGTTGTCGGCTTTGACTTCAGTTTGTAAATGTGTTCTTCAGCAATAAGAATTATCTAGTGTTTTTTGTAGGATAATTTTAATTTTGAGAACATATTTGTATTTTAGATTGCTTTGTTGACAGCAGCAATGATATTCATGTCATTTAATTTGGGATAGTAAAACCAAGACTCAGAATTATTTTAATCAGTAAACAAACAGACAAACATAGTTGGTTTAGGTTGTAAATAATCAAATAAAAATGTCCTTGAGTAAATAAAAACCTGATCCTGGCCCCAACACTCCATTGCATTAAATGTTTTGCACTCTTGCTCCTGGTGCTAATCAGACTTAAACACAAAGGGCTTGTCTTCACTACTGCCGACATCGCGCAGCGTAGACACTGCTTTAAGTTGATATAGGTTATGTCGCTCGGGGATGGGGGTTTCACACCCCTGAGCGATATAACTTACATCGACTTAAGCAGTAGTGTAGACAAGCCCTGAAGATCCAGACATTTGATGTATTTGGGTAAGAGGATCCTCAGGTAATACAGAACTGTTTTAATGGCTACTGGAACTTCCCATGAGGGTTATTGATAGCGAGATAGCTTGTGCCCGGTGATTGGCCGAGTATTCACCAACTCCAGGGCTCAGACCTCCCTTTAGGCACACTGAACACTGTTCAGGTGTGTGCCAGGAATAGGCCTCTTGCAACTTTTTATTTTGTATAGCAGCTTTCATACCAATTGTATCCACGCATACTTGAGAGAAAACGAAACAGAGAACTAATGATGAGTGAGTGAGATATAGGCCAGGGAGACAAGATAGGTCTTCTGTTGGGATTTGAAATGAAATTCAGTCACAGGGATGGAGAGATACAGTAAAGCCGTTCAGGATGGCGGGAGCCTCTGGGGAGAAGGTAGTAAAGTAGTACCAGTGGCAAGATTGTACGAAGGGATGTGGGTGGATGGTAGGGAGTAAGAGAGATGATGTCTGTAAGGAAGACTTAAGACAATTATGGATTGGTTCCTGAAATGAATGGTGGCAATGAGGGTGTGGGGTGAAAAATAGACTTTTCTTCCCTTCCTGCCCCATCGTGTTAGTTTTACTTTGTTGTTGGCCATAGCAAGAAGCAGAAGGAATAAGGTATTCTCCTATATGGGATAGAAATGGGGGTTGTAGGAGAGGCCAAAAACAGAAAGGGAGGGAGACCAAGAAACAAACCCAGACGGAGAGGGACACGCTCAGATTGAGACCAGGGCAGAGAAAAGCAAGCAAACAAGACTGGGATGGAAAAAAAGGAGTGGCTCAGAATTTAGTAGATACCATCTAACCTAGGCCAGTACCAAAGATGGGAAGCTGCAGGCTTATGTGTTGGAAGCCCTGGAAGAGGTTACTAGAGCTTTCCCACCAAACGAACGAAGTATCTGATCTCCTGTTTCCCTGCTCTTTGTCCTCCTGATTTCAATCCTTTCACCATATTCCTCCTTTGTCTGCTTTTTCACTTAGCTTTGTGCCTTCAGCCATGCAGCCCACCCACCTCCCTGCACTGTGCCTGGGTGTAACAATTTCCTTGCCCTCATGTGCCAAGCATCCCTATGCTATTCCTCCCTAAACTCCACCTTTTAAAGCAATCCCTGCTCACTTCTCATCACTCGCCCTCTTATCCTCACTTTCCTGAAGAGTTAATCTGTGATTTGTGCATATGTGCCTTGCCTTATTTAGACTATAAAGTCTTCAGAGCAGGGACTTGCCTTTTTATCTGTTTGTAAAGGGCTTTGTAAATTTATAGCCTGATATAAATGTTCTGTAATAACAAATGGGTTTAGTCCTTGGACGAGTAGGTCTCACATTTTTAAAGGCTTGCTTACTCTTGTGGCAGTTTTTTATGTGATCAAAGTAAATAAGTGAGTTGCCTTTATTCAGTAACTATTGTAGAATATTGAATATGTGATTTGGTTATTTTCCAGTTTTATGCACATCAAGGTTATCGCAGCTGTTACGCTGTAGTAGTATCAGAAAGTAACAGGCTGATGTGTGTTGATATAATTACTTTTATTCTGGGTAGTACCCAGGGAAATAAATAAAGGTATCCAATAGCTAATCTTTTTTTTTTTTTTTTTGGGCTATCTTTGTGCTCCTACTTTACCCTCTGCCGTGCTCCTACTTTACCCTCTGCCTTGCTAACTGGAAGAAGTGAAACTATTTGTTAAGAAAATGTTAGTTAAAATGCATAACTATGATATGTGTTAAGGCATTACAATTTAACATACTTAGTATTCATTGTGTATATATAATTTTGAATGAGACTATGACTGCTCTGTTATTATACTCGAGTTTTGTAATGTGTGAGGTATTCCTTGCTTGTAGACATTTTTCTACAAAGATAAAAAATATTCTAGCTCCTACTTAGTGTGGGTTGTGATACATAGGCATTTTTACATAACTTTTCTTAATAGGTTCCAAACTGTAACTATATGTAAGGGGACTGTAGCCCCCTTACTAACATTCAGTGGGGGTGTTTTGGTTGGCTGGCTCCCAGTACTAAAAGGGGAAGGGTCTATGGGAAACCAGGACCCTGAGACTGATAGTCCCCAGGAACAATGGGGAGAGGCCAATGCTCCAGGTCAGCCTGAATGACAGCGTGGGCAGACTAATCAGAGAGTCAGGAGGCCAGGGAGGTCCTGTCCTCAGTGTGAGCTGGATTTTCCTGGGTCAGACAGAGTGGGGCTGAGCTAAGGAGAAAGCAGGGGCCCAAGCTAAGCTGGGGAGCAGAGCTGTGCCAGATCCAGAGGGACCAGAAAAGCAGCCCAGAGAGAGCAGACTCTGTCCTGGGAGCAGAGCTGCAGCCCCAAAGCCAGAGGCACAGCCCAGAGAGAGCAGAGTTTCCCTGGGAGGAGAGCTGCAGCAACCAGAGCCAGAGGGGCCAGAAAAGCAGCCCAAGAAGTAGGTCAGTGCTGGGAGCAGAGTCACAGAAGCAGCCTGCAGAGCAGCCCTGTCCTGGGAGCAGAGCTGCAGCAACCAGAGCCAGACGGGCCAAAAAAGCAGCCCAGGGAGCTGGAGGCAGGGCAGCAGCAGCAGTGCAGAGACAGAGTGGTGCTGCTGGGGCTGGAGCAGTCTGGAGCTGGGTGCGGTGAGCAGCTGGGGAGAGCGAGGGGGACCCTGGGCAGCGGGCCCAGCACAGGGAGATGCCTCAGCCAAGAGGCTCTGCAGGCCAGGCTTGGATCGTAACCCCAACAGGGCAGGGGCGACACTGGGAAGAAGGGTCCTACCACTTAGAGCCTAAGAGCGTGTGGCCACCATCAGAGCAAGAGTCCAACCCACAGCATCCCTGCGGCAGAGCCAGGGCCTGAGAAGAAGGCCTGGGACTTACAAGGAACAGACTGTGAACTGCCTTGACGTTCCAGAGACACTGTTTTTGTGATGTTCCCTGACACAGAGCGGGTTGATGTTTCCTTTAACCTTTTCCATTTTTCCTTATTCTTTGTAAAATTAATGGTTGATCAAATAACTTGCATTTGCTTTAACTTGTATGTAATGGTCAGTGGGTCAGAGAAGTGCCCAGTGCAGAGAGAGTACCAGGGAGTGGGGACACCCTAGCCCCTGTCCTAGGTGACCACAGCAGGGTTGGGGGTCGAGTCCCCCAGGAATCCTGGACCCAGCCTTGTTGGGGTTACGAGGACTCTGCCAGACAGGAGAGTGGAAGCAGGGAGGCCACTGGGTAAAGGAAGTGGGAGCGAGGACTCAGATCCTTTCACTAGCCCACTTCACCGGGGTAGCGCAGAAGCCAGGAAAGTTCCCCACAATAGCGGGACTATTCCCCCGCTTACATGTACATCATTGTGTATGTGCCCACACTGAAATCTTTGTTAATTCAGAGTGGAGGCTGCTAAAGTGTATTTCCCATCACTGCAATCACTAAATACCAAGGAAATAGCCAATTAAGCTACCCGAGCTGAGTTCTGGCAGGAGACCTTTGAGGAGAGTCGGGGAGGGGAGTTTGATGGAACAGCATAAGGGGTTGGGACTCTGTACCCAGAGAGAGGAGGATTGTGGGATTCTGGGAGGGGTCGCATTAGGTAGGCAGTGCTTTGACCAGGGAGACATTGGAGGTTTGGGGTTCTAGTTGTGAAATAGGAATGGAGTCTGAAGACAGAGAATCAGAGATGCGCGGTGTTAGGAGATGTTGGGGGCTAACTCAGGGGTCAGGGCTCTGGCAGGGGAGGAGATCAGGGGTGCAGGCTATAGAAAGGGTAAGTGAGGCATGCACTACACCCCCCATCAGGCCAGGCCAGGACTGACTGGACAATTGAAAAGTGCAGCATAGGGATGGGTTTGAATAGAGCTAAGGGAAGAGCTGGCTGGGACCTGGATCTGAGGAGGAGGATGGGGCCACTAGCTCACAAATGAGCCAGTGAAGAATATTATGCACAGATGGGTCTTCACTGACTCAGGTCTGGAAGTGGGGGCTTGTTGGGGAGCTTAGAGAGAGGAGCTTGAGTTGAAGATTGGACAGCTACTACCCATCAGGGAAGGCTCTGTAGTATTTACAGGGAGGGGCCAAGTGTGAGGGCTTGGGAGGAGAAGGCATGGAAAAGATAGTGCTTGGCTGATTTTTCCAGCCCAGTGGCAAGCCTGCTGTGGGTCACTGGAAAGGAATCCATTCCCTGTACAGCACCTGCCAGGTTCCTGGCTCCTCACACACGTTTCCGAGACCATGGCTCCTTACACGTTAGCAAGGCCATGGATGTAGTAGGCTCTGCAAAACGAGCGAAGTGCTCCTGTTCTGGCTCGCAGCACTGGGTCGCCTCTCTGCCAAACTGTAACAAGTTAATGGACTGGAGCAGTGAAGAAGCACAGTAGTCTGTTCCAGGGCCAGATTAACCTTTTGTGAGCCCGGTGTCAAACACATTTGTGGGCCCCCATGGAGGCAATGGAGCATGGCGCGGGGAAGTCAGTCCCCAGAGCGAAGGGCCAGCCAGAGGCAATGGGGCATGGCATGGCAGGGGAAGCTCCGTCCAATGCGAGGGCACTATTTGCACACCAGCAGTTGCCAGACACATAGTGGCCTTCCCGGCCCTGTGCTGCCAGCATGCCCCTTCCCCTCGGGGCAGGCCAATGCCAAGCCGCACAGCCTCCCCACCCAACACCCCCTGACTCCCTCTGGCCAGAGTCCCCCGGGACCCACTCTGCCCAGGGCCCCTCCAAACCCACCCACAAATGCACAGCACCCTGCACACCACACCTGCCCACAGCCCCACCACAACTGCCTAGCACCCCCCACAGAACCCCCACTCCCTAGTGCCTCAACACACACAGATCCTCCCCGCCCCTTCACAGCCCAGCACCCCCACATACTCTCCACAGACCCCACCCCCCCTGCCTCCCGGGCTGTTGGGAGGCGACTGTGTCTGCCGGACTGAGCTGGCAGTGCAACCAGGGCCGGGAATCGCTCCGGCCCCTTGGGAGTGGTGCGATCAGCCAGGCCGGGGCCTGCCTGGCTGGGCTCCCTCAAGACGCACTTGTCTGGAGGGGCCCAGCCAAGCCCCTCACACTGTTTCTCTCCCCACACCTGGCCGAGACTGGCCAGGCTTCTGCACCAGTCCCAAGCGGCTCAGCTCCAGGGAGACAGGTGGGGCCCCGCAGGTGGTGGGAAGCAGAGACTGTGAGGTGCACTGGGGTCCAGCCAGGGGGCTGAGAGGAGCAGGGGGTGGGGCCATGGAGTGGAGAGGAGCCCTCGGCCAGCTGGCGGGCAGGCTGAGAGGAGCAAGTGGTGGGCGTGGGGAGCCAGCAGAGTCTTGGGGCGCAGTGCCAGGGGAGCAGGCCGTGGCCCCTTCTGAGTATGGGCCTGGCTCCACGGAGCCACTGTAAATCCGGCACTGGTCTGTTCCAGTCGCCTTCTCCAGCAGCACCACGCTGCTCCTGAGGGCCCCCCTCCCAGCTACTCTTGCAGTCCACACTGAGTCTTCTCCACTGGCCTACACGTGTCACCATTGCCAAGCCCCTTCAGCGCAGGGAAATCTGTAGCAGAGATGGTCTCCCATCCATCCCAGCCACAAAAGCAAACAGATGAACACCACTTATAACTCACTTTACTAATTTGTTTTCAGATTAGGTAATGATGAGCATCTTTGCTAATGAAGTTGTGCATGACTTTTGAAGTGTCCAACTATTCAGATCATTAAGTCATAAGGGTTCAAAAAAAACAGAAGACTCCCTGGGAATATTTTTTTAAAGGAGTGTTTTTAAAGTGTTTAGTAGTATTTAAACTCGGGTGGTTTTGAAATTGTAATGTCTTAGACATATTTAAGTCTGTCCTCATTGATAGGGTAAACGTGGGTAATAAGACAGGCATGGTTTATCTTTCTAAAGCTCTTTTCAATCACAGGTGCTATGTGGAAAATGTATCTCAAATCTAACTTTGAGGCTCCTAGAGTATTTCTGTAATGTCCAGTAGATGCAGTGTGTGTCTGTATATACTTATGTGGTGAATACAAGTGGACAGTACCTAGATCTGGTGCCAGCAGCATGTTTTAGAATTAAAAAAATATATATTTTTATTAATCTCTCACATGCACTAAAATGTTTGGGAGAGTCAGCAATATAGTTTTAGCACCTGATTTTATTTTTAGAGACATAGTCCATTTTTCAGGTGTTAAAGTAACACATCAAGGGAGTTGTGAAATTTGACTAGATTATGCCTTTAGATTATCCTTTAGTGGTGCCCAAGGATTGAAAATACATAAGGTTTCAGCCCTTGTTGAGGATAATGCATGAACTGTATCCTAGAAACAAAAGGCTTCATTTCAACATGTTGATGTTAAGACAGTTTCGAGGAAGTACTTGCTATAAAATATTTGTGCATTCTGATATATGAAATATTCATCGCACTCATCTATTTATTTATTTATTTATTAGCTGCCAGGCTTATTGCTAGAGTAACTGAGTACCTTACCAAATTATAGAAATCTAGTGGTTCTCTCCTGCATGCATAAGGGTGTGAGAATTTTTTTTAAAATCAGTGACTGTGAGATTACTGTGCTGAAGAGTTGTACCTTGCATTTTGCCCTTTTAAACTGTGCTGATTTGGTTTATGGATTTATTCCCTAGCAGGGGATAATATCATTCCCTATGTAATCTTAATGCCTCCTGATGAGGACCAAATATCTGCTCACTTGTAAATGGGAAGAAAAGCCCTCACTCTTGACCTTTCTCTGGGGCCAGTGACCACAGAAAGACATTGATCTGTGAAAGGAAAACTCTTTTTTTTAAATTCTTGCATCAATAGTGACACATCCTTGAAGGACTTAATACATCTGTACACATCTGAGAATCCTAGAAAGGTTGTGAATGACGATTGTTTTACGTGGCCAAGCCTGTCCACTTATCAACAAACTTGGATAAAATAAGAACTGTTTCAAATTTTGCATCTTTCTTGTTGTTCCTATGCATATTTTATCTTTGTAAGAGCCAGGCCTTTGGCATTGTCTCATTTGATTGCATATATTTGTGCCTGTTAGATTTCAGACTTTCAGTATTACATGTCTGCAGTGAGGGGATTTGTTGAAAAGGATCATTGTTAGCTGTAGTGGAGAAGGAGTTCCAGGAGAGTGGGTCAGCCACAGGATGGCTCTGTCCTCACCGCCACACATTTCTTGCCAGTGTGCGTATCGCTTATTGCGCCATTTTTAATAAATGTATGCCGTTGATTTTAGTTGAAGCAGTTTGTGTGAATGCAGCTTAGATTCTGCTTTCCAGTGCTATTTTGAAAGGTCACTGAACTCCTGTTGCCCCTGTGCTAGTGTTGCCTTTCCTGGTTAGATTAATAAAGCTTTGGAGGTATCAATGCTTTCAGGGTCTAGTGTAAATGGATTAAAGGAATAACTAAAAATATCAAAAAGAAAATTGCTGTTCAGTAAAAGAAATATCTGTGGCTACAGTTTAGAATGGAGTAGTAAATAGTTGAGTGTGTACAGAATGTGAAGCTTTAACGTTTAATGTGAAGCTATTAATGTTCCTTTATTTAATTTCAGTGATGGGAGGAGGGAAGTTGGAGGCATGGAGAGTAAAGAAGGAAGAGAATTCTGTACAACTTAGGTATTTGCCAGATTTCAATTTTGAAATACATGCAAGAGATTTGAGGTTAGAATTCTTTTCATTGTCTCATTGTATTCTTCAGCTAGACTGTTAAGAACAATTGACAAATTAAACCCAATAAATGCTACCTATCCAGCATTGCAAAAGAAGTTTCAGTGAATATGATCCGCTCTTCATTAGTGACGCATCAAATTATGCATTCTAAAGCTTTTTGAATGCAGTACATTGATTCATAGATACTAAAGTCAGAAGGGATCATTATGATCATCTAGTCTGACCTCCTGCACAACGCAGGCCACAGAATCTCACCCACCCACTCCTGCAAAAAACCTCTCACCTATGTCTGAGCTATTGAAGTCCTCAAATCGTGGTTTAAAGACTTCAAGGAGCAGAGAATTCTCCAGCAAGTGACCCGTGCCCCATGCTACAGAGGAAGGCGAAAAACCTTCAGGGCGTCTGCCAATCTGCCCTGGAGGAAAATTCCTTCCCAACCCCAAATATGGCGATCAGCTAAACTCTGAGCATATGGGCAAGATTTACCAGCCAGATACCCAGTTCTGTAGTAACTCAGATCCCACCCCATCTAACATCCCATCACAGGCCACTGGGCCTATTTACCATGAATAGTTAAAGATCAATTAATTGCCAAAATCATGTTATCCCATCATAACATCTCCTCCATAAACTTATTGAGTTTAATCTTAAAGCCAGATAGGTCTTTTGCCCCCACTGCTTCCCTTGGAAGGCTATTCCAAAACTTCACTCCTCTGATGGTTAGAAACCTTCATCTAATTTCAGGTCTAAACTTCCCAATGACCAGTTTATATCCATTTGTTCTTGTGTCCACATTGGTATTGAGCTTAAATAATTCCTCTCCCTCCCTAGTATTTATCCCTCTGATATATTTATAGAGAGCAATCATATCTCCTCTCAACCTTCTTTTAGTTAGGCTAAACAAGCCAAGCTCCTTGAGTCTCCTTTCAGAAGACAAGTTTTCCATTCCTCGGATCATCCTAGTAGCCCTTCTCTGTACCTGTCCCAGTTTCATCCTTCTTAAACATGGGAGACCAGAACTGCACACAGTATTCCAGGTGAGGTCTCACCAGTGCCTTGTATAACGGTACTAAAACCTCCTTATCTCTACTGGAAATACCTCTCCTGATGCATCCCAAGACTGCATTAGCTTTTTTCATGGCCATATCACATTGGCGGCTCATAGTCATCCTATGATCAACCAATACTCCAAGGTCCTTCTCCTCCTCCTCCGTTACTTCTAACTGATGCATCCCCAGCTTATAACTAAAATTCTTGTTATTAATCCCTAAATGCATGACCTTACACTTCTCACTGTTAAATTTCATCCTATTACTATTACTCTAGTTTACAAGATCATCCAAATCTTCTTGTATGATATCCCAGTCCTTCTCTAAATTGGCAATACCTCCCAGCTTTGTATCATCCACAGACTTTATTAACACACTCCCACTTTTTGTGACGAGGTCAGTAATAAAAAGAGTGGTCCCAAAACTGATCCCTGGGGAACTCCACTGGTAACCTCCCTCCAGCCTGACAGTTCACCTTTCAGTAGGACCCACTGTAGTCTCCCTGTTAACCAATTCCTTATCCACCTTTCAGTTTTCATATTGATCCCCATCTTTTCCAATTTAACTAATAATTCCCCATGTGGCACGGTATCAAATGCCTTACTGAAATCTAGGTAAATTAGATCCACTACGTTTCCTTTGTCTAAAAAATCTGTTACTTTCTCAAGGAAGGAGATCAGGTTGGTTTGGCACCATCTACCTTTTGTAAAACCATGTTGTATTTTTTTCCCATTTACCATTGACCTCAATGTCTTCAACTACTTTCTCCTTCAGAATTTTTTCCAAGACCTTGCATACTACAGATATCAAACTAACAGGCCTGTAGTTACCCGGATCACTTTTTTTCCCTTTCTTAAAAATAGGAACTATGTTAGCAATTCTCCAATCATACAGTACAACCCCTGAGTTTACAGATTCATTAAAAATTCTTGCTAATGGGCTTGCAATTTTATGTGCCAATTCCTTTAATATTCTTGGATGAAGATTATCTGGGCCCCTCCCTCCCCCCGATTTAGTCCCATTAAGCTGTTTGAGTTTCACTTCTGCCTCAGATATGGTAATATCTACCTCCATATCCTCATTCCCATTTGTCATGCTACCATTATCCATAAGATCCTCATTAGCCTTATTAAAGACTGAGGCAAAGTCTCCACTCCATCCTCAGTGTTTAGCGGTCCCACTTCTTCTTTCTTTGTTTTCTTCTTATTTATATGGCTATAGAACCTTTTACTATTGGTTTTAATTCCCTTTGCAAGGTCCAACTCTACTTGGCTTTTAGCCTGTCTCACTTTATCCCTACATGTTCTGACCTCAATAAGGTAGCTTTCCTTGCTAATCTCTCCCATCTTCCACTCCCTGTATGCTTTCTGCTTTTTCTTAATCACCTCTCTGAGATGCTTGCTCATCCAGCTTGGTCTACAACCCCTGCCTATGAATTTTTCCCTTTCTTGGGATGCAGGCTTCTGATAGCTTCTGCAGCTTTGACTTAAAGTAATCCTAGGCCTCCTCTGTCTTTAGGTCCATAAGTTCTTCAGTCCAATCCACTTCTCTAACTAATTGGAGGCTCTTAAGATGCTAAATATTTTTCAGAACAGAGGATTTTCTTCCATAGTGTTTTTCTCTCTATTCCTTTCCCAAATACACACAATAACTGTCATTGAAAAGGATTCCTATAAATGCTTTTTTCCTTTTCTTTGCCATTGCACTTGGCTTGCTGAAACTGACCGACTTTGTTTAAAATACAAAAAAAAAAAAAAAACAATTGTCAGCCAAGGGAAATGCACTGTGGGAAAGTCTCTTTAGTACAGACAAAACAGACTCACAGGATAACTCTGGCTTGCTGCAGTGAATCCCTGTAGTATACATGCCGAGGCCAAACACATAATCACTGTGAGCAAAAGCTGTAAGACATGATCAATGTTTTATACTCTGTCATAATTTGGTGGTGCAATTAGCAAGCAAGATAAAATTATTATAGATCTGCCAATATGGAAGACTGCATGAGTGCATGTGTGTTCTGAATAAATGTGTAGGTAAAGGGACTGAAATAAGCTAATACTCGCCTGCTTATCAGCCTTGGATTGTCTTTGTACCCTTTCTTACTGTATTGTTCTTGAGGCAGCAGCTGTTCATTTTATCTAACAGTGAGCTAGGACAATATGCAGCTATTCATTTGTGCATTTATACATGCATAGACCTAAAGTGACATCTGTGCCAGGTAAAATCATATATCTTTAAACAAATTTTGATTATAACTATCGCTTTTTTAGGACAACTGATCCAAATGTCATCCAGCTTGATGATGTATCTTTTTTTTTTTCTTCTACCGCCCTGAGATCTCTTGTTCTCTCTGTTTCCCCACTCTTCCCGTCAGCATGAGTTGCTGCTCTTATGGCTATGGCAACACATCATTAACTGCAGAGTAGTGGCTTTCGTTAGGGTTCTGCCAGACTTATCTCTTTTCTCTTTAAAAATGAATGAAGTCTTAATTGTGTCAGAACAGTTAGAAAACATTCTTTATTTGTGTTATAAATTATTTCATTATCTAAAGAGTACCCATAATAGACAGAGGTCAACATGACAATTACAGTGAGAAGAAGCTCCACAGGGAGATTTTGCTGTTTATTCTTACTAAAAGGCAACTTCTTCATTTCAGTCTAAAGTTTAATTTAAACAAATATCAATGATGCTGATACAAAGACCAAGGTTGTTATAAGTTTCCCCCAGTCCAAAAAGCCCCACTATTTGGGTTTTTTTTTCCTGCTGCAGAAAAAATAGACCTCTTCCCAATCCCTTTTCAAAACACTGTGATTCATTTGTTAGCATACTTTGCCTAACATAAAAAGGGCCATATTGTTAAAAATGAAAAGTGTGCAGTTCTCGAATTTAAACACCAAATGCAATAAAATGGCGTCTTCTGCCTACTAAGTAATTAGGCCCACTACTCTCTCTTTTATTTACTTATATGTATGGTTACAAACTCATTGTGTTTTTCAGTACATAGCCTGTTTCAGAGTTTCAACCAAACTAATCCAAACGTGTTCAAAGCACACTTGATTGTTTCTGTACAAGAGTGCAGGTTTATAAAAAGGGACAGAACTCTCCTGTCGTCTTTGATTTTGTTTCCACAATTTACTATCATTTTGACGTGACAAACTGCAACACAACCCTCTGCAAATACAGATTTGGAGTTGAAATCTGGACCTTCAATTTTAAATGTTAGAAGACAAAGAGAGAACTTGGGATTATGGTCTATCAGCCACGTTTCAGCCTCCAATCTTTGTTGAGTCCAGCTATGACCTTTTGTATTTGTGATCAGTCATGTTGACTAATAAACTCCAAGGCCAGAGGGACCATTCTGATCATCTAGGCTGACCTACGTAACATAGGCCACAGAATTTCCCCAAAATAGTTCCTAGAACATATTTTTGAGAAAAAAGCCGATCTTGATTTAAAAGTTGTTAGTGACACAGAATCCACCACGATCCTGGATAAATTGTTCTGGCCCTCCCTGCCTGCCCTGCTCCCCAAGCAGAGTTGGTGGCACAGCTCTGAGCTGTACCCCTGACATGCTCTTGCCTCTCACCTGAAGGAGCTCAGTGCCAGTGAGCAACGCCCCCTGCCACGAGTTGCTCCCTGAGGTGCTCACTCACCACTGCCCTGGCACTCCTGGCTCTGCTGCCGCTTCTCAGTCCACAGGCGACGTGTGGGGCGGTCACATTTTCCCCCCATCATCCTTCTCATGAGTTACACGTCATCTCTGGTTCAGCTGATTATCCATCTTGATGCCCAAGTCGTTGCTTCCCAGGATAGAGTCCACCATCCTGTAAGTATGGCCTACGTTCTTTCTTCCTAGATGTATACATCTAGTTTTAACTGTATTAAAAAACGTATTGTTTGCTTGCGCCCAATTTACCAAGTAAACCAGATCCCTTTATATTGGTGACCTGTCCTCTTAATTATTTACCACTCCCCCCAATTCTTATGTCATCTGCAAACTTTATCAGTGATGTTGCCTGGGGTAGTAGGTTCTGAGGCTTCTCTGAATTACTCTTCCACTTTGTCCTTGTGTGGTTCTTGTTCTTAGATGAGTAGATCAAGCTGGATTTCCACTGAGACTGCAACACTGGTGTCATCAGCCTATAATCCGTCAAGTCCCTCTGAAACCTCCTTGTAGAGTTCTTCGATGTGTAAAATGCTTCCTGTGTTTTGGTCAAACTCATCCTCCTGCTTGGTGCAAATTTCAACGTAATTGTACTCGTTAGATGCAAATAGAAAGGTACAATCTTCTCGTGAGTTCTGTCAAATGTCATTGTAAAGCAAAGATATCAATCCTCCCTTTTCAGTCAACCAACCATGAGGCAGATGATGGCTTCTAAGAATTAAGTTTTCACAACACGATTTAGAGCTGTTGGGTGATACTACTTTCTCACTGAGGTGTAAATAATGAGCTGAACACGTGCATATCAGCAGGTTTAGATAGCTGCACCTGAGCAGTTCTCTCATCTTTTTTCATGGCACTTTGTCTCAGCCAGTGGCACCTTCAGGAACTTGGATGCTGTATTCAGTGAGTTTCTTTTCAGCTGCAGAATCACTAGCATTAAGTAGGGAAACATTTTTCCTTCTATGGATGCTTCTAACCATTGCCAGGTAATTTCTCATGTTCAACCAACTATCCTGTCAGAACGTCGTGATTGAGTCTTTTTTAGTTCTCCCTTTGTTTTTCCCTCTTTCTTTACTTCTAGATTCTAGTAGTAGACTGGAAAGTTTAAATCTGCCTGGAGAAATATATCCAGGCTGCAGTGCTTCAGTCATTTATTTAAACTGTTCACTTAGTGCTACATTGAAGCAGCGTTGTTAGAATAAAAGCAAGTTCTGACTTTTAAAAATAGAATTCAAAACTTTGCATTGGTATAGTCACCAGTTGATTTTTGGCATTGAAAAGAAATGGTGATTCTGTAATTATGCTTAAATGCTGCTGGAAGCTCTGAAACAGGGGCTTAACTTATTGAGAATGACCAAGGGCATGGTAAACCCTCTCCTATGTGAAAAGACTGCGATTGTTTACCTTCAAGAGAAGACAGATAATCAGGGACATGATAAATTATATGAAATAATGAATGGTACAGAGAAGGCAGATTGGGAATTTAAGAACAAGGGGATATCCAGTGAAATTAAAGGTGGCAAATGCAAAAAACAATTAAAGGAAATATTTTTCACACAGTTGGTGAAACTTGCTGTCACAGGAAGTTACTGAGGTCAAGCATTTAGTAAGGTTGAGGACTGGACGTTTATATGGATATCACAGATAACGTTGGATAGTATAATCCTGATTTTAAAAAAAAATTGTGGCAGGGGTATTTAACCTCCTGCTTCAAGTGCTTCCTTCTTAATTTTGACCAAGGAGGGCTGATGTGTACATAAACTGGCAATTTCTTTTTTCTCTGCCTGCTTTCTACCTCTTCAGGCTTGTGCATCCCTAAGTGTTTTTCCCTGGTCCTTCCCGTCTTACTGATGTCTACCGTTCTTCCCAGAAGAGGTTCATTACGCACCATTTCTGAACAAGTTGCATGAAAAGCCCTATAGAACTGGCATATGAAGTGATGAATAGAACCCTAAAACTTGTGAAGAATTAATAACTGCATAAAGAAAGGGCCATGATGGTGGTTAAACTTAAGTACACTGTGTGTGTGAAATCACTACAGTTCTGAAATGGACATGATGAGGATAGCAGGAACATTACAGTAGGTAACTACCATTTCTTGGCATTTTATTAGATGGCACTTTAAATTATGGATTTAATTGCACAGAGTGGAAAAATAGAAGGGGTGAAGTAGTAGCTGTGTTAAAAGGGTAGGCTATTGTAGCTGACATTTATGTCGATGGATTGTAGCGTTTTTAAATAGTACAACTCCTACATATTGGAGAAGAGAATGTATTTTTGCTGCTTTATATGCTAAATTTTTCATCTCAGTTATCACGAGAAGAGTGGTTGAGAAAAATGTAATATGAACAACAATTATAAATCTTTGGGTATTAGCCAAGGTATTTGTTGTCTTCAGATTCTCTTATTGTGAATTTATGAAAGGCACTTAGACTAAACAATGTAGTTTAAAAGGAAGACCCTTAAACTGCTTTCTTTAGAGAATTGTAGTCCTCTTCACTGCACAGTGTGAACTCTCATAGGGTCTTGTGGTGTTGATCTGAAACTGTAGTTTTTAGATAAAGATTAAAACCAAGCTTTTTATTTATAAAATAAATAGTTAGCAGATCTGGTTGGTGGCAAAAGCCTGAAAGTAAACTTTTGAAGTTGCATAAAGAGAAAAAAATTCTGTACTTTTTAAAAAAAATGAGGATTTGAAAACATCTGGTTTCTAGTAGCAGGTGTGAGGGTGGGTTATGCCTTAATTACTCACTGTGATTAAGAGGAGCCACAGTGAGAATTGGACAATCCAATTTCTGAATTAATTGTGCCTTTTAGGTACCCAAAGGGGATTTTTATATATCTTGTAATACACATAATGGGTGAAATCTTGACCCCATTGAAGTCAATGGGGAGTTTTTCCATTAACTTCAGTGAGGTCAGGATTTCACACAGAGTCCTTCCAAACTGACACCTGCTGAAAGGACCCCATGGATAGCTTTATTAGCAAATGTGCTAGTGGAACAGGCATTCAGCAGAGTGCAGATTGAAGTGAACTCCCTCTTTTAGGAATATGGGTCAAACCAATTCTTCATCACCTTTGCAGTCTTAGGCTGTAGTGTAGACATAGCCTATGTTGGCATTATTTGGGGTGTGAAAAAACCAACCTCCGAGTGTCATAAATTACACCAACCATAAGCATTCATGTGGACAGCACTATGTCGGTGGGAAAGCTTTTGCCACTCATGGAGGTGGTTTTATTTTGCCAACGGGAGAGCTCCCTCCCATAAGCATAGAGCGTCTTCACCAGACATACTGCGGTGATGCTACTGTGCAATGTACGTATGGACATGGCCTTAGTGTATACCCAGGATTGGAGAAACTTCCATTTTGGGCCAACAAGTGTGATGCATTTTTTTGGGGTGTGAGTGAGGATGGTGAATAATACAATATATACTCGTGGGGGAATTCTGCACCAAAAAATTTTGAGCCAAAAAAAAGTAAAATTCTGCACACAATAGTTTAAAATTCTGCAAATTTTATTTGTCAAAAATAACACTACATAATCATGCCAGTTTCAATTATTTTGGTAATTTATTTCAAAATACCTGTCAGCAAGTATGTAACAATACAGACACCACAAAAATCCCCCCAGGAGTAGAGAGTTAAAAAAACTCCTGTTTCTCTTCCCTCTTCCCCCCCTGCTGGAGCCCAGCTGCGGGTCCCCTCCCCACCAGTCAATACACCTGAATCCCCAGCGACCAGCTGTGGGGCCTCCCCTTGCCCAGACACCCATTCCCCTCTCTCCCCAGAGACAAGCCCAGCCGCAGGGTCCCCCTAGCCTAGACACCGGCACCCCTGCCCCTCCTTGCCCAGACACCTGCACCCCTTCTCCCCCAGACCTCAGCTGCGGGCTCCCCGCAGCCCGAACGCCCACCCCCTACCCCTCAGAGCCCAGGGATCCAGAGGGAGAAACAGCCTGATGCTCAGTCCCAAGCTTGCGTGGAGTTCCCTGTGCACTGCCACCTTCCTTCCTTCAGGGCATGCTGGGAACTAACCCTAACCCTGTAGCTCCCTTGGTCCCTCCCCCTGGCAGTGTCTTCCAGGTGCAATCTGAGCTCTGCTGGGTCCAGT
This sequence comes from Caretta caretta, assembly GCF_965140235.1. Taxonomy (NCBI): domain Eukaryota; kingdom Metazoa; phylum Chordata; order Testudines; family Cheloniidae; genus Caretta; species Caretta caretta. The sequence continues at coordinate 200,160,473 of NC_134207.1, read as the reverse complement.
GGCCTCTAGTGGAGGCCAGCAGCACTGCAGCCCATTGGGGGGTGGGGGGAGAGGAAATTCTGCACGCAAAACATTAATTTCTGCAGAATTCCCCCAAGGGTAAATATAATGCCTATATATAAATCAGTGGTGCAGCCTTATCTGATTACTGTGTATAGTATTGGCTACGCCATCTTGAAAAGATATTGCAGAACAAGAGGGGATTCAGAAAAGGGCAATGAGAGTGATCAAGGATGTGGAAAAACTCTCCATATGAAAAGACATTGAAAAGTCTGGAATTGTTTACCTTGGAAAGGAGATGAATAACAGTCATAATAAAAGTATATTAAAATAATGATTGGTACAGAGAAGGTAGATCAGGAGCGTCTATTCTCCCTGTCTCATAACAAAAGGGATATTTCATGAAAATAAAAAGTGGGAAATTCAAAACTGATTTTTGAATTTAATTTGAATTTAATTCCGATAAAAGGAAATACATTTTTACACAGTGTTAGATTACACTGTGGAATTGATTGCCACTGGAAGTTGTTGAGTCCAAGAAATTAGAAAGTTTAAAAAATGATTGAACATTTATATGGATACCAAGATTACACAGCATTATACTTAACAATAAATTTTGGAAAATGTAAAATTTTGGAGGAGGTATTGAACCTCACGCCACAGGGTTTAAACTAGTCTCAAACTTTTGGAGATTAGGATGAGACCAAATGTAGAGGGCAGCTTACTCCACATCTGTTTACCGGTAGTTCTTATACCTTCTTCAGAAGCATCTGGTTCTGGCCACTGTCAGAAGCAGCACACTGAACTAGATGACTTTGCATCTGATACAGGATGTCAGTTCCTATGTTTCTATGTACCTCCTTTTGGTCCTGGAGTGAAGAAACAAAGTGCAGTACAAAAGTGTGGATTTGAACTATATAACCAAAGTCTAGGGCTGTAGTAGGAATATTATATTACTGGACTGACCATTCTTATTTATCATATTTAATGTTTACAAAGGAAAACTGTGTTAAAGGTTCAGGCTATTTTCCAAAGTCAGTTACAGAGGTATTTATATACATTACGAACCATCCACATGACAAAACCACCTAATAGAGATCTGCCCAATAGGATTCTCCTTCATACTTTTGTTAAATTAACAACATCTGCTTCAGAGTATCCAGTTTTACAGCTGAACACTGAAATCTGCACACATGTTCTTTCAGTTACTCCAGTATTTAACCTTTAATGTGACTTTGCTTGATCATAATTCAGGCTTGTGTCTTAGCTGACTGATGTATTGAAAGAAGCAGTATATAAATATGTAAATTACACTTTGCAATTCTGAAAGATTAAATGTTTGTTTTGGTATTACTTTGGTTTAATACCATCTTTATTGGTATCAACACTTGGCTGATTAACATCTAGTTACGCAATTTCTCATTATACAAGTATGTCATAGCGCTTCAGATTTTCATGACTAACACAAGCTCTGCAGGATAGTATACTCCTCAACTGAGTTTGCTTTAGCTGTAAAAGAGTTTTATCTTATCGTGGTTTTACTGGGTCATTTGATAAAAATTCAGATTTATTTTCCTTTTTTGGGGGTGAGGGAGGGGTTGTTTAATTACAGGAATGTCAGTTGACTTTGAAATCCAGTATTGTCTTTGTAAATTACTAAGAAAAAACTACTTGAGTGTACTCTATCTTCCTTGGTCTTTGTTTCAGCCTGCCAAATATGAGATAACGATGTATGAATCTTAGATTTGTGAAGTAGGACTCTTACTTGACCACCATCATTTAATTTTTAAAAGTTTTTATGAGATTGATTAGACCTTAAAATTAATAATCTAAGGTTGAAATGTATATGTATTACTGTCTGAACATCTTAGTTTCATTAAAAAGAACATTTTAAAATATGCTTGTTTGACCTCTTAGTGAATAGGTGGAAGAAAATTAACAAGCTTTTTTCATATTAAACCATAGTTATTTTGAAGGGGATGATTTAAATATCTTCCTAATACTGATCTCCCCCCTCCCTTTACACACAGAGGAAAAATGAAAAAAAATGATAGTGCCATTTTTACTTGTGTGCTGTTGTATGATGTAATTTTCCATGTACAAGGATTAAAGATGCCAGGTTTCCCAGAAGTTTCATCATTAATTTGGCATTTCCTTCCTTTCATGTGTTTGTCAGGCTCTGGCCAGATACGAAAGGGAGGAATATAAAAATAAAAGTGGCAAAGTGGCAGGTGTAGTACCTGAAACTAATTTTCTACTATTACTTTATTTTATAAATAAAAAGAGTTATTATATGTCCAGAGTCTGACATTATATATAATGTATGTGTGTGTGCTTGTATTTTATTTAATGAGACACTATAATGCAAAGTCTAGTTAGTTCTTCCTCAAAAAAAGAGGAGTTAGAAAATTAGTTTCAGGTACTACATCTGCCATTTGGCCAATTTTTAAAGTTTTACTGTTGCATTTTCTTATTTTTTAAAACATTTTTTTTTCTCTCACTACTATCTCTGTGAAAGACACTTACAGACATGGGGAAACTGACACAGAGCTCTCAGATGTACAAAATAAAGAAATACATATTGTAATCTGTAGTATTACTTGTAACAACAGGTTAATTTTTTTTTTTTAAATTAAGTTGGTATCCCTTTAAAAAAAAAAAAGTGTTTGTGTATTTATGTATGTATGTGCTTTCCATCTCAGGCTGATTGGTGCAAATTAAATTTTGTGTTTAGTCCAAACAGTGTGACTGCAGTACAGATATCCATGAATTCTGCTAGATGTCATGAAAAATAGCTTTGTGTAATTTTTATAGTTAGTTTAAGAAGCTTATGAAGAAAATATTTCCCTGTATGATTTGATAAGTGAGCCAGACTCTGAGAGATCCTTCCTGAAGTGCTATTAAACTTCAAAGTTTTTATCTAGTTATTATGTGTACTTGTGAATAGAATGTGGATTGTTTTTAAGCTAAAACTGCAGGTTGACATTAAGGGGGTCAAACTGGAGGAGTGGAGCTCCTGGGTTTTGTAGAAGAGGTGGTAAGAGGAATTCCTAAGTTCCGGCAGTTCTTCTTTATGTGCCTGGCGCTAGGCTATATCAGGCAAAACTTGCTGCTCTCCTTGGTTGTCTCCTTACCAGCATATTTAATTTTATCAACAAATATTCTCTGTTTATGTGCAGGTTGGTGACTTTTTTTTTAAAAGGGGGGGGAATTAAGAGGGCTTGAGTTTATACACGTGCTGATTTTGGTGTCAGTATATATGGTATGTTTCATCATATCCTTTTCCATGTCTTAAATGTGCTGCAGCTTCTGTTACCTTCTGCTGAGTCGTCATTATCACAATAACACTTATGTAGACAAGCCCCCTGATAATTGAAGAACTAAAAATGATATCAGCACAAAAGACAACTGAGAGGGAAAGCGTGTTTCCATCAATGTTTAAAACTGTTTGTTTTTTGTTAACACTTATTTAACTTCAATGAGTGACTAACGTTCTGGGAAAAGTACATTATTTGTTGGAAGATTCACTGCACCAGCCTGGTCAGTTACGGAGTGAAAGCTGACCATATACATCCTCTGAAACCCAGTGTGTCCTGCAAAACCAGAGAAGACCAGACTTGACATTGCTGATATTTCTAAGATAAACAAACTCCCTCAAGCCATTTTTCATATTCCATAAAATAGCAATAAAAGGCACAAACCCAATAATTTATTTCAGATACTTTGAAAGTCGTCTTTTAAGTAAACTCTCTTATTCTTAAAGTCAGATTGTTGACTCCTGCATAGTATTGGCTGACACTGTCATTATAATAAACCTTGACTAACTACAGTGACTCTTGCGGGCAACAATAGGAACTATTATTTATTAACTAGAACAACCTACAATGCTATATAAAGATTTTTAGTAACTACTCTGTAATTGTTTTGTGTTTTACTTTAATAGACTGTTTAAGAATAAATTAGTATCAGAAACCCCATCCCAGACCTGTCAGTTGAACAAATTTCTAGGCTGTCCATTCTACAATTGTAAAATGCATTTTATTAGGACTTGTGTGGCATGCAACTGTGTTAATACTCCACAGTCCCCTGTAATCAATAAAAATATGCTGTGGTTGTGTAGTATAGTTTGATCTTAAATGTTTTTTTCTAATCAACTAGGTTTAGCCAATTGTGTGTCAGCATGTTGTGAGTTACCCAGAATTTGCCCCCAGCCACCTTAAAAAACATTTCCTTTCAGCGACGACAATGTACGCATCAGTTAATATGAATGCGATGATTTCGATTTGCTGAGTGCATGAGAGGAAGTTGTATTTAAATGAAGGGGAACTGATATACCTGAAGTGGGAGGAAGGATGGTCTGGTGGCCTAGGACAGTGTTTCCCAAACAGAGAGAGTCTGGATGAGTCATCATCACTTTTCAGACACCTCAAGCCCGCTACTGCAGTGTCTTTCACTGTCCTCCACACATCACTACCCATGTGTGCCTTGGAAGCACGGCTGTCCCTGTACCCTGCTCTTTCACTTCCACTGGGCAGGGGCAGCAGCGTGGGGAGCGGGATCTGGCAGCACCAACCCGGAGGAACCAGTAGCCTGTGGGAGACAGGCCTGCTGGGAAAACGAGAGCAAGGAGGCTGGGGAGGAGGCAGCAAGCGGATGCCCCCTCCCCACCACACACACTTAAACTGGTGCTCTAAAGTCCTGTATAAAAGCACTGCTAACTAGCAGTAGTTTCTATACGGTTGGTCTTCAAAAAAGATAAAATGCAGTTGATGGGTTGCCTTAGAAAAAGTTTGGAAAGCACCAGCCTAGTTTGTGGGAGATGCAGGTTCAATTCCCTGCCCTGCCATAGGCTTCCTGTGTGACATTGGATAACTCACTTAGCCTTTCTGTGCCTCAGTACCCCATCTGTAAAATGTGGATAATGCTTTTCTACCTCAGAGGGCGCCTGTCAGGATAAATTCATTAAAAGACAGTGAAGTGCTTTGAGACCTACTGAGGAAAAGCACTAGTTAAGAAATGGTGGGGGGGATTGTTACGGACGGGATTATTTTTTCCTAAGTCTCTCACAATGTAAAAACAAAGCTTTGAAGATCAGTGTTGTGTCGTGTAATTCTGCAATATTAGTTCATTTTATGGAGAGCCACTTTATTGTATTAGTATCGTTACTACAGACTGATCGATAATGATGGTTAGAAAAGTCAGTAGAGGAATACATGGTCATGGAAAGAGTAGTACTTGACTCCTTTTTCTTTCACTTCCTCTGTTAGAGTATTGCATATCCACTTGTAACTGTCTGGAAAAACTATAACACCAATGTCCTAAGGAACATCAAGCACAGTAGTGTGATCTGTCCTAAAATATCCATATTTTAGAGTGTCTTTTTAGATGGGTGCAGGAGACAGATTGCAGCACGTTTCTAGTCTGAGGAGTTTTCTCCTCCCATTTAAAAATATTTCTTAAGAGTGTTTTTCCAAATAAATATGAATGCTGGCTTGGGAAGAAAAATCAGTTTGTAGCCAAGGAACCCAATCTTTATTAGTTAGAGGAATTTTGGAGAGTCTTCAGCATAGGAGCACCTCTAGCCAAATGTTACACATAATTATTAACCTTCTGGGTGCCGGTTTCTTCAAGGATGTTCATAACTAGCAGTGCACTTTAATCTAAGTTATTTAGCTTTTGTCTTTCTTTGACATAGTAGTGGTGTGACCACTAATATTAAACCATTGGTAGTGTAAAGTATTACTAATGAGCTCTGAGGGAGATAACCTGTATGAAGTTACCAGAGTAGACTAATTTGGTTTACTCAATAGTTTGGATTTTTTTTAAATAAAAAAATGTGTATATGGATTTTTATTTTTTATTTTTGGCTGGAGAAAGAAGCCTCCCAATTGTCTGGCTCTGAGTCCTATTGTTTAACTTTATGGTGCACTGTTTGCAAACTCTGCAAATGCATGAATGGATATGCTAGGACTTCTAATCAATTTGTCTAGACTTAATCTCTCATAAATAGTATCCATGTGTCTTGTTCCTGGAGTAGCCGAGTAATCTTACTGTATTTCTGTTTTTCCAAATGGGTAGAAAACATGCGATTTAGGAAACCGTCTTCTGATCCCTTTAAAATGAAGGTGGACAGTTTGAAGGGTAGGATTTGCTTGCAGTATTTGAAAACATGTTTATAGTCCTGCAACTCGCAAAGAATGTGGACCATAAGCCTGTCTTGTCTTCAGAGATATTAGCTGCAGCCAGTTCTGGTGACCCATGTGCTTTGGTATCGGTATTGATTGGCAATAGTGATGCAGAATTTCTTGAAGGAGATGCTGTCCCTTTTCAGTCCTTATTCTATGCAAATCTGTTTTACTTTTTCCTGCAAAGTTATATTTCAACACTAAGACAAAGTGATGAACTAGCTTAAATTTGACTTTACATCTCCCATTCAATGATAACCTAAACAGGAAAGAAAAGGAGTACTTGTGGCACCTTAGAGACTAACCAATTTATTTGAGCATAAGCTTTCGTGAGCTACAGCTCACTTCGTCGGATGCATACTGTGGAAAGTGTAGAAGATCTTTTATACACACAAAGCATGAAAAAATACCTCCCCCAACCCCACTTTCCTGCTGGCAATAGCTTATCTAAAGTGATCTCTCCTTACAATGTGTATGATAATCAAGTTCGGCCATTTCCAGCACAAATCCAGGTTTTCTCACCCCCCCCCCCCACACACACACACAAACCCACTCTCCTGCTGGTAATAGCTTATCTAAAGTGACCACTCTCCTTACAATGTGTATGATAATCAGGGTGGGCCATTTCCAGCACAAATCCAGGGTTTACCAAGAATGTCTGGGGGGGTTAGGAAAAAACTAGGGGAAATAGGTTACCTTGCATAATGACTTAGCCACTCCCAGTCTCTATTCAAGCCTAAGTTAATTGTATCCAATTTGCAAATGAATTCCAATTCAACAGTTTCTCGCTGGAGTCTGGATTTGAAGTTTTTTTTGTTGAAGAATTGCAACTTTCATGTCTGTAATCGCGTGACCAGAGAGATTGAAGTGTTCTCCGACTGGTTTATGAGTGTTATAATTCTTGACATCTGATTTGTATCCATTTATTCTTTTACGTAGAGACTGTCCAGTTTGACCAATGTACATGGCAGAGGGGCATTGCTGGCACATGATGGCATATATCACATTGATGGATGTGCAGGTGAACGAGCCTCTCATAGTGTGGCTGATGTTATTAGGCCCTGTGATGGTGTCCCCTGAATAGATATGTGGGCACAGTTGGCAACGGGCTTTGTTGCAAGGATAGGTTCCTGGGTTAGTGGTTCTGTTGTGTGGTATGTGGTTGTTGGTGAGTATTTGCTTCAGGTTGCGGGGCTGTCTGTAGGCAAGGACTGGCCTGTCTCCCAAGATTTGTGAGCGTGTTGGGTCATCCTTCAGGATAGGTTGTAGATCCTTAATAATGCGTTGGGGGCTGAAGGTGACGGCTAGTGGCGTTCTGTTATTTTCTTTGTTAGGCCTGTCCTACAGGAAACAATAAGATCTGGAAGAAGTGAAAGAGTATGACTTTCACTCCAGAACTATCTTCATTTGTACAAAGATCACTTGATGTGCTAAATCCAATTGTAGGGTTTGTTTGCCTTCTGACAGCATAAAAATTACAGAAGTTAATTTACTACTATTTGTTCTGTATCAACTACCAAAACCATGTCGGAGTCTGAGATGGCACTGAGCCAGTGGCTGAAATACAGAAATGCTATACCTGTGAGACTATTTAGCTTTACCTATGAATTGTAAATACAGCTATACAATAAGTACTAAATTTGGAAACAAGCTTTGATTGTCTGGAGGAATTTCTTTCCTCAGGTTGGTAGCTAATAGTCCAATTGACAAATGGCAAGAAGGAAGCTGATGGTAAAAATAGTACAAGGTTAAGTTTGCAGAGCATAGCTTTTACCATCACCTCTTTCTGTCATTTAAATAAACCATTACGAGTTGTTAGCTGAGTCATACTCTTTCACTTCCAGATCTTATTGTTTCCTGTTTAGGTTATCATTGAATGGGAGATGTAAAGTCAAATTTGAGCTAACACTTTGTCCTTGTGTTGAAATATAACTTTGCAGGAAAAAGTAAAACAGATTTGCATAGAATAAGAATAATTCTACTAACATTTCAAAGTTTGGCATTTCATGTCCTTGCATATTTAAATAAAGGCATATGCTGCAACCTTGAGCTTTTATAAAACTGTCCAACCTCTCTGTAGCAGGATTGGAGCTTAGCAACTGTTCCTATATGTGGTAGGATAAACTTCCAGTGATCAGTTGCACAGGGAATCTGTGCAGGAGGAAGCCATTGCTGGAGAAAGTAGACCCCCTCTGGGAGTGGAGTAGTTTGGATTTATTTTCAATTTTGGAACCAATGTTAAATGCATTAATTTCTCCTGAACCTTTTTATTAGGACTTGCTTATAAATTGAAGGGATTATTGCTAAACTACATAGAGCTTCAGCGTATTCTCGAGAAAAATGTAAGCCTCTTTCTGACCCCTCCAGTAATCAAGGGTTTTATTTTTAAGCTTTGAAGTAAGTTTTAAAAATTGAACTTTGCAGCAAAACAGTCTAACAGCATTGGCCTTCCCACAAAACGTTTTCAGATACTTTGGTAGCAACCTCAGAATTGTGCGTGCTGTAAGTAAAACCTACACATTGTGGTTGTTGTCCTGCAAACACTGGGGCACAGTCCTTTCTACCATAATAAGATAAGGTTGCAAGCACCTCACCTGATGGAGAACACTTGTAGGACTGACTGACCATTTAGTTGGATTGTATTGCACTGGTTTTCACTCAGCTAAACTGAACCATTTGCAAAATATCTTTGATGTGTTAACCCCACTAAATTTTCACTAAGAAAACCCCAAAATGTTTTTACTCTAACACATGAGATTACATACTTCAATGTTGGATCCTAAATATTGTGCTTAATTCATACTTTAACTTCTTCCCAAGTTAATTTGCTATGAAATTTACCTTCCAGTTTCGGGCATACACTTTTTCTTGCAGTATTATTTCTTTCAAAAATGCCTTTTAATAAATTGATTGGATACTTAATGAGAGTCATTCTTTTCCAATTTCTACCAATGAAATGTTGTGTGAGCCTTCTGTCTCTTCTCTTAGGAATACTGTAAGATTTGGAAGGCATTTGCCCTTGGTAATAGTTGTGACTGTCAGACAGAAAATACCAATATCTTGAAGAAGTAGATCTAGTTATTACCATAATAATACTTAGTGCTTCATGCTTTTTCATTCTTATGCTCAAAGTGCTTTACAATGGGAATTAAGTAATTAGGTCTTGTTATCCCCATTTTACAGATGGTGGGATCACCATAACAGTATTCTGTTCTATTTTTACAATATTATCTCCCCTGCTTCCTTTAAAAAACAAAAATAAAAAAGCCCAGCTAGGCCTCTGCCTTCTCCCTGGTGTCTATTCCCCACCTCTTATGCAGCTCTAAGGCATTTTCCCCCAGTCAATCCATCATTTTAGTTAATCTTGACACTGGGGAGCAGCTGGGAGCTGTCCCTAATTAAAGTGGGCAAAAATATTCCTGCGATTTATTTGGTCACGTGATAGTCCAGTACGCTACCATTAGGCTGTCAGAGCTGTCCAGACGGGATTTTGATGATGGTGGTGGTTTTTTGTTGTTGTTCTGGTTTGTTTTGTTTTTAGGTTTCTTTTGGTCCAGTTTCTTTCCTTGACCTAAAAATGAGACAAAGTTAAAATTCTATTTGATGTTTAAACTACTGAAAATAGTAATTAAACGTGCATGACTCAGGGCATCGTCTTAGTGTCTTCTGTCTTGGCTGTTCAGATTCATTTCTCAGTACTTTGTGATGTTTCAGTGCTTATTGAGACTATTGTCAAAGGAAACTATATTGTGGAATCTTAAGAGATGCAAAACATGCCTACTCAGACTCTTGTAGAAAGCTAAGCATGTACGAGATATGTTAGAGGGATCTTTTCCTGTCTGTCCTGAATGATTTAAGATAGGAGGCAGAGTAGCAGGGATGAGACTGTCTGCAGCCCTTACTCTTCAATTTACACAATTAGTAATAGTATTTATTACTTGTTTATGCTGCACAGTATGCAAAAATAGACCTGCCCTGCCCTGAAGAGCAGCTCTGTTGGTAACTCAGAATAACCACTTTGTACAGTGTGGGGGGTGTAATACATTTCTAGCAGGTACAGTGTGTGTGGGAGGGAATAATTATCTCTAAAATTATGGTTGTGCACTTGTATACATTTTTAAAAACAAGAGATCATGGCTAAATGCAACATCCCTTAATAAAAAAAAATCCTGAGAGCAGAAAACTTATTTAATACAGAATTTCCTGACTTGCATGTTTACATTTTCTGTGAAACTTCCAAAAGCAGTGTTAAGTCTGCACCCCATCTTTCCTCCAATACCTACATCTGTCATTGTAGAGCAACCCAAACCCCTCATCCGCCACTGGTCAGGGACTTCTTGTGTCCTTCGCTAACCTCCCCTAAGTTCCTTCTCATGATATAGGTTAGAAACCCCCACTATGATATGGGCTACCAGAGTGGGACAGAGTTGTAACATTATATAATGGACAATATATTGCAATGGATGAGGGGGGAGAGTTTGGGTCAGTGCTGGAAACAAATGTTTCACTACAATTTCATATTAAATGCTCAAACTTAAGTCTCTGTTTACAAAGCATTTTGCTCTTGGATCTTTTTTTAAAAGAAAACAGTTGTTTATATTTTTAAGACAGTAGATGAAGAACACTGGCACCTGTTACTAATGACCACCATCAGGACTCCATTTTTTATTTAATTGTTTACAATAGGTAGCTTCATAATATAGTGATGCCCAAACAACTTGTTTGTTTTAAAGTGTAAAACAAAAAGATAAATATTAAGGTAGAGAAGAGAAACATTATTTTAGTCTCTATGGTTTGAGTATTATATGAAACAGAAAATTTGTATCACTGTATTAGAGGCAATTCTGTAAGTTGCATAAAACCAAATGGTCAAACCATGATGCATTTTGTGTTTTATTAAACTGAAACAAAGAATTCTGCCATAGAAATCATGCCCTTTTAAAGTCCAGTGCATTTTATTTTATGTAATAAGTTAAAAAATATCTTCACTTCAAAATTATTGCTCCTGTTTTCAACTTGTTTGGTGTTCAATTAAGACTGTTGCCATCACAGTTCGTAATTTAGCAGCATTAGAGTAGAAATGACTGAGGTGGTTTTGCCTGGGAATACCCAAATTCTTCCAATGTGGTGTTTGCTTGCATGTAGGTTTGATCTGGATCTCTGGAATGGGTAGTCTCGCTAAAGATTTTTGTTCTCATCTTTTGTTTTCCAGAGACATGTAACTCCAAAACTGCTTGGCCAATTTGCTTTAGATTCAATTCAAAAATAGGGCTCTGGATTTGAGTGAGAGTTAATGGTGGTTTTCCTCATGGTCCTAATTGAAATATTTGTTAGTTTTCCATGGGCTACTGAAATTAATTGTGGCTAATGAAATTCTTTTCTCACACCATCCTGTCAACTTGACCTGAGGTGGTCGGTGGCATTTTAAGTGATATCCATAAATTGATTAACCCTTAGAATAAGCACAGTGCCAGAAATGTAGGCACATGGAGGATTTTAACAGTGAAAATGTAGCCACAGGATTTTTTAGATGCCTCCAGGGTTAGGCGGCAGCCAAACAGGGGTTTTGAGGATCTCAGGTGATGCCTGAATATTGGATGTAGGTAGCAGATAGGCGCCTAAATCCTTTTGTTGATCTGGCTTCAGTCTTTTAACACACCCCCAACCTCCACAAAACTCTCCCCCCCAAAAGTTCTGGAGGTAGAGGGTTATTGGCTTTTGGATTTAATACAGTGTGTTGTAGCTATTTGTAGTGGAATCAGTTTATATTATTTTAAGTTGTCTTCAGAATGGTCAAGTGTATGACAGCTGCTAAATGTTGCATCAGTCTGTTATAGTCATTTGAGTATAGCGGTGATGCAGATTATTGGAGGTATCAGTTGCATCTATGCACCATATACCTACATATTAATGTGTTCTTTTTAAACAGATAATTGCAAAGGATTTTAAGCAAAAAAATGTAATCCCTCATCTTTGACTACTTTTTGTATCTTCACTGAAGTTAATGCCACTGCACTTAAACTACATTCAAGTACCATCACTTTTCTAATAAACACTTGGGTATTGAGCCACTTGATAGTACCTAATCCTAACTTAAACCCAAGTAATGTTGCATTCTGTAACTGACTTGCATCTTCCCCTTTCAATCTTTTCTTTATAAGAAATCAATTATGCTATTTAAAAATTGAAATCCTCCAGCTATTTCACACTGTTAATTGAAATGAAAGGCTTGAAAGGTAAGCTACATGCATCACTTTTTAATAAAATATTGGGGAAATGTCTACTAATGTTTTACAAAGATGTGATAGATATATTTAATCCAAAACTCTATTAATATACTACTACATCTGTGGAAATGAAAGCACCTTGCATGCATTAATAACTAATTGGAAGCCTAATAGGGTATAAGACATTTCTAAGACTATTATGAATAATATTTTTGAAGTCATTTGGGTTTTTATTGAATAATAATTTTAAGTCATTGGGGGTTTTTTTTGTATTGATAGTCATTTGGGTTTAAACTAGAAATGAAATGCAAAATAAAATACTGAAATATTTCTCATAGGCTCTGAGGGCCTTATTTAGTATGCTGATCATGTTGCTTCCCCCTTTCCCGCCCCCACCCCACGTTGAAGTACTCCCAGTTGACAGTTCTTAATTTGTAAATTCCAGCAGTGCATTGGTATTAACAAATTGCAAGGACCTGTTCCATGCAGTAGTTCCATCTTAAGGGGGTTGGCTTGTGCAACTTGGAGTAATGATAGTGTTTCAACACCACTCCCAAGAGGTAATTTCTTGGAGTAGTGACTAAGGGCACCCAAGAGTGCCTTTTCAATAACTTTGCACAGTTAAGCTGGTGCCTGTCCCTAGGCAGGGCTTCTTGTAGAAATACAGTAGTATCACAGCCCATTACATGTCTAGTAGCTGTAGAGCTAAGCATCCAGATATACAGACTTGTATGGGGCAAAGAGAAATAATTAGGGAGGAGAGGGATATCATGAGTCTTTAGGGTACAATGGATTTTACCTTACATTAGTGTTTTTGTTCGAAGCCTCATTTCACAAGCTATGTGAAGCTTTGGGTTTGGATGTGAGAGAGATTTTCCAATGTACAGTGTGTAATTTTTGTGTTAGTTTTCAGAACTTTACACATTGGGGAGGATGTGGGGAGACATGCAAAGAAATCTTCTAGTACGGGTCTTGCTATTAAAATTAATCATCAAAGTACCATGGGCATTTATTGGATTTGGAACCTAAAGATGAGATAATAGAGGTATTTGATACAAAATTCCTTCTCCCTTTGCTTACCCATACATAGAGGAATATGTTCACCAGCAGAACAAAGAACAGAAAGCCGTCCATCATCCTTGGGTGTTGGGAACTTTACAGTGTGATCTAACATTATTTGTATTTATTTATTTCTATTCATAACACAATTAATAAGCACCCATCAGTTGGATCCTGTCACATTATCACGTTCATATTGAATGCATTAGATGCCTTCCACCTCTAATACTAATGCCCCATAATTATTATAATGAATAAAAGACCTTTAATTTATCCCTCCACCCACATCAGTGCTAGGAGAAAAAGGTGGTCTTTGCAGTGTGTTTGGAATGTTAAATCCAAGATTTAACCCTGATTTTATGGAAATTTGCAAAAAACAGCTCTGTAAAATGGGCCGCAACATTAGGAAAAACCCATATCGTTGCTTCATTTTAGAAACCATTTTGCACAAAATATACTGTGGCCAAGCAGGGAGAAGTTTGACATTGTAAAGCATCATAATATAGTTTTGATCCACTCAATTAAAGCAAATGAACTACTGCTGTTCAGTAATAATGTAGGAAATGTAAACAATATCTCCTGTTGATTACATCAAACTAAAAAAAAAAATCAGTGCACAATGAGGATAATTTTTTTTCACTCGAATTTGTTTAAGTAAGTACCAGTAAGCAAGTTTCCAATTTTAATGTGGTCTGTGAGGTTTAGCTCATGGGAACCCTGTAATAAAGCTGTAATAGGGCTAACATGAAGCAGCCCTTTCTAGAATTTTCTTTTGAAGTTGTGTAGTACTTAACTACTGATGTTTCTTGTTGCATTGAACTGGTGCTATCTGAAGGGATGTGCATTTTTATTTTTGTTTGTAAGGACAAATGGGGAAGTTGGTACTTCTTCCCAACATCCAGATCCACAGAATGGGATTTAAAGACACAGAAAATCATTTTACCTCCTTCTCCAGACCCTTGCAATACAGTGTGCGCCACTTAGTCTTAACAATGGCTCAGATATGCAGGTATAAGATTGTAATGAAGCTTGGAAACAAGCTATCTACTTTTTATTACAGTCCTAACCTCTACATTGTGTATTAAATATCACATTGTTGAGATTCAACTATCTTTAAATCTATGGAATCATATTTATTCAAATTGGTTTTGTAGCTTTACCTCCTAAATGTATGTATCCTTTTTATTGCACAGCGCTGGCCCCAAAGGCGATAACATCTATGAATGGAGATCAACTATTTTAGGACCTCCAGGCTCAGTATATGAGGGTGGAGTTTTCTTCCTTGATATCACATTTACACCAGAATATCCCTTCAAGCCTCCAAAGGTAAGAGAGACAGCCTAACACTTTACTACCCAGTGATCTGCAGGATGTTTGCAGCATACTCAACATTCATGGGACACAGTCAATTTGAAATCCAGTTGATATAAGAAAATGAGTTAAACCTGGTTTCAAGAACCACACCTGGAATCCCCTGCCCAGTTTTGGTGGGGTTTATTTTTCAATCATCTCTTTTCTGGTTTTTTTTGTTTTTGTTTTTTAAGTATTTTTCCCTTTCCCTGTTGCACAAACATGGGAAGCTGACTGACTACACAGGGGAAACTATGAAACCAAATATACAAAAAGTGCTGTGAAAGAAAGAAAACAAACTGGAAAAATAGAGGCAAATATTTCTTTCTCTCATCTCTTTCAGTTACAGTAAACTTTAAGGTGTGTTTTGTAACAACAGTAGGTTAAAAGATTTCAAGCAGAAATATGGTTTTTAAGGCCCTGGTTCTTTTAGGGATTTGCTAATAGTTGATTTATGTGCATAATATCAATTTCTTAGTAGTGCTTTTCTGGATTCTGGATACAAGTTATATTTTGGAAGCTTGTCGTATTCTGTGTTGTTGGGTTCTATCACAAATCCAATACTAATGTAAGTAGATGTTCCTTTATGGTTCACACATTTAGGCCAATATGTTTGGGGATTCTTTAGGACAGTCTCTTAAGATAGGAAATTGCCGAATAAGGTTGCCTAAGGGTGTTTCCGGGTCTCATTGCTTTAGTATTTTTTTGTTGGCGGTGATGGTCATAAGGAAAATCCTAAGAGGATGTCAGCTGAAATGGATATATTCAGCAATGTTTCTTTCCAGTTGCTTCACCTTAGGCAGAAGTATGCTGCCATGAGAATCCTATATCCTATGGTGCTAAAGGTTTGGTTGCCATTTCATTGGCACTTTAGCTTGTCTATCCCAAAACGGGAAGAGCAAGTGCCATTAATCTCCATGAATGGGTCTGAGGCTGCAGACATAGAAGTTTTTAAAAATGAAAGTTGTTTCAAGTTCGGACTTAAAGTAAGCCAGTCAGTGCAAGAAACTTACAAAAAAGCCTATGACAGTGGCCAAAGTGTCTAGTTTTAGTATGTATAATGTAAATAATTTGTATTTATGGAGCACATTACATATTTAGAGTTCTGTGTTAACATTAATCCTCACACTATTCCTGCAAGATAGAACTATTATCCCCATTTTGCAAGTGGAAGAGAGTGAAATACAGAGAGGGCGATTCAGGCTCTGGTTAGACAGGCACATGCTTAATTGCCCAAGGCCACCCAGAAAGTCACAGAGTCCAGATTAGAATTGAAGAGCTTTTGGCTGTTAAACTGTACTTTGTCCTCAAGGCTGCTGCTACTCTTCTGCAATATTACACCATGTAATTTCTCCAGTTCCCAAGAGTAGCATTACGGTGAGGCTGCATTTGATTTGTGTTGAGGTGAAAATAGTAGCTTGGGTTGACCCAATCTGTGCTTTGATTTTTTTTGTATTAATAACCTCTAACTGCTTTTTCCCCCCAATCTCACTTTGCAGGTGTGTGTGTGTGTATGTGTGTGTATATAGATATAGATATATGGATATATATGGATATATATGGATATATATAGATATTACCTTATCCTACCACTTATCTTTGTGAGTCATGGGATCAGCTTCTTTGTCTCTTTTTTCCTAATGCAATAGTGGTTTCACATCAGTGCAGTGACCAAGACGAAGCTCTTTCAAGTGGGACCTTTCCGGGGGGAGGGGTGTTCAGTTTCATTATATTTTCTGCTCTTCTTCCATATGGCTTAGTGTTCTCTTGGCTTCAGATATCTCTCTGTATTGTCTTAATAGCTCAGTGTTTTCCAGATCTGATTTGATTTTGTTGTTATTGTGTTGATTTTTCACCAATGATATAAATGCTGGAGTGATCACAAACTTTTACTTTAAACTAGGGCTGTCAGGCAATTAAAAAAGTTTATTGTGATTAATTGCACAATTAAACAATAATAGAATACCATTTATTTAAATATTTTTGAATGTTATCTACATTTTCAAATGTATTGATTTCAATTATAATACAGTGTACAGTGCTCACTTTATATTTATTTTTGATTACAAATATTTGCACTGTAAAAACAAAAGAAATAGTATTTTTCAGTTCACCTAATACTAGCACTGTAGTGCAGTCTCTTTATCATGAATGTTGAACTTACAAATGTAGAATTATGTAAAAAAAACAAACCTGCATTCAAAAATAAAACAATGTAAAACTTTAGAGCCTACAAGTCCACTCAGTCCTGCTTCTTGTTTGGCCAATCACTAAGACAAACAAGTTTGGTTACAATTTTCAGGAGGTAATGCTGACCGCTTCTTTTTTTACAATGTCACTTGAAAGTGAGAACAGGCATTCGCATGGCACTGTTGTAGCCGGCATTGTAAGGTATTTATGAGCCAGATGAGCTAAAGATTCAATGTCCCTTCATGCTTCAACCGCCATTCCAGAGGACATGCATCCATGCTGATGGTGGGTTCTGCTTGATAACGATCCAAAGCAGAGCAGTCTGGCGTATGTTCATTTTCATTATATGAGCCAGATGCCACCAGCAGAAGATTGATTTTCTTTTTTGGTGGTTCGAGTTATATAGTTTCCGCATTGGAGTGTTGCTCTTTTAAGACTTCTGAAAGCATGCGCCACACCTCATCTCTCTCAAATTTTGGAAGGCACTTCAGATTCTTAAACCTTGGGTCTAGTGCTGTAGCTATCTTTACAAATCTCACATTGGTACCTTCTTTGCATTTTGTCAAATCTGCTGTGAAAGTGTTCTTAAAATGAGCATGTGCTGGGTCATCATCCCAGACTGCTATAACATGAAATATATGGCAGAA
This sequence comes from Caretta caretta, assembly GCF_965140235.1. Classification (NCBI taxonomy): domain Eukaryota; kingdom Metazoa; phylum Chordata; order Testudines; family Cheloniidae; genus Caretta; species Caretta caretta. The sequence continues at coordinate 200,142,815 of NC_134207.1, read as the reverse complement.
TGCAAGTAAAACAGAGCAGGACACATACAGTTCTCCCCCATGGAGTTAAGTCACAAATTTAATGAGCATTATCAGCATGGAAATATGTCCTCTGGAATGGTGGCCAAAGCATGAAGAGGCATATGAATGTTTAGCATATCTGGCAGGTAAATACCTTGCAACACCGGCTACAAAAGTGCCATGAGAACGCCTGTTCTCATTTTAAGGTGACATTGTAAATAAGAAACAGGCAGAAGTGTCTTCTGTAAATGTAAACAAACTTCTTTGTCATAGCGACTGGCTGAACAAGAAGTAGGACTGATTGGACTTGTCGGCTCTAAAGTTTTACATTGTTTTATTTTTGAATGCAGTTATGTAACAACAACAAAAATCTACCTTTCTAAGTTACATTTCACGAAAAAGAGATTGCACTATAATACTTGTATGAAGTGAATTAAAAATACTATTTCTTTTGTTTATCATTTTTAGAGTGCAAATATTTGTAATAAAAATAATAGTGAGCACTGTACATTTTGTATTCTGTGATGTAATAGAATATCAATATATTTGAAAATGTAGAAAAACATCCAAAAATACCAATTGAAATTTATTATTCTATTGTTTAACTGTGTGATTAATCACAATTTTTTAAATCGCTATAAAAATTGAGTTAATCGCATGAGTTAACTGTGATTAATCAAAAGCACTACTTTAAACATATTTGTACATTTTTTTTAGATTTTATTTTTATGTTTTCCATGTCACTGGCTTTTGTATCATCAACAAAAATTGTACATGGTGAACAGCTAGTCTATATGTGCATTAAAAACATCAGAGGTCTGAGTTTCTACTTAAGTGCAAATCACTTAAATCCTTTCCTCATTGCCTCAGTTAGGCAGAGCTCCTCTAACTGGAAAACAGTCACTTTCATAGAATCATAGAATATCAGGGTTTGAAGGGACTTCAGGAGGTCATCTAGTCCAACCCCCTGCTCAATGCAGGACCAATCACCAACTAAATCATCCCAGCCAGGGCTTTGTCAAGCCTGACCTTGAAAACCTCAAATGAAGGAGATTCCACCACCTCCCTAGGTAACCCATTCCAGTGCTTCACCACCCTCCTAGTGGAAAAAGTTTTTCCTAACATCCAACCTAAACCTCCCCCACTGCAACTTGAGACCACTATTCCTTGTTCTGTCATCTGGTACCACTGAGAACAGTCTAGAGCCATCCTCTTTGGACCCCCCTTCAGGTAGTTGAAATCAGCTATCAAATCCCCCCTCATTCTTCTCTTCTGCAGACTAAACAATCCCAGTTCCCTCAGCCTCTCCTCATAAGTCCCCTTATAATTTTTGTTGCCCTCCACTCGACTCTTTTTCCAATTTTTCCACATCCTTCTGGTAGTTTGGGGCCCAAAACTGGACATAGTACTCCAGATGAGGCCTCACCGATGTTGAACAGAAAGGAATTATCACGTCCCTCGATCTGCTGGCAATGCCCCTACTTATACAACCCAAAATGCCGTTGGCCTTCTTGGCAATAAGGGCACACTGTTGACTCATATCCAGCTTCTCATCCAGTGTAACTCCTCCCAGTTTAGTGTCATCTGCAAACTTGCTGAGAATGCAGTCCATGCCATCCTCCAGATCATTAATGAAGATATTGAACAAAACTGGCCCAAGGACCGACCCTTGGGGCACTCCACTTGATACCAGCTGCCAACTAGACATGGAGCCATTGATCGCTACCCATTGAGCCCAACAATCTAGCCAACTTTCTGTCCGCCTTACAGTCCATTCATCTAGCCAATACTTCTTTAACTTGCTGGCAAAAATACTGTGGGAGACCGTATCAAAAGCTTTGCTAAATTCAATGAATAACACATCCACTGCTTTCCCACCCATGCACAGAGCCAGTTATCTCGTCATAAAAGGCAATTAGGTTAGTCAGGCATGACTTGCCCTTGGTGAATCCATGCTGACTGTTCCTGATCACTTTCCTCTCCTCTAAGTGCTTCAGAATTGATTCCTTGAGGACCTGCTCCATGATTTTTTTGGGGACTGAGGTGAGGCTGACTGGCCTTTAGTTCCCCAGATCCTCCTTCCCTTTTTTAAAGATGGGCATTATGTTAGCTTTTTTCCAGTCTTCCGGGACCTCCCCCGATCACCATGAGTTTTCAAAGATAATGGCCAATGGCTCTGCAATCACATCCGTCAACTCCTTTAGCACTCTTGGATGCAGCGCATCTGGTCCCATAGACTTGTGCTCATCCAGATTTTCTAAATAGTCCTGAACCACTTATTTCTCCACAGAAGGCTGGTGACGTCCTCCCCATACTGTGCTGCCCAGTGTAGCAGTCTGGGAGCTGACCTTATTCGTGAAGACAGAGGCAAAAAAAGCATTGAGTACATTAGCTTTTTCCACATCCTCTGTCACTAGGTTGGCTCCCTCATTCAGTAAGGGGCCCACACTTTCCTTGACTTACTTCTTGTTGCTAATATACCTGAAGAAACCCTTCCTGTTACTCTTAACATCTCTTGCTAGTGGCAACTCCAGGTGTGATTTGGCCTTCCTGATTTCACTCCTGCATGCCCGAGCAATATTTTTATATTCCTTCCTGGTCATTTGTCCAATCTTCTACTTTTTTGTAAACTTCTTTTTTGTGTTTAAGATCAGCATGGATTTCACTGTTAAGCCAAGCTGGTCGCATGCCATATTTACTATTCTTTCTACACATCGGGATGGTTTGTTCCTGCAACCTCAATAAGGATTCTTTAAAATACAGCCAGCTCTCCTGGACTCCTTTCCCCGTCATGTTGTTTTCCCAGGGGATCCTGCCCATCCTGCCCCATGCTTTGATAAGCATCCATAAATTTTGGTCAGTCTATACCACTGATGATTTTTTTTTCTTGTTCTTACATTAACAAATATGGCTTATGCTTTAATACCAGATAGTTAACCTTCTGTACTGAAAATCGGTCTGAAAAAAGTTGTTTTCTCAGGCTACCCAATTTTCATCTCCCGTGCTCAGAGCCAGTGTGCATTTGCAAATTGGAATGCTTGAACTTTCTGTGAATTTGGTCTTTAGTTCATTAACCTGGAAATAGGTTTCAGAGGAACAGCCGTGTTAGTCTGTATTCGCAAAAAGAAAAGGAGTACTTGTGGCACCTTAGAGACTAACCAATTTATTTGAGCATGAGCTTTCGTGAGCTACAGCTCACTTCATCAGATGTATACCGTGGAAACTGCAGCAGACTTTATATACACACAGAGAATATGAAACAATACCTCCTCCCACCCCACTGTCCTGCTGGTAATAGCTTATCTAAAGTGATCAACAGGTGGGCCATTTCCAGCACAAATCCAGGTTTTCTCACCCTCCACCCCCCCCCACACACACACACAAATTCACTCTCCTGCTGGTGCTAGCCCATCCAAAGTGACAACTCTTTACATAATCAAGTCGGGCTATTTCCTGCATAGATCCAGGTTTTCTCACATCCCCCCCACCCCCATACACACACAAACTCACTCTCCTGCTGGTAATAGCTCATCTAAACTGACCACTCTCCAAGTTTAAATACTGGAAATACTCATGCTTCCTTTTTGAAAGGTTTTATGGTGCATTTTAACAAACTGCCATCTGAAAGCTGGGGAGATAATAATTTAGGAAAATCAGAGCTGAAGGTCAAAATAGTGAAGTATTAACCCAACAGTGGGATGGAATTGGAGGCTGCTTATGAGCCAATAGCAAAGTCTTGCCTGGGAACTGTACATGCATTGGACTTCCATTCTTCCTTGCCCGCCCTTATCCTGAATGGAGTGATCTGTTTTTTCAATTTCCTGTATCACCAGGTGAGGTCACCCAACTGCTTGGCCTGATGTACATGACGTAGACTAGGAAGCACTCATTGGGGTATATGAAGCAAAGAAATAGATGCCTTTTTGGTTTCTGTATATTGTACCTTTTAAAGCTTTTGATGTGCAGAGATCAGCAACTGGTTTTGTTCTCAATTGCTGTTGCCTGTTACAGAGGAGAGAGAGAGAAATACTGTGCTGTCTCCTGGACATTATTTTGTTGTTTCCATACATAATATGCAAAAGCATGTACTTTTGTTCAATTGAAAATCAGAGTTATTTATAAAGAATGAAGTGTAATGTCTCCATGAGAGAGCATAGTGTGGGGGTGTCTCTTGTGTCACAGGCTACTGTGCCTCTGAGAACACAAAGACTGCAGCACTCTGCATAGCAGGCAAGTTCTTGGAAACTTAAAGATGCAGTGCCCAGGAAACTAGAGGCATTCGTTTCGTAGTTATGCATGCCACACCCCTACCAGTGCTCCCACTCAGAGACTGAGTGAGAGGGAGGGGCACAAACAGTGTTTTTTCACATTGCTGAATGCTAGAAGGATCCAGGAACGCAGTAGAACAGCTATGAGGGAGGACAGACGAGTTTAACATGTGGGCCAGTCTAATCCCAGAAAAAACACTGGTGCATTCTTCTTATGCCACACGCCTCCTGAATGTGTCAGAACTACCCTTGTTACCAATAAATAGACAATGAGATTCATGGGCATGGACAGCTGGCAAATTCTGAAGATTTAGGGCATGATCTGACAGCTCTTACTCGGGTGAACAGTTATAATTCATGGTCATTGGGAAGTTTAGAGGAGTGAAGTTTTGGAATAGCCTTCCAAGGGAATCAGTGGGGGCAAAAGACCTATCTGGCTTTAAGATTAAACTCGATAAGTTTATGGAGGAAAGAAAAGGAGGACTTGTGGCACCTTAGAGACTAACCAATTTGTTTGAGCATAAGCTTTCGTGAGCTACAGCTCACTTCATCGGATGATTTATTTCATGCTCAAATAAATTGGTTAGTCTCTAAGGTGCCACAAGTCCTCCTTTTCTTTTTGCGAATACAGACTAACACGGCTGTTACTCTGAAGTTTATGGAGGAGATGGTATGATGGGATAACATGATTTTGATAATCTTTATTATGGTGATCTTTAACTATTCATGGTAAATAGGCCCAGTGGCCTGTGATGGGATGTTAAATGGGGTGGGATCTGAGTTACTGCAGAGAATTCTTTCCTGGGTATCTGGCTGGTGAATCTTGCCCATATGCTCAGAGTTTAGCTGATCGCCATATTTGGGGTCGGGAAGGAATCTTCCTCCAGGGCAGATTGGAAGAGGCTCTGAAGGTTTTTCGCCTTCCTCTATAGCATGGGGCACGGGGTCACTTGCTGGAGGATTCTCTGCTCCTTGAAGTCTTTAAACCACGATTTGAGGACTTCAATAGCTCAGACATAGGAGAGAGGTTTTTCGCAGGAGTGGGTGGGTGAGATTCTGTGGCCTGTGTTGTGCAGGAGGTCGGACTAGATGATCATAATGATCCCTTCTGACTTTAGTATCTATGAATCTGTAAGTAGTTCCATTGACTTCAGTGGCACCACACACGTGAGGGAGGGTTGCAGGATAGACTTACTGTTCTCCAAAACATAGCGTTGGGACACTTTTTAATGTGTTTCTTCTTAATGTGAAGACATAGGCTACGTTCAGCCTGGGTGCCTAAAATTAGGCTCCGAAGTATGTACTTAAGAATCTAAACAGAAGTGGATTGAATTTGCAGAAGTGCTGAGCTCTTTGAAGTCAATGGAGGCTACAGTTGTGCTGCCCCTTTGGAAATCTGGCTGCTTTTCATGGATTTAAAAACCTAATGTGAAAGAGATCTTAGTATCTGGTATTAAAGCATAAGCCATATTTGCTATTCTGTAAGAACAATGCGGAAAAAACATTGGTTCTCATACTGACTTTAGACACCCAAGTTTGAAAACTTTGGCCATGGCTTTGATAACATAAATTACTGCACTATTGATTTTTGAATCTGTAGCCAGACCCATGGAAACAGTATTGACTTGCTGTGTGGCCTTGGGCAGGTCACTTGAACTCTTGAACTTTTATTTCCTCATCTTGAAAATGGAAATTGTGGGATTATATAAATTCTATGGATTTAAGTGGAGTGAACAGGGAAGAGTTATGGCAGCTAGTAAATAAAATCCATACCTGTTCTGCAATAGGGGAAGCAGTATTGCCAACCCCAGACGTTCAAAAATCATAAGTTAAGCCCCCAACATCACAAGATTGGTTTTAAAATTATGATTCTTTTCATTAAAAATGTGGGGTTCCTTTATTTGCCTTCTGGTTTTTAGGGTACACTTAAGTCACATTTCCAAGCTTTTCTCTGCAACCATAAGGTCACGGAACCTTTTTAATTATTTTACATGAACGTGAGAATTCTCACAATCACTTTATCTCCAGAAGCAAATGTTAGGGGGCTTATTCTTTCACCCACTTACTTCCCTGGTCCTTCTCGCATGAACAGAGAGCAACAATACCCGAAGTCCAAAGGTGCAAACAATTCGATGTTTATTGGGGTGAACTTCCAGCAAGCATGATTCCAGTTTCCTTCCTTAGTATCCTCCTTCCCAGCTCTGACACCACAGAGCCTTACACCTGTGTCCCTGTTCCCATTCCTACCCTTAGCCAAACATGATTCCAACTTCCTTACCCCCATTCCCTGTTCCCATTTCCCCCTTTAGCAAAACATGATTCCAATTTTCTTACCCCCATTCCCTGTTCCCATCTCCCCCTTTAGCAAAACATGATTCCAATTTTCTTACCCCCATTCCCTGTTCCCATCTCACACACCCACATGCCCACCCCCAGTCACTTCCTCATTGACTACAGATTATATAGAAAAACTTGAGTTCTGCTTAGCTATACCTTAACCAATCATTTTCCTGAAATTTAACTAACCAATCCTAACATATTGTAACATGATTATGTAACCAATTATATCCCACCACCTCAATTAGTTTACACCCAGCAAAATTAATTATACAGCAGACAAGAACAATCACAGAACCAGACAGAGATTATACAGACAAACAACAGCAAAGTGGGAACTATAATGACAAAACAATACAACTGCAAATATTACAAGACTTACGATAAAATCATGAGATTTGGGAACTCTGAAGAAGGGAGGCTTGAAAAGCATTCTTCACCTCTGGAGTCCTCTCATACAATACAACTTTGACATATTAGTTATCATCTGGTGGCCTATTTGAAATTAATTTGGTCATTGCCTTGCCATGCCGAACAGACAGGTGTCCATATCTCTCACCACTATGACAGTGCTCACCATGATAATAATTAGTGCCCTCAGTACTGAGACCCCTTTTGAAAGGGAGTGGAGACAACCATCCTGCTGACCCTAGAATTGGTTTCTCCAGGTCCAGATTAGAGAAATGCAGGAAGGTTTTTCTACTGCTTTGGTTTCATTATTTTACCTGTTCTGAGTTGTTCCACAGCCGTAGAATTCTAAGGGAGCTGCAAAAGCCCCTCACTGCAGCAGCCATCCCAAGAGTGGAGGCCTGCCTCCTTCTGACACGGGGGGATTCAGCGGGAATCTGCTACAGATATTGGCCTGGATGTGCTGTGGAGCTCTGTGGGCTCTTTGATAGACAGGAGACTTCAATTTTCAACATCGCACCTTCCTATACATTCCATTTATGTTAAAGCATGAGACTAAATTTTCTTCTCCACCTTTAACTGAAATATGATTTGCATTCAAAATGAAGAGAATTGTGCAACAAAAAGAAATGTTCCATTAACAGGGAGTGATTTTTGTGGGAAACTTAGTATGGAGAGAAACTGACCATCCAGGTTGATCTTATGGTGCTTAAGAAGCATAAAGAATTCTGTTTTATCTGTACAGTTTGTGCAGATATAAAGTATAGCTTATTACTTCTAATTTTCATTTGCAGTAAATACTTCATCTTCTGTTACATTCTGTTAAATTTAAGCTAAAGTTAATTGAACTATTTCACACTTTTCTTCTACAAATGAAATGTAACCACTGTTTCTCTTGTTGCATAAAACAATCTGGAAAACAAAAGAAAGATTAACACAATAGTAATGTCCGCTTGTCGTTTTAAAAGCGGATTTAAAACTGTTGTAATACAACTAGTTGACACCAGAGGGCAGCAGCACACCAGGAATCCGAAAAAAAAACCACCCAGTTTTTTTGATTATTCTGATAGGAAAGATATTAAATGGCACACTACATCTGATTCAGCTTTAGTATACATTTAAAGATTAACTTTACAGTTTAGCCTTGCAGAGCTGGAGTTACTTTTAATCTGAATTAAATGTTGGGTTTCCTATCCTTTTTCTGTTTAAATCTGTAAAGTCAAACTTATGACCTGTGTAGTTTTACATGTTAGCAAACAATCTTGTAATTGTGGTTTTTCTAGGTTACGTTTCGGACAAGAATCTATCACTGTAATATTAACAGCCAAGGAGTGATCTGCCTTGACATTTTAAAAGACAACTGGAGTCCAGCACTAACTATTTCTAAAGTTCTCCTCTCCATCTGCTCACTTCTTACAGACTGCAACCCTGGTAAGTCTCACATACCCTAACAGATAACATCTCTATTGATACGGCTCATCTGGCATGTTAGTAACTTACATCCTGATCCTGCATCATTAAAGTCAAAAGGAGCTTTGCCATTGACTTCAATGAGCATAGGATCAAGCTCTTAGAGAAGAGAATCCCTATGTCCCCACAAGATAGCCCAAGCTTTCTGTTCTCTTTGTGGGATAATAGAAGTTGTTCAGATATTCTGTATATGTCTGTAATCTATCTGTTCTTACACTGCACTGCAAAGAAAGCAGCAACCAGAAAAATCCTGGACAATCAATCTGTAGATTGAAATTCCAGCTAAAAACAAAGTAGTGTTTTAAACACCATATTTGTGTGTGGGGTCTGCACCATCTGAAATTCTAGTGATTTGGTAATAGACTACATGTATTTAAAAACTACCACCACAAAGAAACTTCCAGCCTGTTATCTTCTCAACTTTTCCTGGAAGCTCCAGTTCAGCTTTACAGTAAATTATTCGAGAATAAACTTCCCACCACCATATTTATATTTTTAGGAATTTATCTTATATTTATATATATATATAAAATGTAATTCCTAAGTCAGTTAAGAACTGTTTTTAGTACATTTAATATTTCCCTCCTGTGTCCAGCTTAGTTAACAAAGTATATCTCAGTAATATAAAATAAGCAAAACGTATAGAAATTCTTCTAACTTTTATAGAAGTGTAGTAGCTAAGGTGTTATGCTCTGTATACTTCACCAAAAACACCTGATCTAATCTTTTCACGGAAGCCAGATTTATATTGATATAGGTGCACTTAGTGTCTGAGACATGCATACAGCTTTAGAAATGGTAAAGGAAATTGAAGCACACAGATCAGGTAAAGTTTACAATATAACCTACAAGGATGGCAAAGCATAAGTATCTGTTTTTTTACCTCCTTAAAACTTGAATTAGTGAATTCCCCCCCCCCCCATTGAGCAATCACTTATAAAGCACCATAAATTTACATATACAAATTAAGACCTGTTCTCTACTTGGAAAGTCTAATAATCTATGTACTATACAATGGGTCAGTGTTCCACCATGTATTCTCCCCGCTTCCCCGCCACCACCCCAATGAGTGCTTTTGGGTAACCCATCAGACCAATTCTCAACTTTTTCTTTTATGTTTTTCCCAGTTCTCTTAACTAAAATGAGCAGGAACTTTTTTTTTCCTTTTCAGCTGATCCCCTGGTTGGAAGTATTGCCACTCAGTATATGACTAACAGAGCAGAGCATGACAGAATGGCCAGACAGTGGACCAAGAGATATGCTACATAAAATGGATTTTTGTTAAACTCTTGCATTATTTGTCTGTGATGGAAAGAGCTGCTTATTGATTTTGAAGTGGGGGGAGGGAGGGTGCTGGTAAAGAGTAGGGTATTTCTATAACAGATTTTATTCAGTCTTTTATTTCCTAAGATTTTGTTGTTGTAACTTAAGGTATCTTGCTACAGTAGACAACTAGAATCGGGAATAGCATATTTTAAGACTGTCATTAGTTCAGCAATCTTAGCTCACATATAGTAAAAAGAAGAATGTAAACTTAAACATTTTTTTGGTTCAGTTGCTTGCGATATGTAAAAGATAAAACAGCTTAATTTTGTACAGGTACATATGTTGACATTTATGTAAAAGTCCTTTGAAGACTCTACACACTGGGTTTTTTCTTTTTGTTTTTGTAAAAGATGTTGGGATTTTTTTTCCCCTTGGGAGGGTGTGCTGGTATTTAACAATTCCTTTTTAAAGACTCATCTCATGATATGTAATATGGAGGAGTGGATATATGGCCTCATATAGGAAATGAGAAGTAGTTAATGTATTATTTTATATGCCAATCTACCTTTGTGAAAAGAATAAAGGTTTTAATCAGGATTTATGGCAACCTGTAGTGAAATACCTTAAGCTGTTTAAATGTAAGGCGTGGAATAGGAGTCACTCAGTGGATTGGTTGTATGTTGTGGGCTACTTAAGTCTGCATTTGTTACTGTGCTAATAAAAATATGTAAAAAAATGACTCCCGCTTAGTGACCTGCTTTGTTGTTTTGCTGAAATAACTTCTCCCCACTATGTTTTGATGAAAGACCTATATTCAGTACCCACTATTTTTCCTTGTAAGCTAGCTGGTGTCTGAAAGCATTCAGGGAAGAGTTCCCTGCACTGATTTATCAATGGCAGTAAACTTGCCTAGATGGGTGCTTTGTAGTAAGCAGCTCCTACTGCTTCCATTTTTGAAAGGCTTTTTCTACATTAGTATGTACCGGCTGATAGCACATGAATAGAGAAACAGGGTGGGTGAGGCGATATCTTTTATGGGACCAACTTCTGTTGGTGAAACAGACAAGCTTTTGAGCATACACAGAGCTCTTCAGGTCCGCCACAACACTGCCTACCGTAGGAATAGTCCAGCTCCGTACAGTAGAACCTGAAGGGGTCTACATAGCATCCCTGCCCCAGCACATTGCTGAACATTCCAAACTTCTTAACTTTAAGGTTAACTGTTCCCAAAACTGGTTTTGAAGTGCTGCCTATTAGCTAAAACTGCAGAGAATGCAGCTGGAACAGTGAGACTAAGGATGGGCTGCAGGTGAGCCCCTGAGGGGAATGTCTGTCACAGCTGTAATATGAGAGAGGGAGCTGTACTTCCAGTTGGAGGAGGAGAAGGAATGGCATAAAAGAGATGGGTTGCAAAACTCATTCCTGATAATGCCACTTGTACAGCCAAGTAAGGGATAGGGACAACAATCTAGCTGTAAGGGAGCTACGTGATCAGTCTTCAACAGGTATTGAATCAATGGTAAAACAAAGAACAGAACACACTAGCCTTGCCTCAGTCCGTCCCCTCCCTGCTGTAGTCACTGAACCACACTCTCAACAGCAATAGTTCACTGCCCATAGAAACCTACTAATCCTGCAGAAAGCTGTACATATATGCAAGTTTCACTCGGACACAACACCAGCGACTCCGAACAGTTTGAGGGCTACAACTAGATCAGCTACTTTACTGCAAGGGACTGTAGTATTTAGAAAGGACACTAACCCTGAGTGGCTAAAAAGCAGTAGGACAGACCTGTAAAGAAAAGGGCTTTTTTAAAAAAAAAAAAAAATGCCAGTATCTAGTCTGACCAAATGAAAAGTAATGTGTTGGGTTTTCTTTTGCTTATGTGGTGACCAACTACTACTTAGTCACCCTGTCTAATCCCTAATGCCTTCTCACTTAAAATGCCACAGCGGTACGGCTGTAGTGCTTCAGTATAGCCAGTCACTAAAGCAACCTCTGGGGTTCTCCTGTCATGTAGTAGATCCATCTCCCTGAAAGATGGTAGCTAGGTTGACAGAAGTTTTCAGTGTAGACCAGTTAGAAACCACCTAGGTTCTTAATGCCCAAGCAGAGCAGTGCTGAGTTGTTAGTTTGGCCTGGCCTACACTGAAAAGTTACACTGCATAGCTGTGTGGCTCAGGGGTGTGAAAAATCCACACCCCTGAGAGATGTAGTTAAGATAACCTAGTGCTGCCTACAGGGAGGGTTAGATCAACAGAAGAATTCTTCCATTGACTTAGCTACTGCCTGGAAGGTGGATTGCCAATGAGAGGACTCCTCCCAGTGCTACAGTGGCAAATTGATGCCATACTACCACCTGATTTCCTCTGCTTCAGACAAAGGGATCAGGCCATTTGGATCACAGCAAGGGGAGCAAACAATATAGAACTTTCTCTGTAGCAGGGGTGTCTAACCTGTGACTGGAGCTACATGCGGCTCTTCAGAAGTTAATATGTGGCTCCTTGTACAGGCACCAACTCTGGGGCTGGAGCTACAGGCGCCAACTTTCCAATGTGCCAGGGGGCATTCACTGCTCAACCCTTGGCTCTGCCCCAACTCCACCCCTTCCTGCCCCTCCCCTGAGCCTGCCATGCCCTCGCTCCTCCCCACCAGAGCCTCCTGCATGCCACAAAACAGCTGATTGGGAGATGTGGGGAGGGAGGGGGCTGACTGGCAGAGCTGCCACTGGGGTGGGGGAGCTAACAGGGGGCTGCGGACATATTACTGTGGCTCTTTGGCAACGAATATTGGTACATTCAGGCTCCTGCTCAGGTTGGCCACCGCTGCCCTATAGGATTCAGGCTATGCAGTGCAGAAGTGGATAGGGTACAGATCCACATGGTAACACTGTACTCTCCAACCTTAAAGGTCTTCTGACATGCTAGCATTATTTATCTTGCCTGCTTTCTCTGCTCTCTAATACACAACACCCACTTATGCGGTGACTTCATTAGGTAGTGACTTCATTTGGTTAGACACCTGGCAAGCCCATGTGGCTGATCTGAGATTGACTCATCTGCCATTCTCAGCATGGGTTCTCCACCTGCTGCTATGACAGCAGGGGTGGCACACCCTACTTCCTCTGTTATGGGGAGATGGGAGTGCCTTAAACTTGGTAACATGGGGCAGGTCAATGATGGCATGTAAAAGCTGGAGAACCACAGCTGGTAGAACAAATTAGTCCTCTCTTCATCCCACTTCCAAAGCCAGTCAGTGGTCTCCTGCAAACACTCCATGTGTGGAGAAACATGGAGGATTCATGTACAGGTCAGCAGGAAGTTAAAGTGGGTGGCGTTCCACTACTGCTCTGCTAGTACCAAAGCTCTTAGTCAGCTGCAATCCTTCAACAGAAACATGTACAAAGTTCTAGCAGAGTGTAGCAGGAGCTTGCTCATTCATAAGGAATAACTGAAGATGTAATTGCTGACTCTCTTGTCATACGCCTTGGGCACAGGAAGAACAATGATCCAGAACTACCTCACAGGGCAAGACAAAAAACAGGTTCAAGTGTACAGGTAATCCAAGTTACTCCATCATAAAAACTTGCTTCATTTTGGTAAACTGTATTATTGCACCACCCTTACGCGCTGTTCATACTTTGCACTGAGTTATTCATACCATTGTGTAGCAGAAGGATATTGCAGGTACATATTTAAAGGGTTAGTGCAGCCATCAAAATTGAGACTTTCAAATGACAGTACTCAGCAGCTTAAGTGTCACCACAAATAACTACTGAGGTCTTGCTGACTCAGGACAGTGCAACACTGTTTAAAATACCAAAAATGTTACTGAGTTGGAAGTGTTTGGAACTTCACTTGTCTGTTCACTGTTTCTTTCATCTGGCTTTCCAAGCAGCTTCTCTCTCTCTCTCTGGAAATGATTTGCTCTCCTGCTGCTTTCGCTCTATCTCACTCCTCAGTCCTGTTCAAATTGTTAGGAGAGCGGAATTCTGAAACGTGTTGATCCGTCCTGTGAGGTCAAGTTCAGTATCATATGCATCTGCTGTTGGAAGCTGTGCCACTTTTTACAGCCGAGGGATCTGCAAAAGCATTTCTGCTGATCTGCCAGGCGGAGCTGGCTGGCTGTCTTTTAGATATACCCACCACTAGCAGGCCTCTTGCTACACTCATTAAGCCTCTTCCACAAAGAGATACAGTGCTTCACACTGTTCTTTACTTAGGCTATGGCTACACTACAGAACTTACAGCCAATGCAGCTGCCCCACCGGTGGGTAGTGCAGATGCTCTAAGCTGACAGGAGAGAGCTCTCCCATCAACAGCTACTGCCGCCCACAGGGCTGGAGTAATTATGGTGGTGGGAGAAGCTCTTCTGCTGACACAATGCTGTCCACACATGCGCTTAGGTCGGTGTAATTTACGTTGCTTGGGGGGGAGGGGAGGGGGGATACCAACCTAAGCTGTAGCATGTACACAGCCTTAGTCTTTCTACAGAATACGAGGTGTAACTTCCCTGTGCAGATAGACAGCAGCAGTGTTTGATGATTGCTCTGCTGGGCAAGGGTAGTAACTGCAGCCCTTTCTCTCCCATATTTCCTAAGCTGTTGCAGGGTTCCAGTTGACTTAAGAACTACAGTACTAGCAACAGGGAATTTGTACCATCTCTTGTCAATGAAACTGTCAGATATCTAACCAAGAGCAGGTACCAAGTTTTGCTTCAGTTAACATCAGCAATATAAAAGTGAAACAAAATTTACATAGTTAGTCTACCCTCCCCAAGGGTAGAGATTTTTTTTTTTAATTGCTCCTCAAGCTTTTGTTTTGTATACCACATAACAGTAAAGGTCACTTTCCATATTGGATGAGTCTAGGGGGAACAACAAGGAAGCCACATCATGTTCCAGCCTTTGATCGCTAGTTGCAAGTGAGGCCTGACCTATCTGAGGATCACTCATGGAATGTCACCATTTCCACATGCAGCAGGAACACTGATGCATACCCCTGCCAGGTAGGCAATGTTCTTGTCCGTCTCCTCCTAGAGTATTCTCACTCAGCTGTGCTGGAACTTCAACTGTACACACCACCCATGGGTAGTAAGTGAGGCACCAAGGGGCTGAAACTACATCACACATACCTTTTCTCTAGCCATAGGAAGATAGGTAAGCCCTTTCTCCTTTGCTGCAGCCAGGAGATTTTGCAATTGCAAAAGGGGAAGAACAGAGGCTGGACAGCTGCATATGGAGTAGTTTATTAATTGTACACTTGTGAACTTGACCCAGTAGCAGCCTGAAATGGCCATGCGTGGGGATATAGACAGCCATCACTGCAGTGATCTACTATAACACCCCAGTGACCATTATAACCTTTTTACAAAGTGCTTCCTTGTGTTGTGCTTAAGACTGTGACCAGCTGTGGTTTTGCAAGAAAATACTTGAAGGACAGCTACATTCATGACTTTGCTGATTTTAATTCTGAATTCAGTACTGCCTCAGAAAAAACATGCCAAACAAATGGCAGAGAAAGAGAGACACCAGGCCCTTGCAGCAGCAGATGAATAGCCTCCCCTGGAATAGGGGTTTTTAGTTATCACAGTTATTGCCTTTGCTCTTCCTCCCAGGCAAAGGAAATGCTGACTTGTTCTGGGATTGGGAAAGTTTACTGGCTAGTGAAGTGAAAGGTTCAATGAGTGTTTTCCGATCTGTCACTGTCACCTCCCACAGTCTCACCTTCTCAGCCTTTGCCCATTGCTGGGCTACTTCTGTTTCCACTTGTCTTTGCTCCATGAGGTCAGTTTTGTTTCCTAAGACAACAACTGTCACCTAGAAAGAAGAGCAAAAAGGTCCTGGTGGTATATGCATATCAATCACTGTATCAAAGTTGTTAAATAGCATGCAGGAGCTAGGCCGTTCACAATCTAGTCTCTACGTTAATTTTGGCTCACCCTAAACACGTTCTGAATTTTGAAGTAGTAGAATGTGGGGTTTAAACCTGTGTCACTCAGTGCGCTGGGAGCAAGGTGGGTGGCGATCGCTACCCACAACCGGAGGGAGACAGGAAAGTGGAGTGTCACACATCACCCGATGAAAATCCATTCTGGTGATGAGCAAAGCTCTACAGCCAGATTCTCCATTTGCTTTGCACACACCAATGACAAGAGCGTAGAATGCTCTTGAATGTCAGTTTGACACCTGCCTCACACAGATGATGACAATACAAGGCAGTAAGGCAGCCAAGACCTGGCCCAGACTGCTGCTTTCCAAGCCCCAGATTGTAGCGTAAGAAGAGTAAGTCTCTTCCTCCATAAGATAACCTGTTGATGTTACTACAAGCTGTCACACTACTCAGAACAACATACAGGCACCCCCTCTAAATATCACACTCAAGTGGCATATTGTCCTGGAGGAGAGATGTATAAACTAGGTACAAAAGCTAAGACTAATAAAATTTTTTCAGAGGACTTTGTCTCAACATTATATACTCCTTGGAGAAGCCCTGCTCTGTACAGCCCTGAACTCAAACTTATTACCGTGTCCCTTTAATTCTAACCCTCTCCTCTTGCTTTGGGTTGTTTCTTCTCTCTCTCTCTCTCTCTCCCCCTCCCCTCTTCCTGCCAGCACTAGTTTCTACTGTAGCCAGGCCTAACTATTCTTTCCTGTTGAGCAGACTCTGGGATGTCGTATGCCTCCAGTTTCTTTCCTGGGGTTCTTCTGTCTGTAAGTACTTTACCACAGGTTCTCTTGCTTTAATATCTTCTACGACTCCCTGTAGAGCTCTCAGAGCGTTACCTTCTGAGTAAGTCAGGATTACTGCTTTAAGTTCTGTCAATATTGTTGATGTTTTAACTCGTATTGCATAGGGCCACCATTTCCACCACATGCTTTAGTCAAGATCACAGCATCTTTTATTTACCACGAAGGCCCTCCCAGACCCACACATAAGCAGCTCTGTATCTGCCCAGAAAGGGGGGAGTTGACTTAGAAAAGCACAATAACCCTATAACCCTCAAGAACATAACTTCAGCAACCCACTCAGGAAACAAGATACTAACTATGGTCAATGGCTAATCTGTCTCTTCTGTGACTGCAAGTTGCACCGTTGTCAAACCATTCCTTTCCCCTCTCCCCGAATACATTTTGAGTACTAATTAAGTACGTCTTGTGTTTTGCAAGAAGTGGTATGACATTCTGCCTGTTACCCCCTCCCTTTTTATTGCCTGAATGAGCTTTATTTTGCTGGCCTATTGGCTAAAGGCATTTAGCAGGGAGAACTATTAAAGGATATATGGATACTCTAAGAAGATGGTAAACACAAGTGTACTGTGCAGGCGGTGTTCATCTAGAAGAGCTGCAACACTGTATCAACTGCTAACACTAGCAGCTTTCTAAGGGAAAATACAGCAGTCATTCTTCACAAGTGATTTAACAGCCAGACTGAAATACAGTAAATCCTCCTTGCTAATTGACTAATGTCTGGGAGACCCATTGTCAACTACTGTATTTTATAAATGAGCAAGTATGACACTAAAACCAAATGAGGATAACTGACCACATTGTTTTATCCACTGCACTTTAGTTTTCATGTATAACACCTGATCAGTTTACAAACTATACTACCGTCCATATGAAATACTACATTACATCTCTGCTGAGAAGAGGGGCAAGATATTTATCTTTTGTGCCAATTATATAGTGTGTGGATTAATGAAATTCTCCTGTATAGATTGCCCAAGACTGCAGGGAATATTTGCTTTCCTTTGTACTGCTGTGTAATTTAACTTTCCATTACTGTGCTATTTCAGACATGACCAAGAAATTAAGGCATCAAGCTTTTACCTCTTTTTTGTCTCTGATTGTGTCAATCTCTTTTTTGATCACTTCTACTCTCTGGAAGGATTCAAGGCTGTTCACAGCATACACAAGAACAAAACCATCAGCAACAGAGAAGTAATGCTTTGGAAACTCTACTCCCTCTTGCAGACCCGCAGTGTCATAGAGACGTAACTGTTCTTTAACCCCACGATCTGTTTCGACTGAAGCCAAATACACATCTTCCAATGTTGCACCTTCTTCTAAACCTGTTTTTAAAAAGCCCTAAAAGTTAGAACTTATAATAAATTCTGTAAAGTAATGCTGTAAGTATTTATTCATACTTCAGTAAAACTACTAATACTCATGGCTTTCAACAGTGCATTTCAATCCATTTAAAAAAAAAACTTTTTTTTGGATGGGTTTGACCAGGATTTGAACTCAGATCCCATTATGTTCTCAGCAAGACCAACAGGCTAGCTATTTACAGTAATGAGACCATGTCACATACACATTCAGTACATTAATATATGTAATACATTTTTATGGGCATAAGTTCAGGATGATATAACTTAGTTGGCCCTTCCCACAGGTTCCCCAAATCCTGCCCACCAGAACTGTACCAGTTGTTCTATGTATAAAGCCAGCTGCGGAGGAGTCAGAATTTGCCCCTCAGGCAGCATAACAGAGGAAAAAGGAGTACTAAAGAAATTACTACTGTAAGGCTTAATTAAGTTTTCTTTAGCAACCTATCTAGTCCCTATAGCCCTAATGTTGTCACCCTTCCTCATATTGAATAGTACCTTACTCCACAAGCAGAGTAAGGGGACTAATACTATGGGACTACTTGTGTAAAGTACTAACTACCCAACAGGTAGACTCAGGCCATATGATGCTATAAGCGGCAAGGTTGAAGGATGTTTGAGTGCAGGGAATCTACATAACTTAAGGACATGATGGAGATCTCAGAATTTCAAGTCTAGCTCAGTGGTTTTAGTAGTAGTTTCAAGTTTTCAAACAAACTTTCTGTTACCAAAGTTTGTCATCTCCTGCCTCCATTGCACACCCACAAACATACACTTGTTGGTTCTTGTAGGGTGGATAGCTTTCTGTCGATTTTTAGACAATATTGACACACTTTTAGAAATAAGGATTTTACTATGTTGAATAACACTATTTGAAACTCTTCATGCCAACAAAGATGCTGAAGTATTCCACCCACACCTGTGCTGATTATTTCCGCTGCTGCATGCAACCTTTGTTTCCAGAAAAAAAGTGGCACAAGCTCTCCTCGCTACTCCCTCCCTCCTTTTCTAGTCTTCATAAATCCAGCTCCCATTAGATACATGGCAAACTCTGACCAGACTATTTGATCTTGCCTCCAACTATAGCCACACTGACATGAGGACATAAGACTAACAGCACAAGGAAAAATTGGACTGATTAATAAAAAGAGAATGAGTGCGAAATAAGGTTGTAGATCTGATTCAGGAAAGTGGTAGCAGAAGGGTGTGCTAGGGCATTTTTAAAAACTAGGTGGCTAATTGAATCCCTTCAGAGAACAATAATTTCTTCCTGCTCTCTGCCTCCAGTCAGTGTACATGTGACCGTTCCTCCCAATCAACATAATGGAAGCAGCAACAGATATGTCTGTACCATCTTACCTGATGAGAAAGGGGTGGAAATGAAGTCCTTCATGCTGGAAAGAGCTAAGAGTGGGAGTGAGAATAAGTAACAATGGAGGACCTTAAGGACTTCTCTGAGGCATAGGAATTTACACACCAGTAGTCTCAATGGGTGAAATTCAGGCCTCTGCAAAAGGGTAGCACCAGGCCCATGTGCCACTCAAAACGTAAGAGCGGTCATACTGGGTCACACCAAAGGTCCATCTAGCCCAGTATCCTGTCTTTCAACAGTGGCCAGTGGCAGGTGCCCCAGAGAGAATGTACAGAAGAGGTAACCATCAAGTGATCCATCCCCAGTCGCTCATTCCCAGTTTCTGGTGGCACATAGGCCTCCTGCTGGCCATTCATGTAGTGGGAATTTCCCCCAGTTAGAATAACCCACCTTTGAAGATTATTAGTAATCTTAGACTTGCATGCATCAGCTGGAGAAAGAGGAGGACAGAACCACCTGACAATGCTATGGTTGAAATCATGCTGCCAAGAGTATTTACAGTTGTTGGTTCGTACAATCTGCCTACAGACATTTTTCTTAGGCCTTGTTACAACTGTTATAAAACAAAGCTAAAGATTACGGGGGTGGAAAGGCACGTCATTTATAGCATTACTAACTAGCCTAAGTCTCGGAGAGTCCAGGGGGTCGGGAGCAAGAATCCTTGTTTACATTGCTAATCAACACTATGCAAGAAACATGCTCGCAAATTTAATCTGTAGCAGACTAGGCACACTGTAAAATTCTGTTTAGTGTAAATGGTTTTGCAATTTAGAAATACAAAGAGTAAGGATCACAGATACTGACTGCCATTGTTCAATAAATATTTGACAGTGAATGGTGAAGTGAGCTGTAGCTCACGAAAGCTTATGCTCAAATAAATTGGTTAGTCTCTAAGGTGCCACAAGTACTCCTTTTCTTTATAGTAAACTTAGACAATGCACAAAGAACCTGCAAATAAGCAAAACAGATTACAAAAAAGTGGGGTTTTCAGAAGTGTCCAAGTGACTTAGGAGCCTAAGTGTCATTGTCCTTTAATGGGATCCATGCTCCCATTGTGTTCCTTGGGCATTTTTGAAAATCCCACCTCAGATTGTATGTATATGAGGGGATTTTGGCAAAGCACATTTGCTATTATCTATATTTCTACAATTCACCATACAGCTTTTAGGCTTCTATCCCGCAAAGGACTGTGTGCTGGAGGATCCAAGCAGATGTGCGGAGCTGGACATAGTACACATAGTGGTGGGCCGCCTTTTGCGGTCAGGAGGCAGAGATATAAAGAAAAGAAGCATTTTCAACAGAACTGAAGTTCTCACCATCCTTTTGTCTCATAGCTGATAAGCTTTGGCAGAAACAGAGGGGCCATAGGCACCTCAAAGTACAGGGATGACCTCCATCTGAGACATTACTGAACAGAGGGAATATTTCAAAAGCCTTTCCAGACGTCTTTTGGAGAAGTTAACCAGTCACTGCTCTAGTCTGCTCTCTCAAGACAAGTCAGCCTGAAGAGTGCCAGGTGCTATGGAATTCACAGCCTATCTACCAGATGTTCTGCTAAACAGGTGTCAACCACAACTAAAACTACATTTTAAACAGTCTACAAAAGTGAAATCACCTCCCCTCTCAATTTAGCAGGTTTCCTATTCTAGGTATCTGTATCTACTACATCTCAGATGTAATAAGTCTACTCATTCTACAGGCATCAATATAGTCTCCCAGGTGGAAGACCAGAATTTCTAGTGTCAAAAAACAGGCAGAAAGAACACATTACACCCTCCAATCTTCATCTTTTTTTCCTCTTTTAAACTTTTATGTTAAGCAGCAAGAAGAGCAAGCAAACCCCACCACTACCACCACCACACGCACACACACCCACACAGCCAATTTTATGGTTACTTTGCAAGTGTCCATGAAGAGGTGATATAGAAGACTTAAAACAGTATTCAGAAGAGTTCCAGAAAACTGATCGCTACTAAAAACCAACACCATGTTCATTCTCCCCCTTCACCTCAGTAAAGGCAAGGAAAATAAAGGCCGGATTGGTACCCCTAAAACTTGTTGGAATATCATAAAAATGGAAAACATCTCACCAACAGTATGCTTTCCATAGAGAAGCTGCTCCAAAATTGCTGTTTTTCCCACTGATGCCATTCCACAAATCACCACTTTGTAGCCCTTTCCCATCTTATTTCAGGATAGCAAAGTCAGCAAATAAATCCTGTTCAAGCACAGGGATCTGTTATATTTAAGACATTACATTAACAGCAAAGTCACTGAAACATTTAGTGCTTCAGTATATTTTAATTATGCAGTTCAACAAGCCATGGAGTTGATTTTGAAGCAGAGCTCTATCTGAAGAGGTCACCAGCAGCTGGTATTTCTAGAACAATGCAATTTGCTCCCCCTCCACATTTTAGGCCTCAAGCCTTCCAACGTTTACACACATTTAAGTTTACTCAGGCAAGCAATTCCCTCCACTTCCAGGGGGCCGTTCACCCAAGTAGAGTTACACACCTGCTTACATAGTTGCAGGATCAAGGCCTTGCAGCCTCTTCAGGGCAGGGACTGTGCCTGCTTTTGTGTTTGTACAGCACCCAGCACACGGCCTGTGCGGTGCTGCCAACTCCCACCACCACATTGTGGGTTTCATATATATATATATATATATATATATTTTGATCTGATCACGCCAGTTCCTGGGAACACGTGAGCGCCTGGGCCTGCGTTTCAAACCAAGCATGCATCTTGCCCTCACGTTCACAGGGAAATGCTGGCAGCAGTGCCCCCCAAAAGCTCAGACACCGGCGGGCCGATAACAGCTGCGTACAGGGCACTCTCGGCTGGGGGTGGGGGCCCTGACTTGCGACTTTGTCATGGCTGGATGTGCAGGGACCCCTGGCCCGGAGACGGGGCAGAGAAGGCGCCGCGGGCATGCAGGTGCCAGCTGGCCGGGAGGCTGCTGAGAGGGAAGCTCTCTCAGGGGCTATTAGCCCAGCAAGCAGGCCCCAGGTCCGCCCTTCTCTGCGGCTACTAGCCTAGCGACAGGGGGCGCCCCTGGCAGGAGGGGGCGGGGACCCTGAGCTGGCAGAGCAGCTGCCGCGTGCCCCGCACACCCCGCCCAGCCTCTCCGAGAGCTCGGGCCGGGCTCCGCCCACAGCGCCCGCCCCAAGAACACGGCGGGAGCTCGGACCCCCACCCGCGCAGAAAGATGCTCCTCCCACCTTGGGAGCGGGGCGCCTCCTCGAGTCCTGCCCACCCACAGCCCGATTTGTAATCACAGCCCCGCCCCTTCCTTTTATTGGCATGTGGCGAGGGGGGCGGGGCGGAGGAGGTTAGGCCAATCAGAGCCGTTGGCCCCCTCAGAACTACGTTTCCCAGCAGGTCCCAGCGCTAGGGCCGGAAGCGATAGGGGGCCGCAAAGGACGGTGGGAGGTAGCCCTCTTCCTTTCCGGCTTCGGGCGCCATCAGGTGAGTGTCTGCGCTGTGCTGGGCTGCTGACTGCATCCGACCCCATCGGAGGTTGGGAGCCGCCCATCCGTCCCTCCTTCTCCGCTCCGTGCGCAGGCGAGGGCCCGGGCGGCAGGAGATGGGTCGGGCCGGGCCTCCCCGCTGCGTGGGGGGTGCCTGGGGCGCAGGCCGCGGCGAGCTGAGTGGGGAGCCCTACTGGGCGGCCAGGTGCGGGTGGCTGGGCCTCTGAACAGCCATGACAGGGTTGGGGAGGGGGGTGCAGCGGGTGTCTAGGCCTCTCTGAGCTGGCTGCTGTTGGGCAGCCCTTCGAGTGTAACGGATGGGGGTGACAGCTTCTGACTGACGTGTGTGCGGGGAGGGGCGTGTCGCTCTAGGGTCCAGGGGCAGCCAAGCCTTAGGGCTGTATCGTGGGGGAGCCTCACTGAGGAGGAGCCTGGGTGGGGGGTAGATACTGAGTCGATACTGAGTCCAGTTATTCAGCTTGGCTTTACTTTTACTAGTTTGTGCTGCTGTATACAGGCAGGTATTTGCACCCTGTAGATCAGCAAAGGCTTCTTAAACCGCCGCATTGAAAGCAGAGAGAGGGACTGGTGTAGCAAATACCACCCAATATAGGTAGATGGGAAGCCAGAACTCTTAGCACAAGAAGGGAAGATAACCAGAAATGTGGGTTTGTTTATAAATCAAGCTGTCGCAGGGTGAGATATTTTTGAGGGTTGAATTTGACATGGCTGAATTAAATTTGCATTGTGACTTCCCGTGAGACCTGCAAAACTATGCTGAATGGGATAAGTGGCTTCTTGAATATTTTGCAGAATTTTAATGATCTCCTGAAGATCTCAAAGTATTTGAGATACCAATAAAGTAAGCTTTTCGTTAGGTGAAGAAGCTGAGACCCAGCATGACTTCCCTGAAGTTTTAAATTTACAGAGCAATAACTAAAATTCAGGTCAGATATTATTAGTTTGTGGTAGCAGCCAAAACATGCTGAGTAGGTTCACAGGTTCACAAAGGAAAAAAGTCTCTGCCCTGAAGAGTTTGAGGTATAAAGACATAAACAGATAAAAAGGAGAGGAAACTTCAGGATGATAATCGGTATGTGTGGGGTTAGTTACAGATCTCCAGAATCCTGGATGTGTGCTGCTTTAACAGTGTCATTATGCCTGACATATGTATAGGGAGCCTTGGAAATGTGTTCACATAAGGCAGCATATTTTTTATTCTCTCTGTGTGATGTTATATTTTTTTGGTTGGAAAGACTCTGCAAGCTCACACAGATCTCTAATTCAGCAGGTAAACAAACATGGGTGCTTACAAATACATCCAAGAGCTATGGAGGAAGAAGCAGTCAGATGTGATGCGTTTCCTCCTGCGTGTCCGCTGTTGGCAGTATCGCCAGTTGTCTGCCCTACATCGAGCTCCCCGACCAACCAGGCCAGACAGAGCCCGTAGACTTGGATATAAGGCTAAACAAGGTAACTAGAACTAAAAGGGTGTGAGGTCAGCATGCTTTAGTGGTACAATGTTAATGGTTTTTGATGGCTCCTTCCATGATTGAATATTAATGAATCAGTGTAGATGGGAGCGTGCTGCATACTTAATCATGCTCTTCACTGAGAGTTTAACTTTGTTTCCTGTGTGAAAGTAGTTTGGTATCATACCAAGTTACCATATGAGTTGTGGACACATACAAGTAGAAAGTAAGTTAACTCTTAATTGGCACCCCCATTGGCACTTTGAGCAGAGACGCTAACCACAGCCTAAATACATATGGAGATTGAAGTCCCCTTATTCTTAGGGTATATCTTCACTGCTGAGTTAGCCTGGGTGTTCAGCATCCGGTTTAATCTAGCTCAGGTATAGATCAGCCACAGTCAAGTTACTGTGTTTTCACTGGTGCTGCATTCTTTGCTGTGTGTCACCAGCACTTCTGGGGACAGATCTCTTAGTTCTATGTTCTGCAATGAACTGAGCCCTGATTCTTTCTCGGTGAATTGTGGGAAACCTTGTCTGTCCTTCTGGGCACAGAGGGAATTATGGGAAGGCACTGGAGGCCTATCAGCACTTGAGTGATATAGTCTTTATCCTTGCTGCAAACTACCCAAGTGGAACCTGGGTAATCCAATGCTCCCAGCTAGCCAGGGTTAAAAACACTAAACTTGGGTGAAGCATTTTTGTGGGGATGGAAGGGAATTTAGGGGGTAACACGCAGGTAAAAGCCTGTATAAATGTACTTTATATCGTAGGTTATTTCAGTTCCCAAACCAGAATACTCTATGCCAGTGGAGCTATCTACTTGGGGAGTTTTGCCACTTTAACTGTACAAAACAACAAAACTTTCTAGTGCAGACAAGTTCTTAATATTCTGTACCACTTGGTGAGCAGTGGGTGAAAATTATTGTACAAAAACAGTACTTGCGATAGCATAGAAGTATAGCCCCAGTGGGGAAGTGTAAAAGCATAATTAGTGACTGAAAGGTTATCAGAAGTCTGTAGTTCCAAGAAACTCTGTTTTTAAAAAATGGTGTTTACAGGTTATGTTATCTACCGCATTCGTGTTCGTCGTGGTGGTCGTAAACGCCCAGTCCCGAAAGGTGCTACCTATGGTAAACCTGTAAATCATGGTGTTAACCAGCTGAAATTTGCCCGGAGCCTGCAATCTGTAGCAGAGGTAAGTGTCTTTCCTTTGTGTCACTCAATAGCAGCTTCTTTGGGGGGCTGAGTTGCACTGGTTCTGAATATCCTTCTTGACCAAAAAGAGTGATTTCCTCTGTAACGTAGAAGATCACAACTAATGATAGTACCAGAGTACTTGTGTAGGATTCTTTATCCATTTCTTATTTTACAGATAGGGAAACTAGTGTGCAGAGAAGTTAACCTGACAAGTCATTTGCACTGCACATTAATGCCAGAACAGTCACCGAATTTGTCAATGCAGCTGTCCTATGCATACAATAGAACAGCCAGCAACAGTGTATAGCCTTCATTAAATAAGGGGGTTTGACATCAAGAAACTTCAGCTATGTTATGGTGAATGTTTTCACCTTTGCTTTTGGTCTCTGTAACCTAGATAGTCCAAACAAACCCTTCCTGATGTTTAAAGCTGTTATGATATGCATGGTATGGTATGCATATTTATTCTGCAATCTTAATCGCTTTCCTGCTGAAGAATTTAAACTGAGTTGTTGCTTCTGAATACTCTGCTTGCCAAGAAATAAAATAATTTTCATGAAACTAACATGATCCTAGTCAGTTTCATCTTGCTACACCAAGGGAGCAACACAATGGTACCTGGTGAGAAGAGAATCCTAGAATACATGGAAAGGATAGGTTTATGGATAATAAGAGAACAGGGAATATATTAGAACATCTATCGGATTCTACCATAAAACAATTCTTTTGCTCAGTATTTCATGCTATTGTCATAGTTCATTACATACTGTTTATAGTGTATGATCAGATTTAGACTGTAACCGCCTCAGGGCACGGATTGTTGTGCTTTATACAGTATAAGAGCTAACACCATATGATCAGGGCATGTGCTGTGGCCCACAGCTTGAGAGTGCCCCTATCTTATTGAATTGATAGTTGGAAGGTGTTTTGTATCTCTCCATTCCTTCCCTGTAAAGTTCTCATTTACAGTCCACCGAACGAAACCTCTCTAATGTTTAACAGAAAACTGCTGATGAATCAATTTGCTAGTCACGGTCTGATCTGCCTTACTTGGTGTGGGGAGGGCTGTATTAAACAAGTGTCCCTAACATGGACAAAAAGTCTGATACCCTGAGAGCTTGAAAGACTATTTGTGGGTTAACTTAGCTCTGGATTTGATGACTAGCTACTGAAATACTGAAGCTATAGTGATGCCAGAAATTGGTAATGGAAGAGAGTTTGGTTGAAAGATTGTTGAGAACTCAGTTAAACCTAATTACTGTCAAAAGAATGTTAAAGATGAGTCATGAGGAAATGTTAAAACTGTGTGTTAAATATGGAATTCCATCCTGCGAGTTAGAAAAATATCCAATTGTCCAACAACCCAAAAATAAATGTTTTGTTGCAGACAAACTGCCTGATACACCCTTAGACCTTTTTAATTGGTTTTTAAAGGTAGGCTTTTTCCATGATTAGAGCCTTCTGGGCGCTAGACAGTTCTAAAGAAACTTCAGACTACTTGGTAGCTTCAAGTGCTTCCATTTGTTATGCACTCATAATGTGCTCTTAAAATGTGATGTTCATGGGTCATCCCAGCTATCACACTGGGAGGACCTGAATTCCATCTGTGCAACCAATCTTCCAAATCAGAGCCTTAACTATACATTATTTTACATAATGATGAGAGGAGTGAACTGCCTTTGTACAGCAAGTTCATACCCTCAAATCTTTCTAAAAACAAAAGGCAACATTGTAAGAATGGGGGGTGCTGTGTGTCTGACAGTAGATTTGTAGTTTCCATGAGGGGGACATTTCTCCAGTGTTTCTCTTGACCATGGGCAGGGGTGAGAAGGTGGGGGTTTGTAATGCCAAGAAAAAAAAAAGAATATCTGAGAAAACAGTTAACTTGTTCTTTATAAGTCAAAGCCTGTCTGAAATTGTCTCCTGTTGTGTGTTTTGTCTATCTTTACCCTGAAAAGTATTTCTGTATATCAGGAATGTTCTGACTTCCCTCTTTCCTGTAAAGTGCCACTTTTGTCGAGAAAATAATTTATTTCCTTTTTGGCAATCTAAACTGTGATCCAGGTTGTCTTTGAGCAAGTCACTGTTTGTTTTTTTTAAAAATTGCAAGGTCTTCAGATCTGTCTGCGTCATGCTAATTAGACCTTTGATCTAATTAGTTCTGATCACTTTAAAGGACTAGCCAGGTTTCCAGCTCTTTAGACACCAGTTTACTTAATTTTGTATACGTTTTTGCATAGACAACTTTTACTGCTAGTCTATTTCAATCATTATTGAGGCTTTGTCTGTAGGCAGGAATGCTTGTGATGCAGTGTTCTAACTTTTGGATGGAGTGTAAAAAAGATGAATATTACATTGATTTAACTGCAAGGAAAAACCAATGTAATGCCCATTTCTGCTCCTTTTGATGCTGAAACATGGCTTCATGTCCTTGCTTTTTGTTTCATATATAATAGTTGTACTAGGTCCTCACTTCTTGCTGCAGGACTGGAAATGGAGTGGGATGTCAGGGAGATCTGTTGGCCTGTGGCGTAATCTCTCATGGGTAGTGCTGAAAGTTTTCTGGTTACACATGCTTAATATTAAACTGAACAGCACTAACAAAAGTAAAAAGAGAACAGTCCAAAACTGTCTGGGGAGGGGGCAGGATTAGATGACCCAATAGGTCTTTCCTTTCTCTTCTTTCTTTGAAAACTGAGCTGCAGTGTTCTTGGCCATCCGTTAATGGAGAGAGGATGTTGTGTCTCAGACAAAGTGGGCAGCAGCCCTCCATAGAAGTTTGAGAGAAGGAAAACACTTCTCTTCCCGTCCTCCCTTCCAATCAATACAGGATTATTCCCTGTAGTGATTTTTGTGTGTATGTTTTCTCTAGTATAAGATGGTGTCCAGTTAATGAGGCTTCCATCACTTCCCTCAGAAGACTTTCATAGCCTAATACATGTCCAGTAACCTGATGACACTCATGTCATATAATCCTTCTCCTTTAAATTCCTTGATTTTGTGGTGCACAAACTGTGGGGTGTGATTCCCTCCCCCCCTCCCCCGGTGGGCATGGAGGACTGTTCTGGAAGCAAGCGGTGATGCCAGGTGGCTCATGCCAGCCCCATGCAGCAGGGCCCAGGTCAGCCTCCACAGTAGAAGGGGGCAGGGAGGGAACGCCAACTCCTCCTCCACCTCCTGACATGGGTCAGTGTGCTGTGCAATTTCTGCTCCAGGCAGCTTCTGTGCCCAACCTTGGCTCCACCATCAGAGACCATCACACACGTCTTCCCCCACACGGAAAAGCTGAGGTGGGAGGAGCAGAAGAGCAGGTATTGGCCCTGCCCTAGCAATGCCTCCTGGCTGCAAGGTAGAAGCAGCCCACTGCTGTGAGGAAGCCTTGGCTGTGCAATAATGGAGGGGAGACATGGACAGATTCCATTAATGGAGGGGTTTGCAACTGGAAAAAGTTTGCGCACCACTGCCTTAACTGACTTCCTGTCTGCCACATTCAGGTTTTTGGTGCCTGTAACTGTGGCATATAATCTTGTCTCCAGCCGCACCTTTGCTCTCAATTCTTCCTGTTCAGTCTTTAATTCCTTGCATTCCTCCTAGTCATCTCCTTAATGTATCCTTTATCTTTTTTTTTCCATTCCTACTCTTTGCCATCATTGTGCATCTATGCTGTGAAGCAGTCTCCTTTCTTATGTCCACCAAACACTTTTCCCCTTAATTCTTCATTAATTCTCACACGTGAGAATCCTTCCAAACTGCTTTCCAGTCTCAAGTTCTTTTGTTAATTGTTGTCCCTTTTTTGTTGTATTCTGTCCTCTTCACGGTTTTTTGGGGACGAGAACCTGGGTTAAGTGCCATAAATTTCAATTGTCCCTTTCCTAATTTTATATTTCTAGTTAGAGCCCTGTGTGCACAGTCCTAAAGAATTTCTCTCCTTCTACCCTTGTATGAACTCTTGTTTTTACCCTGTTGTCTAGGAGCGTGCTGGTCGCCACTGTGGGGCTCTAAGAGTGTTGAACTCCTACTGGGTGGGTGAAGATTCCACATACAAGTTCTTTGAGGTAATCCTGATTGATCCATTCCACAAGGCCATCAGACGCAACCCTGACACCCAATGGATCACCAAACCAGTTCACAAACACAGAGAGATGCGTGGGCTGACATCAGCTGGCAGGAAGAGTCGTGGTCTTGGCAAGGGCCACAAATTCCATCACACCATTGGTGGCTCCCGCCGCGCTGCATGGAGAAGACGCAATACCCTGCAGCTCCACCGTTATCGCTAATTCTTGTAAATGTCACAATCTAATAAAGCTTGAGAGAGATCTTGAATTTACCACTGTCTCTACTTAATTACTTAAAATGGGAAGTCAGGTTTTCTCAAGGAGGTCATAGTTGTATTGCCTTATTTTAAAAGACTGGCAAAAAAATTTAACTTGATGATTGGGTGCTAGAATGACATTGCTGGAGAGTAGAACTCTAATCACAACAGGTAAAGCAGGAGCAACAGTGCAAGCGTCTCCGTTCTATTATGGTCAAAAAGGGTGTTGAGGTTTCCATGTCAATTCAGTGTTCTCTGCTGAGGCTGGTAACAAAGAGGCCAGCTATGATGCACACACTGATGTGAACCAAATACCAGTTTTGTTTTATATTGGTGTCAGATGGTAAACTGAAAGATGCTTAAAACATAATTTGCTTGGGAGTGATGTCTGCTCCTTAAGTGTGAGTGGGACAAAACTTTTTTAGTTGTAATTGTTGAATATGAATTAATACTATTAGAAGTTTTCAAGCCTGGGTATCTGCAATAAGGTGCTTAAATCTAAACCTGGATTTAAAATCTAGGATGAAGATACTTGTTTTCATTAAAATATGCATTTTAAATGCCCAGTTCATAAGTTCACACAGTGACTTATGTTCAAAGATACAGGCTTGGTGAGTATTTCCTGCAGTTCTTCAGTGTCTGCTCAGCTTTTCCAGACTGGAACTCTGTTGCTGTGTTCCGTTGCTCTTTATAGGTCTTCTGGCATTTTCTTCTGATTTATTTACTTTGATGTGCCTATTCTACATGGAACAGATGTATTCATTCACCCGTTTTGGAACAATGCAACCTAACCCCCCCCCCCCCCCCCCCCAAGAAATGTAATCTGGTTTCCTAGTATACTTCATTCATAACACTGGGAGTAGAGAGAGTAATGATGCATTCTCACAGAAATGTGCCACGCAGCTGGACTGTGATGGGGCCTGTTGCCCACTGGGGCCTAGGACCACAGGGAACGTGGCTGAGAGAGCCATGGGACTCCAGGCTGAGGAAACAGGTTAACTGACAGCCTGAAAGTAGCTAGGGCCTCCCAGAAACAACCAAGAACAGAATTTCTGGGAATGAGGAAGTAGTTCTGTGCAGCCAAATTTAGAAAAAAATCTTTGTTCACAGGGGAAACACTACTAAGACTATAAATTTGTTGTTTTTTTGTTTGTTTGATTATAGCCTGTCTCAAAAGGTTTTAATTTGAAGAGAAGGCACTCCAAAGGGAGTGTACTTCTCTGACAGCTTGTTTATAAGCCTTAGGGCTTGGCTACACTTGCGAGTTAAAGCACAATAAAGGAGTCCCAGGCACACTAGCTCACTACCGGTCCACGCTGGCAAGGCACTTAGAGCGCTCTGACTCCGCAGCTACTGCACTGCTGGTACTCCACCTCGGCGAGTAGAATAACTTTTGCTGCGCCCCCGCTGGAGCACTGCAGCACCAGTGTGAACAAGGTGTTGCTTTACTGCGCTCTGATCAGCCTCCGGAAACATCCCGTAATCCCCTTAAGTCAAGTGGCCACTCTTGTCATTGTTTTTGAATCGCTGCTGGAATGCGGATATGCCCTTTGAAAGCTGTGTTTCTGACAGCCAGCTGCTTATCTGTTCCGAGACAAAGCAAGCAGTTACTGTGGAATGCTGTGTGTGTGAGAGAGGGAGGAAGGGGTCTGCTGCCATCTGAACTTACAAGACAGCATGCTGACATGCTCTCAGCCCCCCAAAAACCCACTCTCTCTCTCCCTCCACATACACACAACACACTCCGTCACACTCCACACACCCATGCCCCATTTGAAAAGCACGTTGCAGTCACTTGCATGCTGGGACAGCTGCCCACAATGCACCGCTCCCAATGCTGCTGCAAGTGCTGCCAATGTGGCCACAGCAGTGCGCTTGCAGCTGTCAGTGTGGACAGACTGCAGCGTTTTCCCTACTGCACTCTCCAAAGGCTGATTTAACTCAAAGCGCTCTACATCTGCAAGTGTAGCCATGCCCTTATTTTACTTTGGTGTTGGGGAGAGCAATTCCAAAAGGCTCTTGTTAGCAATCTGTTTGAAATCTTGTTTAATTAGATTTGGGGCAAGAAGGAACTTCAAAAGAGACTGTTCCTTTATAGCCAGGCTAGAGGCTACTCCATTTTCCTTTGAAGAAAGGCATCCGAAAGATTGCTTGTGTATAGCTTTGCTGTCTCCTTCATTTCACTTTGCTCTGGGGGAGGGGAATTGGTATTGGGAAGACAGGATTGTTTCTGGAAAGCAAGACCTTAAGACAGCCTGGCTTGACCCAAAACTGAAGAACCTAGGTGCAAGTTGGACCGGGTCTCCCCTTAACACCGAGGAGGTTGTAGGCTACTGAGAAGGAACCCATGCAGCTGCCTCCCTTCTGTGGCCTTAGGAGCGGCTGAGTAGGAAAGCAGGGACAAGAAACACTCCTGTATCTGGTGGGGGGGCTTGCAGAAGGATCTGTCAGAAGGAGTACCAAGGTCCAGCAGAACAAATTCTTGCTCCACAGGCATTTAGAAACCTTACATGCCAGATCTGCAGTCAATATAGGGGAGACGGTGTTTCCTACTGGATAGAGCAGTGGACTTTAAGGAGTCCTGGGGTCTGTTCCTGGTTCTACCACTACCCTGGGGGGTGACCTTGGGCAACTCACCTATCACCTCTGTGCCTTGGTTTTCTGGGAATAATACTATCCTCCTTTGTAAAGTGCTGTGCAAGAGTGAGGTATTTGACAGAAGCATGCCAAAAAATGACCACTTTGCCAGATTAGCTGAATTTCAGTGCTGTGAGAGCTGATAAATGGATTCATCTGAGAGTGGTTTGGTGGGATGTGTAAGTATCTTTTCCAGCAAAGTGAAGGCATGTTTCAAGATACTGCCTGTTCACCTCTAGCCTTTAAGAAGTCTTAATTGCCTTGAAAGCAGTCGTCTCACATCAGCAGTGTCTCTTACTCTGTTAAACCTTGTCATTATCTTGAATTGGAAAGGGAGAGGAAATTTAAATCTTATAGGTATGTATGGGGCCGGGCGAAGGTACATGATCAATATTATGTGCTTTTTCTCTCTAGTATCATATTTACATACTGTTAAGGAATCACATGAATACAGTTTAAAAAAAGAAACTGGGATAGGAGTGTGAAAAATCTCAATCTTTTTAAAAAGAAAAGGAGTACTTGTGGCACCTTAGAGACTAGCTCACTAGCTGTAGCTCAGGAAAGCTTATGCTCAAATAAATTGGTTAGTCTCTAAGGTGCCACAAGTACTCCTTTTCTTTTTGCAAATAGAGACTAACACGGCTGTTACTCTGAAACCAATCTTTTTAAGTCAGTCTGACTCTAAACAGATTTTTTTTTTCTTTTAATGTAACTGAGAACAAACTGTCTGGTACTTTTTAGACCAGAAAGAATGGGTACAGCAATTAAATTCCAGAACAATAGCGCTTTGTAGCAAAAAAAATCTCTCAGCTGTTGCCAAGTGCCATCAAAAGCAGTCAACTGTAAGCTTTTACCACCTGAAGTAGTATCAGATGCATTTTTAAGCCTCATGTATTAACCACTCACTTAGCATGAAGTTAAAGGTGAGTGCTAGAAATGCAACTTAATTTTAACTATGGTTCAGACTTAATTCATTCCTCTCTAAGGATGGTAAGTGTTTAAAAAAACAAAAAAAAAACCTGTTAAAATGGATTAAATGGTGTAGTTTAGCTGGTGCTCTGACCAAGTTAGAAGAGCTTACTGGCTGCCCTGCAGTTGATAGAGATGTTCATTACTTGGCAATGCTGGTTAAGCTGAAAACTGCAGGACACACTAATCAACAGTGAGTTTAAGTTATTGTTTCCATACATTGTTTTCTAATCACTGACAGCCTTTCTATAATATAGTATGTAGAATGTAAGGCTTATAGATTTACATTTAATGGGGTCAAATGAGCTGATGTTTGGGAGAAGAGAATTGGGAACCAGCATTAAACCAATATTAAACTAGGTACAGGGCAGACAGAATCAGCTTTGTACAGTTGAGCAGACCTGTGGAAGTGTAATTCTCTGTTTCAGTACTGGCATTTGTGCAAGATGAGGCAACTGACTTGGGAGCAGGGTTGTCAGGGTTCCCTCCCCACTCTGAACTCTGGGGTATAGCGGTGGGGACCCTCATGAAAGACCCCCCTAAGCTTATTTCTATCTGCTTAGGTTAAAAACTTCCCCAAGGCACAAATTCCTTTCCTTGTCCTTGGATGGTATTGCTGCCACCACCAAGTGATTTAGACAAAGATTCAGGAAAAGGACCACTTGGAGTCCCTATTTCCCCAAAATATTCCCCCAAGCCCCTTACTCCCTTTCCTGGGGAGGCTTGAGAATAACATACTAACCAAGTGCTTTTAATAAAAGTATAGACCAGACCCTTTATGTTTAGAACACTAAAATCAATCAGGTTCTTAAAAGAAGAACTTTATTATGAAGAAAAAAGTAAAAGAAGCACCTCTGTAAAATCAGAATGGAAGGTAATTTTACAGGGTAATAAAAAGATTTAAAACACAGAGGATTCCCCACTAGGCTCAACTTCAAAGTTACAAAAACAGGAATAAACCTCCCTCTTAGCATAGGGAAAATTCACAAGATAAAACAAAAGATAATCTAACGCATTTCCTTGCTATTACATCTCAAATTACAGAAATTGTAAGTATCATTTCAGTAGGAGCTGGGTTACCTGCTTGGTCCCTCTCTCTTTGTCCCAAGAGGGAACAAAACAAAGAGCACTAACAAACACACACACACACCCCCATTTGAAAGTATCTTTCCCCATTGATCCTTCTGATCAGGTGCCAATTAGGTTAATTGAACTGATTAGCCCCTTACAGGTAAGTGATTCTGTACCTCTGGCCAGGAGGGATTTGATGTTACTCCATACATAAAGGTTGTTACCCTTCCCCTTATATTTATGACAAGGGTAATATCCTAACCTGTTCTCTCATCTCTCTCCTTTAATATACAATGCAACAGTCACTTGCCTGTCTAGTTGCTGCAACCCAGTGAGAAAAGCAAAAGCATACAATTAGTCCAGTTGATCCGTCTAATCAATCACAAATTCTCTTATCTGCCCTTTGATTAAATTGGGAGAAATATAATCTCTGTCCTCCTGCAAATATTGTCTATTACACGGCCAGAGTGGTAATACATCAGGCTATCATATTGAAATATTTAGTTCTTTGGAAACTTTTCAGATCAAAACAACTTGGATCTGAACCCAACCAGGTGCTGCGAGTGAATTTAGGGGCTGCTTGGACCCATTCTTGAGGACTAAGTTTTGAAAATTATAGCTCTAAAGGGATCCACGTTCTGTAGGTTGCTGTTCTCTTCCTAACCCAGATGTTTCTGAATCAGGTTCAATTATATATATCTAATTACATACAGAATATTAAGGTTGCAGAGTAAAACAAGTTAAGAAATGCCTGAACTAAGCTGCTTGTGCAAATTTAATTCAGCCTTCTTGTACATTATAATAGTATTGTTCAGCATCACATAGGAGGTCTGTAGCAGAGCCAGGAACAGACCCTGGCTCTCCTGGGTCCTAGTTCAGTGCCTTATCATTAGGGGAACATCTTTTTCTCCTCCTGCAGACCTCCTGTCTTTATTGCATTGTGCAATGAATGAGACAGGGGTCCCATGTAACAAATGGTTTGTTATCATGTAAGTAAAGACTGCTACATAAGGAATATGCACCATTTGTCTGAGATTTAAGCAGAATGAAATCTAGCTCATGACAACCAAAGCAGACTTGGCTGTGTATTTCATATTTCAGCTAGAAAGAGCCAAGCAGAACTACCTTAAGTATCAGCTCTGAGAATTGTGTGCTGCAAGATATACTATGCAAGTTATTTTGAGTGTACAGGTTCTGCCACGTCTTCATAGTTTTAACCAAAACTTGAGACATTTATATATTAATAATCAGTTGTATGCCAGTAGCTCCTAGAGGCCCAGTCAGGAATTAGGGTTCTAATATGCTAGGCAGTGTGTATTAAGCTGCTAGGCTATGCATAATGAGAAATTTCAGAATAACAGCCGTGTTAGTTTGTATTCGCAAAAAGAAAAGGAGGACTTGTGGCACCTTAGAGACTAACCAATTTATTTGAGCATAAGCTTTCGTGAGCTACAGCTCACTTAATTAGCCCCTTACAGGTAATTAGCTCACGAAATTACCCTTACAGGTAATGTAACTCACAAAAGCTTATGCTCAATTGGTTAGTCTCTAAGGTGCCACAAGTACTCCTTTTCTTTTTGCGAATACAGACTAACACGGAGTACTTGTGGCACCTTAGAGACTAACCAATTTATTTGAGCATAAGCTTTCGTGAGCTACAGCTCACTTCATGTATGCATCCGATGAAGTGAGCTGTAGCTCACGAAAGCTTATGCTCAAATAAATTGGTTAGTCTCTAAGGTGCCACAAGTACTCCTTTTCTTTTTTCATAATGAGAAAAGAGCTCCTTCCCCAAAGAGCTTACAACCTAACTACAGGAAGGAAGCAGCATCTTAGGTCCGTGTTCATTCATGCAATCATTTTTCTCTAATGTACATCATCTTCTGGCATTGTTCATTTTCATGACTAACAAGCAGTTGGTTGAGTCCCTTTTTCTCATAAGAAACAGTACACAGAGCCCCTGCTGTGATAATGCCTGTCTCTCACCAATGGCATCATTAACCAGCTAAATGGAGCTACTAGTTACATGATCCTTATATTGTCTTTACTACCTGGATAAAAACCCAATATTTATAACGAATGTCATTAATAAAATGAGAACTGTATTTAGAAAGGCTGAAATAAAATTCAAGAAGATGCTTTGGTGTTCACAAATATTTCATTGGGAATCAATGATTATTCAATGTACAGTGAAACAAGCTTATCATGAAACTTTATAGTGAAGTAGTATGCTCCAAATTATTTCAGCATAGTTTATTACAGTGGACCTGCTGCTGTTTGGGTTATAGAGAACCTGCTTACAGTTAACTTTTTCTCTGAGGGGCGGTAGGGGAAAGCCTTTGTTAGAAAAAGGAGTAAACTATATGTAATAAAAGATCAGAATAGTTTTAGAAATAAACTAATTCATATTTCTACAAAGCTTTAGGAATTCATATGTTAAGCAAAACAACTTCCTTAATTACTTGGAAGAATGAAACAGACACATTTTTATTGATTTGGAGATGGTGGGTTCCCATAGCAGTTTAAGCAGATACATCTGATTGATATCTAGATGTCCATTCTCAATAGAACAAAGTGAGGTCAGTTTAAAAACTGATCTCATTTGGTAAGAGGATACTAAATTCTCGGTGTTTTGGTCGTTGATTTGAATTTGGAACATGGTGTGCCTACAACTGAACAAATCTTGCAAAATTTTAAAACAAATTTGCCAGGCTTGGATTAGTGTCCTTTTATGTTCACTTTCTCTGAATATTCACAAGGCTGTTCACCAAAGCAGCAAATTTTAAGCAGTCATTTTAGAATAGCCATGGGAAACACATCAGATTTATTATTGTGAATATTTACACGAGTAACTGGATTCTAAGAGTCACACTCATCCAGTCACTAAACAAAAATGTGTCCAACTGAAACAGCTTGATATCTGTACTGATTTAATTTTTTTTATTAAAGCTAATGTTAAAAAACTATATAATTGGTTAAGAAAAGAGTTGTCTGTACATCTGGGTATAGTGCTTAGAGATTATCCACAAATACAAAGTTTGTTTTAAGAGTCATAAGATATATATAGTACACAATCAGCAATCACCCAAATTTAGGTGAATAAATTTAACAATACAATTTAGATATTAGCATCCAAGTATTTGGGTACATTACTAATGGAAAATTATACAGAGAGTTAGTTGTAGAAAGTATTACAGCAAAAACCACTGTAATATGGGTACTGCCACAGGATATCTCAGTGAACAGGCAAAGATTATATAAGTCTAGAGACCGAATGACCATTTGTTGCTAGTGACGGTCCCACTATATCAGGGTTGAGGCACCTTAGCAGATGGTATAAGGAAGCTTACACTGCCACTGCTCTTAATAGAAGATTTTGCTTTTCAGTGGGAGTCATTCTGGCAATCTTCGTGAGTCCTAAAAATGCACTTAAAGGAGAAAAAATTATTTCAATCTAAGGAAATGAGAGATGTTTCAGTCACAGGAGTGATTTTTGAGCCAAATTTAGCCTGAAAGCTACTACTAGATAGGAATGAGCTGGATGGGAAATTGGGATTAAAGCCCAGATGATACCAAGGCCCAGACCCGCAAAGGAACTTAAGTGCCTGTGTCCCAGTTTTAGGCACGAGTGCAATCCACAAAATCTCTGCTTAGCTGATGTCCAGACTCACTCTGTGACTACATTTTGTTGTAAGAATTCCATAGGCACCTACATTTCTGCCTCTATGCATGCATGCTGCAGCTTCCCTCGAGGGGTCCAGGCACCTATCTCCTGCCTAAGCCCCAGTGGATCCCCAAAGCAGGAGAAGACAGGTGTTCCTCCCCCTTCCCCCAGGGACTGATCCTGTAGGTTGTCTGAGCACACCTAGCACCACACAAAATGGTAAGGGGTGGAGGAAGAGGAGGCCTCTCACAAC
The DNA here is from genome assembly GCF_965140235.1 of Caretta caretta. Lineage (NCBI taxonomy): Eukaryota > Metazoa > Chordata > Testudines > Cheloniidae > Caretta > Caretta caretta. The sequence goes on along the minus strand of NC_134207.1, from coordinate 200,104,537 downwards.
CTTTAGCCTAGTGGTTAGGGTACTCACCTGGGATGTGGGAAATCCCAGTTCATTTCTCTCCCTTTACTTGATGAGAAGGGATTTAAACAGGGTTTCCCCACATCACAGGTAAGTACCCTAACCACTGGGTTAAAGATTAAGATGATGGCTGTCTCCTTCTTCCTCCACCTTTTGCCCCAATCTGTTTTGTGTGGAGTTAGGCAGGTGCCTAACTCATTCACACAAGAAACACCCTTTGTGCCTATGCCGCCTAATTCTAGGAGGGGGTTCTTGATTTGGCGCTCACTAACAAAGATTCATAGATATTTACGTCAGAAGGGACATTATGATCATCTAGTCTGACATGCACAACACAGGCACTTCCCTGCAGCCCTGATTTAGGTGCCAACCTCTGAGAGGGGGTGGGGGTTAGAACACACCCCTTTTGTCAGCATCTCCCAATAGTTAGCTCAGGCAGCTCCGGGCCTAGCTTCCTGGCTTTTGTGGATCCCATTCTAAGGTATCTATCTGTCCTTGTGCATTGTATAGGTGCCTAAGTCATGCTTAGTAAATTATATTGTTCCAGTGATTTTCTAGGCACCTTGAAGTTAGGTATTGCAGTGCCTAAGTCCTTTTGTGGATCCAGGCCCAAATACTGGAATGTATGGAAGTGGGCAGGCAAGCTGTCCATAATCCTTTAAAAAGCTGTTGTGTGTCCCAGTAAAAAAAAATCACTTTGACACTGACATTCTTGCTAACTACTGATGTTATCAAATATCCCATTTTGGGAGAAATTAATTGAGAAGATTGTGGCAGATCAGATCTGGCAATGTTGGGAATCTTTGGAGTTGTTTTAGACCCTGATTTTGAGTAGAACTGTGGTTATTTGCATTGATTGATCTCCTAGCAATGAACAAAGAGTCCATGATGATTTTATTAGAGCCGTCACCTGCCTTCAGTACCAGTGACAGTGAGGTTCTGTTGGGCTGCCTGTGGTCACCAGTAAGAGTGAATGAAGTTGCTCTTGAATAGTTCCATTTGTTCTTAGTTGGGAGATCTCAAAGGGAGCAATTGCCCCAAGCCACCCTTTATCTGGGATGTTGCAGGGCTCAGTTTTCCCAGAGCTGAGGCCACTAGGTGAATGGGTGGGGAAATGTGTGCTATACTGAATTTAATAAGATACTGATACCCAACACTGTTTCTATCACATCAACCAAGTCTGGTCCAGTTGCATGAATAGCCTGATGTAGGAGATGAAAGAGGACAAGTTGGCTAAGGGCTAATCCAGAGAGGACTGAAGTGGTGATGTGGCCTGGAAGATGCCCCCAGAAGAATTGTTGAGGGTGGTATCTGCACTTCTGGGGAAGGGAGTGCAGCTTTGGATTTGTTTGGACCCAGAGCTTCTTTCGGAAGATCAAATAATAGACGTAGCCAAAAACGTATTTTCAGGCTCTATGAGTGTAAGTCGGATCTCTCACTGGTCTTACACCATTGTAACTCCACTGATTTCAGTGGAATTATTCCTGATTTATGCTCACCCAAATGAGATGAGAATTGGGCTCTATATTTGCAAAATAGTTCGTTGCATAGCTAGGAAGTATTTCTAACAAGCTTAGGCTCATACCAACAAAGTCTTGTGCATGCTTTCATAAGGGATGTTACATGGTTTTAATAGTTAAGGTTTTATAGCTGGAAGCAATTTTCTTTAGCATTTCAGAGGCTCTTTGTGACTAGAGAATATTTGATTGAATAACTAAATATTTGAGACCTGCATGACATAATCATTTATAAAGCTTCTTCTCTGACAGTTTGGTGCATATCAGGCTTATTTATTTATTCACACAATCATATTTTACCACTGGTAATGGCATTTTTATCCATTTAAAAGGCATATCCTAAATCATATAAATTTCTAATGCATTTTACTCTGAAGAAACAGAAGCAAATTAATTCTTTTAACTCTTAGTTGCTTTTAATAGGCTTGAGAGCAAACCAAATAGAGTCTGTGGACTTTGATTTCATCAATCCTGTGAAGTGCCAAGTATCTTCAATTCCTGATGATGGATGGCACTCACCCCCGGCAGCTTCAGGTCTTAAATTCTCTGTTCTCATTTAGACTTCTTATTTCCCAGGTTAGCCACATTCAGAGGGAATTCACATGAAAATGACACAATAAATAGAGATGCTAAGAAACTGAAGCAATTACAATTCCCGTATTGCCAACTAATCACCTCACTGACTTTTAAGGCAGTGGTTTTCAAACTTTCTAGGTGGCGTACCCTTTTCCAAATAATGAGTCTACTGCATACCCCCATCTGAGATAGGGTTATAATATACCCATGATTAGCTTGCCAAGTCTTACTAAATAAAGTGCGTTGTCTGCCATTACAGGATTTTTATCGCGTACCCTGACAAGAGCTCGCATACCCTTAGGGGTATGCGTAACCCAGTTTGAAAACTACTGCTTTAAGGTATTCATTTATAGGAACTCTCTGGGCTAAATTAAGCTCTCTTACACTGGTGTAAATCTCAGAGTAACTCCATTGACTTCAATATATCTGCTTTGGGCTTACAATGGTGTAAAGGAGCAGAATTTGACCTACCTGGCCTGACCTGGAGGTATGCTGATTAACACCAGCTGAGGAGCTGGGCCATTCTATTTAACTGTAACGGGGGAAAAAATTCAACAATAATATAAATAACAACATCATCATCAGTTGAAACATTAGTTTCTTGCAGTCTCAAGAACAGCCGTTGGATTTGTTTGGATCAGAGCTATGTAGACAGATTATCTCACAGACACCATCCCTTCCTCGTGGGACTGTGCAGACCACTTCTCTTCCCAGTCAAAATCACATGACCTCCCTGAATGTATTTTTAGCTTCTTTTAATCTACTTCAGCACTGGAACCAAGGAGAAGAGCCAGCACCATCTGACCGGCCTGCTCTCCATGGGTGGGACCCCAGCAAGTGTGCCGCAGACCACAGTTTGGGGACCACTGGTGTACAGAATTGGGGGGGCTGTGCTTTCTGCCTTATTAAGCCATTTTCAGCCCATGTGTGAATGAGAGTTTCATCTGTTTTAGACTGGACTGAATTTCGTCTATTGACTCTCTAGTAGATTACACTAATCCAGGGTTCTCAAACTTCTTGTACTGCAACCCCCTTCTAACAACAAAAGTTACTACGTGACCCCAGGAGGGGGGGGACCAAAGCCTGAGCCCGCCTGAGTCCCGCAGCACCAGGTGGCGCGGGGGGGCAAAGCCCAAGGGGTTCAGCCCCAAACAGAGGCCTGTAACCTGAGCCCCACCACCCATGGCTGAAGCCCTTGGGCTTTGGCCTGGGCGGTGGGGTTCGGGCTTTGGCCCCAGGCCTCAGCAAGTCTAATACCAGCCCTGGTGACCCACAGTTTGAGAACCACTGTACTAGCATGATAGTGCTGCATAGCTCCAGAAGGGAAAAGTACAGATGATATGCAGGAATAATAGAAACCTGTGAGGAACTTCGGCAAAATGTGGGGATTTCCCCCCAAATCTGTGGAATGATATTTATTTTTATTTTCGTTCTACTTAGGCCTTGAGCTAATATTATTGTACGATGTTGCCCTTCTGTAGGTACCTCACCCAAGGATCAAGCAGGTTAACAAAGAAGAGAAGCAAAATGAATTTAAACTGGTGGCAATCAGACCTGAGGAGGGAAATACCTCAGGGCAGTTGAACAGAATTAAAGTAATTGGGCAACAATTATTTTGCCCCTATGACAACAATACTACTGCATGGGTTTCCATGGAATCGATCTCAGGTTTTATCCTGAGCCCAGTTGCATGTTGGGACAGGACTTTGGGAGATTTAGTGAGTACTTGCGTGCATACTCATACAGTGCAGTAATGATAAATAAAGCCTATAGTTTATGTACTTCACTGGTGAGTCTCAGTGCTTTAATTTAAGAGTCTCTCCAGCAATCTGTGACAGTTTTAAGTCAGTTTGAAAAAAATCAAAGGAGAAGAGGACATATGAGGAATGTTTATTGTTTCACAAATTATATTACATGGAGGCCTCTCCTGGAGAGAATTCATTGAAGGAGGAGAAAAGAAATGCAGCTGTTCTACACATAGAGCAGCATCAGCATCACCTGGTTGTGTACTGACTGTATGACTTAATTAAAACTGTTGTGATATTTCTCAGGGAAAGCAAAATGTATTGTTAGAAATCAGCTGTTGTAAGAAATGCAAATATTGGTGCAATAGTGCATGAGAGAAAGTTAGGGGTAGTTTATTGTGCTTGTGTAATCCATTATGTTGCTCCCCAGTAAACCACAATCCACATAACTAAATTATAATAGCATTATTTCTCTCTTACAAAGCAATAATTCAGTCCTCTGGTACATAAATTGAGTTTGGAGGCCAAGTAATTTATTACAATGAAAGAAAAATATGGCTGACAAAAACTGAGCCATGATGACGTTGTTATAACACAGGATTAATTAATACAAAATTAATATATCTTGTCTTTAACGCCTAAAAATAGAGGCCCATGTCCTGGTCTTCCATTGAAATCTGCAGTGACAGCTGAGGCTACTTGTATTGTTCAGGAACTTGGTGATCTTACCTGAGTCTTTTTATTGTGGCTAAAGTAGATGGGAGTAATTTTAGCACAATATAAAATGATTTGTACCCTTCGTTTTGATTGGCCTAGTGAGTCCATTTGCATTAGATGTTTATATGAGTCACAACACAGTAACATTACATAGGATAAAAATGTCGGAGGGATATAAACTCTCATGGTTCAGGCCACAAACAAACCACTAGTCATGTGGATTAGGAAGAAACTTCTCATATATGCCTGTTAGTACATAACTGAGAGACAAGGTGGGTGAGGTAATATCTTTTATAGGATACACTTCTGTTGGTGAGAGAGACAAGCTTCTGAGCTTACACAGAGCTCTTCTGCAGGTCTGGGAAACTCCGAGTGTTACAACTAAAACAAGATGGAATAGAATGTTTAGCATAAGTAATTAACACATTTGTCTCTTTCACCAACAAAAGTTAGTCAGCCATTTGTCTCTTTCACCAATAAAAGATATTAGCTCACCAACCTTGTCTTTTTAATATCCTGGGACCGACGCAGCTACAACTTCACTGCATACGTTAGTACATAACTGTCCATTAAAGGGTTTTACACCTTCCTGTGAAGCATCTGGTACTGGGCACTGTGAGACATGGGATATGGGACTAGATGGATTATAGGGCAATCCCTGTGTTATAATTCCTATTAGAATACTCATATTCTGTATTTATCTCAAGCTTCTTCCTAAAGCATTCTGGATACACACAGGGATGCAGTGACAGGTGAAAGAGCAGAAGGAACTCTTATTAAGGTTTCTCTTCACTAAGAAAATAAGGTGCAACAATTCTAAAAAAATTAGACATACACATAAAATCCAATTGGAAAATAAGCGAGCAAGCAGTACAGTGCACTTGCAGGGACTGATCCAAAGCCCACTGTACTCAGTGGAAAGATTCCTTTTGTCTTCAATGATTGGTACGTAGCCACACCATTAATTTAGGAAAGCAGTCACGATTATAGTTCAATTGTATTAGAGCCTGCCATTATCTGAATTATAGAGGACAATATTTAAGCTGATAGCTGAAAATATTGAACAGATTAGTCTTTTTTTTAGATTAGCTATAAATATAATACAGGGATAGAAGTTTTTTTTACTTCAGTAGCCTTGTCCATAGTTAGGGCCCTACCAAACTCACAGTCGTGAAAAACATGTCACGGACCGTGAAATCTACTCAGAGTTCGTCTCAGAAGAGCCCACACTGACACCAAAAACACAAGTTTTAACAGATCTTTCAACCCTTCTAAACGATGTTCAGCTGAATGAGGAAGTTCAGTTTGTTGCCAAGAATGCCACAGGACTGATGGATTTAATCACTTGGTTCAAATCTCGACATGTCACAATCCACGAAGCTTACAACAAAGTAATGGATGTACTGTTCTGGGCGGACACACAGTCAAACAAAAATCACTCTGACAACGCTGAGTTAAATGTCAGGGCTCAGCAGGTGTTTTCTTGCATGGCAAAGAAGCTCAGACAATATTACTGCCACGAGGAACAGTCAAGTGATGCAGAAAAAAACACCTCAAAAGTTTCAACAACCTGTAGCAGGGTTCCTAAAGCTGTGCATATTTTGACCCTGCACAAATGCACCTGTTGACAGTGGATTAACCTCGCTTAATGCAGCTCCTGGCTTGAACAAGAATTGTAGGCTGGAGACTCCTACATTACAAAAATATTGTGAAAGAAGCGGATTGTACTTTGCCTGTGCCACAGCTTTGGAACTCAGTGGAAGGCAGAATCCCTCACCTCTCAAGGCTAGCTTGGCCGTTCTGACAATTCCAATGAACTCCGTGGATGCAGTGAGAAGTGTATCTAAACACAGACAGGTACTTTCAGCACAGAGACAGGGAATGAAGAAAGACACGGTTGCAGGATGCTTCATACTCACATTCAACCACTGACTTCAGTCAGTAAAGAGTGTGACAGACAGCTTTTCACAATAGTTTTTGAGTTATTGTCAGACAATGAATGACAATTGAAACCAGAATTTTTTTTAACCTGCTTTCATTAACTTAAGCGCTTTACATGTTTATATTTTGCCGTTTTAAAATACATGTTCATGCTTTGTTGTAACACTGTGAAATTTAAGTTTTAAATATATGAAACTGTGAAATTCAAGATTTTTAAAATGCTTTGACCATGAAATTTATGAAAATGAACCGTGACTTTGGTAGGGCCCTATCAATACTAGAGAATTGCATCAGTGTGACTGAACTTGTGCTATCTGGAATTATGCAGCCCACCTACATTAATATGTTTTGGGTGCACTATAACCACATAAAACAGTCCCTGAAAGCATTGCATCTATCTCACAATTCCTGGCACAGACAGTTCCCCAGAGAATTGCATACTGTCCATGGTATAGACTGACTTTTTGCACCTGTTCCCATTTTTGGTTTGCTCTATTGCCAGTTTTGAAAGGTTCTGTCCTGCATGAGGATCATCATGAGAGACAGGTTTCAGTGTAGCAGCCGTGTTAGTCTGTATCTGCAAAAAGAATAGGAGGACTTGTGGCACCTTAGAGACTAACAAATTTATTAGAGCATAAGCTTTCGTAGGCTACAGCCCACTTCATCGGATGCATAGAATGGAACATATAGTAAGAAGATATAGATATACATACAGATAAGTTGGAAGTTGCCATACAAACTGTGAGAGGCTAATTAGTTAAGATGAGCGATTATAAGCAGGAGAAAAAAACTTTTGTAGTGATAATCAAGATGGCCCATTTAGACAGTTGACAAGAAGGTGTGAGGATACTTAACATGGGGAAATAGATTCAATATGTGTCGGACAGAGCACGAGAGCAGCTGGGTGTTGCAGTCCTCCTGCAGAGAAGGTGCCAAGGCTCCCAAAGCCAGGACCAGACCCTATGGTCAAGCCACAGCAGACCCTTCAGCCATTGGGGCTGAGGACAACGAACCGCAGCAGATAGAGGGAGACCTGCTGGAGAGTCACCTGAGAGAACTTCAAAGGGGAACCAAGACAGACAAGTGATACCAGCACAGGACCAAAGCTGGGGTAGGAAGTGGCCCAGGGAGCAGGGCACCCATCTCCTAGACTGTGCATTTTGAATGACTGTTTCTTTGGGCCCTGGGTTTGAACCCAGTGGAGCAAGGAGGGCTGAGTTCCTCTACCCTCTGGCTCCTGAGTCGCCACTCGGTGACACAGCTGCTGAATCCACCCACTAGGCAAAGCAGCCACTGACTCTCACCACCGGGTGACACAGTCTGGGGTATCGCCACTAGGTGGTACTGCTGGCCTTGGACTCAACCCCCACCCCCACCCCTATGACATGTGGTGGAGACTGTGGTCATTTCCCATGTCTTGTTAAAAGGACTACCACAACAGCAAGGGAACGACTCTAAAGAGAATCATGGATATGGAAAAACTGCTGAAATGGATGCTCGAGAACCAGCAACAACAGGGGCAGATATTGCAAGAGATTGCAACCGAGCAACAACAGCAAGCGGCCCAACAGCAACAATACCAGCAACAGCTAATTCGGGAGCTGGCGGCTCAACACCAGGCACAACGAGAACGCCTGAGCCAGGAGGTAGTGTCACGACTACAGCCTCAGGGGGCATCCAGTGCTACGGTGCCTGGACCTATAGGAGATCCCCATCTGCCAGGCTGCCCATATGGCTCAAGAAAATGGGCCCTGGAGATGACCCAAGGCCTTTCTTGTCACCTTTGAACAGATGGCTACCATGGCACGTTGGCCACCAGAACAGTGGGCTACCCCGATAGCCCCATACCTGTCCAGCCCTGCATAAGCTACATATGGAAGCTTGGGCCCTGTTGAGGCACTGGAGTACACCAAAGTAAAAACTGGCCTACTTGACTCGCTAGGTATCAGCCCTGAGATGTTCTGTCAGAGGTTTTGCCAGGAGAGATACCCGCCAGGAGCTTGACCTTGAGTGGTGGCTCAATGTCTGTGGGACCAGTGTTGGAACTGGTTAGACACGTAAAAGCAGACCAGAGTGCAAGTGGCGGAAGTGACCGTATTAGAGCAATTCACCCGGATTCTCCCAGCCACAGGAAAGGGGTGGTTGAGGTGCCACAGACCATCAGTCTTGTTAGAGGCCGTGTCCCTCATGGTGAACTATGTGTCTGCCAAGGATCTGGCCTCAATAATGCTGAAATCAAGTGCCCCTGGAAGCAAGACTCCAACCCTTAGCAGAAGCTCAGCAAGGAGGGAAGATCGAGAACCGCTAAACAAGCTGACACCACAAGAAGTGCCCCTAGCCGGAGGGCAAAACCTGATTGCCAAAGTGGAATGGAAGGGGGACTAGGGTCCCTGAAGAGGGGAACATACTTCACCCAGAAGACTCACTCCCTAAGAAGTGAGCCAGCCAACTGTGATGTCAAAGAGCCCGTGCTTTGAGTGTGGGCAAGAGAGATACTTCAGGCAAGAAGGCCTCTTCATGGACTGTAGTTATGAATAGGCATGGGCGGTAGACTCCTGAGTCTGTAAACAAGGCCCATCCAAGCTGCTGCTGCCAATATGGGTTAACGGCACCCAAGTGATGGGCCTAGTGGATTCCAGATGTAGCCAGACAATTGTCCCGACAAGTCTGGTAAAGTCCCCTGACACAGTGGGTACTCCTATCTACCTCCAGTGCATCCATGGTGATGCATGGCCCTACCCAGTGACCAAAGTATGACTGAAAGTAGAGGGCCACACGGAAATTTGCCGAGTTGCCTTAGCAACCACCCTGGCCTACCCTCTGATATTGGGGCGAGGCTGCAAGTGGTTGGGGGAGCTCCTGCAGCAGAAACCACCCCATAGAAACTAACTGAGAGGGGATGGAAGATCCGGGTAAAGACCCCTCAGGTCAGGCAAGAACACTGACTCAACATCCCACGAGGCTATTGGAAAATGGGGACCTCATGCAGGAACAACGGGAGGACCAAACCCTGAGCTGTACTTGGGAGCAGATAGGGCAAGAGGGTGGCACCCAACAGATCAAGCAGGGTCCCCATTTTGAGCTCTGGAGTGAGTGGCTGTACCGAGTGATGAAAGATCCCCAAACTCAGAAGACATTGTGACAACTGCTGGTACCCAAAAAGTTCCAATGGAGACTACTACATCTAGCTCTCTCAGTACCATGTGCCAGATGCTTGGGGAGGGAGAAGATACTGCAACGGATGGTCTTCAGATTCTTCTGGCTGGGCATTCGTGAGGTGCACGATTTCTGTGCCTTGTGTCCTGAATGCCAGCTAATAGGGCCCAAAAGGACACCCAGGGCCCCCCGATCCCACTCCCAGTGGGATCCAGTGGTTGGAGTACCCTTCGAATGAATAGGGATGGATCTGATGGGACCCCTAGAGAACAGCACATTTGGGTTCTGATATATACTGGTGATAGTGGACTATGCTACATGGTACCTCAAAGCCATCCTACTACATACAACAAACGCACCCACCCTAGCGGGTGAACTTGTGAAGGTCTTTGCCAGGGTTGGGATACTGAAGGAAATATGGACAAACAGGGGATCCAACTTCTCATCCAAAATGATGAGAGAACTGTGCGAGTTGCTGAAGGTCAACACTCTCAAAATGTCTGTCTACCACCCACAGACCATTGAGCTGCTGGTGCAGTTCAATAGGACCTTGAAGTCCATGTTGAAGAAACTCATTGACACTGATCCATTGGACTAGGACTGGTTGCTGTCATCATTGTTGTTCGCCACATGTGAGGTTCCCCAAGCCTTCACCGGGCTTTCCCTTTTAAGGAGGCAATTCAGGGGGATCTTGGACATCCTCTGAGAGACCTGGGAAGAACAAGAGTCCTGAGTCGTGGGCACAATGTTGTACGTGCTTCAATTATGGGAGTGACTCAAAATGCTAGGGGATTTGCTAAAGAAAACCTGTTGAGAGCCCAGCAGACATAGGAGAGCACATATAACCAGGGAGCCCGATTGCGAATATTCAAACTGGGTGACAGGGTGTTACTGCTGCTCCCATCCTCCAAATAAAAGCTCTTGACCCAATGGAAAGCTCTGTGTGAGGTGGTCAGGAGGGTAGCTAGGGCCTCTTGACTATGAGATCCAACAGCCTAGGAGACAGAAAGAGACTCAAATCTATCACATCAACTTCCTGGAGGCCTGGAAGGCACAGGAGACCTTGCTGATAGCCCCGTAACCCCTAGAACCAAAAACTGAGGCCCAGGACCGGCTCTAGGCACCAGCAAAGCAAGCACATGCTTGGAGTGGCACAATTCCAGGCACGTGCTTGGACAGTCGCGCTCTCGGAGCTTGGGGCGGCAAAAAACCTAGAGCCAGCCCTGCTTAGGCCTCAGGCATTGGTCCCTCCCAGATCCAATCCCACAACTGATGGGGCCAGAGCTCAGCCTGAAACAACAAGCCCAAATAATACAAATGACTCAGGCCATCCCTGAAGTGTTCTCGTCTCTCACAGGGTGGACACACTTAGCCCACCACCACATTGCCATGACACTTGGACAGAAGGTTCAAGAGAACCATTGACCGCTGCCAAGGAAAATGTGGGAGGTCATCCATGAAGAACTTCAGGCTATGCTGGCTCTGGGGGGAGGTTATCGAAGAATCTCTCAGTGAATGAAGGAGCCTTATCATACTGGTGCCAAAGCCTGATGGATCAACTAAGTTCAGCATTGATTTTAGAAAGGTCAATGTGACACTGTGGTTTGACACCTACCTTATGCCCTGGATGGATAAGTTATTGGAGAGACTGGGAATTGCCAAATACATATCCATGTTGGACCTTACCAAAGGATACTGGCAAATCCCTCTAACGAGAGCATCCGTGGAGAAGACGTCTTTCCCTACTACCTATGGCCTCTACCAATGTGTAACCATGCCATTCGGCCTGCATGGAGAGACCACCACCTTCCATAGAATCATAGAATATCAGGGTTGGAAGGGACCTCAGGAGGTCATCTAGTCCAACCCCCTGCTCAAAGTAGGACCAATCCTCAATTAAATCATCCCAGCCAGGGCTTTGTCAAGCCTGACCTTAAAAACTTCTAAGGAAGGAGATTCCACCACCTCCCTAGGTAACGCATTCCAGTGTTTCACCACCCTCCTAGTGAAAAAGTTTTTCCTAATATCCAACCTAAACTTCCCCCACTGCAACTTGAGACCATTACTCCTTGTCCTGTCCTCTTCTACCACTGAGAATAGTCTAGAACCATCCTCTCTGGAACCACCTCTCAGGTAGTTGAAAGCAGCTATCAAATCCCCCCTCATTCTTCTCTTCTGCAGACTAAACAATCCCAGTTCCCTCAGCCCCTCCTCATAAGTCATGTGTTCCAGACCCCTAATCATTTTTGTTGCCCTTCGCTGGACTCTCTCCAATTTATCCACATCCTTCTTGAAGTGTGGGGCCCAAAACTGGACACAGTACTCCAGATGAAGCCTCACCAATATCGAATAGAGGGGAACGATCACGTCCCTCGATCTGCTCGCTATGCCCCTACTTATACATCCCAAAATGCCATTGGCCTTCTTGGCAACAAGGGCACACTGCTAACTCATATCCAGCTTCTCGTCCACTGTCACCCCTAGGTCCTTTTCCGCAGAACTGCTGCCTAGCCATTCGGTCCCTAGTCTGTAGCGGTGCATTGGGTTCTTCCGTCCTAAGTGCAGGAACCTGCACTTATCCTTATTGAACCGCATCAGATTTCTTTTGGCCCAATCCTCCAATTTGTCTAGGTGCCTCTGTATCTTATCCCTGCCCTCCAGCGTATCTACCACTCCTCTTAGTTTAGTATCATCCGCAAATTTGCTGAGAGTGCAATCTACACCATCCTCCAGATCATTTATGAAGATATTGAACAAAACTGGCCTGAGGACCGACCCCTGGGGCACTCCACTTGACACCGGCTGCCAACTAGACATGGAGCCATTGATCACTACCCATTGAGCCCGACAATCTAACCAACTTTCTACCCACCTTATAGTGCATTCATCCAGCCCATACTTCTTTAACTTGCTGACAAGAATACTGTGGGAGACCGTGTCAAAAGCTTTGCTAAAATCAAGAAACAATACATCCACTGCTTTCCCTTCATCCACAGAGCCAGTAATTTCATCATAGAAGGCGATTAGATTAGTCAGGCATGACCTTCCCTTGGTGAATCCATGCTGACTCTTCCTGATCACTTTCCTCTCATGTAAGTGCTTCAGGATTGATTCTTTGAGGACCTGCTCCATGATTTTTCCGGGGACTGAGGTGAGGCTGACTGGCCTGTAGTTCCCAGGATCCTCCTTCTTCCCTTTTTTAAAGATTGGCAGTACATTAGCCTTTTTCCAGTCATCCAGGACTTCCCCCGTTCGCCACGAGTTTTCAAAGATAATGGCCAATGGCTCTGCAATCACAGCCGCCAATTCCTTTAGCACTCTCGGATGCAACTCGTCCGGCCCCATGGACTTGTGCACGTCCAGCTTTTCTAAATAGTCCCTAACCACCGCTTTCTCCACAGAGGGCTGGCCATCTACTCCTCATGCTGTGATGCCCAGCGCAGCAGTCTGGGAGCTGACCTTGTTCGTGAAGACAGAGGCAAAAAAGCATTGAGTACATTAGCTTTTTCCACATCCTCTGTCACTAGGTTGCCTCCCTCATTCAGTAAGGGGCCCACACTTTCCTTGGCTTTCTTCTTGTTGCCAACATACCTGAAGAAACCCTTCTTGTTACTCTTGACATCTCTTGCTAGCTGCAGCTCCAGGTGCGATTTGGCCCTCCTGATTTCATTCCTACATGCCCAAGCAATATTTTTATACTCTTCCCTGGCCATATGTCCAACCTTCCACTTCTTGTAAGCTTCTTTTTTATGTTTAAGATCAGCTAGCATTTCACCGTTAAGCCAAGCTGGTCGCTTGCCATATTTACTATTCTTTCAACACATTTGGATGCTTTGTCCCTGTAACCTCAACAGGGATTCCTTGAAATACAGCCAGCTCTCCTGGACTCCTTTCCCCTTCATGTTAGTCCCCCAGGGGATCCTACCCATCCGTTCCCTGAGGGAGTCGAAGTCTGCTTTCCTGAAGTCCAGGGTCCCTATCCTGCTGCTTACCTTTCTTCCCTGTGTCAGGGTCCTGAACGCAACCAACTCATAGTCACTGCCTCCCAAATTCCCATCCACTTTTGCTTCCCCCACTAATTCTTCCCGGTTTGTGAGCAGCAGGTCAAGAAAAGCTCCCCCCCAGTTGACTCCTCTAGCACTTGCACCAGGAAATTGTCCCCTACTTTGTCCAAAAACTTCCTGGATTGTCTATGTACCGCTGTATTGCTCTCCCAGCAGATATCAGGAAAATTAAAGTCACCCATGAGAACCAGGGTGTGCGATCTAGTAGCTTCTGCGAGTTGCCAGAAGAAAGCCTCATCCACCTCATCCCCCTGGTCCAGTGGTCTATAGCAGACTCCCACCACTACATCACTCTTGTTGCTCACACTTCTAAACTTAATCCAGAGACACTCAGGTTTTTCTGCAGTTTCGTACCGGAGCTCTGAGCAGTCATACTGCTCCCTTACATACAGTGCTACTCCCCCACCTTTTCTGCCCTGCCTGTCCTTCCTGAACAGTTTATAACCATCCATGACAGTACTCCAGTCATGTGAGTTATCCCACCAAGTCTGTTATTCCAATCACGTCATAATTCCTTGACATCACCAGGACCTCCAGTTCTCCCTGTTTGTTTCCAAGGCTTTGTGCATTTGTATATAAGCACTTAAGATAACCTGCTGATCGCCCCTCATTCTCAGTATGAGGCAGGAGCCCTCCCCTCACAGACGTTCCTGTCTGTGCTTCCTCCCGGTATCCCGCTTTCCCACTTACCTCAGGGCTTTGGTCTCCTTCCCCCGGTGAACCTAGTTTAAAGCCCTCCTCACTAGGTTAGCCAGCCTGCTCGCAAAGATGCTCTTCCCTCTCTTCGTAAGGTGGAGCCCGTCTCTGCCCAGCACTCCTCCTTCATGGAACACCATCCCATGGTCAAAGAATCCAAAGCCTTCTCGCCGACACCCCCTGCGTAGCCATTCGTTGACTTCCACGATTTGACGGTCCCTACCCAGGCCTTTTCCTTCCACGGGGAGGATGGACGAGAACACCACTTGCGCCTCAAACTCCTTTATCCTTCTTCCCAGAGCCATGTAGTCTGCAGTGATACACTCAAGGTCATTCTTGGCAGCATCATTGGTGCCCACGTGGAGAAGCAGGAAGGGGTAGTGATCCGAGGGCTTGATGAGTCTTGGCAGTCTCTCCGTCACATCGCGAATCTTAGCCCCTGGCAAGCAGCAGACTTCTCGGTTTTCCCGGTCAGGGCGGCAGATAGATGACTCAGTCCCCCGGAGGAAAGAGTCCCCGACCACCACCACCCGCCTCCTTCTCTTGGGAGTGGTGGTCGTGGAACCCCCTCATCTCAGGACAGTGCATCTCATGCCTTCCAACCAGCGGAGTCTCCTTCTGCTTTCTCCCCACAGACGTATCATCTGGTCCACTCTCCGCAATGGTACCTGTGAAGAGAACATGAAAGCGGTTAGTTACCTGTGTCTGCGTTGCTAGAACCCGGACATTCCCCCTTCTTCTTCTGGAGGTTACATGTTGCCAAGCTTTTTCACTGGCCTCTTGGCTCCGCTGTGCAACCTGCTCTAAATCTTTAGAGCTTTGTGCCCATAGAAGCATATCCTGACTTTTGTCCAGAAAATCCTCAGATTCTCGTATGCAACGCAGGGTCGTTATCTGTTGCTCCAGACCTTCAATCTTCTCTTCCAATATGGAGACCAGCTTGCACTTTGTACAGACAAAGTTGCTTCTGTCCTGTGGGAGAAAGACAAACATGGCACATCCAGTGCAGGTCACAACAGCTGAACCCCCCCCTTCCATATCACCTTCCTACTGTGAGCTTCATCAGAGAAGTTGGCAAGATGTAAGCCTCACTGGGCTCACTCCAGGCGAACTCCCAGGCAAACTTCTGCTGTGTGCTGCTCTGCTGTTCTCCGCTGCTCAGCTGGTTCGCCGCTGCTCAGCTGGTTCATGGAGCTCTGGCTATTTTTAAACAGCCAGGCTTCCCTGAAACAAACAAACAGACAGCCCCAATGCCCGTCCTCTGCAGGCTACCAGCCAATCAGGCACTCGCTCAGGCTTTCACACTGCCCTCCCAGCAAACACACACTCGGATACTTACTCAGCAAACACGCACTCGGATACTCACCAATCCCAGTGACTGATGGATCAACTACTGTGACCCCACAAAGAGTATGCTGCTGCATACATTAATGACATAGGTCATCCTCCCAGTTGGCACTAGAGATGACTATGTCACTTCTCAGCGGTTACCCGAGCCCTCGAGAAGGCAGGACTGACTGAAAACCTGGCCAAATGCTGCCTGGGCCAGAAGGCAGTAACATTCTGTGGGTACACCGTGGGGCAGGGTACACCCTGGGGGATGAATTCCACGTGAAAACCAACTGCCCAGCACCCTCAACCAAGAGACAGGTGAGGTGGTTCCTCGGGCTGGCAGGCTAGTATAGGTGCTTTGTTCCTGGCTTTGCTACAACAGCCGATCCCCTTTCTAACCGTGTGAAAAGTACCCGACCCATGAAGGTGCAATGGACCAAGGCATGTGAGGTGTGACAGAGCTTTCCAGGCTTTGAAGGTCCGGCAAACTCGGGGACCTGTTCTCTTTCACCCTGATTTTGCAAAACCATTTATCCTTTAGATCAGTGGTTCCCAAACTTTAACAACCTGTGAACCCCTTTCATTAAAATGTCAAGTCTCACGAACCCCTCCTAAAAATGAATATTTCCAGGGATTTTCTCCTTTACCTGAGTATAAATTATAAAAACAGTGATCTTGTAAATATAAAATTTGTTTTTATGACATGCTTATTACACACTATTTATTATTAATTATTATTTATCATTATTTTTATTACACTATGAAAATGGCAACACTTTTCCAAGATCTCACTTTCGTAGCTTGTATCACTTTGAATAAGCCTGTTATGAGACAAGGCTCCTATGTTTCATCAAGTTGCACACAGGAGGCCATGCCCCACCCCTTCTGGGCATGCTCACAGTGGAGACAGAGTTCAACAGGGAGCAGCTCAGCTCAGTCTCCCAGACAGAGCAGGAGAGCTCTTGGGTGTTGTAGCTTCCTGCAGAGAAGCTGTCGAGGCACTCCTAAGATGAAATATCACATCAGATATGAAACAGCATGAAGGTATTTAAGAAGCCAGCTCAAAGAGTTCGTCCTACGCAAGCATTCAGGTCTTGAGCAGTCCAAGCAAACAATGCATGTTACCACAAAGCTTAAACTTGTTCTTCATAATAATTTTTAAAACAATACTAGCTGCCTATTTAGTTTTAAAAACAGTAAAAATTATCCACCTCCCTTTCCATTTCTTATAAAGAGTCTTGAAGTTTAAATTTCCTGAGTGTGATAGATATGCTTGCTTTGACCTGCTTAGCTCTTGGAAGTCCAGGGGCTCCAGGCTGCTGGCCCTGTGCTGCCCGGGGTCCCTAGGGACAGCTCTGTCTGCCATTAGGGATTTTTTCCCCGAGAACCCCCTGTAACATTTTGCGAACCCCCAGGGGTTGATAAACCCCAGTTTGGGAACCACTGCTTTAGATGGACACCTCAGACGTGGGTCTTGGGACCATATTATCCCAAGAGGTAGATTGTGAAGAACACTGGTGTTGTTTTTGAGTAGGAAGCTGTTCCCCAGAGAAACAAACTACTCAACGATTGAGGAGGAGGAACTGGCAGTGAAGTGGGCCATAGAGGCCCTACGTTACTACCTGTTAGGAAAATCCCTTTTACTCCTCACGGGCCACACCCCTCTACACTGGCTAAACTTGATGAAAGACACCAACACCTGGATTCAGAGGTGGTACCTTTCCCTGCAACCTTATGACTTTCAAGTGCTCCACTGCCCAGGAAAGGCGCATGCCAACACTGATTTCTTCTTGTGGGAGGGAGGAAGAGAGCAGAAGGAATGCTCACTGCTCAGTTCTAGCCAGAGCGGGAGGGAGTGCGATGGGGTGTATGAACTCCACACCATTGAAGTGAGGTTGCTCTGGACACAGGAGGCCATGCCCCACCCCTTATGGGCATGATCACAGTGGAGACAGAGTTCAACAGGGAGCAGCTCAGCTCAGTCTCCAAGACAGAGCAGGAGAGCTCTTGCATGTTGTAGCTTCCTCCAGAGAAGCTGTCGAGGCACTCCTAAGCCAGGACCAGACCCTACATTCAAGCCACAACAGACCCTTCAGATGCAGGGGCTGTGTATGACAAACCACCATAGATAGAGGGAGATCCTCCAGAGAGTGGCCTGTGAGAACTCCCTGGGGGACTCCAAGACAGACTAGTGGCACCAACAGAGGATCCGAAGCTGGGGATGGAAGTGGCCCACGGAGCAGACATAGGGGTACCTGTCTCCTAGGCCAGCAGTTTTCAAAGTTCAGGTCACGACCCAACTGGGCATGTCAGGCACTGGGTCCTCTGGTTGTTAAAAGTCACGTTGGCAGTGCTGTCCAGCTAAGACAGCCTAGTGCCTACCTGTTTCGACACTGCACTGTGCCCTGGAAGCGGCCAGCAGCGGGTCTGGCTTCTAGGCAGGGGAGCCACTGGAGGTAAGTCTGCACCTCAACCCCAATCCCTTGCCCCAGCCCTGAGCCCCCCCAAAGCTGGAACCCATTCCTGCACCCCAAACCCCTCATCCCTGGTTCCACCCCAGAGCCTGTACCCCCAGCCCAGACCCTCTCCCGTATCCCAACCCCCAGTCCTGAGCCCCCCCAAATCCAGAGCCCCCTCCTGCATTCCAAACCCCTCATCCCTGGCCCCACCCCAGAGCCTGCACCCCCAGCCCAGAGCCCTGACCCCCTCCCGCACCCCAACCCCCTGCCCCAGCCCAGACCCCCCTCCCACACTCTGAACCCCTCATTCCTGGCTCCACCCTGCAGCCTTCACCCCCGCACCACAACCCTCTGCCCCAGCCCTGAGCCCCTCCCACACACAAAACCCCTCATCCCCAGCTCCCTTGGGACATGGGCATCAACAATTTTTTTCAACTGGGTCCCCAGAAAAAAAGTTTGAAAACCACTGTCCAAGGCCAAAGGTTTTGAATGATTATTTCTTTCGGTCCTGGATTGGACCCTGGTGGAGCAGGGAGGGCCTGAGTTCCCCTGCCTCCTGGCCACTGACTCTTGCCACTAGGCGACATTGTCCAGAGTATTGCCCCTAGGTGGTAGTGCTGGCCTTGGACTCAGTCTCCCCCGATAAGCCCCCAGATGTCCACTTTCCCACCTAATACAATGCAGCCACAAAGGATACTTCACTCCTTAAAGGGAACAGGGGTGATGAGTGGGTGGTGGGGGCAGCATAGGGAAAGAAAGTAAGTGGGTTTATTTCAGGGTAGGAGGGTCATGTAACCTATCTGAGCCTTTTCTGATTCTTCCATCTACATGTGACTGGCAGGGGAGTGGCTTAACAGGGGCGAGAACCAGTGGGAAGGATTGCACAGGGAGGACTAAGTGCACTCTTGCAGTCCCAGGATTCACATTTCCATTCACTGTGCTGCACTGCAGCAGTCCAGTGACATGGTGGCAGATGACACAGCGCTTAGCTTTGCTGCACTCTTGCAAGTACTGTTGTGTGCGGACACATGCTTTGCGATGGAGGCTGGCACTGCCGGTTGCAACAACAATATGGTCTGATGTAGCCACGCTTACTGAGAGTCTAGGTGCTGTCGTATGGGGGCCTAATTTGACGACCTGATACAGCCAAAGGCCGGAAAGGCTCCAACACCATTTATTTACCCCGGCCTCTTGTGTTAACCCTTGGGCTGCTGTTCCAAATATCAACAAGGGATGGGACTTCTTACTATGTCCCAGGGAAGGGGCAAAACGAACATTACCTTTCAGTTTGGCGTCAGGCCACGCAGGGAAAGCACAGCAGATGCTCTGTGTGTGTGTGTTGTGTGCAAACAGCGGGAGTGAGGCCACCAGTAATTCTGCTCTCCCCTCCCAGCGGCTGCCAGGACTCCGAGTGCTGGTGGGGGCTCCCTGGCCTGATCCCTCTCCCCCGCCCCGACCGCATGTAACAAGTTGGGGATGGGGCGAGCACGAGTACACAAAGTCCTGCAGCCGCGCTGAGGGGCAGGAAAGGGCTGCAGGTCGGCGAGGGTAACACCCCCCCACACACACACACCCATTGCTGGCCCCTATGCACCCCCAGAAGCACGTGCGCACCACCCACGCACGTGGGTGCGGCCCGCGCCCGCCTCTAGCCCCCAACTCGGGACTGCAGGGCAGCGTGTCCCTGGGTGAAGCGGCCGGGCCAGGGAAGGAGTGGGGAGGCAGCGGCCGGGGGAGGAGCGGGGCCGGCACTGCCCAGAGCGCGAGGAGAGAGGGGGGCCCGCGCAGGGAGGGAAGGGAGGCGGTGGAGGTGAGTCACATGGTCAGTGCCGCACTCTGGCTCTCCCCTGTCTCAATCGCTTTTGTTGCAAAGGGGAGGCAGCCGAGGAGCAAAGCAGCAGCAGCAGCCGCCCTGCCAGGGGCCAGCCCAGCCGGAAACCTCCCCAGCCAGGCTCTGCTGCTGCTGCTTTGCAGAGAGGCGCGCAGCCAGGGCTGGGGCAGGAGCGCCCGCGCCGCAGAGACAGCCGCGGCACCGTGCCGACTGGCGGGCAGCCTGGGGGCACACGTGGAGGGGCAGCGGCAGCGAGCAGGAGAGTCGGGGGTGTTAGTCCTGCTTGGGCGCAGAGTGGCGCGCCCGCCAATCCGGAGTTTCGCGGTCCTTGGTGCCGTCTCGCCGGAGGAGGAAACTATGGAGGTCAATGCAGGTAAGAGACTTGCTAAGCTGCTAGTTCGGGGTGCTGAGGTGTGTCGGGGGGGGAGCCGCAGGGCGGGTGCTGTGGGGTTAAGCGGGAGGGCGCTGTGTTGGTCACTGTGGGGCGATCTGTGGATTTGGGGGTGGGTGATCAGCGAGCCGCATGTTAGCGTCGGGTGGGTGAGTTCCTGACCGGGGAATGGGGGCATTGCAGGGCGGCTGCCGCTGTCAGGGTAGCGTCTCGCGGGTGGGCTGGGCGGCTGCCCCCATGTTGTGGGGGCCGGGATCCCCCTGCGTTGGGGGGGGGGGTTGATCCCCGCTTGTGGGGGGGGGTGCTTGGTCACCCCTCCCCCCACTCCTCGGATGCTCTTGTCCAGTTTGTGTGGCGGATGTTGGGGAGCCTGGGTTGCTGCGGCTGCCCCCCACGGCCTGATGCCCGCTCCCCGCCCCCCTTCCTTGCGGATCCCGTGGCCGGCGCCTGCCCTTCCTCACATGGACCCCCTCGCCGAGCCATGTGTGTCTTCTGTTTTCGTTCCGCGCTGCGTGCCCGCTTATTGGCGCTGCGGGGCTGTGACGTAACGATTGCATAATAGGGCCGGGGCGGGCCAGCTGGGTGGCTGCCGGCGCGGACACGTGAGGCCCGCCAGAGGCCGCTGTTTTGGTGACCTACATTCATCGAGTGTGACGGGACAGGCGTGCGCAGGGGACACGTGGGGCGGAGGAGGCCCGATCCCTGCGGCGCTTCGGACCACGCCCACCGGAGCGCCGGGCGGGGTTTGCACCGTTCTGACCCCGCCCCCACAGGTGTTCCAAGGTTCTGACCGCTCGCCTTTTGGAGTGGGAGGCGCCCCCTCTAGGCGTTGCATTGCGGGCGGGGGCAGGTGTTCTTTTTCCCTTCGGAAGGGGGCGTGGCTAGACCCTTGGAACACGGAGGGCGGCTCCTTTCGGCTGGGACGTGATTAGAACGCTTGCAGAGTGCGGTGGGGGGGGTCTGTCCTGCCGTGGGGGTGGGGGTGGGGGATTGCTGCCCCTTCCCATTCACCTGGTTTATACTCCAGGGGTCGGGTGTGCAGGTGATGGTGGCTGGGCAGAGGAGAAGTGCTGCCCTTGCTCCCCCGCCCACCCGCAGTGCCTGGAGGTTGCCCAGAGCTCTGGTAGGTAAAAGCCATAGGTACTTAGGGTCCCTGAAGTACGGTGACCAGATAATAAGCGTAAAAAATCAGGAGGGGGTAATAGGTGCTTATGTAAGACAAAACCCCAAATATCAGGACTGTCCCTATAAAATCGGGACTTCTGGTCACCCTCCCTTGGCATAGGGCTGGCCCCCGGGCGGCAGTCTTACTGGCTCGTTGCAGCATAGCGTGTTGTATTTGTGTGCCTGCCCATGTGATTGGAATGAAGACACATTTAAAATTCTTCTCACGTGGACAGGCTCTTGCAACAGCAGGACTGTAACAGGTGAAAGAGGGGGGCAGACCCGCCTTCACTGATGGTTGCGCTCATGTAATGAGCCCAGCAAGTCAGATGGCTGGACACGTCCAGATTACAGCGTGTTACACAAAAGGATCTCGGGTCCCGCCTGACCGTATGGGAATTAGAATGTCTGTCTGGGCTTTATGGGAAGGTGGGGGAATTACAGCTTTACAAAAATAGCAGAAAAGTAATTGCTGAGTAAGGACGCAATGGTTCCTGCATCCTCCCTTAAAATAAATTGAGTGAAAAGGCTGGGTTTTATTATTCTGTATATAATAGTGGCTGATTATGTAACAGTTCCTGTGGCTCTAGTGAAAAACATCAGGCAGTGCTTTATGAAACAGAATTGACTTTGGAAGGACGCATTTGCTGTGCCAGCAGCTAAATAGCCATTGGTGTGACTGTTTAGAAATTATTTCAGCAAGAGCTGATAATTTAATGTGCCGGTTTTGCTCTTTTAAAGATTGTTCCTTTGTCCTAGAATGGGATGATTCCCTTTTATTAAACCTAAATGTGATAATCTTGTACAGTAGAAAATTCTTTATAGCAGAAAGACCAGTTAGCTTTCCTTCTCTTGCCTAAAGTCTTCTCTTTTTACCCTATGTCATTTCAACTATTTTCATTGTTAAACTTTTATGTCAAAGGTGAAAGGAAAATAATCTAAACTATTGCAACAACAATAGAGGCTGATACTAAAATAGCATCTAGGTAGGCTGAACTCTATTTTTTGCAAAGATTTAATAATCTGTTGAAATATAAATAACAGGGGTGTCATAATTAATAAGTTATATAACTTCCTGCTCAAAATACATGTTCACATATGAGCTGGTGGTAGTATATCATTTGGAATTCTACATTTATTTGAGAATCCTTTGTGGATATGTCTAAATAAGCATCCAGAACTAGTTTCACATCACAACAATTCAGTTTAGGATAAAATAAAATTCCTTTGTCTTCTATGTTAGCAAATTCTATTTTAAGAGTCAAGAAGTTTATGTCTGCAGTGCTGACTCGCCGATGCAATATCAGGACCTGCTGCTTCTGGGAAATGTTTTTTTCTGTACCGCATACGTGGGTTTTTCTGAAATGCAGGTATAACCTAGTACTTATAGTTAAATAGGAAAGAATATTAAAATCTGAGCAGAGGATTTCTGAGGAGCCACAGAATCTTCCAAGATAGTCTCAATTTTAATATATTTCTCAATAATATGACAAGTAACCAAAAAGTCCCTAGTATACAGAAATAGTTAGTATACCTAGTGGGCCTTAGATTCACAAGGGAGACTCAGGCGCCTAACTGCCCAAGTCCAACATTTATGCACAACTGGCTTTCACAGAACTAGGGCTCAGCTGCCACCCGATCCTGTAGCTGCCAAAGTCCCAAGGCATTCAAGTCCCACTAGTAAAGTCCCCAAGTCTGTGGGTGGGGATGCACAAATCTGCCTAAGGCCTGGCATTGCCAAGCAGCTCAACACGTAACTCAGGCCAAAGCTCCAGCAGCATTCACGAACGAGGAATTCCCTTGCCTTTCTCAGCTGCTGAGCCCAATCTGGTAGCTGTGTTCTGAGTACACCTGCCCCACACAGAAGACCATGGAGGAGGTGTCCTTATATTCGCCTGGTTCAAATCCCCACTCTGCCTGCTGTGGAGCAGGGACCAGGCCTCCCCCTGCCCAGGTGAGTTCCTGAACAACTGGGCTACTGAGTATTCTGGGGTGGCTGTCTTTCAGTCTGTCCTAGTGAAGCAGTTCCACCTTGTATAAATAATTAAATAGCCATTGGGCCAGAGAAAGCATGAGGATGACCGGCCTAGTGGTTAGGGCACTCACCTGGCTTCAAGTCCCTGCTCCAGATCATGGCTTTTGTTCAGTGTGCTGGTGTCTGTGAATCTCTTTTTAAGTGCCTCTCACCATGCCTGTACAGAACCTGAGCGCCTAACTCGAGCCTATGAATTCTACTAGGCAATAGGGTGCATAAATTAGGCTCAGCATGGCAAGGCCTAGGCCCCCCCCTTGTGAATCTAGCCCTGGTTTTGGTTTTGAAAACCTCATTAGGAGGGGAAAAGTTAAAATGAATTTGCTGTACAGTACTCCTCAGTTAGGTCCTGTCTTCCACCTGTTCAGGGGAGAAGGAGCAGCTCAGTACCCTCTATCCTATAGGGCAGTAGTGGGCAACCTGCGGCCCATCAGGGTAATCTGGTGGTGGGCTGTGAGACAGTTTGTTTACAATGACTATCTGCAGACATGGCCGCCTGCAGCTCCTAGTGGCTGCGGTTCGCCGTTCCCAGCCAATGGAAGCTGCAGGAAGTGGTGGCCAGCATGTCCCTGTGGGAAGCAGGGGTTTAATTAAATTTACAAAAGCAGTGAAATTCCAAGTTACTATCTGTCTTTGATTCTTGTGCCAAGTATTGCAATTTTTATGTTGTATAGGATCACTCAGTGTTCTAGAAATTATTTATGTATTACAAGGGTATAAAAGAGTAGTGTAGGACAGAGTGGCAGCATTTATCTTCAAGTGTGCTATAATTAACATAAGACACTATGACCCAGGACCTGCTGTACTGACTTAATCTGTTGAGCAAGCATTCCTTGTCATTTGTAGCTTTTACTGGTTTAAGGCATATGCATCATCTTATTCTGGTATGTAATAAGTCATATGTAAAGGGATCTGCCACATCAGTACAAAGGGAGCAGAGAAGGAATTAAACACAGTTTTTAAATTGCTTGGCTTTTGCGAATGAGCTTTTTACACTTACTAATTTTAGTGTGAAATAGCAAATGCTTTGTAGTGGCTTTTAAAATATCAGGTCTTGGAGATGACAACTGACTTGGTTCTCAAAAGAAGAGTAAAGAATTGTTTGTATCCTTTGCAAGCTCATTCTTTTGGCATATAACCTGGGGAAGGGGCCCTATGAAAAACTATTTCCATGCCTGAAAGAGAGCAGGTAGCTGTTTTCTCCAAAAGTATCTCAAGAGTTTAAGACTAAACAGCTTCCCTGTCCCGCAAGTGGGAGTGCAGTGCCTTGCAAAGAGCCTGGCAACTGAAACTATATTTAAATGAGCTACAAAGACTTGTAATGTGACAAGTGGTACTTAAGGAGTTCAGTTCTGGTTTGTTTTTATATTATCTTCATGCTCCATCCGCTTGATCCATTGCTGTGAATACCACCAACCTCCTCCCTATCTCAGGCCTGTATTCTGGATGTCATCTTTCACTTTGCCCTTTGTCTTATCCTAATCTAAATGATCTCTGCTTCTGTCTCCATAACACCTCTAAGATCTAGTCTTTTCTCCCCATCCAGTTTGTACCTCCTACCCTGAACTCCCTTCAGAACATTGCTTCTGAGATCAGGTTTTGATCAGGTTATATCCTCCCAGCTTTGAGTCCCTCCAGTGACTCCCCACCATCCACCACCTCAGATGCAAGCTTTTTACACTTGCTGTTGATCCCATCCCCTGCTTCCTCTTTTATCTAATCTCATTTTCCATTCTAGGAGGTCAGGTGTGAGGGCAAGAGAAGATGGGGTGGAAGGGGAGGTCAGTCGTTGGAAAGCTAATGGAAAGAAATGAGCTTGGGGGAGGGGTTTGAAAGAGGCACATGTAAGGACAACTTGGCATGCTGTGTCAGGTAGTGTCAGCTCAGGAAGTGGATCATTTGCAAGCTGTGTAAGGACATTTGGTATTTCGTCATTACAGTCTTTTCTTTTCTTTTCCTTCCACCAGGGGGTGTGATTGCTTACATCAGCTCTTCAAGCTCAGCGTCTAGCCCAGCCTCTTGTCACAGTGAGAGCTCAGAAAGTAGTTTCCAGTCATCCTCTTCGCCTGTACCATCTTCACCAAACAGTTCCACCTCTGAGAGCAGCTGTAACAATAGGAGCAGCGAGGGTTCTGACGGCGCACCAAAGAACGATCAGCTAGATGGTGCCGTTAAAACAAGTCGGTCGAGTGCTGCTGGATTGACCAAGGGCCATGGTGGACTTACAAGTATGTATGTTTTGAAGTATCATCAGGCAGCTAAACATGCACTGTCATGCTCCACTGTCTCAAACTGATGGCTGGTCTTACCTGGCCTGAGGACACCCCCAGCCTTCATTCTGGAGACCACAATTTTCTCTCCACTCTTAATCTCTAACTTCCTTCCTTCTAGACAGCGGTAGCTATGGTGCTCATTCTCTGGCCAAGATGTTGAGCAAACAGCCTCTTGCTAGACAGAAGCCACAACTTCAGCCTGAATCAGCCATCTTTCCAATCTTTTTTCAACCCTACTCCTTGAGCTCAAGCTCATCACCTCTGCTATGTGCCTGAGTTTTACTGATCCAGGATATGAAATGCACTGATGCCGCTCCCAGACCTGGAACTGCTTGCTCACAGTGCAAAGTGGTGCCAACAGGCCATATTGTCCTTTGGCCCACAAGTAAGTTTAAATCAAGAACTCTCACTAATTTTTTATTTTTTTTATAAAAAGCCCCAACAGTTTTGAAATTATGTTAAGTGCTAAAACAAAGTTTACTGCAAGTCTCTTTGTCCTCCTTTCACTGAAACCTGGCCAAATACCATTTTAAAAGACAGTTTAGTCCACAGTCTCAAACCTAGGAACAAATTCTTATTTACATCAATGTTTATGTTTAATTACTACAGAGATCAGTGGAATCATTTTATAAGTTTATATTGTGGTAGCAGTTAGGAGTCCCAGTCAGGGCCCAGGACCTCATTGCGCTAGCCACTATGCGTGCACACAAGTTCCTTCTCCAGGAACTACGCCAGACTTACACCAGTAAAAATGTGTTCAGAACATGTGCACTAAGTTCCAGCTACAAGTGATTTTATTTTTTTTAAACCACAAATAAAATAAAATTAAAAGTTGGTATGGTCAGAACTACAGGGGTGCTGATCGTTGCAACTATCCTGTAGGCTTCAACTTGCTTTAGTTACTGTGTTTCTGCATTATATATTCTTTGATAATCAGAAGTTCAGCAATAAAGGAATTTTTTAAAGCAATCTTTGCAAGCTAAAAGTGATCCCCAGTTGTTTTTTGTTTTTTTTACAAGAATGTTGACATTGAATAGTGACTGCAGCGATATATGGGTCAGAAGATATTTCAGTAAGCTTTTAATTTGAATTTAGATGTTTTTCTTTTACCCGAGACAAAATATTTTTTGCAAGTCAAACTTTCTGGACAACCCTCCTATTAAGGGGTGCTGGAACAATTTTTATAGTGGGGGTGCTGAGACATTGAACCAAATTGTAAACTCTGTATACACTTCCAGCCAGGGGATGCAGCAGCACCCCCAGCACCCCTAGTTCCAGCACTTATGCTCATGTTTTGTGTTTTGAGGGCATTATGAGGCCAAGCCTAAAGTCTGATCATTGTACTTCAAAAAACCTTCAGATTATTTTAAAAAATATTTCTCTCCCACCCAACCCCCAAGATCTTAGTAAGACCTTTCCCCTCCTCTTCTGCTTTGTACATTGTTTGGCAAACATGGAAGCACTCGACGGGACTGCTCATGTACAGAAAGCTGCTGTTTGCAAAATCAGGGCATAAGAACCTGAAAGTGAAATTGGCTGTAAACAAAATTGAGATTGATTTAACTGATTTTTAGGGTGGGATTTTTAAAAGCGCTTAGCAGAGCTATGCAGAGGACAGAAATTCCCTTTTACAAAGGATTTCAAGATTGACATTTGTTCGTGTTCTGTTTAGGGACTAAATATTGTAGCAGGATTAACCTGCTTGCTTGCATGCGTATATATATATATCTTTTCTAATAGTTTAAGTATTTCATCTGTTGTAATAGGTTTATAGATTTATATTGAAATAAGTTTGGTTGTAATGCTATATCCTGCATGTTAAGTTAAGGCAAAGTTAGTATATCTATATCTGGGACCTTTCACCCAGATAGCAAAGTTGGCCTACATCTTGAGATCTTTTATCTAAATAGTAAGCCACCCATGCATGTCTAAGACCTTTATCTAGACAGACAATGGAAGAATGGTAGGGGTTTTTTCTTGTAGCCACAGACTTAACAGTTACACCACAAGGAAAGAATTGAAATGACTAAAAGAACAGAAATAGTATATGTGCGTATGTACATGTCATCAATTTGCATGAACGTATTAGCCTATGGAGTAAGGGTATCCTAACATTTTTGAGGCATATTTGGGCATAGGAGGAAGGATTCCCTGCACTTGAGCCCTATAAAAGAGGTGACCCACCTCACTAGCTTATGCTATCTGTCCTCTACGACTACTAACTATTAGTAGGTTGTACTCATTTTCTTTTCAAACTTTCAAACTTTTAAGTTCCAAGGGGACTAGGCTAAGCTTGGTTTCCCTAAACGTTTGTTCTTAGTTTTGTTTATTAGGTTTTAAGTTTAAGTTAGTTAAGTAAACTCTAAGTTCGCTTTGATAGCTCTTAGCATTAGTTTCTTTGAAGCTCTGCACCACTCACTCAAGAGTTGAGAAATCTGAACGGTTAGAGGTGAGGCTGGTCCTGTGTCTCTCACCACCAGGTCATCAAGGAAGGTTGTGAGTATATTAACCAAAGCTTTGTAGCATATAATACTGTATTACCATATGTATCTTTCGAATAACACTAATACAATTGTAACTTTGTAACTCTAATTATTTTACCATTTACTTACTATTTCATTGATTTTAATAAAAAGTCTTTACGGCTATATCTGTCTCAGTGTGAGCTTCCTGTCACACTCCCGAGGGTCCTTTGTAAATTCTGTGGAGCCTGATCTGGGACAAGAACTTTTAACTTCTGATCAAATAGATTGGTGAGCCAAAAACCCATACTATCCAAATTAATAATATTAACACACCCTAGATCAGGCTACAGACTGGCGAGCCAGCCAGGAGACTCAAGAAGTATGTGACAGGAATTTTCAGGGATTCCAGGCATCCTTAGACTCCTAAAAATCTCACCTGAGGCATAAGTAAATGGTTAAAGTTACAGAAAGTTAGAGAGCAACATTGTGTGTCTCAGTCACTCACTCTTAAGAGAACAGGAGCCTGATTTCCTGTGACTGCGGCTTGGCAGCAGTCCCAGTATTTCCGGTTCTGTATTGTGGTTTGATTTAGAGTTTTACTTTAGAGGGTTTAAATTTAATCTTGCAAGATAGAGTAATATTATAAACAGTAAATAGTGTTATTATTTAAAGTGATATGCGCTTTTAAGGGGCTTTGTTAAAGGTTGAAGTTATAATGAATGGTACTGATAAGATATTAGCAGTAGCATTGGATCCAATGACCCACACTAGTGGTGGCGGGGGAGTTGATAAACCTAGGTATTAATTGCCACCAAGAGGCTGCAATAATTCAGAACTTGAACGGTTCGAGCTACCTTATTTCAGTCCCCTCAACTCTCCTGGGCTGCACCTCTGATCCATCTGCCTCAGTAGTCCCAAGCTGTTTGGCAGGTCCCGACAGAGGGAAAAGACCTCTTGATCAGCTACGAGCCATCGAGGGAAGAAAGGGCACGTACCCCACCTCTCTATCATTTATTTGGGACTTACTGAACTAAGTGTAAAAACTGGTTTGGGGTATTGTTTCCTGTTGTTTCTGTGAAGGGACGCCTTCAGTTTCAGATTAAAAACAGCAGAGTATTCGTTATAGTTTATTACATAAGCTAGTGAAGTTTTAGAATTAAAATGAGTTCTGTGTTACGTATTAAGGTGAGTGGAGCAAGGGCAAGAGTAGAGTCTGTTGGAGTTGCCCGTAGTATGGCTTTAGAAAACTTTGCCAGAAAAAATACATTCAGCAACGTGGAGGAGGTTTAAACAGTTGAGAAATAGCGAGATGATCTCTGAGCATTGTAACCCATGAGGTTTTGTGAGTGAGGTATTTGATGTAGAAAGAGAGCAGAAAAAAAGAAAGGCTAAACTGGTAAAGGGAATAGCTGTTGAATGTCTGCTCGTGGCTTGTAGTTCGCTGGGAAAGAAATTGAATAAAAAATTAGAGTTACTCAGGAAAGCCCAGCAAACTTTGGATGCCAGCTTAAAATCGCTGGAGGGCTATAAATCAGACCATAGACAGCTGTTGGAAAGAATCAGAGAGTTGGAAAAAAGAGAAGATGTGTTAGAGGAGGATAAAGAATCGATTCCCATCCCTATTGGCATGGTAGAACCAACGGAGATAGAAAAACCTGCAGGGCCAATTTCTAGAAGTAGGCCAAGAGAATTAGCTTAGGCTGATACAGTACCTTTAGGAGCAGAGTTGGAGATTGAGTCCGAGGAGCCACTGGGAGAGTCAGAAGAGGAAGGTAGCAATGCAGAAGCTAACAGCAGTCTGCAGATAGAAAAAGGAAGTCCCAGGGTGGCACCACAGGAGGTGGAGTTGAGTGGCATCATAGAGGAGGCAACTAGTGATGTAAAGGATGAGATGAGCAGAGCAAAGGGGGAGGAAATATCCTCTCCTCTGTTAGTGTCCTCCCCTGATAGTGAAGAGGGAGTGCCTTTAGAGTCTGTGATTGTTCAGGGACTAGAAGATGCAGTGTCACAAGTGACACGAGTAGCTAATGCATGTGATGTAGTAATCTCTAAGTTACAACAGAGAGATATACAACAACCAAGGAATGTAATTCCTGCTCCTCCGCCCAGTGTTACACTAGCACCATATAGATCAGGAGATCCAGCCCTTTTGGGTGGACATTTATTGACATTTGAGCAATCATCAACATTGTCTAGGTCCTGAGAATTTCGTGGCCCCTCTACACTCCCTTGGTATATGCTAGTATCACCTGGTGTACGGGTAGAACACCCTACTACACCAGACCTTAACACACTAAGAGATGTCCTGCGTCAGTGTGGAGATGCCTTGAGTATAGGACATAGAGGTTTTACGGAAAATTATCCTGCTCATCCAGGATTATCTCCATTGGAAAGTGCTGATAGCTCAGATGAGGAAAACGTGAATTTGGGTAGAAGAAGTCAAAACAGAGGCGTTAGATTCAAGCTCAGATAGAAGTCCAGATCCTGATCTGGAGAGAAGATCCTCAGATTCTAATTCGGATTGTCCTGAAGCAGTTGTTACAGACATTAAGACCATAGATCTGGTAGCTAAGCAAGTAGGAATGATGGAGGATTCTTCAGTTGCAATGCATGCACAACGTGTACAAGAAACAGCAAACGTGTTTGGCTTACCAAGGGAAGATTGAGTTAAAATCTTACAACTCACAGTAAATCGAGCATTATGGAGTACTTTGCCACCTGAGTTTAGGGTAGGAGAGAGATCTTTTAAAGACACAGTAGCCTTATTGGAACACAATCAACATCCAGGGAAAGCTGGTGTGGCCATCCTGTCGAACCTAAAGCAGAGATCTAATGATTCCCCACATCAGTTTCACCTGCGGTTAAGTGCAGCATGGCACAGTCACACGAAAGAGGAAACAGATGAGCCACCATACGTTAGTTTGTTGGTTAATAACTCTCTTCCCTATTTACGAGAAATGGTGAACATGCATATAACTGATGATATTTCTTTAAAGAGGCATTAGCCTTACTGGCCAAGGCATATTCTCAGGGAGGCCCTAAAATAGGTTGGCTGGGAGCTCCTGTTGCAATACTTCACAAACCACAAACGAATCCCACTGTAAGGATTGAGGGACCACAATCAGGGTTAGGTCGAGGGGTTCCTAAATTCGCTAGGTACCAGTGTTGGTAAAATGACCCTAATCCACATAATAATCCTGGACCTTCGAGTGGGCGTGCCCCTCAACAGGGTTATGCATTTGGATCCTATGTAGGGGTCCGGGACCATGTTCCTTTCTTTTCAGATGCCACACAGAATACTTTACGCCTGCGGAGACCCATGTCACCGCCTCCCCACAAAGATGAGGACTCAGTTGTGATGTTTAAAACAGTGCAGCAGACGCTTGAGGCTCAACGACGGGATATTCGAGAACTCCAAGCATGCGTGAATGAGCTGATGATGGAAGGCCAAGGCCCAGCACCCTAAAACCGTCCAGTGGCCTCCGTTGACCCATTTCCTTCTCTCCGGTGGACAGCCTCTCCTCCAGAGTTGGCTGCCTCCGAAGAGATAGAAGGAGAGCCTGTAGATTATTTGTCTGCATACTCTACAAATTATTCGGCATGATGCCAATCAACCCCAAGCGTAGTCATAGCTCCTTTAGACAGAGATGCAAGTGGGAGACCCACAGTATCTGCAGTGGTAGGTGGCCACCACACGGATTTTATTATAGATACTGAGGCAGCAATCAGTATTATCCATTTTAAGGATCCTAGATCCTCTTCTCTGTCATCAGGGCGTACAAAAACACTTGCAACTTTTGCAAGTAATCAGGTTGTTACCACGCTTTCTATACCCATTGAAGTACAGATAGGTCACCTAAGAGAGGTTCATACCTTTGCGTTGATGAAATTAGCAGACCCAAGGAATTGCCTGTTGGGAACTAATTTCCTATACAAACAGATGTGTTCTTAATTTGGGTAACCAATTGTTGTGCCTTACTGTAGAACAGGCAAAGAATAACTCACCAGTGATCATACCTGACTGTGGCATGGTATCTCCAGTGGTGGACTCTGAGCCTGAGGGTTATGATTTAAACAAAATAGCGGCTAATCATGCAGACCAACCTGAGTTACAGGAGTCAGATGCCTGTTGATGAGTTACAGTTACATGCAGATGCCTTTGCTAAACACAAACATAATTGTGAATATATGGCAGTCACTATTGTTGTAGAAGGAGAAGATATGTCAGCCCAAAGACAATATCCTTACCCAGAACAGGCAAACCCATACATAGAAAAGACTATCAAGTCTTTACTGACACAGGGACTACTATGTAGATGTACTTCCACTGCCAATTCCCCTATTTGGCCGATGAAGAAACCAAATGGTTCTTGGCGTCTCAAAATTAATTATAGACGCCTGAATCAAGTCACACCCACTTGTGCCCCTACAGTGGCCAAGATGCCAGATTTAGTCAAGTCTTTTGATCCAGAGGCTGTGTGGTTTACTTTCCTTGACATCAGTAACAGCTTTTGGACATTGCCATTGGCCCACATTTCACAGTACCCTTTTGCATTTCGTTTCCAGGGAGTCCAATATTCCTGGACACGTTTACCTCAGGGGTATAAAAGTTCTCCAGCTTTATTCCATGCGCAAATAAGGCAGGCACTGTCTCAATTTTCTAAACCAACTGTTCTGTTTCAATATGTAGATGACCTGTGTTTAGCAACACGGACTAAAAAGGAGCATCTAGAAAGGCTTGATGAGCTCCTACAGATCCTAAAGGAAGCAGGGTTAAAGTGCAATCTGACCAAGGCACAGCTAATGGCTAACTGTGTCTCTTTCTTGGGTCTCACCCTGACAAAATGAGGTAGAACCCCGGCACAACAGAAAGTAGATGCAATCCAAACATTGCCGTTACCACAGGACCCAACGGCTTTAAGATCCTTTTTGGGTTTAACTGGGTATTACAGGGATTTCATTCCCAATTTTGCTTCCATTGCAGGTCCCTTGTACCAACTATTAAAGAAAAGTGTTTGATGGAAATGGTCTGAGCAACACACGGAAGCAGTATCCCAGCTAAAACAAGCCATTTCAAGGCTCCGGTGTTGATCACTCCTAATCCTGAAATACCCTATCATCTGGAGGTAGCGGTGAGCTGTGGGAAAATCGGACCTGGGGCCTGTGCTTCATGTTTAAATGTCATCAATTGAACTTAAGTATAACAATTGTGAAAAGTACCTATTGGCAACCAGTTGGGCCATACAACACTTTTCTTTTCTAATTGGCCTCAGCCCGATCGTATTACACTTATCACACGCTTCCCTTCAGTTCTTACTGTCCAGTGGGGTAAAAGATGGGCAAGTCTCAAATGCTCACCTAGCCCACTGGGCATTACTGCTGCAAGGGAAAGATATTACAGTAAAACCTATTAGGACACCATTTTTGTTACCAGCTGCCCTACTATATGAAGGAGAGCCACACGTGTCCCGATCTTGATTGATTGGATGTAAGGGGGAGGAAAAACAAAAGCTTTTCCAACCATTGATACAGGAGACAGATTCCATTATTAGGTATCATTTCTTTGTTGACGGTTCTAGTTATTACCATCGAGGCAAACCTTGTACCGGATTTGGAATCTATGCAGTTCCTCCCGAGGAGAAAGGAGAGCATTGGGAGAAGGCATATTCATGTATTCCACGTTTGGCTCAATATGCTGAATTAGCAGCAGTGGCTTGTGTGTTGGAGTACTGTGTGCAGTTCTCCATCACCACCACATACCGAAGTATCTGTTTTCAGACTCCGCATGAGTATGCAATTCTCTCACAGAGTTTCTACCATGTTGGGAGATAAATGGGTTCACATCTTCAGATGGCACGCCTATTAAGTGTGCATCGCTGATGAAATACATCTGCTGGTTATCAGTAACAATCACTGTTCCAAGGTGGATGATTAAATGTAAAAAAAAAAAAAAAAAAAAAAGCTCACTGGAAATTAGACCCCTATGCTACAGAAAATGGGAAGGCTGATAAATTAGCCCGAGAAGGAGCCTGATCAGGGGAATTCTGGAAAGAAAAAGATCAGGAATGTTCTGTCCCAGATGCCCTAAAGCTACAACTAAATTTGTACAGGCTGACATACTGGATTTAAAACACACAGAAATTGGATAGGGACTTAGTGAGAGTAATCCTAGAGCTTTCCAAAACAAAAAAGAGAAGGGTTGCTAACAGTAGATCCTTTGTACAAAAGATATATATATGCAAGCAAGCAGGTTAATCGTTTAGGCTACAATATGAACTTTAATGAAACTGCAGTCTCAGGTGGAAAATGGTTCCACTGAAATTTTTCCAACCAGCTCTAGCGCTCAGCATTAGTCCAACTCTGCTCCCCTGAAGTCACTGGCAGAGTTGGCAATGCTGAACACTTTGAAACATCCCATTCTTTATTATCCAAGCTGGAACAAAACATGCAAAATATAAAGAAAGAGCATAAGAAGTGGCAAGCAAATTGGACTTGGAAAATCCTTTCACCTTTAAGAATGTAAGGTCCTGTTTCTGCAAGTGCATCTCAATGGGGAGGCTCTGTGTGGCTATGGAGGACTGCCTGCATGGAGTCAATTGTAGGATGTGGCCAAAGTTTTTATTAGTAAAAAGGGTAAAATAACTTATTTGTTTGCTACATGTGATTTTGAAGTTAACGGTGTCTTTTAATATTTCTGTTTTTAAGAAAAGATCTTTATTCTCAGTTGGGGAAACTGCAACATTTATATGGGCTTCCTTGTCCTGATGGGAAGACAGATTGAGCCCAAACTTTGGTGACCTAGTTTCCTAAATGATCCTTTTAAAATTCATAAATGTAAGCAGACTTTTTTTTTCTACCATTGAGTGCAATGCTACTTTTATTAAAAATTCAGTGTTAGCCCAGTGTATGTGTGTTCTCCCCATTCTATCCAGCGATTGTTCCTAAATTAATCCCTGCTGAGTCGTGCAGGGTTTTCCTGTGTTCTTGTTTTTGTCTCCTCTCTTTCTTGTACATTGAACTGATTTGCAGTATCTCATTTGCAAAGCACATTTTAAGGGGCAGAAGTGTGTTCTAGGGCTAGGTCTGCACTTGCAGTGGCATGTAGAATACATACATTGCACACCCAGCTAGCACAGGTATAAATAGCAGTGGAGACAATGAGGTACTGCTTAGGCAAGAAGACTAGAGACCCGGCTGAACCCTAGGGTATATACCCTCTGCGGCTCTCTATGTGCCCAAGCAGTGCTCCCTATTTATGTTGCAATGTAGTGTCCCACTGCCAGAGCCTTTCCTCACTGCAGGGAAAGGCTCCAGCAGGACCACGCTCTCTTTCATTGGGGTGTGTAGCTACATGTACCATATGTACCACCACCAGAATAGACAAGGCCTATGAGGGAGAATGTTACCATTGGATTTTCATGCTCACTTTCTTCTGTTCTATTTCTAGAATTTAATGGCATGATCCTCCTGTGTAAAGTCTGTGGGGATGTTGCTTCAGGATTTCACTACGGTGTGCATGCTTGTGAGGGTTGTAAGGTAAAGTATAATAGTCTCCTTTTTGTTGTGGATGCTGGCTAGTTTTCAGATCACTGGGTAGTTAACAATTGGAATCATGGGGTAAGCAGGTGATGATGTTGAAAAGTTAAATTTATATTAATCTATTAAAACATTAATCTGAGAAAGTTTAGAATATACACAGGTTGCTTTAAAAAGACAAGCTGCTTGGGAATACACCATTCCTTCCCATGGGAACAACTAAACTAGTTGCCTGCGTGTCCACTGATTGATCAAAGGTCTGTTCTCAGACACTGGAACACCATGAATGGTCCATTCTGTGAAGGAGCTTTTGGCAATAATGGCGTTATATGAAAGCTATTTTCTTGAACGTAGGAGGCTAGACATTGTGCAAGAGGTGGTCTTGTGGCTAAAATACGCGGCTGGGAGTCAGGAGAGCTGGATTCTATTTCTATCCCTGCCACAGGTATCCTGTGTGATCTTGGGTAAGTCACTTAACCTCTCAGCTCTGCTGGTTCCCTGTCAGTATAACGAGGATAATAAGATCGTAAGTTGGATCGTAAGTTTTGACTGCTGGGGAAACTTTTAGAATTTATTAGTTAGAAACAACCAGTTATATATAGTTGGAAACAACCAGTTTATTAATCCTACCTTGTTCTTCCTTACACGTTATGCTTCACTATGCTAGCAAAACTGTCTGAGAGAAAACCAGTCATGAGAAGTTGTAAGCTGCTACGAGTGGCACCTACTTCTTATGGCTCCGAAAGTATATATGAGGAAGTGAAGCTCACTTGCAAATGGCCGGATCTTCATAGAAGATTTGACATGTATGGTAATAGGCTGTGGTTTTTATCTGCAGGGTTTTTTCAGAAGAAGCATTCAGCAAAACATTCAGTATAAGAAGTGCTTGAAGAATAACAACTGCTCTATAATGAGAATGAATAGGAATAGATGCCAGCAGTGCCGCTTCAAAAAATGTTTGTCTGTTGGAATGTCAAGAGATGGTATGTTCCTAAATTGAATAACGACATTGTAAAAGTGAATTGTGCTGCATATGCCACCCATCTCAAAAGAGAATGTGTCAAAGATCGTAAGGAGGCAGAAACGGACAGCTGAATCCTGTTGTACTCTGACACTACTGTTGTCTCTTACATGTGGATTAGCTAGTCTTCTCACTGTGTGGCTATACTGAGCGCCATATATAAAGTAGCTAAGAAAGCCCTCCCTTCTCTGAGCATCTGGAGTTGGGATGAATACAATAGGATGCACTACAGCTGCTAGATGGACGGACTTGATGTAACAGTCTTAGTTTATTTTACTGAGTTAAACAATATTTTAAGCTCCTCTGTGGGTATTAAGCTAGGTTTTGATCTCAGTTACACTGGTGTAAATCCAAAATAACATTCTTGGTGGCAGTGGGGTTATTGTGGAGTTACACTGGTGTAACTGAGCTAAGAATCTGAACCACACTGTCCAGTGTATTGCATACATTTCCTAGGTTTTAATTTTTAAACAAAAGGAAATGTTGCCCAATCTAGCTCTCACTGAAGTCAATGGAAAGACTTTTAATAGGAGCTAGGTCAGGCCCGTAGCACACTATCTTTTTATTGTCACTTAACGTAAGGCTATTACAGAGAGTAGAGTTTCAGGAGTAAGTTTTCAGTGCAAGGAGAAAGCACAGAGCTGCAGTACTTTAATGGTAACTGAAACTGCACTGCTAAATCACCGTATGCCTCACTGAAAGTCTGCCTTTTGCCATGGTTTTTAGTGAGGTGCTGAAAATGTAGATTGTTTGTTTGGCTTCCAAAGCACAAAATTTGATTGAGCTGAAAACTCCCTCCCCCCCACCCCCCCCACATTTCACTTTTTATTTCCCTCAGATTCATACTGAACAGGAACAAATTTAACACTCATTGGGCAGGGGAAATTAACCTAGAACTTTATTTAAAAGAATTGTGCTGTCATTCTGAGTATCATTGACTACAACCCATATGGGGCTGTCTATACACAGGCTGGTACCCGATTGATTTAAGTAAACCAGTTTAATTAAATGCCAAACTCCTGGGCAAGCACACGTATGTCGGTTTAAAACTGGCTATGTCGGGTGAACTAGCCCTACAAATGTAAGCTAACGCGATATAAACCAGGTTTAAAGCAATTTCAGAGTGTCCACAGACAAAGTTGCACTGATTTAACTACATCAGTTTTAAAGCACACATTTGGGTGCAACTGTGTGTATAGACCAGGCCTGGTTTAGAATAACCAAGAAAAGGGACATACAGATACTTTTGTTATATTTTTTGCTGCCTTCATTTTACATATAAACAGTGGTGCATAACAAGATGATCTTGGACCCGATTCTAATGTGACACCCGCTTTACACTGGGTTAACTTTACTGACATCAGTGGAGTTACTGCTGATATACAGCCATGCCAATGAGATCAGGATTAGTGTCCGAGCGTAAAAAGGCAAGATTATCCGTTCTGTGTGTCGTGGTTTTCATGACTGAATTTGGTGTGCACATGGGTAACTAAACCCTTTTTTCCCCCTTCCTTAGCTGTTCGATTTGGCCGCATTCCTAAACGTGAAAAACAGAGGATGCTGATTGAAATGCAAAGTGCCATGAAGACCATGATGAACAGCCAGTTCAATGGTCACTTGCCAAATGAAACATTAACAGAACATCAGGAGCAAGCGCTGCCATCGTCTCAAGAAGAGCTTACATCCAAACCCCAACAAGAGCTGGAAGACATCAGAAGTCCATCTCCTCCTCCTCCCTCTGACATTGCGAAGGAAGAAGTGATTGGTTTGGTGACCAGAGCCCACAAGGACACATTCATGTACAACCAGGAGCAATCAGAAAACCCAGCTGAGGCCAGGCAGCCCCAGAGCGGGGAAAGAATTCCAAAGAACCCTGAGCAATATAGTTTGAATAGCGACTATTGTAGCAGTGGGCTTAGTGACACCCATTATACCGAAAGTGAGCAACTTCTTGCTGGACAATACAAAGGGAGACATGTAATGCATTATCCAAATGGGCGCACCGTTTGTTTCACAAATGGCCACTGTATGAACTTTACCAATGGTTATACTCAAAGAATGTGTGAAAAGATCCCAGAAGATGGGTTTTCGGCAAATGAGAACATACATATATACTCATGCAACACTGGAGGGAGAATACACCTGGTACAGTAATGTCTGTTGTTGCTGGTTCAGGGAGACTTTTTTGCCATGTTTTTTAATGATCTGTCAATACAGATGGGGCCAAATGTAGCTCCAGAATCAGTGAAGTTGCACACAGATGAATTTGGTCCATAGTGGAGACCCAGATAGCACCAAACAGAGTTTAGGGGCAAAGAACTACTAGATAGAGATCAACGGCTTACACTGTGTATGGGATTTGAAATCAAGCAGTTGATAAGGTTCTTCTAACAAGACTTTTAGCTGCCAGATAGTCTATTTGCAACTTTGGCCTCCTGGAAGTCAGTGAGGACTTCAGTGGGGTCAGGATTTCATCCTTAGAGACAATCTAGTTGATTTAAGTCTGTTTTTACCAGGGTCTTTTAGTACTTGCTCACCTTGTCAGGCAGGTCATTTTTTAATTTAATTTTATAGTTATTAGGGCTAGATTTATTGATTTATTTATTTGAGAGCAGGTGTTTTTATGGAAACTACTTAAAACATTTGGATTTGGAGGGTTCTAGGCTGTCCACAACAAACCTATCCTTCTACCCCTACAACAAGTTAAACTCTGAGCCAGTGAAAGGATTTACAAGTATGGGTCCTCCCTTTCTTTATCCCCATTCATCTAGGAGTGTCCAGTAGCAGCATCATACCAGAAAGCATTTCCTTATCGCAGCCTCTTTGATCACCCTAACTGATTTAAGTCAAGCAACAATGCTGCATATTTCCCTCCCTTTGCCCCATTTTTAAATCCCCCCCACCCCTCTTTACCTTGCAGTAGCTGCCTCTTTTCCTTAAAGTAGACTCTCTCTCCCTTTCTAGATGGAACAGACTGGGAGGGGGAACATAGGAAATACTTCAGTTCTTGTTCTGTGATGCTCCATAATTGCAAACCCTCAAGTGCAAATTGGCTACATTTTTCCACCTCCTAG
This sequence comes from Caretta caretta, assembly GCF_965140235.1. Classification (NCBI taxonomy): domain Eukaryota; kingdom Metazoa; phylum Chordata; order Testudines; family Cheloniidae; genus Caretta; species Caretta caretta. Next base: position 200,064,529 of record NC_134207.1, on the reverse strand, counting down.
TTTTTGACAATCCTTCAAGCTTTTCTCAGCTTCCTGAGAATCCCCTTATTTGTAAGCTACTTCTTTATTGTATGTGGCCAGTGCCTAGTCCAGTGGGGCTCAGACCTCCAGTTGTAGCTGTAGGCCCTACAGCGTTACTTATCATTCTCAGTCTTGTTAGTCTGCCTAGATTTCAGACAAGCCTGGCGTATCATGATTACTCTCCTAAACTCTGAGCAGAGCTTGCTTGACACTGGGGTTTGTCTTTGTCACAACTGTCCCTGAGATGACAACAGGATGACAGCCAGGGTCTGAACATGCTTTCCCACCAGCATTCTCTTCCCCGCCCATTCCAGCAGTAAAAGAGCAGTTTAGATTCTTTGATCCTCGTTTACAGTGGAGTAAGTGAGGGCAGATTCAGGGATAACTATAGAAGACAAAGAGAGTGAGATCAGAAATGGGGTGTTCAGTTTCGATTCCCTGCATGGTAGCAGCTTTCCCTAATTACATTGTTGGAGCAGTCAAAGTTAGGAAAATTTTAAACTGATATTTAATGGAGCTGCATGAAATATCCTTGTTACTTAACTAATGAATATTCCTATTTTATCTGTTGTATCATTAGCGTGATGATTTCCTCAACAAGTCTGCTTCTTTCAAAGACTGGTTAAAATGTGGAATATAATTTGAAGAGGGTTTTTTTTGTGTGTGTGTGTGTGGAAATTCTAGGTTTGTCCAATGAGCAAGACTCCCTTTGTGGACCCAAGTAAGTCTGGCCATGAAGTCTGGGAAGAATTTTCGATGAGCTTCACCCCTGCAGTGAAAGAAGTGGTGGAGTTCGCAAAACGCATTCCAGGGTTCCGGAATCTTTCCCAGCATGATCAGGTCAATCTTCTAAAGGCTGGGACATTTGAGGTGAGAATCACAGTAAATGCCTTGCCAACATCCTTCATGCTTTAGATGTTGGGCTGACTGTGCAGCAATCTTACGCCTTATTAATAGAGATGCATGTGTCTCAATCTAGAATCAAACTTCCCCCAGGATATGCGATTGCTCCGTTAGAGAGATGGAACCAGATCCTCAATGGGTATAATGGCATATAACCATTAAGGTCAATAAAGCTATAACAGGTAACACCAGCTGAGGATCTTGTTTGCATCTGGAGCCTGTTAACTTAATTTAAGCCCCAGCAGGGTTCATGGTTTTGTGTCAGCTCAGCAAAACTTTTCAACCAGAAACCCTTTTCCCAGACTTAGACAGCTGAGAACCCTACTCCACCTCCTCCCTCACCCCAGAACTCATCATTTATTTCTTTTAAATAGCTACCTGCAGGCAGCAACCTTGCTTCTATGGGTCTAATCTGAATTATTCGCCCCACAGAGGCTCAGTTCCCTGTTCTGCACCTGTTCCCTCTGCTGCCTGAAGTCTCTCCTGCAGAAAGACCTGATGGGGCTGGAGTGATTCCATCTGTGCAGGAGTCCCTCCAGTGGTAACTGGGGATACTGCAGTCACTGGAGCCTCCAGTATCCCCTGGTGTCAGTAGCTGGAACTTTACTCAGCAATACAGTACCCACACTGTAGATCAGAGGTGGGCAAACTACGGCCCGGGGGCCGCATCCAGTCCTCCAGACGTTTTATCTCGGCCCTCGAGCTCCTGCTGGGGAGCAGGGTCCAGGGCTTGCCCTGCCCCAGCCGGGGAGCAGGATCGGGGCTTGTCCCACTCCACGCGGCTCCCAGAAGCAGCAGCATGCCCTCCCCCAGCTCCTACGAATAGCGGCAGCCAGGGGGCTCCGCACACTGCCCGCTGCTCCAATTTTGCCTCCGCAGCTCCCATTGGCCAGGAATCGCGGCCAATGGGAGCTGCGGGGCAGTGTTTGTGGACTGGGCGGTGCCTGTGGACGGGGCGGTGACTGCAGACAGGGAAGCTCACAGAGCCAGAGAGGGGACATTCTGCTGCTTCTGGGAGCTGCTTGAGATAAGCACCACCCGGAGTCTGCACCCCTGACCCCCTCCCACCCCAACCTCCTGCCCCAGCCCTGATCCTCCTCCCACCCACTGAGCCCCTCAGTTCCAGCCTGGAGCATCCTCCTGCACTCCCAACCCGTCGTCCCCAGCCCCACCCCAGAGCCCACACCTCCAGCCAGAGCTCTCACCTCCCCCGCTGCATCCCAACCCCCTGCTGCAGTCTGGAGCCCCCTCCAGCATCCTGAATGCCTCATTTCTGGCCCCACCCTAGAGCCCACATCCCCAGCCAGAGCCCTCACCCCATCCCGCACCCCAGCCACCAATTTCGTGAGCGTTCATGGCCTGCCATACAATTTCCATACCTAGATGTGGCCCTCGGGCCAAAAAGTTTTCCCACCCCTGCTGTAGATACTACATAGTGTCTGCAGTGTGGCTGATAGTTGGGTCATTAATAGTGGGCCTTAGCACCACCAGCTCTTTATGACAAGACATGCTTACGTATGGTCATTATGTACCATACGTAAATTGGTATCAGCTGGTTAATAATGCAAGGACTCCTGATGTGGTGTTACAACTAATCAGTGTCCCTCACTTGATGACCTTTATTTAGGGGCCTGTCCTCCTGTGTGTGTGATGCACACTATTATTAGTGGAGTTAAAGCTTGCATGACTGGAGGAAACCTGACCCCACAGAATTCAAGGTCTCGTTCAGACAGGTCTGGTTTCTGTAACACGTATTTTTAAGCAGGGATATAGGACTGTGTGTTTACTTGCACTGAAGAAATTATTTTCTCCGGAAAGTTGTTGGGTCCCTTGCTTTCTTCACTGATAATGCATTAAATTATACAGCTCTAGAATGGTCAGTTGTTGGAGTGAGAGGTACCTGTTACACTGTGAAACTCAGATCCAGGTCCTGGCCTCCTCTATGCTACTTTCTCTTTGCTTCTGACTGCTCCCCCTTCCAGTGCCCTGCCTTATGTTTTCATTACCATATTTGTACTTAGCCTACACTATCACCTCTCCCCAGCACATCTTTGCCTGCAGTAACCATTAAAACTCTTGCTCGAATTACACAAAAAGACGGATTCCTGTCTGAAAAATTCTACACGTTTTAGGCTCTGCTCAGGTTCCACAGAGCGGAGACCTTCATCAAGCAGGGGGATAACTTAAAACAGAACCACCACATTAGCAAATTTAAACCTTCCCTCTGGCACTGGAGCTGTGGTTAATATAGATTGAAACACTGGGGAGCCAAATTTTCTAAGTACAGCCTCTCTTTGTACATGTACAGTCACTTGTGTGTAGTTTTGTGCGTGAGTACTTGTACATGAGTACAAATGAGATGCCTTCCAAGACACAGTCACGCACAAGCACAAATGGTTGAGGCCCTTTTGAAAACACCAGTTTGACATACTATCTAAAATTCCTATCTGGAGTCTAGATTTTATTTTACACTCTGGATTTTAGCTCGAGCTCCTCCTCTGGTGTCAACAAGCATAGCCTCAAGCGCTTCAGTTTACAGCAGCTGAGGAGTGGGCCATATGGTTTGAAGACCAGAATTAATATCCTGCTCACCTAGAAGAGTCATTATTTTAGGCCAGTGACTCCACGCTTCTGGAGCTCGATCCTGTGAAATTCTGAGCATTTTCAGTTTCCAGAGAAAATGGTGGCGGCAGGGGTGTTCAGCACCTTGCGGTGAAATTCCCCCCTGCAGAAGGCCAGCCCCAGACCTGTCCACTGTTTATGTCCTATTTAAACTGTAGTTTGCAGGCTTCATTGGTGCATAGGCTTCTGCATGGTGCTAAAATTCACCACAGCATATATTTCTCTGTTGAAAGTGAACCCATAATATTATAGTGCTCATGGGCCAGATCCATAAGGGTATTTAGGTGCCTTACTGCCTCTATAGGCACCTGAGTCCACCATTTAGGTGCCAGTTACAACTTGTCAAAGTCAGTGCTCAGCTGTTGCCTAATCACATAGAGTTTCCACCTGCAGGCACGCACAGAGCCACCTAGGTCCTGATGCTGTCCCACAGCTAAGAAGCTGCACCAAACCCTTGCTTAAACAGAAGCCTCTAGACTGCTCCTCCTTCCCCATGTCCCCAGCGAGGCCCACTCCTAGACGCATTCTCAGAGCATGCTTAAGATCCGTTGCTTGTCATAAGAGACAACCGGGATGGGATTAAGTTGTGTGAGTAGGGCACACCCCTGGGATGTGGGAGACCCAGGTTCAGATCCCTGCTCCAATGAATAGCTGATAAATGAAATAACTTCAAGGGGAGAGATTGACCAAGCCCCCAGAAAAGCCAGGAGCCTGGTGGTTAGGGCAAGCACCTGGGATGTGGGTCATGTTGGTTCATGCCCCTGCTCCAAATCAGACAAAGCAGAGGCTTGAAATCAGGCCTCCCGTAGCACAGATAAGAGCTCTAACAACTGGGCGATCAGCTGTGTGCGTGTGTGTCTCGTTTTCTATGAGAAAGGTCTTGGGTTTGGGCTGCTGGGGTATGGGCTGACCTGGCTTAGGTGCTTAACTCCAGGAGAGGGTCCAGTTGAGAATCATGAGCCGAAGGACATGCCTAGTTCTAGCCTGTCAGTCAGTTGCCTAAGGCCCAGATCAGTAGGAGTTAGGCACTCAAATGCCTTTGTGGATCTGGTCCTAATCTCCCTCCCATTCAGCATTTCACACCAGGTGGTTCCCCCCACAACTTACTGGCCTTCAAGGATCCCTTTCCTAAGCACCTAACCTTGCATTATACAGGTGCCCCGGTGCTACCAACAGTCCCTGCCCAAAGAACTTACACTCTGACGGTCAGACAAGAGACGACGGGTAGATACAGACAGATGGGGGAGTGCAAGTAAACAGTAAGACAGTACTGGTCAGGGTGACAGGCAGTCTCTGCACACCAGCAGCCTATTTTGATTTTCAGAGGGGAAAAAAATCAAGGCCATAACAGAAAGCAAGAAGTTAGACATTTTAAAATGAAGTTTGTTTTAGTTTATCCAAGTCAGAAAGTAGCAGTTCTGCACATTGTATTTAAACAATGGAACATGTCGGGGGTTGTTAAACATTGAGCAAATGGAACCTTACTAGCCATTCCACATGGAAAAAATTCACAGTGCAGCTGAGAACAAGGAGGCGAAGTTTGACAGTTGTAAATGCTCAGAAAGAGGTACCTATATCAAAAAATATATCCCCAATTGGTAGCTACAGACAAGGTGTAATTTCAAGCTCTGTTGTGTTAGCCTTTCCAAGGACACACATTCTGTTCTTTTCCACCGGGGCTCACTAACATTGCCTGTAAAAACCCAGCAGTGGCATGGTACTTCTACAGACAACACACCATGGGCTAGATCCTCAGCTGTTATAAGTCACCATAGCACCATTGAAATCAATGGAGCTATTCCAGTTTACTCGAGAAGAGGATCCATCCGATGAAGTGAGCTGTAGCTCACAAAAGCTTATGCTCAAATAAATTTCTTAGTCTCTGAGGTGCCACAAGTCCTCCTTTTCTTTTAGCTTGATACTGTTACTTGCTACCCACACACACAGGGCGAAGAAAACGTTTCTTCTAATATCATGAATTTTTTGTTTGCTCCGTAACTATAAACAAGTCCTCATACTGATGCATTTGTGAACAGTGTTTTCTTTATGGCTCAGGATGTCTGAGGCTTAAGTTTTAGTTCTGCTATCCCTTCTCCCCCTCTACCCCCAAACAGCAGCTAATTTTCCTTATTCTCCCAGATTTCAGGGACGTAGCTTGCATCATTCTTTAGAGCTAAGTGGGGTATTGTCTATTTCTAATCAAGATAAGTGATAGGAATGAACTATTACATAGTTGTAAAATTAGTTTATTTTCTCATAGATCTATACAAATCTGCCTATATTTTCTTTTCTCTCTTTTGCCAGGTTTTAATGGTACGGTTTGCATCTTTATTTGATGCAAAGGAACGTACTGTCACCTTCCTTAGTGGAAAGAAGTACAGTGTGGATGATCTGCATTCAATGGGAGCTGGCGATCTACTCAACTCCATGTTTGAATTTAGCGAGAAACTAAGTGGCCTGCAACTTAATGATGAGGAAATGAGTTTGTTTACAGCAGTTGTCCTGGTCTCTGCTGGTAAGGAAAGAAAGTTAATCTATACCTTTGCCAAACTTTGAATACAGTTGTCATTAGAGTGAAGGCCTCTGTAAAATATATATATATAAAGCCTAATTAAGTTGGCTTGAAGGATTTAATGGGCCTCTTCTAAATTCCTGGCGGCCTGTAGTTTAAACTTCTGTAGCTCTGGACAGGGGGAAATTGCATATGTGAAAAACAGTTCTGATTTGCAGATATTTAGGACTTTTCTGCTATTACTATGGAACCCAAATGTCTGTTTAAAAGAAAAGAAAAATATCTGGCTTTCTCTACTGCTGTCTCACTGCTGTAGTAAAATATCCTTTCCAAAAAGTGTCAGCAGCCAGACAAGTAATAGGTCGAGAGTGGGAACTATGGGCCCGATTTTCCCCTCGCTTATGCCAATTTTACACAGGTGTAACTTGACTTCTGGGAAGTTAATCCTGACTTACACCAGTGTGGGTAATTGGAGAACCAGGTCCTTTTTACCTCAGAGATATCTTCAAAGCCTGGTACATAGCTTAGTAGTTTCAATTTTTTTGGTAAAGTCTCTATCCTGCAATTGGATCGGAACCTCTATTAGCAATAGGGTTGTCTGCATCATGAACCATACCTTATGCAGTTGAAGAGCCCATCAAGTCTTTAAAATGATGACCAACCTTAACTATTGAAATCAGGGGGAATTCATGACACTCAATTCTTTGCTGGAACTGACCCAGTTTTCCTAAAATTGTCACTTTTAGTCTATCTGGAACTTGATAAAATACTTTAAAGACCATCAAATTGTGTTTTTCTGCTGCCATAAAATGCTAAAATATTGGAGTTGAGATTTGGGCCCCAAGTTGCATTCCTGCCACATCCCAAACTCCCAATGTGGTTCCTAGTATCACTGGGAGTTTCCAGGGTGTAAGGAATGCAGGACTGGCCCTTAAACAGTTCCCAGGTTATTGATTTTTGAGTACACCATCGGACCTAGCAATTCATTTTCTAAGGGTCACATGGGCGAGCAGTTATTCACTTGAATAGTCCCACTGATGAGTAATCCCATTCTCTCCAATGTTGCTGCTGTGATACATTAAGTGTTTAAAAAACCGAAACAGCACCAGCAGGTGGAGGCTGCTGGCCAGCTTCTACAGTTGTTTGGGAATGCAGCTTCTTCTCTCCTTGTCCCCCATTTTGCTAGCCAATACGTAAGAAAAGCTGGAGCAGTGGCCATGTCTCCGTTCCCATCCGCCTTTGGGATTCCACGTGCCCCAGGAGCGTAGGGAAGGAATCAGTCCCTGTGCTCCCAAGTGTACAAGGGCTGCATTTCTGCCTGAGCCATGTGAGTGTGGGGAAAAGGCTCCTTAGACGCTCTCACAAACTGTGCACCCACGTTCTGTGCTTGAGACAGGCAGAATCTGAGTGGAATATTTTTTCTTGAAAAAGGGAAGGATGTTGAGAGCTTTAGATAGTAAACATGTTTTAGTGCAGCAGTCTCCCGGGATGTGTTCTGTTCTCAGTGCTGGCTAACTAACTATAACTTGAGATAGGGCCCAGTCCTGTAAAGTGTTGAACTGGCTCTGCTTCCATTCATCAGTGGCTGCTGAGCCAAACACTTGGCTCAAATAGCTTCCCCAAGATGATGGTCAAAAACAGGACTTTAGAGCTAGGCTCTTAAATTCTTTCTTAGCACTGCGGAAAATCAGGTCTGAGCACTTGCGGTTCCTGTTGAAGTCAGTGGAAGGTGCTGGCTGTGCAGCACCTCCAAACTGTTAGGCTACTTTCATTATGCAGCTAAGGCCCTGATTCAGCAAAGCACTTTAGCCCATACTTTCCTTCAAGCATGTGCTTAAATCCATCTCTCTTCAGTAAAGTACATATGTGCTTTGCTTTGCTGAATAGAGATGGGACTGCCTGCCTGTGTCTGAGCTTTGCTGAATCTGGGCCTAAATAAGGATGTGGGAGACTCGCTTTAGCCACCCAGGTTTGAAAGTCTTGGCTCACATTTTTTCCTATATTGGTTGATGTGGACAACTGACTCGTAACTGCTTTTTATCTGCAAGCTATGTTTGCCTGCCTTTTCTCCCACTCGTTTTTTTTTTTCCCCTCCCTTTCCCTTTAGATCGATCTGGAATAGAAAATGTTAACTCTGTGGAGGCGCTGCAGGAGACACTAATTCGTGCTCTAAGGACCTTAATTATGAAAAACCATCCAAACGAAGCCTCTATTTTTACAAAACTTCTTTTGAAATTACCTGACTTGCGTTCCTTAAACAACATGCACTCTGAGGAACTCTTGGCCTTTAAAGTTCACCCATAGGCCTTTAGCTCTTATTTATACATGAACTTGCCTCATGTTAAGCTGTATATTTTGTGCTAAAATACTTATTTATATGTTTGTACCACTTGTTGGAGAAGAAAATCTCATTGACTCTTAGTGATTGGTTGATACGCCGTAACCTTGCAATAACATTTCAGAGTGAGTACGTCCAGTGGTTAGCAACGTGACATTCAGAGTTCATCAAAATATCCAGAATCATCAGTATGTTGACTGTAAAGTTTTTCACTCAACAGAAAGACCTGTCAGCTTCCTCTGGTGAAAATCAAAAGCATAGTAGCTGTGTGGGAAATGAGAGAAATGACAGTTGGGCTTTCCCATATCGAACGCATGTAGTCTTGCTTGTCTGGAAAGCTCTTACTAATTAACTAATGACCTATATAAAGTACAGAATTGTGTGTGTGTGTGTGTGTATATATATATATATATATATATTTGTGTATGTATATAAATTGTTCTACATAAAAATATAGACATAATTTCTTCACAATATTTTAAACTGTGAAGGAGTTAAACTTGCAAAAGCAGGTTCTCTATGGAAAGAACCAAAATAGATGCACTTTGTGTATTGCTGAACTAATTATCTGACCATTTATAATTTTTAGAAAACAGCAAATTTGCATTGATATGCTATATTTGTTAATAAAAGAAATACTGTGACACCAAAATTGCAGTCAGGTCCAACTTTATAACGAGAACTATTAACTGAAAGAGAATTGTTCAGGGTACTAGTTAGATTGATTATTTGTTGCAGCTAAGGTTCTTACCTTGTGCTGATAGTGGTTAAAAAGCTGTTGGACACTAGCATAGCTGATGAGCAACAGAATCCATCAATTCCTCCTAAAGAATCAAGGAAAATTTTCAGGAAAAGTGTATCCATCTAATATCCAGATTGCAGGTTTGTTTGTTTTTTCTTTTTGTTTTTTTTTTTTGTTTTTTTTGCATGTATATTTCTGTGTCCATTTCTTTCTTACACTACACCAATTTGCTAGTTGACTGCTCAATAAGATTTGAATACAGAGCTGAGAGACACCTTGGTCTTTTCCTGTTGTTTTACCGCCAGCCTTAATATGTATATAAATATTGGAGCTGTATGCTTTTTAAAGAACATTTTTTGTGTACGGAAAACAAGTGCACTCGATTGTTGGATATCATGACTCGCTTAACAAAACAGAGTTTTGGGGGTTTGGGGCTCTGTTTATTCCAGACAGAAAAATTCCCAGACTTGAGGGTCTGTTTTGTATTCTGCTGCTTTCTACCCTAAAAGGGAGGAGGGGGAATGTTCCTCATGGAGTTGAATTTCTTCTGTTATAGCAGGAAGTGACACCACAGACTCGTGATTTAAAAAGCCAAAGCAGTAGTATTATAAATAGTCATGTTACTGTCATATACTGTGGGAGCAGAAAATGCTCTTTTTACCTTCATGTTTAGTTGACTGATGTTAAAGTTTGACCCTCTAAGGTCTTAAAATTGTGTAACACTAACTGTTGTCAACTGATAGAGGGTTGTTGCTAAAGGGTTAATGTGATGTGTAAGGGCACAGTCCCTCAAACTTTCTGATGGCAGAACTCCCATTAACCTTGTAGGTTCAAAACGCTATGGACTTCTGCAAAGCCAGTTGAAGTCAGTATGAATCTTCCCAATGACTTCAGTAGGATTTGGATCAGGCCCTGGAGATCCGATCCTGCACCATGCAAGTCAATGGCAGTTTTGCCGCTAACGGTAGTGGTGGGGGTGAGAGGAGGTTTGGGCTGCGCTGTAGGATGAACATGGGGCCATCAGTTTTTAAGCAGAAATCTCAGTTGAAAGGGATGAGTTCTGCCCAAAAGTGAATGGCAAGGGAGTCAAACTGAAGGGGATCTGGAAAGAGTGCAGCTATATCCTTGCTTTGCCAAAAAGCAGAGGGGCACGGGCTTTCCCAATAGCTCCCCCTCCTCCTCAGCTGGTGGGGTGAGAGCTCTCCTCCTGCTTCAAACTACTTCAACCACTGGAAAACAGCCCCCCTTTTTAAAATGTTTTCAGCAGATTACATTTCTAGGGCATTTCCCCCTCATTTCTGTAAACACTGCATTCAACCAATGTTATTTTAAAGCTTCACTGATGTGTATTCTAAAATGCACATTTATGAAAGGGCACAATTGCATCATTTGTTTCTACAAGGAGTGAAGGTGGCTCTTTTATATACCCTGTTTCAAAAGTGACGGTCAAACTGACCCCTGATTTTTGGCTTCTTATAGAGGCCTCATCACCATCTCTCTCTCTCTCTCTCTCTTTCTTTTAAAACTTTTATTATTAAGCCTTTAGGAATGTATAACCAGGACTGTGTAAGGATTGCTTATTAAAATTTTAGTTAGATTCAATATATATGCAATAGATAAATATTCTGATGTGTGCAATTTCATTTGAATGAAATCTTCCTACATGTAATGCAAATCGAACTTACATCAGCTGAAAAACCCCCAGATTCATGCCAAAAGGTTTAATGAAAAAGAAAAAGCTATTCAAAATGGCTCATATTTCATGAACTCCATAACTGAACTTCAGAAAGAAGTTACTTTAGCCATGTATTGTGAGCTCACTCTTTTACTGTGTCACTGGTTATACACTTGTTAAATGCTGAGATAATAGTCTTCATGCAAGACATTTGTGAGTACTGTAGATGGGACTTTGCGGAATGATTAATATAACGTACTGTATGAATTTATTGAAATGTTACTGATTGTACAGGTTTGAAAAGATTAAATATGGGCATTATGTTAGCAAACAAAGCTGTTTCCATGCTGGTGTGTATCTCTATACATATAAAGTCTACATGGGGGAGGGACAGTACATATGCCGAGGCACAAGGAATCAGAATGCCAGTTGGTGTAAGGTCAGTAGAGCTGCGCTGATTTGCAGTGGTATAAGATACTGCTTTTTCCTCCAAGGTGGATGAATGCTTGGTTAGTTGAAGATGATTTATGATTACCAGCAGGGTAGGAGTAGATTTCTATCCTTTTAATACTAATTTAAAACCTCTTCACTGCATTGTAACTGAGTAGGGTACATGGTTTGTTTTCCATAAAGCTAGTCTCAGGGAGACCAGTGCGCCCAAAAGCAACCAATGAGCTTTGATTTTTCCAATTTAAAATTTGCGGATTGTCAGTGAAGGGTTTGTCGTTTCAAGCTGTCGGTTCTGGAGAGCTGGGAACACAATTTAAAGGGGCACTGTCAAACTTCCCTGAAAATTGTGTAGCTGCTGCTGCTAAACAAAATCACCCACACCAGAGACCCCATTGTTGAAAGAAAATAGAGAAACCTCTTGCCATTTTGCTTTGTGTATTGGCACTGCTTTAGTCCTGCCATGAGCACCTCATGGTCTGAAACCCGTGCCCACGCAGAACCTTTATGACTCCAGCAGGGAGCTCATTGCAGAATCCCAGCTTTAGGCAGAGCACTTAAGCATTGGCCTTGGGAAGTTTCCCACTTTGTGGGAATCTCTCACACAGCATCCTAGGGAGGCGGGGTGGGAAGTGACACAAAGTCCTCCAAAATAGGCAGAGAGCCAGGTGAGAAACAACTTTTAATTCATTTGGAGAAACTAACTAGATTTCAAGTTGACAGTGCCCCTTCAAATGAGGATCTTGCCTTGACTTGGTCCCAAATTCTGATTTCCTGTTGTTCATGCACGAACAGAAATAAATGGTACCTTTTACAAGGAAAACACATCTAATATTGTAGTCAGTATCTGGGTACAATTTATTATTAAAGTATAAATGGACATGGGCATAGACTGCATCTCATCCTGTTTCTGAATCATCATCTGAAAACTGTATGGGAGGTACGGAGAATAAAGATCATTTCTAACCAACTGTTTTGTGGTTTAATTGTTAAACACTTTCTAAAAGTAAGTGGAAGTAATCATTACATCCTTCCCCTGAAGAGCTTTCCAAGCCCTTAATCTTTGAATTCCTGTTTAGGTTGAAGTGAACACAAATGGTGACTCTCCTGAGAGTCTCCTGTCTTAATAAATTATTCTCAAGTAACATCACTAGGGTCCACTTGTATGCTGGTAAACAGGAGGAGAGGCAAATGAAATGTGTTAAAAGCCTCTCTGATTCATAGAAGTTGCAGCTAACATGTACAGAAGTCCTGCATCAGGGTGGGTCACACTGTAGTTAAGTTTCAGAGGAACAGCCATGTTAGTCTGTATTTGCAAAAAGAAAAGGAGTACTTGTGGCACCTTAGAGACTAACCAATTTATTTGAGCATGAGCTTTCGTGAGCTACAGCTCACTTCATCAGATGTAGCTCACGAAAGCTCATGCTCAAATAAATTGGTTAGTCTCTAAGGTGCCACAAGTACTCCTTTTCTTACTGTAGTTAAGGTTGAGATAGGTACTCCTTTCTGAGCCCCTGTTTTCAAACACTCGAGTTATTCCCCAGTTTACCTTTTGTGTTGTAATAGGTCATGCTTATGCTCAGCTCAAAGCCAATTTGTGTGTATTTATATATGGGAAAATCATAAAGGCATTTTTTAGTTATTTTTAACATAGGAAAAAAGTATGTTACATTTTAAATTGGGGAGGGAAGGGGTAAAAGGCGCCCTCTCAGGCCTCAAACCTGGCTTTGTTTAAAAAGATCACATTTAGCAAAATGCCCACCACTTGACTGTGGACCTTGTTAGGGTTACCAAAAAATTGGTTAAGAATTCCAAGTTGACATCACCTTCCATTTACCAGTAGCAGTTTAGGGCCAGCTTCAGTGCTCATGTGTAGCTAAACACAGCAGTGAGACCTCGCACAAGTTTGAAGTTAGGCCTCACGCTTTAGACTTCCTCGTGGTATGACAGGAATTCTTCAGTGGGTGGGTTCCTAACATCACCATCTTGCATCAGGAAAACTCTACAAGCTGCCCTCAAGTTCAGTTTCTGTTCCCTACGTCTGTCAGGTGATACTAATAGGCAAGGTGTCAGAAAGCTATTTTTAAAATGCTGTAAAGTGTAAGAGCCATTTTCCTTGACTGGCCACCATTTACAGGCCATGTTCTGTAAGCCAAGGACAGGGAGCTCTAGAGCCGTTTGCTGCATAGGATAATTGACACCTTCTTACTGTTACAGTTTTAAATGCAGCACACTTTACATACAGGAAACGTTTTTTTTAATGAGACAAGCACCATAGTTCTCAATTACATGAATGCCCCTTTATGCCATTCTGGAAGTTTAAATGCACTTCAAATTCAGCAGATATGGCCCCACCACAAACTGGTGTAGAAAAGCTCTGCAGTGGCCCTGCTCCCAGCCTCTGGCGTGCTGGATGGGGTAGAGGCGTTGGCCAAGCACAATATGGCTACTCGCGGGGGCCACTCTTATTTTAGGGGCTGGGGTTGGCCTTTGTATGGCCCCAGAACAGTGGGAGCACAAAGGTGGCTTAAAGGGGCCTCCTTCCCCCCAATCCTGCTCCAAGTGCAGGAGCGGCATCACGTCCAAAGGGCACAGTGCTCCGGCTAGCTTGTAAAGCCTGTGCGGTGCAGGTGTCCGGGCAGGGAAGACGCCTAAGCGAGTGTCTGGCTAAGGCGATGCTTACCTAGCATGGTGTCCTGTACCCCGGGCCCACAGTTCAGATGCACCTCATTTAAAGGGCTGCACTTTCCAGTGCCCGAGCAGGTTCTTCTGAGGCAAACCCTCACTTGTGGCTGGGACTTGGAGCAGGGGCTGTTTCCAAACAGATGTATGCTCTTCACCTTTCCCCCATCCCCCTCCACCCCCCCCCCATTGGTCAGCTCGGCTCCCTCGTTCATCTCTTCCCCTTAGCTCAGGACTGTCTTCTGTGATTCCTCTAGTTCTGTCTTCCTATCAGCCCTTTTCTGTACCTTTTCTGTACTGTCCCTTATACAAAGTCACCAGCGTAATCCATACTGGCGCCTTGCCACTATCCCTGGTACCTTTGTAGCCCTTTCTCATTGCACGGCTGAGCTATTCAGTGGCATGTCTGAGCCCCCTCTAGTGGCTAGTTTGCTGCATGGACCTAAAAGAGCAAATTGGGGCCGCTCTGCTATGGTGGGTTTCAGAGCAGCAGCCGTGTTAGTCTGTGTTCGCAAAAAGAAAAGGAGGACTTGTGGCACCTTAGAGACTAACCCATTTGGAGATGACTTCCCCCAAAATATCCCCCCAACCCCTACACCCCCTTTCCTGGGGAAGGCTTGATAAGAATCCTCACCAATTTGTACAGGTGAACCCAGACCCAAACCCTTGGATCTTAAGAACAATGAAAAATCAATCAGGTTCTTAAAAGAAGAATTTTAATTAAAGAAAAGGTAAAAGAATCACCTCTGTAAAATCAGGATGGTAGATATCTTACAGGGTAATTAGATTCAAAAACATAGAGAACTCCTCTAGGCAAAACCTTAAGTTACAAAAAAGATACACAGACAGAAATAGTTATTCTATTCAGCACAATTCTTTTCTCAGCCATTTAAAGAAATCATAATCTAACACATACCTAGCTAGATTACTTACTAAAAGTTCTAAGACTCCATTCCTGGTCTATCCCCGACAAAGACAGACTATAGACAGACCCACAGACCCTTTGTTTCTCTCCCTCCTCCCAGCTTTTGAAAGTATCTTGTCTCCTCATTGGTCATTTTGGTCAGGTGCCAGCGAGGTTACCTTTAGCTTCTTCACCCTTTACAGGTGAGAGGAGCTTTCCCCTGGCCAGGAGGGATTTCAAAGGGGTTTACCCTTCCCTTTATATTTATGACAGACCTTGGGTCAAGTCACTTAACCTTACTGTTCCTCAGTTTCGCTGTCTGTATAACAGGAAGGTAAATACCATAATATCTGCTATGAGACTTCACTGAAAAACATTTGTAAATTGCTTTGAGATTCTCATGTAGAAGGTGTTGTAGAGATGCAAATTGTTACAAAGGTGTCTAGGCGTATGTCTCCACTACAAAATTAGGTCAAATTTATAGACGTTGGGTTTTTTTAGACATTGTTTTTATATAGTCGATTGTGTGTGTCCCCACACAAAAGGCTCTAAGAGCATTAACTCGGCGGAGTGCTTCCACAGTACCGAGGCTAGAGTTGACTTCCGGAGTGTTGCACTGTGGGTAGCTATCCCACAGTTCCCGCAGTCTCCACCACCCATTGGAATTCTGGGTTGAGATCCCAATGCCTGATGGGGCAAAAAACAGTGTCGCGGGTGGTTCTGGGTACATGTTGTCAGGCCCCCCTTCCTTCCCTCCCTCCGTGAAAGCAATGGCAGACAATCGTTTTGCACCTTTTTTCCTGAGTTACCTGTGCAGTAGCCATACCACAGCAAGTATGGAGCCCGCTCAGCTCACTGTCACCGTATGTCTCCTGGGTGCTGGCAGACACGGTACTGCATTGCTACACAGCAGCAGCAACAACCACCCATTGCTTTGTGGTAGCAGCTGGTGCAATAGGCCTGAAAACCATTATCATTGTGTCTGAAGTGCTCCTGGTCTCCTCAGTAAGGTTGGTCAGGAGCGCCTGGGCAGACATGGGCACAGGGGCTAAATTAGGAGTGACTCGACCAGGTCATTCTCTTTAGTCCTGCAAGCAGTCTATAAATTGGTTAGTCTCTAAGGCGCCACAAGTCCTCCTTTTCTTTTTGCAAATACAGACTAACACGGCTGTTACTCTGAAACCTTATCCACAGTGCCTTGGAATTGGAAGGAACAATGTAAAGATGGTTCCAGGATCCCAGGCAATTTATATTACCCTTAACACAGTCCTTCTATATTGTCCTTTCTCTTGCAGACTAGTTCAGAACTATATAGCTCACATTCTAGTTTCCATGGGATAAATGTCTCAAAATAAAGAACCAGTTCGTGGCGGGTCCCTGTACTGAAGTCATAGGTCACACCATAACTCAAATTCTCAGGCAGTTTGATGGTGCAGGAATCGATCTATGCTTTAGCATTCTATTGTAGACACAGTCTGGACCAAGTACCTAGAAAATGTCAATGTTAGGGGTTTTAATAAACCATTGCAAAGGACAAACCTTGTTTCCACAGTTGGGGCCAAATGCGCTGCATACATTTTTTTGAGTACTAACTAGAATTCACTGGCGCAGATCCCATTTTCCCCAGACAGAACATATACAGATACAGCCCACTGCCCATGAGCCGGTGTTAGAATCTAGCCACTGTGCGGGCAGACAAAGTGTGTGTGCAAAGTTGTTTGCGCAAAGATAAGGGTTAGATTGAAGCCCTTTGAGTTCTAAACCTTAAAATGTTGACTCTGATAACTGGTTCCCCACTAACCTTTAAATACAGTCCTCTTGTAAAGCCTCACCCTCCATGCAAGGGAACTAATACACGTCCAACATCCTATTTTAACAACTTTCTTTATGGCTGGAAAAAAATGGGGACATGATGTGTCCAGTATCAGAGGGGTAGCAGTGTTAGTCTGGATCTGTAAAAGCGGCAAAGAGTCCTGTGGCACCTTATAGACTAACAGATGTATTGGAGAATGAGCTTGCGTGGGTGAATACCCACTTTGTCAGATGCATGATGTTTCCAGTTATCTCCACAAGGGGGCACTCTACCACAAGGAATGCCATCAACTGGGCCAATTTATGGTGGCAAGGACATTTTCTGCTGTCTGTATCGCAGCCCAAAAGGAAAGCTATTAGGAAAAATAAACAGATTATCAGGCTTTGAGGCAGAGACATTAGACAAGAGGGATTAAAGTGCAGCTCTGGGGACAAAGATAATGAAGCATGCATTTATAGAAATGTCAGGACAAATGAGAATGACATAACCAAATAATCAAAAGCAGGGAGCAGGGGGAAAGCAGCAGCAATGAGAAAAAATTAAAATCACAAGCACATCACAAAGAGCAGCAATTATCCCAGACTGGAGGAAGAGAAAATGCATAGCAGAAAGCGAGTGCGTGAGAGAGGTACAGAGCAGGAGTGGAAGAGCTCTGCTCACAATGAAAACAATACAAACAAAATAATTCAAACCACCCAGATGCACTTAGAGTTCGGCTCAGATACCAAATTCCCAGAATAATTGGTTCCAGCTGCTCATCCATTTCTTGCTGCACTTGTAAGCTTTTGTATGGGGAGGGGATGGCAACCAGTCTTATGCCGCATACCTGGGGGGGGGGGCTGGTCCCGAGGCATGGAAGGGAGGACAGGAGCAGGGGAAAAAGGATGGAAAAAGTTCAGGTAGAGAGCAGTGAGTCTACAATGTAAACCCCCCCCCCCCCCCATTCCTACCATGCCACTGTGAATCCCTTCCATGTGAACACAGAGCCTTTGGGTGGCTGATGGGAGGTGCTTCAGGGAAGAGCCAGGCAGACAGCACTGAGTTAGTCAACAGTGTACTCTCTCTCAACACTCGGACATCGAACATTATCTGAAAGCTTATTATGGCTACTTTAAGATGAAGTGTGATGTGGAGCTCTCAAGTGCTGCTGTTACCATAGGAACAGGGACACACAACGACAATCAACACATTAAAATGACAGGTTTCAGAGTAGCAGCCGTGTTAGTCTGTATTTGCAAAAAGAACAGGAGGACTAGTGGCACCTTAGAGACTAACACATTTATTTGAGCATAAGCTTTCGTGAGCTACAGCTCACTTCATCGGATGCATCTGCAGCTGTAGCTCATGAAAGCTTATGCTCAAATAAATTGGTTAGTCTCTAAGGTGCCACTAGTCCTCCTTTTCTTTTTGCACATTAAAATGGCCACTCTGAAATATTTGCATTTGTTTCTGTTAGTTTAACAACTCTATGCATTATTTCAAGACATAAAACTGGATTGGTTTGTGACCTCAAAGCATCACAACAATCTAAAGGGTAAAAGAAAAATCTAGTAATAAATTTGTATAGGTGTAATTTACAAAATGCACACTCCCAGGTGCATTTTGAACCATACATTCACAGAGGAATTTTACAAGTGACTGCAGGTTGGATGCCATGTTTAAGAAACTTTCCATGAAGGCACAAGGCATCTACAGATCAGCTGGTATTTCTTGCATCTGACCTTAGATCCTGTCCAGCCCTGTCTTTCTGAAGTTATCATAGTTTACTGTTGTTGTACCTGTCATAGACTTTGATGACAGAATTAGCGTTGTCAAATCCTTTTAGGACCTGCCTCAAATACGCAGCAGACAATTCATTCAACGTGTGGAATTAATCTCCAGCCATCATTGGTGTGATAACCTTGGCATCTCTGATCTTCACTATGGTTTCTTTGTTGCATGCTCTTAGCTCATGGATTTTTTTTAGATTGAGTTTCCAGCTGATGCTCTCATTCAGCTTTGTCTGTTCTTCTTCTTGTTCCATCAGCATGGAAGAGGGACGTAGACGCAGGTCCTATTGGGTGACTAAGAAGAGTTGACATTGAAACGTCCTCTCTGCATCTTGCTAAGGACAGGGCTCTGCGGAAAACAATTTCTAGATTGATAGCTGCTGTGATGATCCTTCCCTTGCCAGACTTAAGTTTGGTTTCTTGCTGTTGTCAGCAAAGGTTTTGATGCCAGATTTCTTATCTGGGCTGACGAACCTACATGTCCCATCACAATAAAATGCACCTCTCACAGATCTCTCCAACAATCTGCTATTTTCAGCACAGACTCTTGTACATCTGATATTACATATGGTCCAATAGATACATTGATGTGATGTGATCAGAGTCAAATGGGTTTGTCATATTGTTGATGACATGGTTGGTAAGAGCTGTAACATGCTCTTCAGTGCAGGGGCAAGGACTTGTTTGTGGACTTTGTCTTCACTACTTCTTGTTAGGCCACATCTTTCAGAGCTTTTGCTATTCATAATATGAAGTTATGCATTGTCATCTCTAACACTAATACTGACCTGTGCATAAGTGTCATTGAATTAAAAAGCTAGTTTCTAGAATATTTCAAAGGCTAGTACTGCATGCATTGGCAATCACAAATTAAAACCTTCTACCAGGCAGACTAGATGCTACATTGTATGTACAAAAGGAGAAACATTACATTAGGAAAGCACATACATTCATATCTACCCACTATGCAGCACCAACTATGGGCACGCAATCTACTGGTACTGATGCACAACCTTCAGTGAGAGACTGATCTGGGGAGGTGGTGGTCCTATACTGGCAGAAAAAGCCCTTCTGTCAACATACACTGCGCCTACACTAGGAGGCTATGCTGGCGTAGTCTCTTTAGTGTAGACATAGCCCAACTCCACAAGGTCGGGAATAATAAGGGTGCAAAGGTGTCTTCCAGCTGGGGAACTCAAAGTACTTTACCATCTTGAATGCAGCCTCGACCCCTTCAGCCTTGGACAGGCTTCCATAACTATACACTAGGCCTCTCCTTCCTTAAATAGCTGCTTCTACAATCATTCCACCTCCAAGGACAACAGACCATACTTTGGTGGACTACATGGTATGTGTTCCATATTGTTAGAGCCTGCATAGTAGTCATGTTTGCCTGGGGTGTCTGTACCCTAATTAGGAGCAGTATTTGTGCTCTTTTGTGTGGCACACTCAACCTGTGGAAAGGTCCATGTTCACACAAGGCCCCAAACCCTGACTTTCTTACATGTGCAAAAAAATGAGCACAAAAGTTTGTGCTTGTATGTGTATGTGCAGTTACCTCTCTCCAATGTTCATGCACAAATACCCAGTGTGAACAAAGGTGCTAATCAAACATATAAATGGCTATTTATTTGCATGTGTAAAGGTGCAGACAATCCATGCACACCCCCTTGCAGCCCGGTTTGGTGCTGCAGGTGTGCCCCACCTTAATTTCTTCTGGTTGGGGTGGTAATAGGTTCGCTTTAGCAACTTGGGAGGGTGGGAGAAGAAGCCAACATATGCCAACACAATAACATGTCCTTTTTTAATAAGGCTTCAGGCCAGGACCAGCTTAAATAAACAGTTCATAAGGCTCTCCTCTCAGAGCCTTGGTTCAGCTCCCAAAGTCCACAAACAAAGCCTCTGATTAGGATGGTCTCCTAGAGCCTGATAGGAAACAACCACTGCAGCCTCCATAGCTTCTATCCCCTTCTCTCTTGCTCAGCTTCCTCTTTCTGTGTGTATAGCCCAGCCCTAAGGTGGGGCAGAGCCTCCTTGATTACCCCCAGGTTGTTCCAGCTGTAGGCTCCAGCCTGTCCTGTAAAGGGGTAGTACACTACTTCATAAACCTGCCCTAGAAACTTGCCCAGTCCTAGGGAAAGTTCTACTGTTTATCCATGCCTATATGTGCACTCCAACAGGGCAATCTTCCTAGCTGATGGCATTGGGATGCGGGTCTAGCCACTTCCCCATAACCATATCCTCCAACCAAAGGGGAACATCTTGCTTAGCAGGCCCAAGGATATCTATAAGACCCCTGGCCATATTTTTATTCTCATGATTACAATAGAGAGAGACCTGGAGTTGTGTTCCCCAATGTCCTCTGCAGCTTGTTTGGCAAACAAACTGCTCCGCAGTCTTTAACATGTCATAATTCAAAACAAACTGAGCATCTTATAAGACCAGCCATCTTGTCAGGCCAACCACATCGGAGGTAATAAAGAACATCAGGCTTGCACCATTGGTAGATCTGCATAGGTCTGCCTCCCAGTCTTTTCAAGCACAACCTCCCCAGATACACTCACAGGCACATCCTTCAGAGTTATGGTCATCTTTCCTCCAGCTTAACTCCCTGTGAGGATTTCCAGTCACTACTGGTGGCATCCTTTTTCCTGAAGTCTTCAGGAAAGGACTGAAGAGAGCCAGCCCCTTTCTGATAGTTTTGCACTCATCCTACTTTGTGAGTGATGGTATCAGCTAAGGACCCACCTTTATTCTCCTCCCCTTGTGGAGTCATCTTTTCTTTTGAGATGGACGTATTTGGGGATCACTGGGCACTGATAAGGGCCCCATGATGATGTTCTCTGCCTGCAGCTGGGGAGTGGACCGTTGTCTTTTTCTTGTCTACTTTGGTTTCTTCTTACACGGGTGTTTCTACATCACTAATATGGTATCTTTTTCCTTCAGTGGATTGAAACACTTCCTCACACAGCCTGTCCCTGGACATTCCCCAGAATGTAAACTTTTCTTCAGGGCTGACCTCTCTGTCTCCAGTAGTTCCACCTTTTCATCTTTGGTCTCAATGATCTGGTACTGCCTGAGGATTTCCTTGTGAAGCTCTTCCAGCTCTCTCCAACAGCAAACACTTTTCCTCACCATTTTCTTTATTTTATTTCTCAGGTGGGCCAACTCCTGCTTCTGTTTTATGGCTTGAGACAAGACATTGTTCCTGGAGAAGCGTTTCTGTTCCTTCTCTTGCAAGGCCTCTTATTTTCGAGCTTGTAGGGTATTCATCTGTGCAAGGACTTCAGCCAGGATCCTCTCAGATGCAGTAATCTCTTCTAATGCTTTCCAGCTTATGAGTGGATGGCAGCTGTAGAGGGTATCACCATTACTGCAGCTTCCTTTGTAGACATAATCTCTGGTTCATACCTGTCTCTTGATGAGCACTCCACTTCTCCCTTTGAATAGTTTTCTATACCATCTGAGTCATCACTTCACTCAGCTGTATAGACACCAGGTTCCTGGCGAGTTATTGCTGTGCTTTCCATCTCATTGCACATACTAGTGTTCTTGTTGCGTACCTCTGTCCTCTCCAGAGTCATCATCTTTAGTCTTTCAGTGTCTAAATTGTTCCAGGAGCTGAGTGTTTTGCTACTTGAGTTTCATAGTTACTTTCCTCTAACTAGACCTGCTGGCCTGTAAGTTTCGGTACACATTCTTCTAGTCTTTTAACTGCTCTACTCATGTCCTGCAGCTCATTCTGGGGTCACTCATTCTCGAGCTGTAGGTCTTGTCCAAATCCTTCCAATTCCAACTCTTGGAGAGGTTGTGCCCTGATATAATTCCTTTTCCACCTTGGCTTCTTGGGGGCAGGTGGCCTGGTATTTCTTGGACTCAGAGTCCAGTGGCTTTTCCAAGCAGGCTATCCTTGATTCCATGGCTGCAAGAGGAAGACTGGTACTTGGGCATCATTGTTCTTTCCAATTCCTGAAACTTGGTCGTCATGTCCATATTTACTTAGCTGACCTGCAGATTTATTTTCTCAGGCTGATTATTCACTATCTGGTTGTTGTTCTGCTCCTCCTCCAGCTGAGCCCAGCCTTGCTTCTTCCTTGACCCGAAGAACTGGCCATCCCAGCCATCAGACCATCCATGTCGTGCAGTGCCTGGCACTTGTAGGAGAAACTTACAGCTGATAAATGTGGCATTTGTACCACCTCAGTCTTCATCTGCTTGCACAGGTACTGGAGCTTCCTCTTTAACTGCAGGGCTTCTTGGAGGCTAACCTAGATCTTCCTCTGAAGAATATCATGTTTGTTTTCCAGTGTGTTGATTCGTTCCCTCATCTTAGCTACAATCAAATGGCTTTGCTCCTTTTCTGCAACTTTCTGCCTGTCTTCTAGTTGAAATAACTCATAAAAATAGATTGTTTTTGTCAGGTTTAACAGATTAAAGCTTAACGGGTCCAACTGAAACTGATAGAGTGCCATGGTAGATGTAGAGGAGCTGAAATGATTCAACTAGTTGTCCTGCTACTGTTCAGTAGTGGCCTTGCAAAATCTTAAAGAATGCACTGCTTCTGGGAGCTGAGCTGAAATTTGTGGGGAAGGTACCCAGAAGGCATTGCAAGTGAAAAGTTTAGGACAGTGCTAACACCCTGACTAGTGCTGATGTACTGAAGCATTTGTGTTTAAACTGTTTCAATACAACCAGTTCAATACTCTAGAATGCACAAGGTCTAAGGGAAAGGTCAGGTGAATACTGTGAACGCATGAAGTGAGTGCACAATGCTGCATTTATGTTGCTAACATGGATGGAGCTGCTCCATTGAGTGTGTGCATTGGTGGCAGATTTTAACAAAAGGGCCAAAGAACTATGAGTGAAGTAGGCCAATATTCCAGTAATGACTGAATCAAAAATGTGATACAGAACATGAAAGAGTCTCCGTAGCCATCCCTGGGATTCTGTACTGGCTTGTCATAGTAGAGATTGCCAAGCATTCTTTTTTCTTTGTGACTGGAGTTCTTCTTTGGGACTCGAACAATGTTTTCACTTTGAATTATGGTCTGCCAGGTTCTCAAAAGCTCCTGTACTGTACAGCTATTTTAGTGATTAAAGCAGTAAAGCTGGCAGTGGACAAACACAGTAAAGAACTTTGAAATCCCAAATTGCAAAGGACTTGTATATGGCTAGGAATACAGAAGGTCTCAATAGAGTCTACTGACAATTGTGTCTCTGACTTGAGTTCTGCCAAACCAGCACTGAGAACCAGTTCCTCAAGAAGAAAAGGAGTACTTGTGGCACCTTAGAGACTAACCAATTTATTTCAGCATAAGCTTTCGTGAGCTACAGCTCACTTCATCGGAGTACTCAATTGTGTCAAAGAAAATATTAATTATTCTTATGACTGCTGCTTTTACTAATCAATTTCATGCAGTTTGCGCTTCCACTGTGATGAGCACTTGTGACAAGTGACACTCAAGAGGTCAAACAGAAAAATAAAACACAACAGTAAGGAAAATCTTGGGGGGGAAAAAAAAAAATTGGCCCTGAAAAGATGTGTGCCAAACTTTGCCAGTGAGTCGCTTTCCTTGTGCTGTATTCCATTACCTTTTTTCACTCAGACCATCTCTATATACACTGCAAGTCTTCCAGGGCAGGGACCTGAAACCCTTATTGCTGAGACTGTTTATGCGAATAAGGGCCGAAGAATCACATCCCTTGTCTTCTTACCTCTCTATAAAGTGCCTAGAATGCTCTGGGAGCTGGTCCTACATACATGAAAAGAATTTCAAGAACAGACTTGAACATTTGATTTAAAAATAATCCTCAGAAGTTCAGATGCTTCTCTGAACCTCCTGACCCTCTGAACAAAGTTGTGCTGGAACCATGCCCAGTCATGTTTTAAATGACTTAGGAACCTTGGGAGGCACACTGACTTTCACTGAGACTTAGACTCCAAAATTACTTAGGCACTTTTGAAAATTTTACCCCTTGTCTACATGAGACAAAGACTGAACTGATTTAACTAAACAGGTTTAGTTAAATTAGTGCAACCCCTTGTATGGAACACTTGGTTCAGTTCAAGAGTGCCTTGTATCAACTTAGCTTAAGTCAGGAAGGAATTAGCTTGAGGAGAGATCAGCCTCTTTCATGATCTGACAGCACTTCAGACTTCTGGTGAGGTCTGGAAGCGGTATGTCTACACAGCACAGAGAAGCAAGTCTCCCAGCCTAGCTTGACAGACTTGGGTTAGTGGGACTCACACTAGTGCTCTAAATAGCTGTATAGCTGTAAAAATAGCTAGGGCTGTAAACCTTAGAGATGGGGGGCATGTACAATCACCTATATACGCTAATGAAATGAAATGAAGTACAGTGCAGAACTCGTACAAACTTTTGGAAGGTTCAGGTTTGGTTCAGGTTCAGCTTGGGTTTTAGGGGATGTTTGGGTCCCTTCTTTGGCATGTATACATTCAGCCATCCCCAAGGCCTATTTATTTTATTATAAACATCCAAATATGTGCTGAATATTTTACAGGACAAACATCAGTCAAAATAAACCAGTGGTGTATTTTGGATTGCTAGAATCCTACCATGTGCTGGATATGGTGTGTAAGTAGCCAATGTATTTTTCTGGAATGTGCATTCTGCTCATATACCTTTGCTCTTTTTGGCATCCTTTAAATCTCCTCATTCATTCACGACAGTTATGCTATACCCATCTGTCTTGTTCCCAGTGGACAGGATTTAATGTGCTAACTCCTCTGAGAGTTGTCAGGCAACAAGAGATGACCAGTATACAGCTTCACAATCTCTCCCTTCAGAATTCCACTCAGCATTTCAATGGCTGTATTTATGCACTGCCCAGTATGACACAGTTCCTTCCTACATGAAGCATGAGGACTGCAGTCCAGCATCGGGTGGATAATACTTGCCTGGCCTAATGTCAGGGATAACAATTTACCTGACGATGAATGAGAGGATGCATGAACTCATTCTGAGATCAGTGTGCAGTCTACCAGGGCTGTCTGCAGTCATACACCAAATCAAGACAGGCTCATTCTGAGCCTCACACTTCCATTATAAACATTCTTTCCTAAGCATTTGTATGAGCTTGTAAAGCAAACGCTTCAGGAAGCAACAAAGAAAATATCCTGTTACCTCCTACGTTCAGCTTTCACTTGACCCTGGGAAGACCATTTAATGAGTGCAGCAGAACGAAGAGCAAAGATTCCGATTACCCACTGTCATTATTTCAACTGACGCATGCTTCCTGCTCAGACACATTGAGGTGTGTACTCATGAAGCGTGCAGCAAGAACCCATGTGCTGCAGACACATTTACTACGCAAGTCACAGGCAAAGAGCTAGGCCTAGAAACACGTCTCTCAAACAAGAAAGGCCTCAGCTACCTTAGCTTAAGGAGAGCTCATCTAGTTTGCACTGCTGGTAATTCCCTTAGCCTCTCACAGGCACCACCACTCACTCACACAACACCAAGAAATTAGAGCAGGAACGTTTTTGCACTTCCTGAGGGCCTGATTCATCACAATGGTCTGTCAGTTATACTAACTTTACCATGGTGACTCGGGTCCCAGATCTTTGAGTGAGGTTATTCAATCAGAACAATTGATTCATTTGGAACAGGAGAGACAAGGAACACAGTAAAAGGTTTTGGTGTGTTGCTGTAAATTAGCTCTGAAGAATCTGATAAAAGGAGCCATGTTTAGCACACCTTCCAGGGCTATTCATTGAAACAAACCAATCAGATTCTGAAGCTTAGCTCAACACATTATACACAAAGGGTGATGTTCATATGTGGTGAGCCTGGCTGGTGAGAGGATCTTCTGCACCATGCAGAGGGGTTGTGTGTGGGCTCTGCAGACAGAGTGGCTGCACAGAGGTGCTTGTGCATTCCTTATGCCTCACACAAAGGGGACAGCCTACATCAGCTAAACAGAACTAGTGCTGCCAATATCCTACTAACCTGTTACAGAGGGGCTGAGGTTACCTTTCTAGGTACCAGAGTAACAGCTGTGTTAGTCTGTCTTCGCAAAAAGAAAAGGAGGACTTGTGGCACCTTAGAGACTAACCAATTTATTTGAGCATGAGCTTTCGTGAGCTACGGTATGCATCCAATGAAGTGAGCTGTAGCTCACGAAAGCTCATGCTCAAATAAATTGGTTAGTCTCTAAGGTGCCACAAGTCCTCCTTTTCTTTCTAGGTACGTACATGTCCCTCATCACTGCAGTATCTGAGCACCTCACAATCATCAGTGCCCCCATGAGGTAGGGAAGTATTCTCTCCAATTTACAGGCTGGGAACTGAGGCACTGATTTACAGTAGAACCTCAGAGTTACGAGAACTTCAGGAATGGAGGTTGTGTGTAACTCTGAAATGTTCGTAACTGAACAAAACATTATGGTTGTTCTTTCTAAAGTTTACAACTGGACATTGACATAATACAGCTTTGAAACTTTACTATGCAGAAGAAAAATGCTGCTTTTAACCATCTTAATCTAAATGAAACAAGCACAGAGACAGTTTCCTTACCTTGTCAAATCTTATTTAAAAAAACAAACCAAAAAAATCCTTTCCCTTTAGTAGTACTGTCTTTGCGCTTTTTTGATCTCTGCTGCTGCCTGATTGTGTACTTCCAGTGTCAAATGAGGTGCGTGGCTGACCGGTCAGTTCATAACTCTGCTGTTCATAACTCTGAAGTTCTACTTTAATTAAGTGATTCGCCCAAGGTCACACTGGGATTCTCCGTCTGTGCTAGAAATTCAACCCCGACCTTCTGAGTTCCAGTTCAGTACCCCATCCACTACAATATCCTTCCCACCTCTGTGCTAGTCCAGACTATGTTGCATAGGTGGATACAGCAGTCACAGGAGTCTGTGCAGCATGACTCAGGGTTGGGACTTCGCCTCCCCATCTGCTCCACACTCTCTGCAGAGAGCCAGGACACTGAGCTGTAGGTGGGTGGAGTGAATTCCACCCATAGAGAATTGCTTATCGCCACACCACAATGAGCCTTGGGCAACAAAGCATTCATCTGGCGCCTTCAACACATGAAGAGGAACCTGTGCTTTATTTATGTTGTATAGGACATAGAGTGTGTTTCACAAAGGCCAAAAGTCCTCTGCTTTAGTGAACCAAATAGGCAAGGCAATGAGTAATCCCCAGTACCAAGATTATTTTAATGTACAGAGTATTATTTACCTTGAATGGGGCATTTGAAATGGGAACAATTCACAACAAATACATTAAAAAAAGCTGATTGGGGTTCGAGAATGTGTTCCAGGTTTGATGCTGATCAGATTGTTCCCTAGTCTTTCTATTTCAGTCTCCACTGGGAATGACGTAGGAGGAAGCAAATACTCATTTATGCTACCCCGGGAGGCTTTTCTTCATGGCAATCAGCACACCTCTTTGGGAGAGGTGCTAGGATTCAGAGTGCATTCTGCTGATCATCACCACGCTCAATTAACTCCATCCTGCTGGGTTGTTAGAGGGGTAGACGAATGGATGATTGCAGAGGCAACTTGCCTCCGAAATGTGATCTACCAGCATAGAAGTGCAATTATAGGACTCAAAGAAATGAAGCTTTTATTATTGCCATTACAGACTTGACCTTACCAGGGGGAAATCTAAATGAGGGGCTTTGAGGGAAACAATGGCCATTAACATTTAAAACACTGAGTCTTGGAGGTCTTGTTTCTCAGCGAGGCTCTGTTATGGGCTGATCATTGCTTTGTTAAATGCATGAGTCTGAAGGGAAACATTTGGATAGTTAAGCATCTCACAAGACCCCATGAAGGAGGGGGAAAGAAGTACTATTATCTCCACTTTGGAACTGAGGCACAAAGAGATTAAGACCCAGATCCTCACAAGGTATTTATTTGATTTCAGTGGAAGTTAAGAACCTGAATGCTTGTGAGGATCTGGGCCTAACTGACTTGCCCAAGGGCACACACAAAGTCTATGGAAAAGCAGAGAACTGAACATCTCAGCCCATATCCTAGGTCCTCTGTCTCTATAGAGCCACTCTACAGAGCCACTCTCATTTTCTTTACATCCAGGTGGGTTAACAAGATACCTGCAAATGTGAGTCAGAAAAATACACAACACTTTTCAGCAGGTTAATCACAAGAGGTTCCCAAGCCAGCAGTATCAGCCTGTTACAAAGTTAACCAAACTTTTCTTCTTGAAAAAGATTTGAGTTTTAAAACCTAAGAATAGCCGTACTGGGTCATACCAATGGTCCATCTTTCCCAAAAATGGACTAATATGGTGATGGACCCAATCTCCATAAATTTATCTAATTCTTTTGTGACTCCAGTTGTACTTTTGGCCTTCACAACATCCCCTGGCAATGAGTTCCGCAGGTTGACTGTGTGTTGTGTGAAGAAGTACTTCATTATGTTTGCTTTAAACCAGCTGTCTAGTAATTTAATTGCATGGCCCCTAATTCTTGTGTTATGTGAAGGGGTAAATAACACTTCCTTATTCACTTTCTCCACACCAGTCATGATGTTATAGACTCTATCATATCCCCCCCTTCAGTCGTCTCTTTTAAAAGCTGAACAGTCCCAGTCTTTATAATCTCTCCACAGATGGAAGCTGTTCTATATTACTTAGGCAGAGGTTCACATCAGTTCTTTCCTCATCTTTATACAGAAACCAGTGTAAGTGGAACAATTCTTCTTGGCTCCCCCCTAGCCCCCAAACAATAATCATTACAATGTCCTTCTTGGACCAGATTCTGAGGCCTTTACTCACACTGAATAGTACCTTACTCCATGTATTGCTGCATCACCTTCAATAGGACTATTTGTGGAGTAAGGTGTTACAAAACTGGAGCAAGGCTACCAGAATTTGGCCCTATACTTTTGGTTTCCCAAACACCTATTGCATCCTCTCCGCTATATCTAATGCAAGAATGCGTATGTCCTGCAAAATCAGAAAGGATAACTGCTAGGGCTGGCAATGCAAGATCTAGTTATATGTACCTTCAAGAAATATGTAGGGCCCAGTCCTGCCACCAACATCTACTACAGGACTTGGAGCCCAATTCATGTTGCCTTGCACCTTGTATTGTCATTTGTACCAGTGGCCAGTGAATGCAAAGTGGGTGTTTAATGCTACCGTTAGGTGCTGGTAGTGTTTTACACTCATCTTGCACTGGTTCAGGGCAAGAGAGAATGGGACCTTTGCATTGTTTAGGCCTTATCTAAAGTGAAATTTGCACTGGTGTAGTTAAACCCCATCCACATTATTTTGGTTTAAGACGGCTTATCTGGGGTTAGCTTAAGCCTGTTCCTAATCAATTTCAGCTAAATAAGCCTGGGGTTTAAACCAAAATGAGAATGTCAACACAGCCTTTTGCACTGGTTTCATGTCACATCTTAAGGTACATTGGTGCTCCTTTGAAAATAGTCAAGCCCTTAGTATCATACGCAGTTCCAGTGGGACTAAGCAGGAAGTCCTGAAGTACATTTTTGTAGGATTGGGCCCTTAATTTCTTCCACATCTTTCATGTGCTCCAGAAAACTACTGATGCAACGCAGGCAAAAATGCCAATGTTCTGTTAGTCATTAAGAAAAAAAAACGCTACTTTTCAATGCTTTTAAAAACATTTTAGAAAAAAAAATCACTTCCCTCAGAAATATGCTCATGGCAATAATTTATGGAGACTGCAGTCTGTCTGATGCAAGGAACATATTTTTCTACACACCAGCTTTATACCCAGTGCCATGCTATTGTGCTAGCAGCTTTTAGACCTGACCCCAACTCCATTATCCACTCGTCAGGTCAATGCTGGAACCAGATGGATCTTCAGCCATCACTTGCCTCCAGGCTTGCTTGATCCAGTGTGTAATTTTAATTCAATAACTATAATCTTGGCACTATAAAAAGCTTTAAAGTAATAATTCCCCAATTAAGTAGTCTGACTGTGTATCTGCATAATAAAATGAGGCATTTTATATTGACAGTCAAGGGAATGAAAAGATTTTTCTAAAGCCTCCTTGGCACGAACCTTAAGAAGGAGACTGAGGCTCCAATTCTTTACATTGGGGTCTCCTTTCATTAATCAGCAGTTAACTTGGAGTCTTTAATATTCATCACTCTTAAACTCACTGTATGCCATCCTCCCATCTCCCTCTACTGCATGGACTCCCTATTCTCCCCCTATACCAGTTGCTCTGTGTGCATCTCCATTCCCACTTCCCCCTCATTCCCTCCGTTTCCCCTTTCCTCCATGGCAGGAGTTCTGTGTGCCCCCTTTCCCTATATCAGAGTTCCCCCCCCCCAGGGTTCTGCTCCCCCCCCAGGGTACCCGATTCCCCCTCCATGACAGGGGTTCCGTGTGTACCCACACATCCTCATGCTTCCCTTTTTCCCCATAGCAAAGTCCCCCATTCCCTCCACAGGGGTTCTGTGTGCCTCCAGTCCTCCACCCCCCTTAACAAAGTCCTGCATTCTCTCCCTATGCCAGGGGCTCTGTCTGCCCCATCTGTCCCCTGCCCCCAGCCAGGGGCAGTATTCCACATACCCCTTCAATCAACAGCATGCGGACAGTTTGACTGCAATGGTGATCTGTACAAATGTAGCAGTGGGGCTACATGTGGGTGTAGCAGTTCACCTGCTGTCAGCTGCCGGACCAGGGCCTGGATTGCCTGATTTTCAGAGGTATTTAGCATCCACATTGAAAATCAGCTCATAAGGACTTTAATTCAGGTGTGGCTCAGAAAATCTCAACCTATTCACAGTAGAAATTTTTCAGATCAATTGGATTGGCCCAGCTCTAATTTTTAGCATTGTACTTTGAGTGCAGGCTTGATATACAAACACAAAATCTCCACTAAGACCAAATTTCTATTCCTGTGGCTCTAAGTGAGATAGTTCTCCCTGAGTCTTCCCTCATAATGTATGTCTAAAACATTGATCAGAATATTCAACACTTGTTAATAATTTTTAAGTGCTCTCAGGATGTATCTGAATGAATGAAGAACAAGGGAAGAGCACTGTGTTTCTAGTAACTAGTAATTAGTAACTAGACGCATATGTTAATACTGTAGTAATACTTTGCACTTATAGGGAAGAATACTTTGCATTTATGCTTTTAAAAATATCTCCAGTCAGAAGATGTGCATTCTATTCCTGGCATTGCCACAGATTTCCTCTGTGCAGTTACAACTGCTTATATGTTTATACCTATACGTAGCCCAGATATAGTTTTACTCTGACAACAACCATATGTTACACGTAATTGTATACATACATTACTAGTAGGGCTGTCAAGCGATTAAAAAAATTAATTGTGATGAATCGCACTGTTAAACTATAATAGAATACCATTTATTTAAATATTTTTGGACGTTTTCTACATTTTCAAATAGATTGATTTCAATTATAACACAGAATACAAAGTGTACAGGGCTCACTTTAAATGTATTTTTGATTACAAATATTTGCACCGTCAAAAACAAAAGAAATAGTATTTTTCAATTCATTTAATACAAGTACTGTAGTGAAATCGCTTTATCATGAAAATTGAACTTACAAATGTAGAATTATGTACAAAAAATAACAGCTTTCAAAAATAAAACAATGTAAAACTTTAGAGCCTATAAGTCCACTCAGTCCTACTTCTTGTTCAGCCTCTCAGACTAACAAGTTTGTTTACATTTGCAGGAGATAATGCTGCCTGCTTCTTGTTTACTATGTCACCTGAAAGTGAGAACAGGCATTTTCCTGGCACTGTTGTAGCTTGTGTTGCAAGATATTTACATGCCAAAGGTGCTAAAGATTCATATGTCCCTTCATACTTTAATCACCATTCCACAGGACATGCGTGTATGCTGATGACGGGTTCTCCTTGCTAACAATCCAAAGCAGCGTGGACCGATGCATGTTCATTTTCATCATCTGAGTCAGATGCCACCAGCAGAAGGTTGGTTTTCTTTTTTGGTGGTTTGGGTTCTGTAGTTTCCACATCGGAGTGATGCTCTTTTAAGACTTCTGAAAGCATGCTCCACCTCATCCCTCTTAGATTTTGGAAGGCATTTCATATTCTTAAACCTTGGGTGGAGTGCTATAGCTAGCTTTAGAAATCTCACATTGGTACCTTCTTTGCGTTTTGTCAAATCTGCAGCGAAAGTGTTCTTAAAACGAACAACATGTGCTGGGTCATCATCCCAGACTGCTATAACATGAAATACATGATAGAATGAAGGTAAAATGGAGCCAGAGACATACAATTCTCCCCCAAAGGAGTTCGGTCACAAATTTAATTAACACATTATTTTTTTAATGAACGTCATCAGCATGGAAGCATGTTCTCTGGAATGGTGGCTGAAGCATGAAGGGGCACATGAATGTTTAGCCTACCTGGCATGTAAATACCTTGCAATGCCAGCTACAAAGTCCCATGCAAACGCTTGTTCTCACTTTCTGGTGACATTGTAAATAAGAAGTGGGCAGCATTATCTCCTGTAATTGTAAACAAACTTATTTCTCTTAGTGACTGGCTGAACAGGAAGTAGGACTGAGTAGACTTGTAGGCGCTAAAGTTTCATATTGTTTGTTTTTGAGTGCAGTTATGTAACAAAAAAAAAATCTACATTTGTAAATTGCACTTTCACGATAAAGAGATTGCACTACAGTACTGGTATGAAAAATACTATTTCTTTTGTTTATCATTTTTACAGTGCAAATATTTAATAAAAATAATAATATAAAGTGAGCACTATACACTTTGTATTCTGTGTTGTAATTGAAATCAATATATTTTAAAATATAGAAAAACATCCAAAATATTTAATAAATTTCAATTGGTATTCTATTGTTTAACAATGTGATTAAAACTGCAATTAATTACGATTAATTTTTTTAATCACGATTAATTTTTTTGAGTTAATTGCATGAGTTAACTGCGATTGACAGCCCTAATTACTAGATTCTTCAGCAAAAATGACTTTCACAAAATGGGCTTGTCTTGTTTGATCTATAGCACATCTACTATATACAAGACACATTGAAATGGACTCACAAGGCACCGGAACATATTACAGCAAAAATGCATCCATCATTTCACTGTTAAAGACAAAATAATCTATTATGAGACATGTTGTAAGAATTTATATTAGTCATTCACTTAAAAAACACATTGCCTTTTGAGTCACATCCATCACATGCTGAATTGCGAGTTCCACTTAAATCAAGTGCACCAGTATAATCATGAATCACATTAATTGTTCCTAGGAGCTGTGCACTCATGTTGCCTTCCACTCTTATACTTTGCCTTACTGATCTTCTCTTAGCAACATGCAAAATTTGAGGCCACGTTTATGGGTTGCTCTTATCTGCACAGCTGCCAATAGATCTCTAATTGTGTGTACCATCACCGTAGTATCTGATCTTCTCTGTCACAATATACAGGGAATCTCTACCAAGAGTGTCAATGATGGCAATTTTTTATTGGGATATTTCTTGTGTATCTACAATGGCTTATTACAACAATCTGTAGCCCACTAACCTCCTCTTTTGTCCTATGACTACAGGGGTAGTTCACCTTGAACGGTCCCTTAGAATATGAGCTAACTACTTATGCTAAACTATCTGTTCCACCTTGTATTTAGCTACCTTTCCCAGATCTGACCTGAAGAGCTCTGTGTAGCTCAAAAGCTTGTCTCTCTCACCAACAGAAGTTGGTCCAATAAACAATATTACCTCACCCACCTTGTCTTTCTAATATCTCTTGTACAGAATTTGACAGGATAGCTCAACGCACCAATACTATTCAATTCTACAGGGTTTTAGATGATTTCTATAGCACTCTATTGGTTCATTAAATTCTATAGGACTGGTCTATAATGGGGGGTATTTAGTTCTTCTGAAAGATACTGGAACAACAAAGGAAGAAACTAAAGACCTCTGTTTATCTACAGAATAGGTACAGAATTTGCAGTGGCAAAGAGCAAGTCACCCCACCGTGTCAATGTGATTTAACCTTGTTTGAAAGGGAACATTTTTAGGAACATGTTTAAATCCAAGTGAGTAAGTAGGTCCAAAGGAGTCTCATTGAATGTAAAGGGGTCTAATTTATGTGTCATCTCTGTGTTAGAAATATGGCCTTCGGCTCTGATGAGCCTTTACAGTTCAGAGGAGGAAGTGCTCAAGTGCTCCCTCTTATAAGCCTCAGGTGTAAACACAACAAACTAAAAGTTGGACAGGATTAAATAAGAAGTGGCTGCTTTAGGAGAAAGGGTACTAACCCAGAATGCAGGAGATCCATGTTCAATTCCTTACTCCATCACAGACTTCCTGTGTGACCTTGGTCAAGTCACTTAGGGCATGTCTACACTACAGTCTTAAATTGACTATGTTAGACTGACTTATAGCCACCACAGTAATTACTGGGAGCCCAGCGAAGCCATGAAATTGACAAGACAGCCAAGAGCCCATGTAAGGAATACAGTGTCTACTCGGCATCGGAGCAGGACACTGCGTCGCCCTAACTACACCGATGTACACCTTACGCCTCTCGTAGAGGTGGAATTATTCTGTAAGTGTTGTAGGGCACTTACATCAGCGGGACCAAGGCTGCAGGGTGTACACTGACATAATTAGGTTGATGTAAGCTATTTTACGCTGACCTAACTGTATAGTGTAGACAAGGCCTTAATCTCTCTGTGCCTCATTTCCCCATCTGTAGGTTGGGGACAATAGTACTTCTCTACCTTACAGGAGGATTGTGAGGATAGATACATTGATGATTGGGAGTTGCTCAGGTACTATAGTAATGGAGGGCCACAGAAATACCTTAGCTAGATCTGCTTAGGTGCGTTCTACAGAAGATGACATCCCTTGTCCAAGACTTATTTGCATCTCATTCACCTGAAGAAAGGCAGCAAGAAAGAGTAATTTCACTGACAACCCATTATTCTATCACCCCTCCAAACTTTTGGTCAGTCCCTGTCTCCATCTTGGAACTGGTTTCCTTTCACATTTCCTTGACCTGCTTTGACAACTCCAGTTGGCTCCTTCTCTGACAAACATCGTTGGGCCTTCTTCCATGCTGGAAGACCCTACACCATAGGTATCAACTTTCTAATATACTGGTGGTGCTTCCCTCAGGTACTCCCCAGGGGTGCTCCCCCTGGCTCTGCCCCAGGCCCCATGCCTACTCCACCCATTCCAACAAGCCCCACCCCTACCCCACCTCTTCCCGCCCTGCCCTGCCCTGCCCCCACACTACCTCTTCCCACCCCCTCCCCCGAGCGTGCAACCATTCCCCAAACATATTGGGTCAGTTGATGTAAGTGGAGAAACCTCAGTTTATACCAGCTAGGATCTGACCCATTGCCTTAACTGAGCCTACTGATGTGAATGAGGATTACTCTCATGGAATAGGGGTTGCAGGCTCAGGCCTATTGTCTGTCAATACATGGACTATTCATGGGCAAGTAGCACAAGATTTCTCTTCTGTCCATTAATTTAGGTCCATTTAGGACAAAAAAAAAATGCGAGCATGTGATGGATGGCTGCTGCTTGGCAGGTTGCTCTGGTGTAGCCGAAGGCGCAAATGCTGCTTTTGCTGATGTTTGGCAAAGTGCTCCCACTTGAAAGCGTTGGCTCCAGGATATGGTTGATGTAATTCTTCCAGGGCTCCTGTGATAGATTTAGAATGGCTTCCTTAGCAAGGCCAGCCTCATGGGTGAATGCCATTTGTTCAGTGCTAGGCAAGATGTTTGAGGAGGAGGATCTGGTTCATTCCAAGGAAATAGTTAGATTTAGGAAAGAACATGAGCCAGTACTGTCAAATATTCTGGGTTAGGGAACTGTTTTCCATCTTCAGCAATGGCATGGTTAAGGACTTGATTGATTACAATTGGTCCTGAGAGCATTGCGATCTCAGTATCAGACCTATGCCAAATTGCTTCTCACAACACTGAATATCCTAGAGGACATTCTTGACATTAACTTACACTCACCACAAACACTACTTCCGGAATGGTTCTTTGCATCTGCAGAAGCCCTGATTTCTGCATTCGCTCAAAGGAAATTAGCACCCTTCTACATCTGAATGGTAACTTCAGTCACAATGGAGACAAGAAAATGACAATTCAGAATTTCAGCAGCTGCCTTCAAAATAAAATACCTTCACCATGGAAACAAGACCTCTGAGGCTTGTCCTGTAGAAGCCCCTTCCAGGGATAAATGGAGGTCTCCAGCGTTGTCACGCCTCAGAAAGCAGTCATGAGTAAGAAGTAAACTGCTTAATTCAGCTTTACGAATTTTATATACTTGAATCAATTTCCAGGAGCACTAATTTCACTTCCAGCTGTCTCAGTTGCCTTTTCTTCTCATAAAACAGCCTCACCATAATGCTTTGATGTGGTGTGCTTCCCAAACCCCTCATAACACTGGAGAATAGCTAGTGCTATTAAAAAGCCTGCCAGTGAAAGTTGGATCCTTTTTATTAGGCTGGAGGAACACACAGCATGGATAACAAATGACTGAGACTTGGAAACAGAATATTCAAGCCACATGTGACTGAGCCCTTATTGGTCTGGACACACTGCAGCTACTTTCTGCAAAATGCGCCTTGCCTCATTTTGGGCTACAAAAATTTGCCAGCTTATTTTATGGCTCCGGGGGTGACTATGGAACTCTGGGAAAGTGGCTGTGGTTTGGGTTGGCCTAATGTGCCCTGCTCCCCAATGTGCTATGAATTTTGTCTATTACGGACAATAAATTCTAAGGTTAATCTGTCAAAGCAGTGCACAGAAAATATAGGGACAGAACATGCTAACAAATATGACGGCTTGTCTCAGCCACCCAGAACCAAACAGAGAAAGAAAAAGCAACTGAATTCTTTTGTGTAGAGAACCACCTGAATGCAGTATATGAGCACATTGGGGGCAGCGAAGAACAGGTGTATATACCACCCTCTAAAGTCTTACTCTTCTGATAGAGCATTTCCGGGCTTTGGGGGAGTAAGACGGATTCCTAGTATTAATTCTGAAGAGTTTGGGGGTCATTAATTCCCTTTTTAATGGCTTTATGGGGACACTTCCACATGGGCAAAACTTACTTTGACCCATATGCTGCAGTAGCAACTCTATGTTGGCTACTACTATGGGCCTGACTCTGCAGCAAATGAATAGACTTAATTAAGTAAGGACTATTCCTATGAGTAAGGTTTTCAGGCATGTGCCTATGGGCTCTGTAACCCTCTGGTGAGTGTTGTTACAGGTCCCTCCCTTGTGCCCAATCCACAGAAGATATGACTGTCACAGCCTTACCTAAGGAGTTTGGAGTCTTTCGGTTGCTCCTGCTTTTAGCTCCACAGATCTCTGGTTCATTTCGCAGTGTGTCAGTCAGGACG
This sequence comes from Caretta caretta, assembly GCF_965140235.1. Lineage (NCBI taxonomy): Eukaryota > Metazoa > Chordata > Testudines > Cheloniidae > Caretta > Caretta caretta. The sequence goes on along the minus strand of NC_134207.1, from coordinate 200,026,722 downwards.
GCAGCCATCTCATCTTTACACAGTATCATGTAAAAAGAAAAGGAGGACTTGTAGCACCTTAGAGACTAACCAATTTATTTGAGCATGAGCTTTCATGAGCTACAGCTCACTTCACTGGATGCATCTGATGAAGTGAGCTGTAGCTCACAAAAGCTTATGCTCAAATAAATTGGTTAGTCTCTAAGGTGCTACAAGTCCTCCTTTTCTTCTTGTGGATACAGAGTAACACGGCTGCTGCTCTGAAACCCGTCACAATATCATGTGTTAGTCTTTTTATGGAAACTCCCTTGAACTCAGTGGGGTAGGCACTATTTTCATTCGGAAACAAGATCTAGCATAGTCAAAATAATATACACAATACTACTGTGTGGATTGCACAGGAGAGCAGTCTTGCCTCCATGGCTCCAGAAGGTCCACCAGGGCCCAGACAGTGAGTGAATGCAGGTCATGGGTGGGCCCAGAGAGTGGCAAAGCCAATGCCAGATTCTCCCATCTTCCTGGCTGCTGCAGGTGGACAGGTATGGGATAGCTGAAGTGACTCCAGCAGAGGCCACTCACCTCTGTCCAGTTTGCCCTCACAACTGCCTTGCCCCAGAAAGGTGTTATGATCACAGACAACAGCCCAGCTACTATTTCATTCTTTACCCAGTCTGGGCCTGATTCTGCTCTCATTTACCTCAGAGGAAATCAGGTGTAACTAACTTCATCGGAAGCAGTGCATTTACGCTGCAGTAAAACTGCTAGACCTGTGATAAGGACCAGCTTCTAGTTGTTTAGGTAACAGTGTTTAGGTTTTAGTTTAAACACAACGGGCCTGAGAGCAATGGAGTAGAGAATGAAACAGTAGCTGGGAAAAAAGGGCTGCTTATAACTCAGACATTATCTGAGGTTGCCAAAAATTTTATGCAAAAACCAAACATTTTTGGCAGAAAATGGCATTTTTCCTTAACTGAAAATGTTAATGTTTTTCAACAAAAACACACACACAAAACCTTCTTCTCTTTCCCCGCTTTGACTGCCCTTTTCCATGGGGAGGGGGGAAGGAGGACTAAAATCCACAGTGATTTTTATGGGAACATTACAAAAAAAAAAAAAAAAAAAAAGAGAGAGAGAGCGAGACTCTTAACATTTCAGGGAAAACAATTAACTTTTTCCAAACAGCTCTACCACTATTATTATTTTTATTACTATTTACATTAAAATAGGGCTTAAAATACACTGATGTTTGGGGTTGTTCAATTACTGTGTGTATTTTTTTTTAATACACGGGCAGCAAATGACCAGACATGCCCAGATTCAGCTCAATGTAATGTGGAAATGTCAAGCTCTAAACATTAATATTTTTGCTGAACATTTCGCTCCAGCAGTTGTGTGAACCCACAGCTGCTGTTTTTCAAAGGTTAACAGCTAGCCACTTTAAACTGTTTCTCCCCTATCCATTACCCGCCCCACCCCGCCCCATCTGTTAACATATGGAAAACCATTTTGAACCCAGTTGTGTGTGGTGCTAAACGGAGATATTCTCACTCAGGTCATGTCTAGCTGAAGAAGACGGGGCCTGTTTTAAAATGCTTTAGCTTCTAGCTGACATGATTTTAAACAGGACCTTTAGACAGGGCACGGTATCTTTAAAAATGTTAGCTGGTTGTGGTCAACCCTGGGGGACAGGACCCGATGTTCTGAGCCTAGACATGGTCACAGTGGGAGTTGAGGATGCTCAACGCCTCAAAGTAACTGCTCAGCACCATGGCAGAGTTGGCCTTTAGGGACAGATTCTACCAACCTTACTGAGAGTGCATAGTGATTCCACTGGAACCACTGGGAATACTCAGGAAGTAAATCACTGCTGAACATGAGCAAGGATGGCAGAAAGTGACCCTTAGTGTACATACAAGAGTATAATCTTATAAAAATTATTCTAAGAACCATAGTTTTAAAAAAATCTAGATTTGGTTTAAGAGCATTGAAATCTGCTCAAAATACAATCTTTATATGTTGACTTTATGACTTCAAAACTGAGCTGATTAAAACTAATCTTCATCAAAACAACAATAAAAATTGGCACGTGGATAGATACCCTATGTGTGCAGCATTCCAGCCAGATGCAATTAAATTAGGATTTATTTTAAATTGGAAACTCTTAACTAGGGCTGTGCTGCTGGGCATGGCTCTAATAAAATGATTGCAATGTTAATATACCAAGTGAGTCATATGGTTATATAATTTATTTGCTATATTTTGCCCTCACTCAAAAATTTCTCTTTGATTCTGGCAAATGGACATGTTATTCCTGGCAAATCATTTGCTTCTGTGAAAGTTTCTGTTAAGGCAGCTAGCGTCAACAACAGCAGGGTAAATGCTCTCCCCAATGACAGAGATGTTACTGTGAGATCTGTTTTGAAAGGGAATCCACTTTTATGAAAAATAAACCAAACAACCCATTCACTTAATTTTCAGAATAAAGAATTAATGTGAGATGATGAATATATTGGAGAAAAACATTTCCCTCTCTCATTTCCTAGAAAACCCAGGCACCTTAAGACTCACAGAATACAGTCTGTGTTGCTCCCAATCCGATTAAAATGGTAACAGCCTTCCCTGGCTGTCCACTGGTACGGTGTTGCTCAAAGCAATGTATACACTGTATGGAAACTGGAACCAAAATACCCAAATCAGTTGTAATGTACACCTAGTTAGTGTGGTGAAAGTCTCTGTGTAGACACTCTTATTTTGGAGTAAGAGTGAGGTGTTTGATGCAACTTATGTCACTAAAGATATTGGCCTATATATATATACATATATACATACACACACACACAAGACCAAGATTAAAGAAAAAAAGATGCCTGAAGTTAGGCTTCCAACTCCATATTTAGATAGAAACATAAGTGGCCCAGTGTTCAAAAGGGAGGAGCACCCAGCCGGTCCCATTGAAGTTAATGTACAAAAAAGGATGTGATCACGTAGTTCAAGACTGCCTCCTAGTGCAAACACTCATGGAGGCTGAATTAAGGTTGCACAGGCACCCTTAATACTGACATTTCCTAACCTCTAGGTGGTGAATTTGCAACTTTAACATGCTTTTAATTTTTTAATGTAATTGTTTATATATATAATCACACGTGCACACACTGAACACACACACACACAAACAACAATTTTGACCGCACATGAACATCACTCTCCTATTTGCTGGTGTTGGTATTTGATCCAATTTGACCTCTCTTTGTAACAAACAGAGAATTCACCAGCTAAAACAACAAAGCTCAAGGCAGCAGAACTCTCAGAAATAACCCACTGAAATAAGCTCTGTAAATAGCAGCAACTTTATCTTGAGCATAATTCTATTTTAGATACATATAACCAAGGTGTTAGGCAGCAAATAATTCAGTCGCTGCTGGTAAAAGGTTACCTGTATTTCCCCTTCATGCATGGTCTGATCCTGTGAGGTGCTGAGCACCCTCCTTCGTTATTGATGTCACCTCAGCGCTTCAGAGGATCTTGGCCAAAATTTTCAAAACTTGGGTACCTAAAATTAGATGCTTAAATATAGATTTAGAACGTTAACTTTAGGTACCAAATTTGAAAATGTCCTTTTACTTAAGGGCCAGCTCCTGTTCTCATGGATGGCAATGGGAGCAGGTACAGACCCTTTAGGTGCACGTGGGCATGAAAGACCTGACCCTGCAAAGTGCTGAGCACCTACATCAGTGAAAGTTGACAAAGCTCAGCATCTTGCTGGAGATTCTTGGCACCAGGGATGCTGTCGGGGTCGGGTGGACCCAGGACCATTATCCTGGGCACAGGCTCAGCCAGTGGAAAGCCTGTGACAAGCACCCTGAACCTACCTCCTAACACATAGGTTTCATCAGAAAGTATTGGGAAACTATATCCACTACAGGCTCCAGATCTAGCCCATCCCCATGTGATAGATAAGAGAGAGATAGAGAAGGGAAAGACAGAAGGCCTGTGAAAGGGGAAGGATGGAGAAAGAGAGAGAGAGTGAAAGAAGAGAAACAGCACCAAGAGGGAAGAGAGGGAGTGTGTGCATGTGAGAGAGAAATGGGGCATGTGAGAAGACAGGGGACCCCATTCTCCCCTCACACTTGCACTGTCTAGACTTGGAATGTGGTATACTGAGGATTGTCTTGAAATTGCAAGCTAGCAATTTAAGAATTGTGGTGGGAGTGTTCCGGCTAGTACTTGCAGGTGAGGGGGCTTTGTAGGGAGTGTAGGATCAGTTTGCAGCTACTCATCCTAGAGTAAGATGGGGTGAATTGTGCCTCTTTGGTTTTCAGAGAGCAGCCTGTTTTGTCTTTCTCTGGTTTTGGGATCTTGCATGTAATTAGGGCTGCCAAACAATTAAAAAATAATTGCAATTAATTGCAAGATTAAAAAGAAGTTGTGCTTCATTGCATTTTTAATTGTACTGTTGAACAATAATAGGATACCAATTTAAATTTATTATAAATATTTTTGGAGATTTTGCTACATTTTCAAATATATTGATTTCAATTACAACACAGAATACGAAGTGAAGAGTGCTCACTTTATATTATTTTTGATTACAAATATTTGCACTGTAAACCCCTCTCAAAAGAAACAGTATTTTTCAATTCACCTCATACAAGTACTGTATTGCAATCTCTTTATAGTGAAAGTGCAAATTACAAATGTAGAATTATGTTTAAAAAATAACTGCATTCAAAAACAAAACAATGTAAAACTTTAGCGCCTACAAGTCCACTCAGTCCTACTTCTTGTTCAGCCAATCGCTCAAACAAGTTTGTTTACATTTACAGGATATAATGCTGCCTGCTTCTTATTTACAATGTCACCTGAAAGTGAGACAGTCTGGTTCTGTTTGATAACAAACCAAAGCAATACAGACCAATGCACCTTTTTTTTCATCATCTGGGGTCACATGCCACCAGCAGAAGGTTGTTTTTCTTTTTTGGTGGTTCAGATTCTGTAGTTTCCACATTGGAGTGATGCTCTTTTAAGACTTCTGATAGCATATTCCACACCTCGTCCCTCTCAGATTTTGGAAGGCATTTCGGACTCTTAAACCTTGGGTGGAGTGCTGTAGCTATCTTTAGAAATCTCATATTGGTACCTTCTTTGTGTTTTGTCAAATCTGATTATAGCATAATGTGGGTAAAACCATGGAGCTTGAAGACATACAATTCTCCCCCAAGGAGTTCAGTCACAGATTTAATCAACACATTATATTTTAACCAACATCATCAGCATGGAATCATGTTCTCTGGAATGGTGGTCAAAGCATGAAGGGGCATACGAATGTTTAGCATATCTAGCACATAGATACCTTGAAACGTTGGCTACAACAGTGCCATGTGAATGCCTATTCTCACTTTCAGGTGACATTGTAAATAAGAAGCAGGCAGCTTTATCTCCTCTAAATGTAAACAAACTTGTTTGAGCGATTGGCTGAACAAGAAGTAGGACTGAGTGGACTTGTAGGCTCTAAAGTTTTACATTGTTTTGTTTTTGAGTGCAGTTATATTAAAAAAATAATTCAACATTTGTAAATTGCACTTTCATGATAGAGATTGCACTACAGTACTTGTATGTGGTGAATTGAATAATATTATTTATAATAAAAATAATATAAAGTGAGCACTATATAGTTTGTATTCAGTATTGTAATTGAAATAAATATATCTGAAACTAGCAAAATCTCCAAAAATATTTATTATAAATTTAAACTGGTATTCTATTATTGTTTAACAGTACAATTAAAGCTGTGATTAATCACAATCAATTTTTTTAATCTAGTTAATTTGTTTTGTGTTAATTGCTTGAGTTAACTGTGATTAATTGACAGCCCTATGTGTAATTGGTCTGAATTCTCCGAAATACAGTAGTGTTACGTTGCAGCCTTCCAGCAAGAGTATTTATGTTTTTAATTTAACTCTTCTGAGTGTATGCTTCCAACATAACAAGGAAAAAAGGTGTTCATTTAAAAACATAACTAAGGTAAATCAGGAGTAAATCCACTGAAGTAAATTAAGTTAATCTGGTATGAACAAGAGGAGAATCAGAACCATTGTAGGAGAGAGTGTATTTGAGAGGAGAGATGATATATGATGGGAAGAGCCTAAAAGAACAGAAGTGTGAACAGGTCGGGGAGCAACATAAGGCTCGTCTCAAGCCCCATCATTTCCAGTGTAGTACTGCATAGCACTTTACAACTATGTAGCAGCCCAGATTAAATGTTCTGGAAGAAAAAAGAGAGAGACTGAAAACATAGTTCAGTTATAAGCTTTTTCATTTTAGAATTCAAGCTTACACAGTTATCTAGGCCCACTATATTCATAATTACATTTTAATATCTGCATACAAAAGCTATGTAAAAATTATTTCCCCCCCAAATATACAAATTTTCTCTTCGGATAGTTTAAAACATTTGTGGTCACAGATTTTTAATATATATATATTTTAGGCTGAAAAAATATTACTGATATAGCATATCACTTACTCCTGTTTGCAAAAAAATACATCATCCAAAGTATGGTCTTTCATTACATCATGTAATGTTTGTCTTACCCTCAGGGCATGAAACCAATAGTAACAATAAAAAAAGTCAACCTTTTGTCTCTTTTAAACAAATGGCATGAAAGACTAATTTGATGTAGTTGCGAACAAATTAAAAATGAAGAGTTAAGAAAGTATGAAAAGATAAAAAGAAATTACAGTGTGTCAGCTAGTTCATGCCCTGATATTATCTATACCAACATTAAATGTGTAATTAAATAAAGTGTCTTTTAATGTTTTACATTGTGCTCAGTAATTTAAACAAATTTAATCTACACCCTCTGGCTGATGCAGATTTATATGTGATTGTCTTGTGCATAAATAGGGTTAGCTTTTAAGTAGGTAAACTGTGCAATGGGCAGTCACAAAAAACTTATTACCTGCACAATATTGCTTTTGAAGGCGACGGCAGTCAATGTGGATACACACAAGAAATGCATACTCTTTGCATTTACTAAACATTTATACAACACGGTAAACCTTTGTGATAAGGCCAGACCTTTTTTGTGTGTTTTTTAAACAAGATTATTCTGTTGCAAAAAATGTGCTCACTTTACTTTGAATCTTTAGGTGGAAAATAAATCTCTATTGCACTAGAATAAAATTTCTCTCTATCAAGTTTAAAGAGGGATCATATCATAGCAATATCAAAAGGAAACGTCTGGTAATCAGTTCCATATTATTACAACAACAGGACAAATTAAGAGCTTGTTTAGCTCCTGGAGGCTCTATGTCAGTGAAAGGACAAGTGTTGGACACTTTTAACTGCTCTCACAGTGAGAGAGAGAGAGAAGAATGGTCCTTGGTTGCTGATTTTGATTCTGTCACTGAAAAAGGTTTAGCCTTATAAATGTTGGCTACGTCTCAAAACCGTAAGACTGATTTTTATAGTGTATGATTCATGCAGCAAAACGTCAATATGACACATACAGGTTAGAGTTCCATAGCATAAAGATACAACACTAACAATGACATGCTCTGCTTGTGATCAACAGCCCTACCTAGGCCGATTTCTGATTTCTCCCTCTGGTCATTTTTTTTTCTTTTTTCTTTCTGAAACCAACCCCTGAAGGAGCAAGCATTTACCTCAAAGATGATTTTGGATCTTAGAGGTCTAATTCTAAAGTCTACATTTTGGCAGAGTGTAAACAAAAATCATTATCACACTGTATATACGTTATTTTAAATATTGGAACTAAGTTGGGATGCCAGATGAAAGGAATAGGGCAAAAAACAGTGAGGATGACAATGAAAGAGCTAGGTTGACAGAAAGAATCATGAATAAAAGACCCCACTTGCTATACCTCTAGACCACAGAGCAAAAATGAGAGTTATGTGGCACCATCAAACACAAGAGTATGGACTGCACTGAAAAGTTCAGTTCTGTTGCACTCAGTCAGAAGGCCTTATTCTACAAATACTACAGGGTGTAGTGCTTACTACTGGGAACAGTCAGTCACACTAAAGTCTGTTACTCACAGTAGCAAGCACTATGTTCTTGAGCCTGCAAAGACTTGGGACTACGCATGTATGCAAATTTAAGCATGTGCATAAGTCATTGCAGGACAGGGGGCTGAGTCCAGTAGTAAGCGTTTGCAAGATCAGAGCCTAATATAGGTTCTAATTCTGCACTGGTGTAAATCAGGAGTAATATCACTGAAGTAAATGAAGTCAGACAATGTAAAACTGGTATGGAAGCAGGGCCTTAGATGTCACTAAGATCACATCTGTTAAACTAAGAAATGGATATTGGTTTTGGATTGATAAATACTGGTAATTCACTGCAATGAATTGCTGCCACATCCCATACCTTTAATATAAAAAAGGTTAAAAAAATACTGCTATATGTACTCTTTGCTAAAAACACTGACCAACATTTTCTGGCTTGTTTTCCTAACGTTAGGCACCGAAATCCATGTTCAGTCACTTAAATAGAGGTGAACTGATTTTTCGGGATACTGAGTAGTCACAGCTCCCAATTAAGTCAACATCTTGGAAATTCAGCCACTTATTCAGACATTTAAATACAAATTAGGTGCCTAATTCCAGGCACTCATTCATGTAATCTACTAAATCTAACACTTTTAAACATCAGTGCTTTGCTTGTTTCATTTAATGGGGACAGGTTCCCGTACCAGTAGTTATTTTAACAGCAGCCAGCCTGTGAAGTGTTTATTCTCAGCGCTGGATCAGACTGATGAAGCTTTCCTGAGTCAGATGACTAATCTTTTTTGTTTTTGTTTTTTGTACAACTCTGACCTTTTCTATGCTATTTACTTTGAATATCTCAGTGTTGCCAATCCCAAGGCTTCAAAAATCATGAGCCAGGCCCCCGAAATCATAAGATTGGCTTAAAAATCGCGAGAGTTCTAAATTGTCAATTTTGAGTTCTTATTTGCCTTCTAAGTTTTGAACATTTGGGTTTCACATTTTCAAGCTTTTTTCTACAACCAAAAGCACCAGAAACTTTTTTTTTTAAATCATGTAACAACATGATTTCCAGGGCGGGGGCGATAAGAAAAACAGCAGATATCTCAAGACTGGCAATAAAATTGTGAGTTGCCAATATTGATAGCTGCCAGGAAGAAGAATGTTTTTCTCTCTCTTTCACCTGCAGCATGATCAAATTTTTGTACACTAATTTAGTCATAAATAGCCTTAGGAGCATGTGTGGGGTTCTCACTGGCATCAGTGGGAGTTTCCCATGAAGATTAAGGGCAGAATACAGCTCTAAAAGGTTTGTACATTTCATTTATTTTTGCTTAGCAGATCTGGAAAACAGAAGCAAGAAATGGATCAACTATTTTATTTAATTTCTACAGGTATCTGTCATTTTAACTAATTTGATTTTAAAATGTGTGCAATTATTTTTCTTTTAATGTATGCAGTTAGGATCTGCTCATGCAAGCCCTGACTCGTATAAGCAGTTCTCACACTACGGAGTGACTTTCTTGAGACTGCACATCTGAGGAAGAGTTTGCAGGACCAAACCCATAATTCTCATTATTTTGTATGGGTTTTGTTTCTAAGTATAACCCCCAGTATTCTGGATGATGTCCCTGACCCCATGACGTACTCTGGGTTTTCCTGCAAAACAATCTGGAAAATGGTGTCATTCAAACATTTGCCTTGGGGTGAGGTGGTTTTTTTTTTAACCTCATACAAAAACCAAACATTTAAGAACAAGTTTCCAGTGGCCTGGCTTCCCTTGTGCCTGCAAAAAATTCAGCTGGGTGTTTTACACCCACAAGAAATTGTGGGCACAAATATTAGAAGTCCAATATGTAACTACTAAGATTAATGCTCACAATCCATTGCAAGTCTAGATGCAAATTGCACCAATAAACATGGAGGCAGGGATTCAGCCTGGCTGAAAACGTGGCCCTTAGTATTCCAAATTATTTCTTCCCATTCCAGCAGGAGTGAAAATCATTTCAAAATTCCCCTGGAGTTTTGCCCACAATGAAAGTTTTCCTAGTACCACATTTTCATGAGTCAAACACTTAGGGCTAGATTAGGGCCTTTAGCTTTGAATGTCCAACTATAACAATGCCTGTCCAGTTGGGCAGGAAAAGATACTTCCTTCTGTCTTTATGTATTGATATGTGAATGCACTATGCAACAGAGGGAGGCTGTACTAAATCTTTTCTGTTGCCAGGAAGTGGACGATCCTTCTGATGTATCCCACTTATAGATAAACCAGGAGACTTACCTGACCTGGAGTTTATAAAACTTCAGAGACAATCACCCTGTGATCAGGATGGAGGAAACAGAGGACTCTCTACTCATAATGCCCTTGAAAAAGGCCCACATGAGTGCCAGGAGTGCTGGCTGGCAGATTTCAGCAGCAAGACATCCTGTTGTTGCTCAGTTCAGCTCCTACTAATGCAGTCAATAAAAATAAATGATTTCAGGGAATTGAGAGAGAATCTAGCCAATCAAAATAAAAATGCACCAAAAAAGGTACAAAAAGATGGCAATATGTTTAAGACAGATGCTGAAGTTTCCTTTGTATTTATCTATCAGAAATTACTCTCAAGACATACTCTACATGTTACTGGGATAAAGCTGTACAGTCTGGAGCATAACTAGTAATAAGGTACGTTTCTATCCTATTTGGAGATCATCATAATCATTTTTTTCTCCCTGTGATCATCTGTATCTTTGCATAACCCTAAGCAAATCCTGCAGTCAGGATAAAAGACCCATTCCTGCAGAGTGCTGAGTGCATACCGATACCTGCTGAGTGCCCACCCCTTCCAGTGCCACTTGGATGTTGATGTGACATCCCCCTTCACTTCCTCTCCTGAAACCAACCTGAGTTGAGGGCTCCCAGCACCTGTTGGAAGAGCTCAACACCTCACAAGATCAAGCCCAAAGTCTCTATTCCAGTAGACCTGCCACTGAAGTATTCTAGAGTTTTAATTGAGCAAGGGCTGAAGGATTTTGCCTTCATTTTGTACAAATGAAAAAAATATATCAACCCCTCCTTCCCACTGGGTATTTGAAAAAAGATTTGATTGTAGAGGACACAGATATTTATGATCCATGTAATAATCCCAAAGACGTGATGCAATCACAGTGATGATGGTATTCTTAGGTCACAATGGTAATGGTTACACTTAGAATGACCATGGAAAACTAGACACTGTATCTCACTTGTGGCTTGCAAAATGAGGTAATACTGGGAAAAAGGCAGGGCAAAGTGCTTTGCCTTGGAGGCCTGTTTATTTTCTGCCACTTCAATTTTAACTCCCCATTTCCCCAAGCAGTTATGGATGTGAGCTGGTGACCACTTAAGTGCTGGTGATCGAGATTGGTTTGTCTGTGTTTTCACTGTTAAGCTGTCAAAGCATTCACATCAAGGGACTGAAGGACAAAATGCAATAGTCACAAGTACCCGCATAAAAGGGACATTTTCATCCATGTCTATGCAAAAAAAAAAAAAAAAAGAAACAAACAAACCAAACCAAAACAAAAAGAACAGAAGAAGAGCTAGGCAATGGAATGAAATGACAGCCAGTAGTGCTATGGGAATTCTGAGAACCACTCCAGTCTTTCTAATCCTCAAACACTTCCAAGAACAAAGGGGGAAAGAGTTCCGTGGGGCATTCCACCTTCATGTGCAGGAAGCGGCTGGCGTGGCAGGCTCCAATCATTCGTAGATCTGTCACTTTCATCAGCAGTTTTGGCCAAAAGTGTGCAACGTGGTGTTTTCTGTAATTAATGTAGTGTTCAAAGGCCAGGAGGAAACCTTCTTGACATTTTTCTATCCTCTCAACACTGAGGAGACCTGGACGATCTGTAGGTAAAAAGAAACAGGATGAATGCATTCATTTACAATAATAAATTCCTAATCAAAATCAAGAGAGGAAGGACAGCCATGTAATAAAGGCACTGGACTGAGACTCAGGACACCTGTGTTCAAATCCTGGCTCTGTCATAGACTTCCCATGTGACCTTGCTCACTTAATCTCTCTGTACCTCAAAGATAGTAATGGTTCCTTCCTCCAACCCTCCAATGGTTCCTTCCTCCAACCCTTTGTCTGTCTCATCCACTTAGAACGTAAGTTATTCAGGCAGGTACAGTCTCTTATTATTGGTATGTTCATTGCATAATGGAGACTTGATCTCAGCTGGGGCCTCCAAGTGTTACTGTATTACAAATAATTATGAATAAAAACTTCCTTCATCAAAAATCCCGCCCCCGCACCTCTAAATTACGATTCTCTCCTGTCTTTGTTTTCCCTTTCAATGGCAGCCCTACAACTGTGACCCAAGAAGCCCTCAATGCCAACTGGCAAGAAGGATACAGGAATGTCCTGATTCTGCTATGTACATTCGAGTTCACCAAAGAACGTCACTTCAGATCTTAAATGAAACTCGAGTCACATGGTCTTTAATGACGTTGTGAAATGTATGTATAGATACTAGGTAAGGAGTTCTGTACAGATACTGAAGATACGCTTATCTGCAGTCTGCAGCAAGGTATTAGCCACCAGCAGAGATGAAAAAATTGGTTTTCTGTTAGACAAAGAGATGTTTATTCACTGGTCTCTCTGTCAGGATGTAAATCCAGCATTATAAACCAACACAATGGATGCCCATTTACATACGAAGTCAACGAAGAGAGGTGAAACCAACGGCGAAGCAGCAGAGACACAAAACAAGCCACAGCTGATTAGCCTGTACTCTGACTACTGACAATGAACTTTGGGGATTTATGTAGAAGGCAAAGAAGACAGCCCCTCATCCTGCTGACTACATCACTATGATAATTCTTGGGGTACCTAGGACTGTGAGCCACCTTGTTCCCCCTGCATCCAGTGTCAGGGAGTCTTGCTTGTGCTTAGCTGGATGTTAGTTTTCTAACATCACCAGCCTTGTAGCCCCCCAAGCACTCTCCTCTGTGCCATGCCAGCCCTTACTGTGCCTTACAGGTTAACAATAGGTGCACCCCAGTCCCCTAGACCCTTTGAAGCATTCCCCTGTGATATCCAGCCCCTGACTACTTACAGAAATATTATGTCTGCTGTCCCCAAAGGAACAATATGTACAGCAGCTTATAAGATTCAGCTCAGGACCAGTATTTTACTTAACACCACAGCACTGAGATATATTTACAGTGAAAACAAGAATAAGTTTATTATCAAAGTCTAGAGATTCAGGAGATGGTGAGTAAGAATATTGGAAACACATGGTTACATAAAAAACAAAATCCTAACATGCTTTCTAGAGACTAAACTTAACTATCAGATTAACCTCCTATCTAACGAAGTTTATCTCACCCAAAGTCTTCTGAAACTTTTCAACCAAGATTGGCTGAGATCTTGGGTTTACAGGCAGTGAGTTTACATTCATGAAAATGGGATGGAGGATCCCATGGGAAGGCACAAGGTGAGCAGGCCTCTAGGAACACCAATGAACTGCACTCAGTGGTGCTGGCAATTCAGCAGACAGTCCTCCTCCCTCCAAATCAGCACAGAAGCAATGCGCCAGCCTGGCTGTGAAAATGCTTCCTTTATGAGAAAACATTTAAAGGTCCCTTTCAGGAAAGAAGTTCCTATGGAAATGCCTTCTGAAATAACTGTTTTACAAGCCAAGGCTTTGGAAAATAAACGGAGACCCAGATGTTTTCAGTGGAAATGTCAAATGAATGCAAATGATCAGGAAGGTCAATGTAAACCCCTGTCCTATGTATTGTTTACTACTCAGGGATTAAAGCACTCTCAACCCCTCCTCCCCCTCAAGTTGCCAGGTCTGTCATTGCCCAAGAACCACATTCTCAGTCCTGTATGTTACAGCACCCTGGGCTAGAGCAAAAGAGCACCTTGGGCTTGTCTTCAGTACGGGGTAAGTCGACCTAAGTTACGCTACTCCATGACGTAGCTGGAGTCGACATAGCTTAGGTCGACTTACTCCGGTGTCTTCACTGCGCTGCATCGACAGGAGATGATCTCCGGTCGACTTCGCTTACTCTTCTCTGAGAGCTGGCATGCTGGCATGGACTGGAGAGCACTCTGCCATCGATTTCTTCAGTAGACCTGCTAAATCGATCACAGCAGCATTGATCTCCCAGTAGTGAAGCCCAGCCCTTAGAGAATTTACCCTGAGGATGGCTGATGCTGAGCGCTCTATTTGTAAGCCAGGGAATGTTGGCCCAGACTCAGCTACATCACTGATCCCTTTCCAGCAACCAATCCACCTCAGACCTCTACACTGTTTGCACATGGTCTGAGACCAAGACCATTGTTATCTATCATAAAGGTATTTTTGTGAGTGCTTATCCACATAGTTTCTAAGCCCCAATGTGATGCAGAAACCAAGAATTTCAGCTGCATCATTCTAGTGACGCCTTAGCCAGTGCTCCTATATTTAAAATACCCTCTGTTTTCTTTTAGAGAGAGATTTGCTGCAGATACAACGAACCAGAACTTCACACAGGGATGGTTATAAAAGCTCTGGTGGTGCCCAATATGTTCTCATTCTCACCTGATGACATGAGCAGCACAGCCTGGAGCAGGGCGACCTCTGTGTCATCCAGGTTAAATGAAGACAGCGACATGCCCAGGTCGAAGATGGCATCAGAGACTACGCCGAGACCCCCGTTTTTCAGCTGGCCCCTTGTCACTGCCATCTCCCCATTTAGTGTTAAAGTCTCACTCTCGGGGTCGTAGCGCACTGCTGCTCGGAGGGACATAATCTCCATACAGCAGCCTTTCAAAAGGATTATCTGGTCTTCACATGGCAGCTGCAGAGATTACACATGATAATGAAACAGCCTGCACTAACTAGGGTTTTCAAGCAAACTTAGTTTTGAAATACAATAAAATCCATGTTACTCTCAATAAACATCAAGGGCTGCTAAATACACTATTAACGCTGTTACACACCATACAGCTGATAGACAAAATACTCCCAAGTATGAATGACACACCCCAAAAGCTAACAACCCTGTGTAGTATATGCTTTGCCATCCTTCTGAGTGGGTTCATTCCACCCAATTTCTGTTGGAAATTAAGACACCATATCGTTATAATGAAGGACTAATGGGTTCGAATTTCAGAAGACCTCAGCTCCCGTTAAGGCACTAAAATGAAGGGATCAGATTTTCAGAAGTGCTGTTCTCAGTGGGGACTGCTGGGGGCTGAGCAGGTTTGAAAAGCTAGCCTGATACATTTTCATAATATCCACTTTCCATTTGAAAAGCATTTTGCAAGCTTTAATTGACAAATTAATATTATCAATTGTTTCTTTGGTTACAACAATACTGCACCTCTTACTTTTCTGACCTAGGAATAGGGGGGGAAATAATCACACATGGGAAGAACTATAAATGTGGGCTGGTTTTTAGTAAAAGTAGTAAAACAAATATTGTCTCTGGAGAAGATTTTAAAAAATGCCTAAGTGATTGGGATTTGTGCTCTTTCTTCCCTTAATCACTTTTGAAATCTCCCCCTGTAATATTTTGGAAACCATCAAGTATCAGCATTTAATAAGAGACAATGAGCCAGATTCTGCTTTCAGCTTTAGAAATGTAACTCAGTTGCCTTTAGTGGCACTAGTCCAATGTTATGCTGGTGTGACTGACAGCAGAATTTGGATCATTATCTTCAAGGCATGTTGCAAGGCTCATCTTTTTCCCAGGGTCTGAAAATGGTAGCAGGGAGTGTAGGGAGTGAGAGGGAATTGTAATGCCAAAGATGGGGAACTATTTGAGCAGGATTTGCTGGAGGGTAGTTCCTGAATTATTGCACTTATGTTGTATTTATATGTTATTTCTAAGGTGTCTGCATAATAGGAATAGGTGCCCTTTTTAGCATTTCTATAAAGCTATCTAGCTACATAAATAAATGATAATGAAAGAAGAGTGAAATCTCCAAGACTGTTTTGAAGATGTCACTGTAAGTCAACATGAGCAGCTACCGTGACATACGTAATCATGTGAAGATGAACTAATTGGGTTCTAGAATGAAGAAAATCTGTTTCATTTTGGGTTCATGTTAAGATATGATTTTTTTACTTTGAATCTCAAGTGAAGTAAACGTGTGTGGTTTTGGCAGTTGTGCACTCACTCGCATAATGATTACATTTAATCTGGTAGAAAAACGTACAGCATGGATGATGGACAATTGGCTGACAGAGGCAAAAGCAGTGTTCTGTGGGAGAAGAGTTTTAAACATGGAGCCAGCGGAAAAGAGAAATTGACTAGGATTGCACAGTTATTTTGATGTGTCGCCAGTGGCAGGTCTGAAATGTTAGATACATAAGGAAAATGACACCTTCCAGTCAGGGCAAGTCAGCTTCCTTCTGCATCAAGCTCAATGGTTGCACATAGATGGGCTGAATGGGGAAACTGGCAGTTTAGCTTCCCAAAGGAAGTGCTGCTGTTTGGCTGCTGAGATCCAGTAAGAGAGGAGAGAAGGTGAAAGAAAAAAAAAAAGGAGAAAGGAAGCAATTATAAAAAGGTGACAAATGGGAAACAAATGCAGAGAAAAAGGAGAGAGAGAAAGAAAGGGGGGGGAACAGAGGGGGAATAAAGAGAAAAATGAGAACTGTATGGAGAGACAAGGAAGGAGGAAAGAAACAGAGACAAAAAGAAAAAAGAACGGGATCGTGAGATACGTAGCAAAAAAAGTCAATAGTGGGATATAACATGAGCAAATAACTCATTATTTTTTCCACTGATCTAATAAACATAAAGAAATTCCTTTACTCTCCCACCTCTCCCAGACCCCCCTTGTAACTTCTTTATGGTGCACCTTTTCCCATAATGCTGAAGGAAACACTGCACAGGCCTTGGTTCAAGGGACACTGTTAGGTTAAATTGTGTCCAAAGTATAGGCTTTGTAAAAAATAAGGTTTTACCAAACTGAAGACCAATAGAAATGGTTCCTTGACTTAATTTGTTTAAAAAATACCACAATTTTATTTTTCTTAAAGAAACAAACACCCTCAGTGCTTGCAGTAGCCCGCATTCTGTAGCACACCATGGCTGGGTCTGGTGGAAGTTGAGAGGGCATTCTGGCAAGTTTTAGGGACTTTTTTCTTTTAGCCTTTTTCCCCCTTAAAAGGGCGAGAGAGATCGGCATAGAAAATAACCTGTAATTCATCAGAAAGCATGTAACCTCCTGGCGGCTGGAGCCCAGCCCCCGACAATGAAAAATAATTCCTTGTCTATCACAAACATTCCCTTCCCTTACTCCCTCCCAGCTCTATTCTTTCCCTCTATACCTTCCCTGTCTCTACTCTTCTTTGCCTGTCCATTGCTCCCCTATTTTAACCCTCTCCAGTTCTTCTTCTTTTCCATCCGTAATTGCTCCCCTATTTTCTCACCTATCTCCTTATTTCTGGACAGGACTTGGATCCTACCTCTGTATGCAATTAGCCAGCCTGACAGACCAGGTAGGATCCTGCCAGCCAGGGCCAAGACTGGCTTCCTCCTAGCCTGCATGGAGTCCGGGCTGTCCAGGCTACAGTTGATGTTGGCACTGGCATCAGGACTCTCATCTTCTAGCAGCAACACATGCCCACCAGAGACTGGGGCTGCAGCTCCAGTTGACTGTGAAGGATGAGCTCATCTCACTGGGCCCCCTGCTGGTCACAGATATGAACTCGGCTGCTCACAATTTGATTTTGAGACTGAAATGACCTAAAACTGCATTGGCAAAACTCAGTACAGCCTTAGCCAAACTGGGACCGCTGACAACTGTGATACCATGCCACTAAACCATGAGCCTTTGAAACTGGGATGTTCTAGCAGCTGTGATGAATGTGATGGATGAAGCGAGCTGTAGCTCACGAAAGCTTATGCTCAAATAAATTGGTTAGTCTCTAAGGTGCACAAGTACTCCTTTTCTTTTTGCAAATACAGACTAACGCGGCTGCTACTCTGAAACCAATAAAAATACAGTGTGTATCCCCTCTTGCAGCAGGCAGGGCACTGGGGAAAAGGGCCATAGTCCTTCCCTGCTCTGTCTCTTTTGCAGAGGTTAGCTGCACTGTCAGCTCTGGTCCCATGACAGCAGGGACTGTGATTGTGTCTGTGCAGGGGCCTACAGGGGAAGGGAAGGGCTTTTCCTCGCAAACTGATTCACAGCCGGAGTCTGGCCCAGGCAGGATTATTTGTAACCGAAGTAAAGACACCTGCATTTTTTAAAAAGTGAATCATTTTAGCCAGACTGTGTCCCTTTCAAATAAGTACTAACGTTTGCCATTCCCATTCCTTTATTTCACAACTGCGGCCACATGAGAAGGCAGCTCTCCCGACCCTTTGTATTCACTGTGAATTGTTTCTCATTCTATTGTCAGATATTGGTGTCTGTAGGAGCAAAGTTTAAAAGGTGGCTCAGCTGCGGGGGAGGCCTGACCTAGCCAAAACGAGTAACATACAAAGGTCATGCCCCACAACTCCTGACTCATTTGCTTCATGCTTTCCACTCGCTTAAATTGTGGAGCATGTGGGCCTTGTGTGGCCAGGAGGGATAGGAGATGTCAGATAGGCATTGCAGCCTGTTATCTGATGGACCAGGTTTTTTAATTAAAAAGACTGCCTTGGCATGTCACTGCAATTTCCCACCACAAACAGTAAATCGATGCAGACAGCTCCCCTCAGACACTGGAGTGCTACAGGGGCCTCTCAATCTCTTTGGATTTTTAAATCTTCATACTTGGCCATTGTTTCATCCTTTCTTGGCTGACAGAGCCAGGGAGAGCTATTTATAGTGCACCAGCTATTGATACTTACTGCACCCTCTTTTGTAGGTGCCAGGGGAGGCAAAGGGCATTACTTGACATAATAGCTCTCCTTGACTAACCTTAGAGATTGAGCTATCAGCCAGGGAAAAGCACAATGGTGCGCCTGCCTTAAGCTTCTTCCCTGACTGATGTTCAGTCAGTGGGGAGAAGAAGTGGTTCCCATGTTTGGATTTCGGATCATCTCCCTGAGCATGCTCACTGTCATTTCCAAGGTCATTCTCTTGCCATATAACCAGTGGGGTCAAGTGCAGTTCTGCAGGAGGAGATAGTAGGGCGGCAGTCCACCGCTGCTGCAGAACTTCCATGGCTGTGGATTCCAGGAGACTCTCAGGTGTCAAAGTTAGTTTCCAGTCGATTCAGCCCAGAATTTAAGTTAACATTTTTTTAAGTCAAGAGAACAATCATCATCATTATCTACTGCTCTCAAATTTACATTCATTCCCAATTTGTACCAGTGTGAGTGAGATCAGAATAGGGCCCATGCATATCCTAATTACACTAAAATTTAATTTTAAATATTCCTCTTATAGTGTATCTCACATTTGAATATCCTTCTGGAGCGAAATGTTATTAGTTGCCTCCACATCTAACTTACATTTCACTCGTGGTGATGTCTGAGGGGCAGATTGTGGCCTGGGTTTTTGCTGACATCCCATCCACTACAGATGAGCCAGTGCGGGAGGTATCTTAGTCCTGGATTCAGGAAGGCACTTAACTCCATCCCTACGTAGGAAAGCATTTAAGTAAATGCTTAACTTTAAGCATGTACTTAAGTACCAGGGGGTTAATGGGCCTTAAGTATTTTCTTAAAGTTATGCAAGTGATAGGGAAGATTTATTGATTTTGCCACTGGTATAGGCCCATACAAAATCACAAAAAAGGGATTTGGTTGATCATAGGAAACAGGAAATTAAATGATACTGAGATGATTTTTATCCTATTTTTTTATTTTTAATTCTTTTAAGCCATCTGATTTAAAACAAAGTGAACTGATTAGTAAGGTCTAACCTCTTCACTTCATTCTTGCATGATTCAAGTCAACAGGAAGTGGAGGGATTTTATGAGGCTCAGATATAATTTTGTGTGTTTTCATGTCACAATGACACTACTTTCTATTGTTTCTCTTGACAGGTCCATTTAGAATAGCATGAAGCAAAGAAAAAGAAAAAAGAAATTCTTACCTCACAAAACATAGGCAACTTTTTGGCAAAATCCACCACTCTTGTAATTGCTGGTGTGATAATTTTTGTAAACTGGCTGAAGGCTTCTAAGTCCACTTTCCCACTTTCTGGGGCATTAACCATTGGTGCTTGCCCAATATCTTCAGGCTAAGGATATTAAGAAATACATTAAAAGGCAAAATTTGTTTCATTCAAGTCATCTTTCATAGATGTTTATAATATGGACGGGATTATATATAAAGTCCACCACTCTGTTCCTATGAAATTAAACAATAACATTAACCATTATTTATGCAGGACCTATAGGGGCAATTTTTCTAAA
The DNA here is from genome assembly GCF_965140235.1 of Caretta caretta. NCBI lineage: Eukaryota > Metazoa > Chordata > Testudines > Cheloniidae > Caretta > Caretta caretta. Next base: position 200,006,403 of record NC_134207.1, on the reverse strand, counting down.
ACAAGCCATAAAATGTGCAGTTGTCTGTAAAATAGGTGATTACATAAAGAAATGGGTGATCAACGTGCCATTACACCCATTTTGTGTGAGCAGCTGCATATTTTACACATGCAATTCCCTGTTTGTGTCTATGCATATTTCGTGGGAGAAGTTTAGGGGTTTCTGCTTGGAAATTTAGGGCTGATCCTGCCTCCTTCCACTGCTCAGCACCCTCAACCTCCCCTAAAACCAAGGGGAGTTGAAGATACTCATTATCTCTTACCTAGAAGATGCTCAGCACACTGTAGGATTGGGCTCCTTGGCTACCCAGTGTTATAATGTTATAATATCACAAAGACCACAAGCCAACTGCCAAGACCTATTTACAGAGGTGAGCTAACATGACTGAGACTAGGGATGGGCTGAAATCGGAGGTCGTTTGGATCAAATAAGAACTCCCTAAACATTTGCTCATTTAGGTTGAAATTTGTTCCTCTGCAGGGCTTCAGCACAAGGTTTATGCAACATGGAAGTCCTATTTTGAGGATTTAAGTGGGGCTTATATGATGTATAAGCTTTATCCTGAAACCCTGCAGAGGGGTGAATTTCACCGCAGTTGAATTTAGACTTGCATAATTTCTAGACTTGCATACTTCTGTTTTTTAAAAAACCCACACATATCCAAAGCTGTTCTTCCGTGCTCAAAGTAAGGCTTTGCAATTGCAAAAGACCTGCCAAACACTATGTGGAGGGAGCATTTTGTTCAATTACTAAGTTTAAAACTGCTCAGGAGTCAGAGAAGAACTCCTTCAAGACAGTTGAGGTGTATGAAGTTTACAGAAGTACCTTTCAACAGTGATGCTGAAACTGCTGTTTGAATAATATAAATAACATAGGCTTAATAGGCTTTTTTTAAAGCAAAATGTCAAAGATTTTCCTACAGTTCTGCCATCAGTCAAAATCAAAATCTAACTTCTTTCAGAAGAAAACTGGTGCTCTGTATAAAGCACATAAGCATCTGATTTGGAAAGAATTGGGAAAACCACATGCTATGTAACCCAACATATTAATCCAACTGAGGTTAGGGAAAAAAATGTAGTACACAGGATCCATGTTCTTGCCCTTTTAAACCAAACCAAACCGCGAACTTTGCTAGATAGTAATTTCAAAAACAACTACATCACTCTTTGCAATATTCACTGACTTTGTGAATATTGTCTTTGTGTTATCTTCTTTATGTCCTGACACAACAGTGTGTGACTGTACATATAGAAATGTGTGATCCAATGTTGGAACTGAGTAAACATTGTGACAGGGTCGGGCCAGATGGCTATAGGAGAGTAATTTTTTTTTTAAAGCAGAAAAGAATTTTATTTACAAAGAATCACCAAAAAGGAAAAAACAAAAATATGCAACAAAACAAAAGCAAACACAAGGTATAGCACAGCAGCCTTCAGGAGGGAGAAGTGTTCAGGCTAGCCTGGGCCCAGAGCGGGGGGGGCTTCCTCGACACTCGTGGTCCTCCACCCTCCTGAGTTACCTGGTGGCCTAGAGCGGGGGGGTTTCCTCGACACTCGTGGTTTTCCACCCCCTCGAGTTACCTAGTGCCACGCCCAGTGTCACCGATTATTCCTCTCCTGAGAGTGCCTGACAAGATGGGCATGGCTGCGGGGTGGGCAGTTTGGGGGGAGGGACGGACGTACACCCACGTGTGATAGGACCCCTCCTAGGTGACAGTAATGATGGTATACACAGCGGCAATGGCTGGGGCTGGGGTCTCTCGCTCTTCCCCTCAATCAAAGGGTCAGATGGAGGGAACCGGATGGGGTCACAGAGCAGAGAACCTCGGACAGCACCCACCGCTCCTCGAAGGCGTCAAGGGAGTCGGTGGACGCCGCCCAGAGGAACTCCGCCCGGATACGTGAATGTACTGAGGATCGGAAAACGGCCTTACAGTCGCAGGACGCTTCATTGGCCAATCTTCTCTCTCTGGTTTTATAGATGGCTGTTTTAGCTAGGGCTAGGAGGAGGTTAACCAGGAGATCCTGCGACTTTGTGGAGCCAAGGATGGGAAGTGTGTAAATAAAAAGGTGAGGGGAAAAGTGCAGCCAAAAGCGTAATAAAATATTCGTGAGGAGCCGAAAAAGGGGCTGCAGCCTGGCACACTCTAAATATACGTGTGCCAGGGTTTCCCTCACATTGCAAAAAGGGCAAGTATCCGAGATGCGGGTGAACCACGTCAAAAACACGCCCGTGCTCACAGCTCCATGAAGGAGCCGCCAAATAATGTCCCCGACGGGCCTCGGGACCAAGGTGGAATATAGGCTGGCCCACCGGGGCTGCTCACCCTCCAAAGGTGGCAGGAGGTCCCGCCACTTTGTATCGGGGAGGGACACCAGGGTGAGGGCGTGAAGGGTGTGAAGCATGAGTGTGTATAGATGTTTCCTTGGCGCGGTTTGGAAGCTGACCGGCTGCAGTTCATGCAGCTGGCTCGCAGTGAAAGGGTGAGAGGTTTGCTGGGGTCTACGGGGTAGGGGTCCAACTGAAAGGTCCGGAGGGCCTGGGGTAGAGGGTGGGCGGGGTGCGCCCTCGCACAGGGCTCGACTGAGATAAGCCTGAGCAGCAGGCGTCAAAATGGCCTTCACCTCCTGAAGTACGCGCCGGGGGGTATGAGGTCTGGAGAGCCCCATGCGCCGAGCAAGCGTCAGGGGATCCAGCCAGTCTCCCCGGTCGTAGTCCAGGAGGTCTCTGACTCTCGTGACTTCCGCCAGGACCAAACTCTGGCGCACTGAGCAGGACTCTGCCACCTGCACACGGAGCTGGGGGTTGTGTAGCAGGGGCTCCACAAGGAGATCCACTCCCACGGTGGACGCCGCGGACCTGGTCGGACAGTTTCCAAGTCCAGAGGAGGTCCTGGTAGAAGACTGGCAGCCCGGAGAGGTCTCGCGGAAAACCTCTTGGACAGAGATAAAAGAGCTGCCGGTCGTATCGGAGCCCTTGGAAGCGGCGCAGGAAGGCGTGCGCCAATATGCTCCACGTCGGACTACCTGCACTATAGAGGAGCCTCTGCAGGGCCCGAAGGCGGAAGACACGGACCTGAGTGTGCAGACACTTCAGGCCCTGCCCTCCTTCCTTCAGGGGTAGATGAAGAACTCCAACAGGGGCCTAGTGCATTCCTGACCAGAAGAATCCCTCCTCTAGAATCGATGTCCGGAGGTTGGTCAGGAAACCCGGGGCCGGGACCAGGGTGTTGAGCTGGTATCAGAGCATGGACAGGACTAGTTGGTTAAGCATCAGCGCTCTGCCTCGGAGGGAGAGACATCGGAGTAGCCTCGTCCATTTCCGGAGCCACTCTATCGCCCCGCCTTCTAAATTTTGCCAGTTCTCCGGCGGAGAAGGTTGCATGGCAGAAAGGTAAACGCCTAGGTAGAGCAGCAGACCCATGCTCCACCGGATGGTCTGAAGCGTGGGTGGGAGGGAGCTCACCTGCCACCAGTCCCCTACCGCCAAGCCAGAGCTCTTGACCCAGTTGACTTGGGTGGAGGAGGCTGCCGAATAGATGGCCTGGCAAGCCTCCACCCACGCCAAGTCGCCCGGGTCCTGGACCACGAGGAGCACATCATCGGCGTACGCCGACAGGACCAGCCGCAGCTCCGGCTCCCACAGCACCAACCCTGTCAACCTCCTTCGGAGGAGACAGAGGAAGGGCTCCATCGCCAGAGTGTACAGCTGGCCCGAGAGGGGGCACCCCTGCCGTACTCCTCGCCCGAAGCTGACCGGTTCGGTCAGGGTCCAGTCGAGCCTAACCAGACACTCTGCAGAAGCATACAGTTCCTGGATAAAACTCACAAACTGAGGTCCGAATCCAAACGCCTGCAGAGTGCCCAGGAGGTACCCATGGTCCACTCTACCAAACGCCTTCTCCTGATCAAGAGACAGGAAGGTGAACGACAGACCATCTCTACGCCCGAGTTCCAAAAGGTCTCGGACTAGAAATAGGTTGTCAAAAATGCTGCGGCCCAGGACAGTGTAGGTCTGGTCTGGGTGGATCACGTCCGCCATCACGGACCCTAGCCACAGCGAGATTGCTTTCGCTACGATTTTGTAGTCCGTGCTAAGGAGTGAGATGGGGTGCCAATTTCGTAAATTGCGGAGGTCCCCCTTCTTCGGCAAAAAGGCGAGCACCACTCGCCTGCACGACAGAGGGAGGACCCCGCTCTGCAAGGACTCAGCCCAGACAGTGACTAGGTCTGGGCCAAGGATGTCCCAGAACGCGCGGTAAAACTCCACGGTCAGCCCGTCCATGCCCGGAGATTTATTGGTGGGCATGCGACGGAGGGCTTCCGAGAACTCGGCCAGGGTGAGAGGCAGCTCTAGTCGGTCTCGGTCGCTCACGCTGACTGTAGGGAGTTCCTTCCAGAGCACCCTGCAAGTGCCAGGATGGGTCAGATCCGGGGAGAAAAGGCTTGTGTAGAAGTCATGGGCCCTCCCACACATCTCCACCGGATCCGTGAGGTGGGTGCCGTCTTCTGCTAGAAGGCAGGTGATGTGTTTCTTGGCCCCCCTCATTTTCTCCAGGGCATAGAAGAAACGGGAGCCACGATCCATCTCCCGAAGGAGGTGGATGTGGGATCGAACAAAGGCACCTCAGGCCCGATGGTCCTCGAGGGCCTGGAGCTCCTCCCGCTTCTCCCGGCACACTCCGCAGAGGAACGGGTCCTCGGGGCTGGCGGCCAGACGCCTCTCATCTCTAAGACCTCCTTTTCCAACTGCTCTATCGCCGCATTTCTCCGTCGGCTGATGCCCCGGGTGTAGTCACAGCAGAAGAGCTTGGCGCGAACCTTCCCTAGATCCCACCATCGCCGCGCCAAGGGAAAGGCACGCCGCTGCTCTCGCCAGGCCAGCCAGAACTCCCGGAAGGACGTCACGAAGCCCTCATCCTCCAACAGGCTGTTGTTAAAATGCCAATAGGCCGGCCCCAGCCTCTCTGCATGGAGGGAGGCTGTTATGGTGGCTAGATGATGGTCGGAAAATGGGGCCGGCCGAATGTTGGAAGAGTGGGCTCGTGAAAGATGGAAATGGGATAAATAAATACGGTCCAACCGAGAGTGGTGTGACCGATGGGCCTCCACCCGGACAAAGGTAAACGTGGAAGTGTCATCCAGGTGGTGGTCACGCCAGACATCCACTAGGGAGTGATATTCGACTATTTCTTGGAGAATGTTCGCGGCGGCCGGGCTCAGCTCGGCCCCCGAGCGGTCCTGCTCCTCAAGGGTGGTGTTAAAGTCACCTCCCAGGACTAGGCACTCGTGAGAATCTAGGGTGATGAGGAAGACGGACACCCGCTGGTAGAATTGCGGCCGCTTTGGGCTCGTTGTCGGGGCATAGATGTTAATGAGGTTGATCACGAGCCCCTCCATACGGACCCAGAGATGCAGCAGGTGGCCCGGCACAGCCTCAGTGACCCCTAGCACCTCGGGTCGTAGGTCGGGGGAGAACAGGGTCGCCACTCCAGCCTGTCGAACCGTGAAATGGCTAAAGTAGACCCTGTCCCCGCACTCCAGCTGCCAGCTGTCCTTGGCGGTTGGATCTGTATGGGTCTCCTGCAGGAAAACCACAGAGTACCTCCCCTCCCGAAGGAAAGAGAACACCTGGGACCTGCGGAGAGCCATCCTACAGCCCCTGGTGTTCAAAGTTGCGATAATGAGAGGCGTCATGCGGAGGGCTGGGGGGGTGGGGGTTCCTTGTTGGTGGGGGTGTTCGCAACTCCCAGCGGGTCACGCAACAATCCGTGACCCGTCCCGTAAGTGAGTAATTTATCACGGAAGCTGCGGACCCGCCCGTAGGCCGCGGCACCTTGCCTTCCTGTCCCTCTACCCTCTCTTATAAGGGCCCTTGTGGCTTGGAGGATTTGGTCAAAGTCCCCCCATCGCTGGAGAGCTAGCTGTACGTTGTTGCGGGAGCCACGGGCGTCTTCTAAAAACTCCCGCAACGCTTTTCGCAGCTCATGGGGGGGTGGGGTTGCGATTTCTTGGTTATTCCCTGGTGGGGCTCTTGGTGCAGGCTCGTGGTCCGCTGAGGCGGGCAGGCAGGGTGCAGACCACCGACGGGGCGTCTGACAGGCCAAAGTTATTAAGTCCGTCTCAAGCCTTGGGGTAGAAGGGGATGGTGGAGGGAAAATTGGAGCTCCTAATGGGTCGCAGCAGGAAAATGCGAAGACTGCTCCTTGGGGGGGATCCGCAAAAAAAGGGAAAGAAATAACCCCAGGGGCGGCAATAGCATTGCAGGAGGAGGTGGATTGGGCAGGGATGGGGTGGGGAAAGGGGCAAAGGCGAGGCTCTGGGCTTCGGGAGGCAAGCAGCTGAGAGGTGGCACCTCCCGAACAGATTAGAGGGTTAAGGGGGTGGGGAGGGGGCTCCCGGTGATGTCAGGCGCAGGCTCTGTGGTGGATTTGGCAGCCACGGCATCAGGCGGTGGACTACCTTCTGTAGGGTCCCCGCCCAGGAAGGCGGTTAGGGGGAGGGAGCATGGGGAAAGGGGGACTGGAGTGAGGTTGCCCAGATCCAGGCCAGCCGGCAGAAGGTCATCCTCTCCCTGGGTGACCGGGGTCAGACCTAGGGCCTCGATCTCCTCATACATGGAGGAGAGGTTGCCTTCCGCCACCCCAGGGGTCTCCCCTCTGGTGCCCGCCTCGACGGTTGCCTGGGGGTTCGTGGGGGTTTCGGGTGATGTCCGGGCAGAAGGGGCTTCCCCAGGGGTCTCAGAGGGGAGGGTCTTCCGTGGAGGGCAGATCCTACCTTCCAGTGCTATCGTGTCTTCCCCACCCGACACCGGCGGATGGATCTCACTCGTGGGCAGAGCAGAAGGCTCAGTGTCAGTGCCCTCCTTCCTGGTCTTCCGGGGAGCCTCCGCATCGGATGGGTAAACCGGAGCTCGAGCCTTCCGTTTGCCTCACTTCCCCTGGACTAGGGTCCAGCCCTCCATAGCATCGTCTGGGGACTGGTTAGCAGGGGTCGTGTCGGAGGGCAGAGGCGATGGTTCAGGGGCTCGGGGGGGTAACGGTGAGGCAGAATGAGGGAGGGAGGGTTCCCCTTGGGGCGGGCCCTCTCCTCTGCCTGGTAGTATCTTTGCTGCACCCTCCTCCATAGACTCTGCCAGATTGTTAGCAGCGAGGGCGGGGCTCCCTCGCTCATCTGGGCATTGTAGGGGAGGTGTCCTTTGGGCCCGGGCAGGAGTAGCAGTGGATCGAGCAGGAGGAGAGGTGGTTTCAGGTGCCGGGCGGCCAGGGGCGCCAGCAATGACGGAGCCGATGTCCTGCCGGGTCTCGGGTGCCCCTCCCCGCCGGGCCAAGGGGCAGTCTCTTCGGACATGCCCCACTGATCGGCAGAGGTAGCACTGGGCCTCTCCTATAGAGTAGTAGACCCGATAGCAGGCTCCCTGGTAGGGAACTAGGAAGGACCCCTCGAGCGCCTCTCTGTCACGTGCCGCCGGCGGCGGTAGAAGCTGCACTTGCCGGTGGAACGAGAGGACGTGACGGAGGGTGGGGTCCTTGCAGCCCAACTGGAGAGGGCTGATGACAGAAACGGGTTTCCCCAGGATGGAAAGAGCGGGTAACAGCGCGGCATTAGGTAAAAAAGGAGGGACGGAGGTCAGGACGAGGCGGACGCCCAGGTCCTCTAGCGGCTCCAGGGGGACAAAACCCTCCCCCCCCGCACCGCCAGGCCCTTCTCCACTGCCTCCTGGGCGGCAGCCTCCGATGCTAAGAGAAAGACGACCTTCCCGTACATTTTGGAGGCTGCCACAATAGCCATGGGTCCTACCACCCTCGCCAACGCCTGCACGTATGTCTCCACGTGGGGTGAGGCGGGCACCAGGAGGCAATGGACGCCGTGTTTCCTGGTCATGGTAGGAAAGGGGCCCCGGCCACTATTGATGGTAGCAGAGGCGGTGGGTGGGCAAGATGACGAGGCGGCAGGCAGGGAGGCTGCCGCCACCCAGGCATATGCTGTGGGGGCCGGGGGAGGGACGCTCGCAGAGCTGGTGGAGGGAACAGTGGGGAGGGACGCCATGGTCGATGACGAGGCCACAGCGGTGGGGACAGCCCCTGTCATGGAGGGCCTGGTGGTTGTAGCGGGGCCCTTTCCCTTCTTCACACCCTGGCCTTTCCGGCCAACTGGGGGGCTCTCCTAGAATCTGGGGGGGGCGGTGGGCGTGGCAGCGGTGATAATCGCCCCAGTGCCTCCTGCTGCTGATGCCCCAGCGGGGGCGGTGGCAGGTGTTTTGGCAGCAGTGGTGGGGGGAGAGGCTTGGGGGTTGGGCGGGGGGGTAGGTGGGGAAGGGGCAGCTGAGGTTGTTAGAGGGGCCTCACCCCTCTCATTCCCCGCCATCGTGAGCAGGGAGAGATGGGGAGACACCAGAAGGAGGAGGGGGGAGGGGGAAGCAGATTAACCACTTCTCCCTGTTGGGCTGCAGGTTGCGGGAGGGCGGGAGGGGGAAATGGATCGGACTGGAGAGGGGGAGGAAACAGGAGTTGGGGTCAGGTAGTAGGGGCAAACTGTGGGGTGGACAGTCCGCGGGCGGGGGACGGACGGACATGAACCCACGTGCATTTGTCCAAAGAGTCTCGTTTGGTTGGCTGTTGTTTCTGGCCCGGACGGTGGAATCAGGGTGAGCAGCTGAATCCAGAGGCAGATGGCAAGTTGCCAGCAGGGACAGACGGCGCGGGGGCCGTGACGGTTGTACTAGTGTTGGGGGGGGCACCGATGGATCGGGGGGCAGCTCCATGCCACACCCCCTGTGCCCCTACAAATGCAGTCAAGACACAGTCAAACCTCCTCCCACACGAGAGTACAGTTCAAAAGTTACTCAGTCTTACGGCCCCCTCTACGATGGTTTGTAGCTTCCCTGGGTGGTTTTTCTGTCGGCTATCTTCTCTTCTGGCTTTGTAGCTTTAGACAGCGAGGCTTTCAGCAGGCCAGGAATGTCGAGTAGATAAGAAGATTCCTCTCGGCCCAGTACGGGTCCAGAATCAAACAGCAAAACGGTTTGGACTGGGGGCTTCCACTCCCCTCCTCCGGGGAGCGGGTCGGCAGTTTCAGCCAGAGCAGTAGCAGCATCCAAGGGCAGGCGTGGGGGGGCTGGCAGCTAGCTGGCAGCCGACCAGCACTCAAATTGCAGCAGAAAAACAGCAAAAAAAACAAAACGAAGAAAAAGCGTCTGGCCCGGTCGGGGGGGAAGCTGAAGCAGGGGCAAAAAGTAAGAAAAGCCCAGGCCATGGGGCTACAGGAGAGGAATAGAAAGCAGATAGATTAGCAGTAAGCGAAGGAGGTCCCTTTTCCCTGGATAAGGGAGCAGGGAAGGTTCCAGAACAATCAGGAACCTTCTGGAGGCTGATTAGAACACCTGCAGCCAATGAAGAAGCTGCTAGACTCAATTAAGGCAGGCTAATCAGGGCACCTGGGTTTTAAAAAGGAGCAGTTTGTGGTGTGCGTGTGAGGAGCTGGGAGCAAGAGGCACTAGGAGCTGAGAGTGAGAACGTGGACTGTTGGAGGACTGAGGTGTACAAGCATTATCAGACACCAGGAGGAAGGTCCTATGGTGAGGATAAAGAAGGTGTTGGGAGGAGGCCGTGGGGAAGTAGCCCAGGGAATTGTAGCTGTCGCACAGCCGTTCCAGGAGGCACTCTAGACAGCTGCATTCCACAGGGCCCTGGGCTGGAACCCGGCGTAGAGGGCGGACCCAGGTTCCCCCCAAATCCTCCCAAGTCCTGGTCAGACACAGGAGGAGTCAACCTGGACTGTGAATTCAGAAAAACGGCCAAGCTGAGGGCTGCCGTGAAGCTCCAAGGCGAGCAAATCCGCTAATAAGCGCAAGACCCACCAAGGTAGAGCAGGAACTTTGTCACAACTGGTGTCGGAAGTGGGATCTGGTATCCACAGCAAGGCGGAAGAAGGAGGGTGTTTGGAAGGAAAAAAAAAAGAAAAAAAAAGTGAAGAGCATCTATTTTTGATTTTTTCACCACAATGGAGGAGGTAGTGCGGGCACTGATACAAGCCATGGCTGCCCAGCAGGAGGCTACCCGTGTCCAGGCAGCCACCCAACAGGACGCAGTGAGGTTGCAGCAAGAGACTAATCATCTGCTGATGGACCAGGGTGCTCAAGACCAGGTTATGTTGCGGGAACTGGTAAACCAGGTAAGGCCCTTACAGAGCAGAACCGCGGCCATGATGGGACGCAGATCATGCAGGCCAGCAATTGGCTGCAGAAAATGACGCGGGAGGATGATGTGGAGGCACACCTCCTGGCCTTTGATAGGACAGCCCTGTGGGAGGCTTGGCCCCGAGAACAGTGGTCTGGCATCCTCGCTCCATTCCGGTGTGGGGAGGCCCAGAAGGCCTCATATGATTTGCCTGAAGAGGCTGCGGCAGACTACCCCCAGCTGAAAGCAGAGATCCTGGCCAGATCTGGGGTAACAACCGCAGTGCAGGCCCAGCGATATCATGAGTGGAGGTACCATGAAAACAAAACCCCACGGTCCCAATTATATGACCTCATCCATCTCGCATAAAAGTGGTTACAAACTGAGTCCTGGAGTCTGGAGGAGATACTAGAGTTTCTGGTCATCGACCGGTACATGAGAGGACTACCGCCAGACCTTCATGCCTGGGTAAGCCAGAACGAACCCTCCACCTACGACGAGGTTGTCGCACTGGTAGAGAGGTGAAGGACGGCTAGGGAGCTGACCCGACCAGTTAAGGAAGAAGCACCCCGGGTTAAACTAGCAGCACCAAGCCCTAGAGCTTGGGTGACTGGGCCACCAGGAGAACCCAGGTGGAAAAAGAGAGGGGCTGAAGGCCCACCAGAAGCCACAAAGAGTCGGAGCACTGAGGGGGAAGAGGATCGTGATATTAGACTACCCAAACCAAGAGACCGGGGAATGCCTAGGGCTCCTTACAGATGTTACGCCTGCCGGGAGTGGGGACACATAGCTGCACAGTGTCCCAATGCCGAGGAGCCTATACAGTGTAACCTGGGGAACTGGGCAGACCCAGGCTCCCTAATCCACCTTGTGGGGGTCTCACTAACCCCACATATGTATACTAGACCGGTGAAGCTAAATGGGGTAGAGACCACAGCACTGGTTGATTTGGGGAGTGCTATCACGCTTGTCTCGGGGAATCTCGTGAAGCGTAGTCAGTTGCTGTGGGCTAAGCGTATGGGGATAATATGCGTCCATGGGACAGTTAGTTATTACCCCACCATCCCAGTAAAAATCGAGATTCAGGGGAACACTACTGAGGTAGCAGCAGGTGTAGTCCCTAAACTCCCATACCCAGTGCTCATAGGGAGGGACTTCCCAGGGTTTGGAGACTTACTCCAGGTAGAGGAATTGGAGAAAGGGGGAAGCCCTGAAAGTAGTGCGGCATCCACAGTAGACTGTCAACCCCCAACCTTCTCTGAAATATCCTCAGATTTGTTCTCCACTCTCAGACAGCGTAGAAAGATGAAAAGGGAAACAAGGGCAGCTAAGGCCTTGGGAAACCGAATACTGGCCCAAAGCCAGAGGGTCACTCTCATAGGTAGGCGGACCCGAGCAGCTGAAAAGGAGGCCACCCAGGAGGGAGAAGCACCCGAGTCGGACCCACACCCTAATGCCTCTGAACCAGTAGAGGCAACAGAGACTGGCCCCCTAGATCTCGGGCAGATTAGCTCCAGGAGAGGAAATTTTGGACGGGACCAGGCTGAAGACCCACGGTATGACAACATTAGGAAGGAGGTGACCGAAATAGATGGGGTCCCCGTGGAAGGGAAAACCCAGGGACCAGGACCCTACTTCATAATGAAGAAGAATCTCTTATACCAGATTGCACCAATACAGGGGCAGAAGGTACAGCAGATCCCAATACCTCAAAAACACCAGAATGCTGTATTAAGTCTTGCCCATAGTCATCTTTTTGGGGGGCATTTGGGGGTAGAGAAGACCCTGGCATGGGTCCTGCGACAATTCTTCTGGCCCAGAGTACATGAAGAAGTGCGGAGGTACTGTGCGTCCTACCCGGAGTGTCAGCTGCACAGTCCCCATCCCCACTTGAGGGCACCTTTAGTACCCCTTCCCATTATAGAGGTCCCCTTCGAGTGAATAGCCATGGATCTAGTGGGACCCATGGAGAAGACAGCCCGGGGCCACCAATATATACTTGTCGTTCTGGATTATGATACTCGCTACCCAGAAGCCGTCCCCCTGTGGAACACGGCCTCTAAAACGATAGCTAACGAGTTGGTGGGGATCTTTGCCCGAGTGGGGCTACCAAAGGAGATATTAACAGACCAAGGTACCCCATTTATGTCGAAGCTAATGAAGGACCTCTGTACGCTGCTCCATATACTTACCCTGAGAACTTCAGTCTATCATCCGCAGACCGATGGGCTGGTAGAAAGGTTTAACTGAACCCTCAAGGCAATGATAAGGAAAGTGGTAAAAAAGTCGAGATGGGAAGGATTGGGACACACTACTCCCTACCTTATGTTTGCAATCTGGGAGGTACCTCAGGCCTCAACTGGGTTTTCCCCCTTTGAATTATTATACGGACGCCACCCCCATGGCATACTAGATATTGCAAAAGAAATCTGGGAAGAGGAACCCAACGAGGGGAGAAATATAATTGACCATGTGTTGCAGATGCGAGAACGGATAGGCCGGGTCACCCCTATTGTACGGGAACATTTGGAAAAGGCGCAGGAGGCCCAGCGAACCCATTACAATCGCCAGGCAAAAGTTCCAACCAGGGGATCACGTGACGGTGTGGGTACCCACGGCAGAAAGCAAGCTTTTGGCCCAATGGCAGGGGCCCTATGAGGTGGTTGAACCCGTGGGGGAAGTAACCTACAAGGTGTGGCAGCCAGGATGCCGGAAACAAGAACAAATTTATCACATTAACCTCTTAAAGCCTTGGCACCAACAAGAGGCATGTGTAGTGGCCCAAGAGACCCCGATCCAGGGAAATAACATGCAGGAGCAGATCAGGATATCCACTGATCTGACATCAAACCAGAAGAAGGAGGTAACTGAGATGATCATCCAATACCAGGACGTGCTTTCAACCAAACCAGGCTGGACCACTGAAGCATATCACCACATTATCACAGACCCTGGGGCAAGGGTAACTTTAAGGCCCTATCAGGTCCCAGCAGCAAAAAGGGAGGAGATCAAGGCAGAGGTAAAAAGGATGTTGGAGCTGGGAGTCATCGAAGAGTCCTACAGTCAGTGGTCAAGCCCGATTGTGTTGGTGCCCAAACCCGATGGCACCGAGGCTAAATATCTTGGCTACATTGTAGGAAGGGGCATGGTCAAGCCCCAACTAAACAAACTAGAGGCTATCCAAAATTGGCCCGGCCGAATCGGAAAAAGCAAGTCCGGGCATTTCTGGGTGTAATGGGGTACTACCGACGATTTATTCTCCATTTTGCTACCAGAGCGAGTCCCCTGACAGACCTGATTAAAGCCCGGGGTCCAGACATGGTGAAGTGGACAGATGCCGCAGAGAAAGCACTCAGGGATCTACAGACAGCCCTCTGCAGTACCCCATGCTTATAGCCCCAGACTTCAACAAAGAATTCATTTTACAAACAGATGCATCTGAAGTAGGATTGGGAGCTGTCCTATCGCAGATGGTCGGAGACAAAGAACACCCAATCCTCTACCTCAGCAGGAAACTCCTCCCGAGAGAGCAGAAGTATGTCGTGGTTGAAAGAGAGTGTCTAGCTGTGAAATGGGCCATGGAAACACTACGTTATTACCTTCTGGGATGACGGTTTACCCTTGTGACTGACCATGCACCCCTCCAGTGGATGCAGCAAAATAAAGAGAAGAATGCAAGGGTGACCAGATGGTTCCTCTCCCTACAATGTTTCCAATTCACCATACAACACCAGGCTGGAAGCCACCATGGCAATGCAGATGGCTTGTCACGAGTACACTGCCTGAAGTCCCAAGTTGCCCAACCCCGTAGTGTTGAGCAGACTCGGGGGATATGTGACAAGGTCAGGCCAGATGGCTATAGGGGAGTAATAGAAGGCAGATATATAAGCCCCAGGCTAAGTAGGTCCCTTTTCCCTGGGTAAGGGAGCAGGGAAGGTTCCAGAACAATCAGGAACCTTCTGGAGACAATTAAGACAGGCTGATTAGAACACCTGCAGCCAATCAAGAAGCTGCTAAAATCAATTAAGGTAGGCTAATCAGGGCACCTGGGTTTTAAAAAGGAGCTCACTTCAGTTTGTGGTTGCGTGTGAGGAGCTGGGAGCAAGAAGCACTAAGAGCTAAGAATGAGAACGCGGACTGTTGAAGGGCTGAGGTGTACAAGCATTACCAGACACCAGGAGGAAGGTCCTATGGTGAGGATAAAGAAGGTGTTGGGAGGAGGCCATGGGGAAGTAGCCCAGGGAGTTGTAGCTGTCGCACAGCTGTTCCAGGAGGCACTCTAGACAGCTGCATTCCACAGGGCCCTGGGCTGGAACCCGGAGTAGAGAGCGGGCCCAGGTTCTCCCCAAATCCTCCCAAGTCCTGGTCGGACATAGGAGGAGTCAACCTGGACTGTGAATTCAGAAAAACGGCCAAGCTGAGGGCTGCCGTAAAGCTCCAAGGCGAGTAAATCCGCCAATAAGTGCAAGACCCACCAAGGTAGAGCAGAAACTTTGTCACAACGTCAAAAAACTGATCAGCTGACTCAAATGCAAAACTTCCTGTAGTGGGCTTAACAATGGCTCAAGGTTTGTGCAGAGTACGCTGCAGGTGTCTGTGCGTATAGATATGAGAATTTCCACCTGGAGGTCATTCTATGGTCTGGTGTACCTTGGACTGAAGTAGATTTCACTTTCCTTTGAGGCCCTTTGGTATTTGTGTGCTGCAGGAGCATTTGGTATTCTGCATTAATTTCCTTTACAAATCAAATTTAGAAAAATAATCAGAAATGAAACAAACCCTTTTTAGGGGCTGAGCCTTTTATTTTCTAGGCTGAACCTCAGTTATCACTTATTCAATAGTTAGACCTTTCCCCTGAAAAGGTCCCCAGGGTCCTTCTACAATCTGCAATCCCAGTGATGTACTATCCTGTTTTTGCTGAGCTTAATTCCTCCTCCCAGAATTTTTTTTTTTGGTTTAAATAAATGTATTCATTTTTGAACAAAGGGGCAATAAAAACACAATTTAACAAAAATCTGATTTTTGTGTTATTACCTGAAAAAAAGGTTTTTATTCACAACATGAAGCCGTGCTGGATATCAGTCCATACATGGACAAATGTGTCTGAATACACATGCACACACATAACCATTATTTATATTATGGGCTGACACCAGCATATAAGGAGTAAGATGTACTTTCTATTTTTCCTTACTCTACCAGAACAGGGGGTTCCCGTTTTAGCTGCATAGTTTGATCAGATGATCAGATTCACAGAAGTTGTCAACCACTAATTATGAAGTTCATGTGATTTTTCATACAGTTCACCAGTCAACATACAAACAAATTTGGGGGTGACAGTGCTGGGAAGGGGCTTCTGAGGGAATAAAAGAAATTGGCAACAAAAGCAGAGTACAAGGCTTCAGTTCCTACCAGAAATTTCCTTTTTTGTTTCCAGTGACTTCCTTGTGCATTAGTGGCCACATGCGCTTCAGTGACAATTTTGATCAGCTCCCATTCCTCATCTGTTGGCTCGGGTCTGTGCCCAATTGTTTTTTGTAGCTCTTCCCGACGTCTCTTCTCTCGGTTTTCTTCTATCAGCTTCCTTTTTGCTAACCGCTTGCTGTCATCCAGCACCACTATCAGGAATAAAAACAAAATAAAAAGTAACAAAATGGACACCTGCTCTTGGGAGTGTCTGAATTTTAGTCTGACTTATCTCAGATGTGCTGAGAGAACTAGAAACAACTTGACAAGGCAGTTGGTGAAGAAGTCTATCAGCCAGCCTGGAAGGTAGCAGAGCTAGTCTTTCTTACCCCACACTTATTCTCTCTAGATCCTGAATGATTTACTTACACATGTGCTTAACTTTATTCATGGAGAGTAGTGCCATTGTCTTCAATGGAGTCCCACTATGTTCAGTGGAGTCCCACTATGTTCAATGGGACCACTCACAGAGTGTAAAACTATGCAAGACTGATAGTAAATTGGACCCCCCATCCACTTGTTAGTGTATTCCAAGCTAGAAAACGAGGGGTCTTTCTTTTTCCTTAAGAAAGAAAAGGAAACAAAAAAACAGCCAAGCCAGTGCTCATGTTACAGTCTCATAAACTGACATGGTAAAATAGGAAGCAAGAATATAATAGTGTAGAGCGGCAGTTCTCAAACTGTGGGTCAGGACCCCAAAGTGGTTTGTGACCCCATTTTAATGGAGTCGCCAGGGCTGGTGTTAGACTTGCTGAGGCCCGGGGCCGAAGTCTCATCACCCACCGCCGAGGGCCAAAGCTGAAGCCCATGCTTCAGCCCTGGGCAGTGGGACTGAGGCTACAGTCCCCTGCTCTGGGACTGAAGCCCTTGGGTTTTGGCTTTGGCCTCCTGCCTAGGGCGGCGAGGCTTGGGCGGGCTCAGACTTCAGCCCCTGCTCCTGGGGTCGCGTAGTCATTTTTGTTGTTAGAAGGGGATCATGGTGCAATGAAGTTTGAAAACCCCCAACCTATACCAATTAAATGAAATTGGTTGTGGGAAAACACAATTATGGAATGAGGCAGGGCTCCAGAGATTGCCTGCAGAAGTGTGGTGTGTATCTAGAGACCCAAGCAACATCTGAGCAAGGTGCCGCAGGGTTTGAGGGTCATGGAGGCACTATAGAGGAAATTTATTGTTGCCTTGATATAATCTAGCTTCTCTTCAGCCTCCCTATTTTGATCTCTACGAGACCTCACTTTCCTAGAGTACAAAAGGGAGAAAGTGATGACAGCAGTTTAAGTCTATACCATGGCAGAATGTAAAGTAATAAAATATTTAGAGTCCACTTCAAGAAGAGGTTGAGAGGCCAGTCTACATAGTACAGTCAGGCTCTCTAAAGGACTGTCGACAAGATCAAAATACACACCTCTTCCAAAGGGAATAGCCCTACTCTATATGGACAGCTCCAATGCCTTCCTCTGCTGTTGCTCTTAGCTTCCCCAAGCTGCAAGATTAGATTAATCTGTTGCCTCATAAGTCTCACCATTGTCCACAGGACTCCAAATAGCCTCAGTTTAACTGATAGGAAACTAGACAATTTCCCACTGGTGCAACCTGGGAAAGCGATGAGCAGCAGTGGAGGCATTAAAGTCTGCAGACAGAGTTCAGGAAGACAGTACTACCTCAGTTTCCATTTGTCTCATGTTCACAGGTTGCAGACAAAGAGCCAGAATCTTAAATTTTGTAAATGAGATTAAATTCTGCATAATTTGATGGCACTTGTCTGTGAAAGCTTTCTACTGACCATGAGCAAGGGTAGTTTTCAAACCCTGAATATAGGATTTCATTTCAAGGAAGTTACTGCAGAGAATGTGTTTTAACTGTGAGTGCTGATTTTCCTATAACAAACTCCTAGTTGCCTCTAGACCAGCGGTTCTCAAACTATGGGTCAGGACCCCAAAGTGGGTCGGGACCCCATTTTAATGGGGTCACCAGGGCTGGTGTTAGACTTGCTAGGGCCCGGAGCCAAAGCCCAAGCCCCACAGCCCAGGGCCAAAGCTGAAGCTTGTGCCCTACTGCCCAAGGCCGAAGCCCAAGGGCTTCTGACCTGGGTGGCAGGGCTCAGGCTATGGTCCCCCGCCCTGGGGCTGAAGCCCTTGGGCTTTGGCCCCCTGCCCTGGGCAGTGGGGCTCAGTCTGGCTCAGACTTCAGCCTCCGCTTCTGGGGTCACGTAGTAATTTTTATCGTCAGAAGGGGGTTGCGGTGCAATGAAGTTTGAGAACCCCTGGTGTAGAGGTTGACTAGGTTCTGTGAATACACAAAGATGATAAATGACCTGGAATATTATTTGGTCATATAAATTTCCACCACTAACAATTCCCCTCACCCTTATTCCTGTAGGCTTTTCTAATTTTTTCTGAGTCCAGTTCTAGTGACACATATCGCATTAGACAGCCCTAGAGATGGATTACCTCTGTTTATCCACAGAGAGAAAAATCCTCCTTGCCCTACTCACATGAGTTGTCCCATTTAAGTAGACTGAACTATTCAAGATGGAAAAAAGAGCAGGTTTTGTCCATAACTGGTAATACATAGGGAGCAGCAACGCTTCCTGTACCTTGTCCCAGTAATATGGATCAATTCTAAACTGGAAGGGTCACCTCTACTGGTAGAGGGAGAGTTTGGCTGTCATGCTTATTCACTCCTCTACTGGGACTACCAATTAATGGTGGTGTTGACATCTTCTAACAGGAACCAAACTGAGATCAATATCTCATTTTAAATAGCCACTAAACAGCCAATGGTAGTAACTTTTGGTCACTGCCAGTCTGGGCTGCATTCGAACTGGTGGCCTAGAGCCACCCAGTCCCCTCTCATGCCATTTTCATTGGGAATGATGAAATGACAGATACTTCATTCTAATCAATGCTTCCGTGTATATGTAAAACATTATAATTCCTATTAGGACAAACAAACTTAGCACATTTTAGTTGCGTAATTTCTCCTTAATGGGTCTTTTCTCACTTTGTTTTTCTGCAGGGGATTACACTGGTAACAATCATTAACTAATGCGGGGGGATTTATGTAAGTTACTCCCATTTATACTAATTTAAGTTATGGTGTAAATCCCCTGTGCAATGATGGGAAAACAAGATCCCTAAGGGTTAATCTTGCAGCCATATGTCCTGGTTCTCTAGAATTTGAGTAGCACTCTCTCTCAGTACATACGTCCTTTATGGCTAAAAATAAAACAAACTACAGGATGACTCATAAAAACATACATTCAACTTCACATTCTCTAGAAATTTCTAAACAAGATGTTTTTCCAGCAAGGCATCTATCCAAATGGATTCCCTCTCCCACACTAGAAATTAACATCCTTCATGTTACATAATGTGGTTAAGGCCAAGAGAAGGTCCAATCTATTAAAAGTAAACAAAATATTACCACCCTATGACAGAAATAGTTTGTTATAATAATAAACATAATTTCCAAACACTACGTTATAAAAGGGAAAATTTGCTGGTGTGTCCGTTCTGTTCAAGCAATCTTCACCAGTCAACACATTTTAAACAAAGAGCAAAATTAAAAGAAGAAAAAAGAAATCTACTTACAATCTGTTGCCATGCCAACATAGATGCATTTTTTGAAGCGACATTCCTGACACTGGTTTCTTGTCACTTTGTCTATCACACATTTTCCTTCATATTTACAGGAATAGGTTGGATGGAGATTTTTCTGAATGGTTCTTCGAAAAAATCCCTAAGTGGGAAAGAAAATTCAGGAGGCATTAGTGTTCTGTGTTTTTTTTGGTGTTGAAAGGTACTTGGGCTTGGTACTGATGCAACCATGTATGCAAGATGGAATATTGTGTGTCATAAAGTTCTAGGATATTTAATGAGCACATCAATCCCTTAATATAGGCTCCTTACTTTTTTGGGTTGCAAGAAACATTTTGGGTTGCAAGAAACATTTTCCCCTAAAATTAAAACTAGAGATAGACCTGGGATGTCTAGATCCAAATGTGGGTGAGGTACTGTTCAGATGCAGGGTGCTAGTTTTGCCTCTTTTTGACAGAGGTACCAATTGCAGTATTTGCATCTAAACTCAGATTCTGAACCACCCACAAAGTGTGTTCAGAGCTGGTGTTTTCGAGGAGTCCTATTGTAAACACAGAGGCCAAGTAAGGAATTCTGATCTGCATCCAGGTTGAGATTCAGACCTCCCAAAAGCCCAAGAGCATTTGAATCTGGGGGTTTAATTCAGGCCCATCTCTAAATTAAAACATTTATTTCCGACTAAAGGGAAACATCTGCTTGTGTGCAAGATGCTTGCGTGAAAGTAATTAAGGCTACCGAGAGAATTAAAAACAAAAACACATGCAGCAGTAGCATTTTGCCAGAGCCAAACAAAACTTGCCCATCAGAAGTTTTGAGCTCAAGCCTAAATATTGAACCCACAATTTTCAAGTGGACTATAAATCTGAGGAAATGAGTACACCCTTACCTATGCCCACCTTTGTAGTCAGGACAAAATGTCACATGTCAGATTATCACCACGAATTGCAGTATGTATTTGGGGCCAGCTGGCATAAATTGATACAGCTCCACTGACGTCAATGATTTACATTAGTTGAGGATCTGATTTCTAGAGAAATCAGATACCGCCTTCTCTCTGAACGTTAAGGACCTGAATCTGCTATTGTTAAAGTCAACAGGAGCTTTGCCATTGACGTTAGAGACAGCAGGATCAGGCCCTAAAAGGGTATGCAACTACAGTGGGGGCAATCAAGATGGGAGCAAAGCAAGATGTTCAGATCTGTATTTGATTCCAGATCTCTCCATAGCCTGAGAACAGTTTCGGCCCACATCCAGCTACCAAACACATTATGGACCTAAAAAACCTGAAGCACTGAGTCTCAGAGCCCCAGGCAATTGACTCAGTGTCACAGGGCTTGGGTGGTGGGGCTATAAATTGTAGTGTAGATGTCTGAGCTTGGACCAGAGCCTCAGCTCTGAGATCCACCCAGAACTCAGTCTCCATCCCAAACCCGAATGTCTACACTGCAATTTTTAGCCCTGCAGCCAAGACTTCCAAGTCTAAGTCAGCTGACCCAGAACGGCCGTGGCTGTGCCATGGATCTTTTAATGCTGTGTATACATAACCTAAGTCCCTGACCCTGCAAAGACCTCCACACATGCTTAACTTTATGTACAGTGGGTGAAATTCAGTGGAGTCAGGATGTCACTCAGTGAGTAGTCTTTTGGGAGTAACGTCACAAGGAAAAAGGTGCATTCTTAACTCAAGCTAGCTAACTCTAAGTAAAATCCTAGTGAAGAAAAGGCAGTTTAGCATTCACATGAGTTAACAGGTTGAGTTAAAGCTATAGGGAAGCCTAGTCTTTAACTCAACCTGTTAACTCATATGAACACTAAAAACTGCCTTGTCTCCATAGAATTTTACTTCAAGTTCAGTAGCAGATTAAAGGATTAAAGATTTTGTCGCCCCTAGGCCCTGAAATAATTGCCCCCCACCCCCACCCCAGCTCACTTCTGCTCTGCCTCCGCCTCCTCTACTGAGCGCGCCGCCGGGTCCTGCTTCTCCCCACTCCCTGCCAGTGCTTGTGCGTGAAACAGCTCCGCAAAGGAGGGGGGATGAGCGGGGAATGTGGCGTGCTCAGGATAGGAGGCGGGGCCGGGGCGGGGATTTAGGGAAGGGGACAAATAGGGGCAGGGAGGGGGCGGGGAATGGGGGGTGGGGAAGGGGTGGAGTTGGGGTGGGGCCGGGGGCAGGAATCGGCACCAGGGGAAGCAGCCTCTGGCTGCTATTATAAATTTGCCGCCCCTGCAAATTTGTCGGCCTAGGCGTTAATATGCCACTGTTCAAGTTAGTTAACTCGAGTTAGCTAGCTTGAGTTAAGAGCACACCTTTTTTTCCCTGGTGAAGATCAGGCTTTTGAGGTTAATGCAACTCTTCACAGTGCATAATATTAAGCATGTCTGGAAGCCTTTGCAGCATCAGGGCCTGTGGGCATAAGCCAAAGCACACTGACATCAATGGAAAGTCTTCCACTGTCTTCTTTGGGCTTGGGATCAGACGCCAAAACAAATAACTGGATTTGAAAACTTTCTCAATCCCATAATGAATGCACATTTTAATAGGAACAGAGAGCCTGAATCTCTTTTTATTTATGCTGGTTTTGCTCTGGTGTAGCTCCATTGACTTAAGTGAAGCTACTCTTTCATTACAGTAGTATAAGTGAAGAGGGATGGAGGCCAAAGCGATAGAAAGCAGCTCTACAGATCAGCATACATTGGAACTCTGGGTAATTATGGTTAAAGCAGGAGACGGTATATGATCCCTGTGAGCCCTAGAATGCAGTGCTAATGTTTAGCTTCCCCAAATACTTCTTGTCCTTAGTGTGGCTTTGGCTTTATAATTTTTAACATTCTTACCCAAATAAACTACTCAGATTCTGGTTTCTGATCCAGCCCCTTTGCACTGCTCAGAAACTTTTTATTAAAAACATTCCCATCAGCTCTAGATTCCACAGGATGCAAACACCAGTCACAGTCTAGCCTGTTCTTCAATGCTGGCATTTTTTATTTTATTATTTACCTATGCTTTATAATATATGTGCAGATTGATACAGATAACTAGTTACACACAGCCAAATTTTGCCCCTTTCAGATGTGTGGATCTTCCCTTGACTTCTATGGGAGTTGCTAACACATATACCAGAGGGCTGAATAGGGCCCAGGAACACATTACATTATAAGGCAATGGCTATACTAGAGAATTTACAGCGGCATAGCTGGACTAAATTGCGCCCTATCTCGTATTCTGGGTTTTGGGGAAATAAAGATCTGCATCTGATACCTGTGACTCAACCATCT
Source organism: Caretta caretta (assembly GCF_965140235.1). Taxonomy (NCBI): domain Eukaryota; kingdom Metazoa; phylum Chordata; order Testudines; family Cheloniidae; genus Caretta; species Caretta caretta. The sequence continues at coordinate 199,983,885 of NC_134207.1, read as the reverse complement.
CTTTGTATGACACCAGAGTATGTACTGTGTGGTCCTGTCTTCTTAAAATGCCTCCTTTTCTGCAGGAAGGAAATATCTTGTTTACAGGATCCCAGTGTTATTCAATTGAATTCACTGCAGCAAAGGAGTTCTTTTGAAAGGACATGCCTGTACCATGCAGTTTTTTACATTTGTTTGTCTGAAACAACCCCTGTCTTCATTTAAAACAAACAAACAATTGTTCATATAATTTTAAAAATGCAGTTCATGGTTTAAAGTATATTTCATTAGTCATGGTACAGAAGGTAAAATAGTAAAAGAAAAAAAAGCATAATGTATTAGTGGCAATAGATTCTAAAATACTTCATGTTGTGTTTGCAAGTGCCTGTGTGGGGGTTTTGTTTGTTTGTTTGTTTAAAACAATAATTATCAGAGACACAGGAATACTGGCATTTGTCAAAAATAATTCATACCAACAGATGAGGTTCTTTCCTGGTATGATTTAGCATAGCTCCATTGAAGTCAATGGAAGTATATTGCTTTGCAACAGGTAAGAATCTAGTCAAAAATATTTTTAAAAATAGAAAACAGACTCCTAAAATTTAAGCTAGAAAAATATAATTGTATTGTCCTCTTTTCAGTTGTGAACTGTCTGCAAAAATACACCTTATTCGTGATGCATATAAGAATCAGTAACATAACCAAACACATGGATTATTATGTGTAACAGATGTTCTTGTTCTCTCCTAATCTGCCTTTATATTTTATGTGACAGCCAAGTACAGTAGCTTTTATGTGACTGGAACATGAACTAGAGTGCCACTTCCAGGTCCCAGCTTCCCGCCCTGGCTATTTACCTTGCATCCTTCACAAGTGATGCAGCGATAATGATACCCGGTGGCTTTGTCACCACATACTACACATAGCTCGTCCTTGTCTAAGTAACTGGGTATGTATCCTGTAAAGGAAAAGAGAAAGTGGCATGAAAACACCAACTACATTAAAATAATGCAGATCTTCTCTGCCTAGTCCCTACTTCTGACTTTTCATAGCAACTGATTGACACTCCGGGTTAAAAATGTTACACTAGAAATGTGACAGAAACATATAAAAATAATCTACAATTTCCAAAACTGCTGTTTCAGTATCTGCTTGTAACAAACGTCTACAGAGGCAAGTCAGCAACTTGTTCTTTGAATGAACAAAATATTATTTGTCAATATAGCATGTTTCACTTTTCAACTCAAAGTCTTAGGTAGGAAAAAATAAATGCAAGCAATACAGCAATATTTAATTTTTCTCCATTTTGTTCTGTGCAATCTGATATGCTTGTAGCATAAAGTAAAATAGTTCCAGGTTACTTAAAAGACTCAATATCCTATCAATCAGAAAAGTTTATTTACATTGTATTCCTTTCCAACTATTTTTGTAGGCATGATTCAGCATATAGCCAAAATGATATCAATCCTGCTTTACATAGGTGTGTACTAGTGTAACTTATTTAGTGTAGGTGGAATTTAAAACAGAACATAGTTACTCTCTATGTGAGAATCAAATACGAGTGTGTATCTCTCTCTATGAGTGGGAGAATGACACATTTTTTCTCATTCATGTGATTTACCATACATCCAACACCTGAAATTAACATGGATATTATTAAGTAAAACAGTTGCATTGATTGGTTCTTTTTCCATAATAACACATTAGATTTTAGTTTTATAAAAGTATTTAAAGAATTTAAAATTAACTTTAAAAACAACACAAAACATAATTCTAAAGGTAACAAAAATGTATTTTTAAACTAGGGAGAAATTTAAAACCGAAGTCAAACATAAGACAATTAGAACAAAAGTTTTGTTCAAACAATTTAGAATTAATGGAATTCAAAATGTGTTTCTTTAGGATGGTCTCTGCAAAAGGATAATCCCATACAGGGATTTCCAGGAGAGATTCACTTTGTGGGAGCTATGGGAAATTGTAATAATTTCCACATGACTCTGGAAGAATTATTAAAACAAAAACAAATACAAAACATATTGAACTTATACACGATATGTATATATAGACAAACAAGGAGTGGTTTTGGTTGTGCAAAAGGTTTGCAGTACCCAAACAAAATAAGGTTTTTATCCACATCCATTTTATCCAAGCTTGGAAAGTTCGGGAGGCAAGGGGGAGTTAGACGAAGGTTTTCAGTTTTATATTGTTTCTAATAATGTAAGGGATAGTGTATAGCAGTGGTTCTCTACCTTTTTTCATTTGCAGACCCCTAAAAATTTCAAATGGAGGTGTGGACCCCTTTTGAAATCTTAGACATAATCCGCAGAGTCCCTGGACCGCAGATTGAAAACCACTGTTTAATGTTAATGACAACTGCTTATGGACCCCTTAGACACAGTCTGCGGACCCCCACGGTCTGTAAATCACTGAAAAGCACTGCTCTATAGGATCCCCGTTGAAGAGCCCCTGCTTGAGAAGATACTGGTGCCACCTATAGGAGAAAAGGAGAAACTGAACAGAACGTTTACTAGTTTACTAATGCCTGGTATTGAAGTGGTTGCCCTGGTTTTTAGAAGGCAGGATTATTTCTAATGTTAAGGTTTGTAAATATATCTTTTTAAAAATCTTTCCTGTACTGGGCATTTTTAAGGCTGGGTTGTTACCAAAACCAGTCAATAAAACTGAAAAACAAATGCAATTAGAGGGATTCTTTTGGATGGAGACGTCTGTAAACATGACCCCTTCCACTTGGTTGTTGAGCCTCTTTGTGGTGTTTTGTCTTAGACTAGACTGTAAGCACTTCGAGGCAGGGGCTGTGTCACTTTGTGTGTTCATACAAAACTCAGGGTATGGCTCCATAGCCGCCGGGAGGTGTAATTCCCGGACAAGCGCTAGTTCTCCTCGAGCTAGCGCACTAAAAATAGCAGTGTGGCCATGGTGGCATAGGCAGCTGCTTCGGCTAGCTGCCCCAGTGCAACCTCACCTGATCCCCTGGGTGTATATATGGGCAGCTAGCTCGAGCCACCGCCTGTGCCACCACAGCCACACCGGTATTGTAGGCCCTAGCACGTGTATGTTTACCCAGGCTGGGCTTTAGTCCTCCCAGCTGCTGTGTGGAGGTACCCTCAGACCAATAGGGCCTCAAACCTGAGCGGGGACTCAGCAGACCACCACAAGGCAAATAATAAACAATAATCATAAAACCAATAAAAGGCAGCTACTGGGGCTATGCTACAAGGTGGACTGCTGTTGGTTTCTTGTGCCTAACGCATCAGAGGGGCAAGCCCCAGAAGTAGAGAAATGAACTAGAAACTAAAACTTCCCTTTGAAAGATGACTTTAGGAGAATGAGAAGGGATCTGTCCTGAGAAGAATGGGATCAGGATGGGAAGTAGGACTAAACTGAAGGCATATTGAGTGGAGATAGACCAAATGAGGGTGTTCGAGAGTTTCTGGCCAGCCCCAGGACAACTTGGGGTTACTGATGTGCCACTTGGAGTGTGGAATTTGAGGAAGTTACCAATACCTTACATTAGGAAGACACTGTTGAAAGTAACAGGTCCCAAGGGACCTAGTAAATTGACAAGTATTTAGGTTTAGGCCATCATTCTCACTGTGTCCAAGCTGCACATACAAAGCTCATCATAGTTTCTTGATCTCTGGCTGCCTGCCTCAGAGACGGCAAGAGCAGCTGGGAGTGCATTCTAATTTATACCACAGATTCCTAATGGAGCTTCTTCCAGTGAAAGATTAAAAATAATGGAGCTCTGTTCCACCACTCCTCCTCCCACTCACACCTGCCTCCACATACAGCATGGTGGGCTAGACCAGGAGGACACAGAGCTGGCAGAGAGTTCCCCTATGTTTGAAATTGCTACTTATATAAATGTATATATTAGGGCAGATAAGCGACCATTCTTGTTATCCTTCTCTGCCTTGGAATTCCCCACTTTTAAGGATCAGAGCAAACTTTTTTTTACATGGCAAGAAGGCAAATGAACTGCAAGCCCATGGCCCTAAAGACACACTCCAGTTTAGAAAATAAAAATGGCAATATTGAATGTGAGAACAGTCCAAAGTAAGATGGATTGTTTGCACCCAATATTAAGTGTTCAGTGTACTGATCATAGATAAGTATAACCAGACTCTATGATGTGCTAAGTGCCCTCTACTCCCATTAATTTAAAATGTGAAATGGGGTGCTCAGCACTTTGCAGGATTATGCTCCTAGTCTACAATTCTGTGAATTCTGCAGTTAGGGCTGGCGCTGCTCTTCTACTAAGTCAATAAGAAATATTGGCAGAGAATTCTTATCGCAGGCACTTGTGTGGATTGAACTTTTGGAGAAGTGAAAGCGATAAACTCTCTTTTTTATATTTCTGCTCCAAAATCTTTGTATTCAAAAAATCTGAGAATCATATTCATTTTCTTATTTGGCTTTTAACCTTTCTCCCAGCAACTTATTGGCCCACCAGTTACTGGGGAGTAAGAAACAGGGCCCTGAGCAGTGTTTTAAAAAAATCCACATGCTCCAAGTAGGCAGGAATCTAGCCAAAGGGAATGAGGGGACCTACTTAATGAATTCCTATAAATCTAAGTTTTTATTACAAAAATACGTTTCTAGCCATTATGGGTGTGATGATAACCTTCCAACTGTGATCTGAGCATAAATCAATGAAGTGTTGTTTTCCAACAGCAGCCCCCGTGCTTTTTGCTATTGCTTGTAGCTGGATCAAGCAGCAAGAGAGAGAAATTAATTGCTGCTACTCTAACTCTGTCAGCAGCATGGAAATTATGCGTTACTGCACAGTACTGCTGCTTGGGAAAACTGTGGGCAGCAGTAGAATGGCATTAGATTTATTCCCAGGGAAAAATAACCCAAATAACTTAAACTGAGTTTCAGGAAGGGATAAAGAAGCAGACTCCTCTTCCATTCCCTCCCAGCAGCAGCTGCCAGGAAAGAGACAGACGAATGGTAGATGGAGACTTGTCCCTGGCTGAAAATATAATTTCCAACATTGGAGAAGCAGACATTGTCTGGACAGGATAACCCAGGTGTTCTGCCACCAGCATATCCCGGCCAATGCAGAGTCCTCAGTGAAGTTTGCAGTCTCGAACCTTGATTATTTTTGCATTCCTTAGTCAGAATCTGTGCTCAACAGTCGAGCTGGAGCCATCCAGCACTAAGAAATTTGTAATGAAAGCAACATCTATATCACTGCAAGGTATAATATTAACCAACTTTATTCCCTGGTCATTTCAACCCCGGTGTACTGTGAGCCTGGCAACCTCATCTGACAGACACAGCATGCTGCATTCCTCTTGGTGTCTGCTCCTCATTGTTCTCCATGTATCCATCCAGTACAATTGACATTGTTCACCTTAATACCCAACCGAAAACCTTTGTTCTGAATGGGAGCTCACAAATAAATGTTAATGACCTTGACCTGTCATATGTCTGGTATTTCTCTTGCAGTCTAAAAGATAACTCCGTTGCCTTCCAGCCTACCACTTGCCAGTCTGACTAATCTTACTCTCTTGGCAAGACTAAATGCTCAACAGAATAGTTGCCCTTACCTTGGAGGAATGTGTGTCATAATCCACTACGTGCAATCATGTCTTCAATCCATAATACCTGAACAAATTGAGTTTTTCCCTATAGCATCTTTCTACAGATATGGCAGGAAAAGTTTACTTCTCATAGGACACACTACCTGTAAAATGGCTATCATCCATAAGAGCAGCCATACTGGGTCAGATCAAAGGTCCATCTAGCCCAGTATCCTGTCTTCCGACAGTGGCCAATGCCACGTGCTTCAGAGGGAATGAACAGAACAGGTAATCATCAAGTGATCCATTCCCTGTCATTCATTCCCAGCTTCTGGCATTGCTGAAAGAGAACCAGATCTGTTGATCTATGGAGGATGACCCATGCTGTCATACTTTGTGGTCTGTTTTTGAATGCTACACGTGTAGCATAATCTGAAGAGCTGACAAATTGCAGCAGCACTCCTGGCCCATGATATTCTTTCAAGGTTGAGGGGAAATGGAACAGATAACAGCTTGCTATTCTTGCCACTCCCTCAAATACAGTCAGGAAAAAGAATAAAGAAAGAAAACTCAAAAATACTTTAGCAAAACCTGTCTACAACCACTCAGAAAACCCAGGAGGATCTTATTGCCTATACATTTTGGCCGTGCCCTGCTTTTCAAATATACATCTGTTGGCAGGTGGTCTGTTTCTGCTTAGTCAGCTCTATGTGGGTGGAATTGTCTGTTTTATAGACTGTTAGATTGTCCTGCAGCTTTTAAGTGCAATGGTCTTAATATTATGGGACCAATCTCACAAGGTGCAGAATGCCTCCTGTGAAAGGCCAATTGTCTTCAACGTCCACTTACAGCCATTGGGAGCTCACAGAGCTTTATGTTCCATGAAAGGCACTCGGAACCTCATAGGATCAATCTCCTAATCAAAAGAAAATGCCTCCCCCGCTCCATAAAATGCCCCTGAACTCTTGCTGGGGAAAATATATCTTTTCTAAATGTTTCTGTACTCCAGAGAAATTGGAAACCCATTTTGAGAGAGTCAAAGAATAAACTTCAGTTATAATAAAAGTTAAGAACTTCTCAAGTTGTGGGGGCACCAGGCCTTCAGGTTTGAGCCTCCCACTCTGCTGACAAATATGTCAGATGCTTTAATATTAGGCTAGCTAATAAACTGCAATTCAGAAAAACTCTATGACCACTTTCACAACAGAAGAGTGGGATGTGTGACATAGATCTGAAAAAATAATTCCTACGTACCAATCGTTGTTTACTGTTACATTCTTGCTGCTGCAAAAGAGCCATCTTAGATTCGTTGCTTACAAGCAGAAAAACCCATTTTAGCCTTTGCACAGGAAAAGAGATCTGTTTTTAACAAGATTAGTATTTTAGTGCATTTTCATTGTATCAATGTGCTACAGCATATGTAGGGCCCTACCAAATTCATAGTCCATTTGGGTAAACTTCATGGTCATAGGATTTTAAAAATCATAAATTTCATGATTTCAGCTATTTAAATCTGAAATTTCACAGTGTTGTAATTTTAGGGGTCCTGGCCCAAAAAGGTCACAAGGTTTTTGGAGAGGGGGTTGCGGTACTGCTATCCTTACTTCTTTGTTGCTGCTCGCGATGGCGCTGCCTTCAGAGCTGGGCAGCTTGAGAGTGGCAGCTGCTGGCCAGGAGCCCAGCTCTGAAGGCAGAGCCACTGCCAGCAGCAGCGCAGAAGGAAGGATGGCATGGTATGGCATTGCCACCCTTACTTCTGCACTGCTGCCTGCAGAGCTGGGCCCTTAGTCAGCAGCTGCCACTCTCCAGCCTCCCAGCTCTGAAGGCAGCAGCACAGAAGTAAGGGTGGCATGGTATGGTGTAGCCCCCCTTACTTCTGCTCTGCTGCTGGTGGGATGCTGCCTTCAGAGCTGGGCGCCTGGCCAACAGCCGCCGCTCTTCAGCTGCCCAGCTCTGAAGTCAGCACAAAAGTAAGGGTGGCAATACAGTGCCCCCTAAAATAACCTTATGACCCCCCCCCCCCGCAACTCCCTTTTGGGTCAGGATCCCCAATTTGAGAAACACTGGACTCCCCCCATAAAACCTGTATAATATAGGGTAAAAGCACACAAAAGACCAGATTTCACTGGCTGTGATGCGTTTTTCATAGCTGTGAATTTGGTAGGGCCCTAAGCATATCCTTACTTCCTCCACTAGGACTAATTGCATAAGAAAGGGCTTCTCATTAATATAAGTGTTCTGGGACTTGTCCCTAAGATAGTACTGACACACACTGCATTGTACTGTGAAAATGAAGAAAGAAAATGTATTACTATATTGACCTATTTTGTACTGTATCAAACCTGAAAGATAAATTTACATTAATGTTCTGATGATTCAATCTGACACTAACATTTTAACACCCGACAATTATAAAAAAGTGACCAGAATCAACCAAATGCAGAGAGAGGTTGTGTGTGTGTGCAAATGCATATTATATATAATCTCTTGAGATTTGCATGGGATAAGGCACAGGGCTGTGAGCCAGGGAAATTGAGTTCTATTCTGTTATGGGCACTGAATTGCTGTATTACAATAGGCAAGTCACTTCATCTTTCTGTCCCAAATGTTTCCCATCTGAAAAATGGGAAAAGATACTATGGATTATTATTATTTATCTCCAGTTTTTTGTTTGATTAGTTTTGACTGGGACTCTCCAAAACTGTCTGTTTTCTCTTCCTCATTTATTCAAAAGTTATCTTTGAGAAAAAGTGCTTCATGTTTTGTAAAGCACTGAAGTAGAGAAAATGTTATTAAACAAATTCACACTTCCCTGGACAGCTGATCAGCTTTCTGGCCTGCGTTTTTGACTTTTCTTTACATTATTCTTTGTCTCACAGTATGACTAAATTCTGGTAAGCGACTCTGCAAAGATGCCATTTCAGGGCCCACTGTTTATTTTCTTTACAGTGATTCCAACTGTGCTCAGTTTACAAGTAAAGATGTGACTTTTTTTTCACAAGGGCTAGCCCTAAACACTTAGGCTGGGCTCAGCACCTTTATCGATAATATCACAGTTTGAGCAAATGTTCTTGACATGGAACAGTTTAGCCCTATCTGCACTAATCACTTAAACTGCTGCCAGCATTCGAGCAATTGTATCTGTTGCTAACTATAGATACAGAATGTGCTAGTGTAAATAATGCTAGAAAGTCAAGCCATGTTCTTTGTTACTTGGGCCTCATTACCAATAATTCTGCATTTGGGACTTACGGTACAATTTTCAGAGAAACATCTAAGTGACTTGGGAGCCTATGTCGTATTTTCAGAAGTGACTTAGGAGCCTAAGTTTCACTGAAAGTGAATGAAACAGTATCTTAAGTCACTTAGGTGCTTTTGAAAATTGTACACTTAGTTAACAATTTTGCTGGTGATGTGCAAGGCAAATGTAGAATCCCTTTTGCTCTCCCAAAGCTCTTTTGGTTCTGCTAGGTAACGGTGGTAAAAGGTAATCAAAACTTTTTTTTGTCACTGCAAAAAAATCAAGCAGCTATGACTCCAAATGCACACTGATCTGTTCAGTTGCAAAGATGCCCCTTTTCTGATCACAATCATCCCTATATTACTCACTCGAGCCAGGAACACCTATTTTTTGTAAGCCCTGAAGATGACAGCTAAAGTGCAGGCAGTTGTTTTATTGCAAAGGCCAGAGATGACAAAATGATCGGTTTCTATTTACTGTTTTGTTAATTGTGTGTATGTTAATTAATTAAATTATATTATATTGCTCTTCTAAGGAGACATTTTGACAAATAATTCTCTATGTCACATTTTCTTGGTGATTCAGAAAATAACCCAATGACCTTCACACTGTTAGGAACTCAGTTTGGACTAATTAACTGGTATCCTGTGACAACTACACTGTATGAACTTTTAGTTGCATGCAAATTGGCAGAAAAGGTATAAAGAGAAATAATAAGAATAATACTTTAAAAATACACAGCACCTCTGATCCCACAATACTAAAGAGTTTTGCAAACATGGACTTTAACCCAATTGTAAAGATGGGGAAACTGAGACACAGATAGGTTGAATGTTTTGTCACCATCTGACCTTGGACTCAGAGAGTCCCAGCTTGCAAACCTTTATTGACATGCATAATTTTGACTCACATGCTGAAATTTACTCCACATGCATAAAGTCTGAGGATGAAACCCTGGCCCCATTGAAAATAATGGGAGTTTTGCCACCGATATCTCTGATGCCAGGATTTCACCCAAGTACATGAGCTTTATGCAGCTGGGGAGATGAAATCCAACCCCAAACCTAGATTCAGAGAAGGGGCTGTTCTGCAGTCCCATCCCCTGTTTCAACCTACAGGCGGGAATTGCATACACAGTTTCTTCAAACCAGTTTCATTGGATACTGGGGCTTCTGGACTTGTATAAACATATTTTCTATGACCCCTCAACTGGCTCATCCCTACCTGCCCCAATGCATTTCTCCTCACTGGCCTATGCAAGGCTGGTGCAGAGATGGTACATGGACACCCCTGTCTAGGAACTCAGCTGCCTGACAGTCATGTAGCCCCTATGCAAGGCTTAAATGATAAGGAAGACCTTATGTTGGCCCCCTTCATTGGGCTGTACTAAGGTTGAAGTCCATGGAACAGAAAACTTGAAATCAGCTGACTGGTGTTTTATTCTCAACTATGCCTCAAAGGCCTGATCTCGCAAAGCTTTACTTTATGTGAGTAGTCCACTGAAGTCAGTGAAACTGCTAGAGGGAATACAGTTTTGCAGGTTACGGCCCTTTTGCGAAGAGCACTCAGCTCTCTCTTCTAATGGCTAAAAATAGCTACTTCAGACAGAAGCAGAGCAAGTTATTGTGTCTGTGTCTGCCTTGCCTGTTACATCGGGTTGTGGCCTCTAAGCACGACCAACATACAAACAATAATTTCTCAGAATAATGTGCTGCCATCTTTCAATAATGTGCAGCACAGTACAGAAGTTACTGACTGCCACAAAAACTAGGAAGCAGATACCACCCAGCTGCCCCTGATTTTTAGGAACGTACACAATTTTTCCTTAATATTCACGTGTCTCATCAAGGACTGTGATTTAAAACAGACAATAATGGGATTGTTAGTGTGCAATGGTAGCTAGGAGTAGGATAAGGTGTTTTCTGATGTCTTAGATCATTTGGCTTAATTTTCTAAGAACTTATTATTCTCCTTTAGTAACTATCCCTCATGTCACATGGGCCTTTTGTTCTTGATTTTTATTAGTGAGTCCCTCAATTTCTCTGTGAGGGGTTAAGAGGTAAGGAAGGCAGTAAGGACCCATTTATTAACATTGGCTTTCTTTAGCATCTGAAGGATTTGAACTTTTTAAATCTTTTAATAGGAAATAAACCGAAGACTAAAAATTCAGACAGCTTTATTACTGGAGAACACAAAGTGAACAGCATGAACATTATTGAGACTAATAGGAATTTCATAGAACTAACAGAAAGCTCAGTTGCAACAATAAGGACTGCTCAAGGTCACCTGCCTTGGGTCTTAATTTTGCCCTAATGAGCTATTACTAAGGCTTCACTAACAAACAAAAAAATCAATTTTGGATTAATACAGACACACACACGTCCTGTGCTGTGCCTTCTGTTGTCAGGACAGGATAAACAGATGTGTTAACTTTATGACAGTTTGGCTGAAAGCATCACATAAAAAAGAAATACGAACATGCCTGCAACTTCTTAGATTTCTTCTGTTTGGCAAACATAGCATTTGACTAGGTTTGATATTTTATTGCTGTCCACTGAGCTCAAGGTTTAAAGAATCCATAAAAACTGTGCATGTTCTCTGTAAATGATCAATTTGCAACAGGCACCAACATTCAAGTGTGATTGAAAGCCTGTTCCCAATGAAAATCTCTGAGACTTCTGATGAAATCGGGGCAATGTATTGCAAACAATGAAAAGGGAGTTTTTAAAAATGATTACACTATATTCGGAAATTAAGCCCTACCAACAGGTGGGAAGATTGTTCATGGATTACTAAAAATATCACGTCTGTGTGCTAAAACAACTTGTTTTAAGCCTTGACATAGATAATTATTACTTAGGATCCTTTAACACAGTAAAATGACACATGCAGTGGCAAATCGCTATTTTATATGATAAATTCATCATGACTAGTATCTTACTGCTAAAGAGAAAGATATGAACAAAGTCTACAACAAAGTTGCAAATTTATCACTTAAAACCACCTAGTTTAAAAGACCTTTAAAATGTTACAAGTAGAAAAACATGCACTATTTAATCTTTAATATGATCACGTTCTCTTGGTTTTTTTCCCCCTAGATTTGAAATACAGTACAGAGGTATTTTTTCTACTGAAGTGACAGATTTATTGCACCAAGTTCTAACGAATATTTCCTATAGGGTTTTCAGTGTTCCTAATAAGATGAAACAGACTACTTTTCGTTACAGAGCCACTTTAAAATAGAAAATAGTGTCTGTTCCCTAGCTAGTTACATCAGCTTCACTAGGCTTTTGATTAATTGCACACAAGTCTTAACAACTGAAGGGCACCATGTTGATACAAATGATATTGTCCTTATATTCTTTAGACTAAGTGAAATATATCTTAATGCAGATATATTTAATGTATATTTCTAAAATGCCTGCATCAAGTTTTAAGCTAACTTCAAATACAATACATAAGGTTAAAATATTTGCACACAGTTGCTAATATTCTGGGTTCTTTTTGAAAAATTATACATATTTTATCCATTTAAAAACAACAGGGGAAATTCTATAAAGCAATGTTACGGAAAATTTAAAAATGAACAGTGATTTAACCCGACGGGGATTGGATATTACAATTGGATTATATTCTACAAACATTTTGATTAGATCAACTTTTTGGAGGGGAAAATAAAGTATCATTATGGCATTATCTTTTATTCTTGAATTTCCAGTCTTTACTGCCTTAAATAATTAGAAACTACATGCTTTTCAGCTTTTCATTTTAAGCACATCAATTATATTAAATTAAATCATTAATTTTTTTAATGAACATTTACAGTTCTAGTTTCAACAAATTCTATTTGATATGGAGCTACTTAGTAATTAAACACTATTTACATTTACATTATTTTTATATAACCAGAAAATATGAAGCACATCCAAACTGAAGGACACACAGTAAACACATCTTGCAAGGGAAACTTTCTCATTCAGTCTGATAAAATACGGTAAATGAACATAATGAGCATGCGATACACAGAACTAGCGATATATTTGAAAATGGCTTTTACAATTAAGAAAAAAGTGCTTGGAAATCCCCATCATTCACAGAAAATCTTTCAATCACCTAGCAACCTGCTGCTGCTTTCAATTTTGAACAGGCAGCCTTCACATTCACAGATGTATCTGAGCCAACGGATGCAACTGCAAGTTTAAAGCAAAACAAAAAAACAAAACCAGATCTTTTTGTGTGGTTATTTAAATAAATTGCCCCTACCTTTCTTCTGAGAGTATGATGGCGACTGCACTTGAGAAAAAGTAGCTTTTTCTTCTGTGAAATATTCAAGTTGGTTGTACGGATTCAGGGCCATGTCCATGCCAGAGTACTCGCTTTTAAACACGTTTCCAGGGTAACTACAGGTATATGGCTGATTCACCGCCCAGGCCTGTTCCATAGATATGTTGTTATTGTGCAGGACCTGAGCATCACAACTGCTGTAACCCTGACTATCTTCAATATATGTGCAATAATCGGCAGACTGCATGGAGCAATTGCTACCAGCAGCAGGATGCACTTCATATATTTCTTGCATACAGTAGCTCATTTTGTTATCCGATCTCAGCTTCTACTTTACATTCACACACACACACGCATGCATGCACACACAGACATGCATACACATGGAATGGGAAAGGAGAAATGAATAAACAACGCCAACAAAGTCGATTGCAAAACAGTGTGTTTTACTTTGGGGCAGCACCTTGTGTGCTAAAATCCTATTTATATTGGGATGCCTTGTGAGCTCCCCTGCCAATCAAACATATTGGGAAGCAGATTTATGACAGTCAAAGGTCTTAATCTGTGATTGTAATTCCTGGGGAAGATGGCAGACAGGTAGCAATGACCACCAGACAAAGGCGGCTATGGCCAGACAACCCCCTCAACTGTTTGTTAGAAATAATCATTTGTAAACCATTTCAGCCCCTTCCAATATGATTAGACAATGATTACTAAGGCAAGGACACAGTTATGTCACTATAGTTGTCAACTTAAGTGTGAAGCATTATAAAGACCTCCTAAGAGGGGATATGCTGAAAATCCTAAAATCAATAATCCTGTTTTTCAGCATTAACCCATAGAAAATCCAATAGTGCTGTGTTGTTGACCCAAACAGTAGTCTAATTTTACAAATTTTAGCATCTTAATCTGTCATCAGCTTTATTGATTTTGTTTTACAGAATTATCTACATGAACCTCCCACGCCTCACACACATACATGAACTCCCTGCTGCTTGTTAATGCATTTACAGGAAAGCAGCCTTTTTTAAACTTCAGTGATTTTGGTAGGTAATTTCTATTGAGTTTAACAGGTGGGAAACTTCAGAATAATTTGTCTTGATCAGCAAATAGGATACTGCTTAAATAAGCTAATTGGTTTGCCGTTACATTTCATTCATCTTGTTTGCATGTTTCAGTAATGAAGTATTGAATGTATATTTGGTCGCAAATAGAGTGTGATTACAGGCTTTCCCCAGTCATTTTATTCACACACTCAAGTTATAAACATGTAACACCATGAAACAGTTCAGAAACAGAGTTACTATAGGATTTTATAATAATTCACCACCTCAAATGCTAGTACTAGTACACCCATTTTAATCTAATCTCTCTCCCCCCTTTTTCTTTACACCAAAAATAATTTCTGTTGTCTCTATTTTTCCCTAGACAAAGAATTTTCCTTCAATGGCATGCTACAATATAGCAAGATGTTTGTGAGAACAGGAGCACGATTGTATTATTCATTGGATCACTAAGTTCTTGTTATTGAGAAGCAAAAATAATATTAACAATATTAACTAAAGAAGAAACTGTTTCTTACTGTTATTGTTTCACTGATGTTAAACAATATTCACCACTCTTAAATATGAACTGAAGTAAGGCCCCCCTTCAGCCATGAACTTAAACCTGGGCCTAACTACCTTGCTGAAATGAGGCCGAGGGTCTTAAAAAGTACTCTTGAAAGGCCAAAGAATGGGACTTGAGGAGGACACATTGTTCCTTAGTTGGTTTCATGGAACATTTTAGAAAGATTTAAAGAGTACATAAAGGAACACTCCCTCTTCCTCCAGACACAACTTACCTATTTTATTATGGGCCAAAGCACTAAATCCTGAGCAGTGCAGAGCACTATCAACTCCCACTGACGCCAGGGCAGGTGCTCTTCACGTCTCAAGATTTGATGCATTCTGTTTCACCCGCTGATTACTTTACATTTGTTTTTCTAACTATAAATCAAAAACTGAAGTCAACAGAGTTGTTTCAGGAATGAAATTGTCCCTGTTAACTCTCATCGTGGAAAGCATCAACACACTCCTTTTGGAGCAAGGAATGCTTACTAAAAACTTCAGAAATAAGTTCCAAAACACCATACACCTCTGTCCTCTGTTTTTCAATGTCTCAAACTCAACAAAATATAATTTAAAATTAACCTTTCAGTAATATGCTTTATAAAAACACTTTGCAATTGTAATTTTGGATTTAGCTGGAATTTATGCCATAAGTTTTCAAAACTAATGAGTGGTTTTGGGTGTCTAACTTGAGACACCTTAAATAGACTGATTTTTTTAAGGATGGATGCAATTTCTGAAAATCAGTCCCCTTTTGGGTGTTTTAAGTAGGGTACTGAAAAGTGAGCCCCACACATTACTATGTTGATTTGCTTGTGTTTGATGTTTTTCCTCCATATTATTAATTTCTTTAAAGGCAAAAAAAGCCCAGTTTCTCTTCGCCCTTGAGAACAAAAGCAACATCTTTACCAAAAAGAAGCCAAGGCCACAACTCAAGCTGAAAATGTACATTAGAAAGCAATCAAAAATATTTTGGTGGAAACATTTTGGGAACTATTTTTCCTTTACGATTTATTGTATGTAAAGATCAGATATGAGTGCACAAATATTTTAGTACTTGTCACAGTTTCCTTCTTTGACAATATCACTGACACAAAATGACCAGAGAACTTTGCAATTATTTATTTATGCCGAAACACATGAAACATATCAGGCTTTGTGACTAGTTTGTGTGTGTTACACAAACACACCTTTTAATCTACTGAGAATACAGTACCCTCATTGCCCAGAAACAAACCATTCCATACATGCAGTAGGGTATTTTCTTTTGATTGCCAGACACAACTCCCATTACCCCTAACGTGAATTTATGTAAAAGCTCACAACAAGATGAAAACTATACACTACAGAATAACTGTTCAGGGTACCTACGCATATTTTTTCCTCAAATGTCCAAATGTTATCCATTGGTATGTCTCAAGCACTGTTTACCTGAATAAATCTTCAGTTATTTAATTTAATAACGAATTATATATATTAGAAGCTTGACATAATCTGAACTATGAAATTAATTTTTAGCAAATGTTCAGTCTAATTTTTTTTTGAAAATATTGTCATTTTAAATACCATCACCACATATATCACTAATCCATTTACTTCTGTTTAGTTTGGTACTAACAAGGAAGTCATGAACTGACCTTTTAAAAAAGAGTTTAAATAGTCTTTTGCTTATCTAGTCAAGACAGAAAAGTTTTATTACTGTCTGTACAGGAGCCATTTCGAATACACCTTTCCTGCTATCAGCTTGGGTAGACCTGTAACATTGTGTGTATTTTATTCCATATATACCATGGATATAGAATCAACAGATTGTTAAGGATAAATTTTGCCATCAGATGCTTTTGTAATTTCAAGTAAAGTGAGCCTGAATCCGAGCTCCACTCAGATCCTGAGGCAACATTTGTCCCTAAGCAATTACTACCTCTTCTGAGTAAAGGCGTGTGTTAGTAATACGTTTTAGTCTGAAAAGACTAACAAGTGTATCTCAGTTAAATTATATTTAGCAAGTTGTAAAGATAAAGATTACGTAAGTGTCAATCCTACTTTGACTAAATCTGCATGGAATTTAAGTTTTTCATTATTCTCGGAAAAACAAGCAGATACTTATTTCTTAAAAATGGAGAAAACTAACTGACATGGTGCATTGGTAACTGTTACAATATTCATATACCCAGAGTGAAATCCTGGCTTCACTGAAATCAATCTGAGTACATCTTAGACTTCAATGGGGTCAGGATTTCACCCCAACACTTTTCTTTAAAGTGAGTTTGGGGGAAAGACCTGAACAATACATGTTCAGAAACAGACCAATTTAGATTAGAAAATAAATATGATAAAGTTTAAGAGATACAGACTTGAAATTAAACCTTTTATTTAGTGTGGAGTGGGGAACTGAGCAATCACATCCATTCAAACTGAAAGACTAGGCGTGTTGTTGAAGATTTATGCAACATCTAGGTGGTTAGCACTACCTATTGTGTATTGGGTCTGTCATATATAATGTATAACATATATGTATTTTTGAAAACTGTGCTCCAGCAATTGGAAGAAAAATCTCGCCTAGAGTCAGAGAACAGATTGTTGTACTGAGAGAGAACAGATTGTTGCACTGAGAGACTGACATGCCAGAGAGGCCAGGTTTCATTTGCAAGACAGCAAAGAAACTTGTGGGCCACACTGGTCTGCATCTACACAACAAATTTAGTTCCTGCATTCCCCAGTGTAGTGGGTCAGTCCAAAAGCCACCTGGCCAAGTGGTCAGGCCATGGTTCCATAGTTCTTTTTAGTCTCTCTGTTCTGGAGGGGGCCCTGCCAGGTCATATACGGGAAGAAACAGTCCCTCTTGATTCCCTTCTCCTCAGGGCTGTCATGATAGAGGGGAGTCGGGAATAAGGAAGGGGGACCCGGGCTATCCTGATCCACCAGGTCCCAACCCAGGGCTTAATGTCCAGACTACTTGTTGGTCCATCCCAAGTCACATACCTGCTGGGTCTCTCCCTTTAGGGAGTGGTCACAGTCTTAGTAGCAGCAGTTTAGTCTGCCCCGGGGATGGGGGCATCCTGCTCTTTGGGGCCTCTCGTGGGTTCCCAACTCTAAAGGAGGGGGTGAGAGGAATCTGGATCACTGCTTCCAGCATATTCTTACCAGTGTCATAGTCACACTGTCCAAAGCTCCAGGCACCGGCCTCATTCCTGGTGCACCCTGTAGCTCCTTCCGCCCTTTCCCTGGGCTGTCCATCCCTTTTTAAACTATCCCTCCAACTGGAGCATGCCCCACAACCCCCGAAGGGTGGGGCCTCCCTACCCCAATACTGTGCCATGCCTTGCTCTGGTTTAGTGCGGGGTCTGTAAACCCCATCACACCCAGCCAGTGGTCGTAACTTTGGAGGCTGTAGTGTAGACAGGATTCAGACATTTTTACCACTGGGTTGTCTGACCCTGGCAATTTGTCTTTCGCTTACTGAAGCACAGTTATCTGGCACTGTTTGGTTCTTACCGTGTTTAAACCACCAGTCAGAAATATCCATGGGACAGTGGTAAAAATGGCTGCCTTGTCCACACTACAGCCTCCATGGGTGCTACTACCGGTGAAGCTACAGTTGTGAGGAATTATGGATCCTAAATGTGCCAAGGTAGATACAGTTCTGATTCCATCTCTGAAAGGAAGGGCTTGGTACATGATCAAAAAAAGGACAGAATATTTTTGATGTATAATATCTGTAGGGCGGGATGAACCTTACACTGATGGAGGGGAGCAAAAAGCAAGCGGAAAAGTGGGAGGTTAGGCTGCAGTGTGGCATGCCAGGCTCCATGCATTACTGCTTTGGGATCTGCAGGGAAGCAGCCAGAATTTCGCACGAAGACTTAGAATTCCCTGGGGATTCCAGAATGAGGTGCTTCTTCCTAGAGAAAGGAGGGAACTATGTGAGGTGAAGCTTGAGAACCCAATCCTGTAACGTGGTGAATACCCTCAACAGCAGATACTTTCCCCTTGTGATTTTGTTTTGACAAATGAGGCAATCAGCTTCTTAGTAATTATCCTTCACCCATCTCTTTTCCTCACCCATTTAATTTAACTTTCTTGTCTGAAAATAAATAGACTTGATATAAAAAACCACTATGGAGAGATTGGTGCCAATACATAACCCCTAGGATAGAGAATCTATGGCCATGATATGGAGAACTCTGTTAAGAGACGTCTCTCTTTATTTTAAGGTCAAGTCTCATCTTACTTGTTTTTTGTAATAATATCAATAATACTTATGCTACAGAATATGCACTGTTTTTCTGAGAGTAACTACCGCAACACAAGGAAATCATGTCACAAAAGACTAGGGAGAGTGTGAAAAAGGGCCCAAATGGAAAAGGCCTGTTTTGACCCAAAAAAAATGACAAGAAGTACCGGGGCATGAGTGTCTCCACTTGCAGTACGCTAGTGTTTTATGTTGACATAAAACTCAGGTTGATAGTCCTGCAGACACTTGTTTCCCTGGAAACAAATCAGATCATAAAACAGTGCCAAAAATTAACATCACTATTAGAACTGAAATGTTGCTGAAACATTTTCATTTGAATCTCTTAGGGCCTGATCCAACAGTCCTCACTCAGGTCCCAGAATGGGACTAATTACCTAAGGAAGTATCGCAGGACTGGGACCGAAGAGTCTGGAAGCAGAGTTGAAAACAACACACACAATTTCTACTTCAGCCATTTCTTTTGTGTATTGTATCTGCATTTTGGTTTTTTGGTTTAAATGGATATTGGATTCTTTCATTCATGAATAAAAACAACAAAAAATAACTTACATAAACATTAACACAAAACACTTCTGTGATTGTTCCTACTTAGGCAATGATTTCATCAGCACAGTGTCCAAGACAACCCAGAACACTGACACATGCAGAAGCAGAGCCATTAAACACATTCAACACCTGTAGAGTATAATTTACTATTTGAGGGCCTTATTCCCCAGAAGAGTTATATTCTCTTGACTGTTTGCAAACTGAATGTGTCTGGCTATAGTCTATGTTATCTCAGTTCTTTGCACAACACCTCTATCCCTCTTTTTAAAAACATTCTGAATCACCATCATAGAATCATAGAATATCAGGGTTGGAAGGGACCTCAGGAGGTCATCTAGTCCAACCCCCTGCTCAAAGCAGGACCAATCCCCAATTAAATCATCCCAGCCAGGGCTTTGTCAAGCCTGACCTTAAAAACTTCTAAGGAAGGAGATTCTACCACCTCCCTAGGTAACGCATTCCAGTGTTTCACCACCCTCCTAGTGAAAAAGTTTTTCCTAATATCCAACCTAAACCTCCCCCACTGCAACTTGAGACCATTACTCCTTGTCCTGTCCTCTTCTACCACTGAGAACAGTCTAGAACCATCCTCTCTGGAACCACCTCTCAGGTAGTTGAAAGCAGCTATCAAATCCCCCCTCATTCTTCTCTTCTGCAGCCTAAATAATCCCAGTTCCCTCAGCCTCTCCTCATAAGTCATGTGTTCCAGACCCCTAATCATTTTTGTTGCCCTTCGCTGGACTATCTCCAATTTATCCACATCCTTCTTGTAGTGTGGGGCCCAAAACTGGACACAGTACTCCAGATGAGGCCTCACCAATGTCGAATAGAGGGGAACGATCACGTCTCTCGATCTTCTCGCTATGCCCCTACTTATACATCCCAAAATGCCATTGGCCTTCTTGGCAACAAGGGCACACTGCTGACTCATATCCAGCTTCTCGTCCACTGTCACCCCTAGGTCCTTTTCCGCAGAACTGCTGCCTAGCCATTCGGTCCCTAGTTTGTAGCTGTGCATTGGGTTCTTCCGTCCTAAGTGCAGGACCCTGCACTTATCCTTATTGAACCTCATCAGATTTCTTTTGGCCCAATCCTCCAATTTGTCTAGGTCCCTCTGTATCCTATCCCTGCCCTCCAGTGTATCTACCACTCCTCCTAGTTTAGTATCATCCGCAAATTTGCTGAGGGTGCAATCCACACCATCCTCCAGATCATATGGATTACATCACACAGCATACGAATTATTCAGGACTCGATGGGGATCTCCCTAAGGACTATAGGGAAGGGTCTTATGATGTCTTTGGCCCTTCCCTACACTGATGGAGAAAAATATTTATGTGGTCAAATACATTTTTGCACATTTGAACATTTAGCATGAAGGATTACAATATATTTCAGAATTCTAGTGTTGTTGTACAAAGTAATATTATCATCTCCTGGCCTTTGAATACAATTATATCCATTTTGTTTCTTTTGTGTTATTATGGCCATTATATTCCTTTCTTTGTGCCATCTTTATATGATTATGAGTGACAACACAGTATTGTATTTTAAAATACTAACCCACACGTCACTCATTAATCACACCAATTTGATATACTTTTACCTTTAAAAGAATGCCAGCATACGTTCTCTATGCCAGTTCTGACAAAACCCACTATTCTGTACTACTCTTTGAAGAAATTACAATGCAAACTGCCTGCACGCTGTGGTCTCATACTGCACAGTTGATTCAGGACAATGTTGATCTTTGTGTACTGTAAAGAAAGTATAATTTACACCATCAACTGTTCTGTTTTGGCAGATCTATTAGTGTGGCTCTGGCTCTAGAAAATGTTTCAACCATATCTGTCTCTGCCAAATACACCTATATTTATGCCCATATGGTGTAATGAGTCCCTACTTTTTTAAAAAATGTGTGTTTTTGATCTACTTGACTCTTTATTTTGTATTACAGTTATACCTATCCCACGCTTGAGGCTCAGGACACTGTTCAAAATACAAACTTTTATCACAGAACAAGTTTTAAAAGGAAAAAAAACCCAATTCTTAAACGCCAACCCAATGACAGATGCAATCTCTGTTTGATGTGCCTAGATATCAGCCGACCATATTAGGTTCCTAGTTCTGGCTCTCCAATTCCTATATTACAAAGTACATATATCAGATACTACGCATGGTTGTCACATTTTGACATTAGCATTTGGTGGTTAGTGCCATGCATCTCAGTGGAATCAAAGGCCTATTAAAGTATAGCATTTTGGTTATGACATTCCACCAAGACTGTAGTAAGGTTTAGATAAAACACCAATATGATTTGTCTTTCATTCCAAGATTTAATATCCCTTTTTCTATTTGGTTACCTAAAAATAGTTAATTTTATACTGAAAGGTTCAGACTTGTCATGAACTTAGTTCTCAGAATAAGTGCCCTTGGTGAATTTGAAGAAATTTGGTTTACAAAGAATGAAGTTGTCTCTTTTCATAATCCAGAATTTTCTATAGGCTCACCCTGGCCATTATTTGATTATTTCCTTATAGCTCATTTCCAGTGTAAGATGTCCTCATGTCTTGTCACAAATAAATTGCTTATTGATAGTTTGCTGACAAATTCTTCAACGGTTTTTGAAAACTTTTAAGACTAGTACTGAACAAACATTGGTAAGTACAATTATAGTCCTGTGACACAGGCAACCCAATTTCTTAAGTCCCCTCATGTCTCATAATCAGAAGACACTGTTAAAAGACATTAGTTAATTAGACAGCTTATCTCTTGACGAAGCAACTACTGCTACTTAAAATGTGCAACTTTTTTCAAGTTCTCTCCCTTCAAGACAATTTTGAGGTAAAAAGTTATTTTCATTCAAAAATGAAGAAGAACGGATAATTGTATTAAAACTGTTTGACACACAACATAATTAACAGAACACTTGATGGAGCTGTCTGGATTCCGCAGACTTCAGACAGCCCCTTAGTAAGACGTTAAAGCGATCAACACCTTACATCTGTTAGCTAGAAGGCATTCTGAGGTAAAGAGCAGCTAAATCTAAAGAAATCAGGTACTTAGACCAGTTTAACTTTTTCATGAGGTGATATCCTTCCTGACACTATAATCTTTCCTTCTGGAGTGACGCAAGACTTTAAGTAAAAGAAAAGAACTTGTTGTCCCTCCCTCACAGCATAATGCACAAATATTTATTTCTTTGAGAGAAGAGCACTGACAAACTATTTATTCAATTTAAAAAGGAATATAAACCACAGAAACACCAAATTTGTGGTGACAGTTACGCATTTACAAGGCATAACACCTCCCTCGCAACTCTGCTCTAGCTTGGACAAACAGGACTGTCCTAAAACAGAACTTTCAATACTACTGCCTGCTCAAGAAAAACAATATTCACTATACCAAAGTCCAGGCACAAAAAGAAATAATTTTGGTCAGGGTACCAAGGGGGGGGGGGAAACCTTTTTAAAGGGACATCTGGAATTAGTTATATACTGTATATAGCAAAATTAATTTTTAAAATAAATTTCAAAATGTACATCACTTTAGCTCTTTACAAATATATTAAAACATACAAAGATGAAATACTCTCAGGATAAACTGAAAGCCACAACTATTGCCATGAAAAACATCTGTAGCTAGATTGCCCCATATTACAAAGCTGTTATCTATGGCCAAAGCCTGACCAACTCCACAGACACTCTGGCTTCTTTTCTTTTTAAATATTTGTTATGTTCTGAATAATAATTCTAATTACCTTTACATTTTTTTTCTTCTCTATCGTACTCCTGGGCACTTGACATGCCTTGAATATTCACTTCTGTATGACCTGGATGTAATATTGAGCTAGTCCAAACTGAAGCATGTAGAAACTGTGAAGATTGCTGTCCATTTCCCAGCATATCATTTCTGGAATGTCTTTTCCTACACAAGTGATTTTCTGTTATATCACAAATGGAATTTTGTAGATGTCTGTCACGAAGATGTACCAGCCCGTCCCAGGCTGGAAGGCCATTTTTTGGAGGGTTGATAAGCACTGGTTGACAAACTGTTGGCATTGCCAAAATCTTGCTGAGCTGTGGAGTTTTGGAAAGCAAGTGGTTTCCCAATTCTCTTGATCTGGTGGTATTCACAAGCATCTCCACTTGACCGCATTGATAAGATGCAGAGCTTTTCAGCCATGCACTTTCAGCCACCATAGTCAGTTTCCCTTCAGTGCAATTAAATGTAATGATTTCCCCCTCTATTAAGCCTGAAAAGACAGCTGGATCTACACGCACAGGTTACTACTAGATGCAACTTTCATCAACACCACAACTAGAACATGGGGCAAGTTACCATCAATTTATTGCCTCGCTCATATGATCATTTGAGGTCTTGTGGGTCGAGGCTGGTCGTGTACAATTTTCAGATACTTAAAACACAAAACATCAAGGATTCAGCCTTGCTTGACTTTGCTCTTAGCGTAGGCTGACCTGAGGGACACTCTGTTACCTAAGTATGACATTCTTATGTGGGCACGCTTAGCAGTTCCGCTCTTGCTACCACTACCTTTCTCTAGTTGAGGTTACCAGAGCAATATCAGAGAGACACATTTTATCTTGTGAGTTTTAACACTGTGGTCATAAGCAAATAACAAATACATAAATAATAATAAATAACAAGGCAACAATTATTATGTTTAATTAACAACAGTCCTGAAATGTGTTTTAGATAAAACATTTAAATACTGTCAGTTCATAAAACTACATGTCTAAAAATAACTCCTTTTTACTACTGGACAGCACAGCTAGATTCTACAGTAATGTCATTCCATAGCTGATGTTCCAAATATTCACAAATGTTTATATTTTAGATTATATGAATCAAAATTAAAATGTAAAATAGTTTATAACGTGTACTGAACATCTTAAGTCATTATCAGTGGATGCCAATTTGATATTCATTGCTACATTAATCATGATGAAATTCTGCTATTCTTATGGATTGAACAGGTAATTTTGCAGGAATTTCACTCAAGAGAATTCTCTGTATACATATCAATAATTGGATGCATATTAACTATACAAGTGGGTAATAAAGCATTTTAAAACAATTATGAGAATTAGATTTTCAGATTTGACATATTGTTAAAAGTTCTGAAAGTTATCTCTATATACTTTAGTAAATGGAATATTGCTATTGTAGGACTCTTGAAAATGCGAGTATGATCAGAAAAGTCACTATTAAATACTGTTATCTCATGTTTGTTCTTATTCCCATATATTTCATTCCCAAATATCACATTTACTCAATTTGTAATTCAAAGCAATCCTTTTCTAATTGCTATCAATGCATACTCAGCCTAGTATTTGGAAATCAAGCGGCATTCTTTCTGTTCTGTGTATCTCTATTTGTTATCTACAAAAGTATTCTAAAACCAGAACCTGGCTAGCAACGTAGTGACTATGTCTGAGGTAGGAGAAACTAAAATACAGTTTTCTCCTGTGTACCTTTTCTAGCTCTATAGTTCTCACCATAGCTCAAACTTGATTTTGTCAGTAACTATAGCACATTAGACCAAAAAACACACAAAGAGCAGGTACAATGACAGGGCATCATTTGTATGACGCATGATATTCAGAAAATGTTAGACACAAATATATAAGAATTGAAATATTAAAACACAAATATTTCAGCTTTTATATTCTGAACATGTTTACACCTTGTAAATTTCAAAACTTGTTATAATCTAAAGGAAAAGATGTGTTTGTTATGACCACTATCTGTATGCACTTATTTGCAGCTATATGAAAATAAACTCTTTCTAGGGACATTCTGAAAATTTTTGAGGCCCTACCATATAGGAAACTGTAGGGAACAATGTGTTGTAATGCAGTTTTCCACAATTCCTTGCATAATCTCAAAAAATACAACCTGTTAAATTAATTTCACTTTCCAGTGGTCTCCCTGTATGGCTAGTACTGTATATCCATGTCAATTACAGGATCAAAAATTGGCAAGACTACACAAATACGCAGACCCACATACATATTTTTATATTTTGTTATTCATATTTCACGAACAGGCCACTGCAACCCTGGCAACCTCACAAAACATGAAAAAAATCAGTTACATAACTTAGTAGTTGATTTAAGGACTGAAACTGAGATTCATAAGCTAAATAGTTGTACCTTTTCAGACTAAATTTCTGTCTTTTTCACCAACATTATTTTTGACACAAAAGTCCATCTACCATGTTACTCTACCATATACCATGCGGCTCCAGTTTAGTTCTGAAGTGCATTTAAAAATAAACAAGAAGGAAAAAGGTGGGCTACTGAGCCACCACAGTTGGAGAGACCTGAGATGTTCTGAGAGAATGCTTTTCAATACCTCTGTATTATTAAATTTACCAAGGAATTGTCAAAGAAGTCTTTAAATTAAAAAAAAGATTAAAGATATTTTTCTCTTTGTGTTTCTGAAGCATCCCAAGGACTTGTAGACTTGAATATTAACCTTTGTAGCCTTGCAAGCTTGTAAATGTGCAATGTTGCTATAACGGCTGTGTGAGCAGAGCTTGTAATTCTTTGAAATTTGTCTGTGCAGTTTCGGATTTCATAACTCAGCATCAAAATGGTCTTTTCTTTTTTGACATATAAACTTTGAAAATTGTCTCATTCTGATGTCCATGGTGGTTGCAGTTTATTTAGTGTTGTAAGGTTCCTCTTTACTTAACTAAGGCTCCTGAGATGCCAGTGGTTCTCTCCTAATGGCTGTTGCATTCAGCTTTTGTCAACACTTCTTTGAATTCAGCCTTAATTCAGCAATCTCAAAAGAAATTAAAAAGAAAACAAAATTGGAGAGGTGTATTCCCAGCTGAACTATATTAGTGAACAGGCTAGAGACTGGAAGCTAGAAGCAGTAATAGCATGGAAGGCAGGCCACTGAGAATAGCTCAAGATGGAAGGTGAAACTATTCCCAGATTCTCCATAAAATAAAGCGTAATACAGAACACGATACAGCTGATTGGAAATACTAGGCCAAATACATCCTTACATAATGCAACTCCATTAACCTTAGTGAAGTTAGACCATGAATAAATTTGGACCACTGTGTGTAGAAAGACATGAAAGGGGAAAAATTGCTTGAAGAAATTTGCATCTTAAAAATCTCATTTCTAAAATAAAAGCTTTTGAAAAAATGATTTGTTATAACTAACATCACAACAGGAAGCTTTCCATGTAAGATAATGTACCATTTTCAAATAATTTCTATGCACGGTTCTTTGGTTGTTGAGATTACCCAGACACAAAAATGTGCCAGGGTGCAGCAACTTGCATGATCAGGAGTTTAGTCTACAGCTAGCTGTTGACAGATAAGGCCAGTCTGTGATACCCTCACTTTTACTGAGTAGCATTTTACACTATGAGCCGTGCCACTGAAATCAACGGGACTATTGTGGAGTAAGCTATTACTCAGCATGGGCAAAGGCATTACTTTCTGGCCCACAATGAGAGTCTGGTTTTGAAAACAACAAAACCCTAGAGCAATGTGCAAACAGAGCAATTATGATTCCATGACTGTGTGTGTGTTTGGTACCGAACTGGCCGTTTGCATGCCTAAATACCAAATTTGCATTTGTCAATCACAGCACAGTAACTGTATGTGAAAATCAGCTGTGGAGCCGCACCCTTATTTTTGTGTATTGCTCCTGGGCTCTGACTGTTTGAAAATTTGCCTGTGAATGTTCAGTTAGAAAGGAAGTAGAATTTTGCTGTTGCTGCTGGGCCAAATCTTGCAACATTTACTGAGGTAAAACTCCTATTAACTTCAGGGGAGGTTGTGCCCCAAGCACAAGCTAATTCAAGGCTGCAGAATATAGTCTAGTGAGCAGCCATTACAGATGGGCTCTTGCTGTGTTGGGGAAAATATTTAATGTATGGATTAGTTAATTTAGTAATCATCTTTTAACGGGCCTGATATGTCTATCTTCTCTTATGAACATGTTGGCATTTCTCATACTTTCAAATTTCTACAAAGGGAAAGGACCTGCCATAGAGGGATCACTCATTTTGTCTTCTTTTCCCATGTTATTATGGTGTGGCCTTTTTCGATATTTCATTACGGTTTAGCTTGTTAAAATGTGGGTTCATTTCACCATTACAGAACATTATTATTTATCTTACACCCTTTTCTTCAACATGTTGTGCCTTAATTTGTCAGCAGCATTTCCTCCAATAAAAAGAACATTGTGAACTTCCTACATTTATGTGAATTCTTATTCTGGGTTATGCCAAACAAATAACCCTTGATAAGGGAGGACAGCAAGGTTAGTGTTATGCCAAGTTCCCAGTTATAAGACAAGAACCAGCATCCCCTTCCGGGTATTGTTAAAATGGCCATGCTCTGGGCAGAAAGCATGAAAGCATCTTGGGATGAACCATAAATAAAAAAGAGGCCCTATTTCAAAGTGAACAGAGCTTAATAAGAGGGCCTAGAGCATGGGTCCCAAACTTTTCAGGGTTGCACCCTCCCTTACCCCTGTCCTTCCCCCACTCCTCAGAGCCAGGCTGCAACTGGGGGCAGGTCTGGGGCCAGGACTGGGAATGGAGCCCAAGCCAGGGGTTGAGGCTGAGTGCGGCGCCGTCAGGGGCTGCAGCTGGGGCCGGGGCTGGGGCCGGGACTGGAGCAGACCTGGGAGCGGAGCAGGGCTGGGTGGTGCTCCCTCCCCGACTCCTGTGGGGACTGGCCCGGGCCCCACTGTACCCCCCTGAATGTTCCTCCATGCCCCCCTAGGGGGGCGCGCCCCACAGTTTGGGAATTCTGGCCTAGAGCTCTTTTTATGGTCTAGGTGGAGGATTCATCTGGTCACTGCAGAGATGTTATAATGGCATATACTGATAATGAGTAATTACTGCTACCTGAGCAGTCAGGAGTTCAAAGGATTTTCTCAGATTCCTATCAAGAATGTCTCCAAGGGTAAAATTTCCCTAAAGAGGAAACAAAGTCTCAGCTAGGGAAGAGTCCATCAAATAAAAAAGTTGCCTTTTCTATGGAAAGTCTAGACACCCAGTCCAAATGGGCGTGCGATGAGAATTTGATGTCAGTGGGATGTAAGGGTAGAGCTATTATTGCCCACTCTTCCTTTTTATGCAATCAACAATCACTTTCCTCAATTACAGTTAGTGGCCCAGAGGGGTCAAAACAAAATTTTTGCCTGGTGTTTCCACAGGTATGGTGAATCTTCCATTATAATATGCTTGGCAGAATATAGTTTTGTCTCTGCACCTTCTTCCTAAGCTCCTCAAACTGGACCTGCAACAGAGGTGCCGATAAACCTTCTCACAGGGAGACTGTCACTGCCTAAGCCATCCTCCTCACACTCTCCTACTTAGGATGGGGTCTGGTCTGGTGACCACACTTTGGGAGGGAGTTAGCGGGGTTGTTAATGAACAGCCCATATGAGATACAGCCTGGCCCATAGGAGTGAACTTATCAGAATGTATCGAATTGTATTCCCAGCTTTGTGGTGCCCTGAGTGAGTCACTTCATGTCTCTCTTCAGATTCCTCTGTAAAATGGGGACACTGCTATTCACATACATATCTAAGAGGGGGATACTGAGGATAAACTGGACGGAGCTGGAGTCCATGGACAGCTCTGCAAGAAGGGGTGGCTGCAAGGAGCTTTCCTTCCCTTCTGCCCTTATGCTGGGACCAGGCATTACCACAGTCCCTATTCTTTTGCCCTCTACTGAAGGGGAGGAGTATTTCCTTGAAATAAGAACTAGCTTCAACATCTGTAGCCGGGGAATCTGCAGAGCTTTCTTGGTGCTTTTTCCTGGACACAGCCCAAAGTAAATGGCATTACAAATATTTGCAAACAGGATCTGTGACTAAAGGTGAAGGTGGAAAAAACAAGGAAAGAAGGTAAACAGAAAAAATATATATAAAACCAGATGCTATACACAGAGTTTTATTTGAACTTCAATATATACAGGGCTATCAAAGCCCAGGTGACTACAGCCATCATTCATTTGTTTATTAACTTAAATAAACCTACTCACATTTTTTCCATTTCTCTATTTCAATGTATTAATGGGTACTAAAGGGTGTGCTCGTGGAGAAGAGGGCACAGCAAGCTTCCACATTCTCCTTCCTCCTCCTTGGTGCATCTGGGCAGTAAGGAACCATAATATGGCTGCTACCAGTAAATGGGAGGGGCAAGGCTGCCATCAGTGAGTACTGACTCCAAGAGGTGTTTCTGAGGGTGGGCTGAGGGGTGTGACTATGGTCCTGATCCTGTGCACTGACAAGCATTGGAGGAGTGCAGGATGGTTTGAACAGCAGCTGCTCTTCAATGCACTCCTCACAGTGACCCTTAAAACACCGAGCCAGATCCTACACCAACTAAAGATCTAGCCCATTACACCTTATACAGGCATTTTATGACGACGATGATGACTATTAAACATCTATATTTTGGGAGCACCAGATGTTAACCAAATTGTTCCATTGTGCTAGGTGCTGTACAAGCACATAGTAAATAACAGTCCCTGCTCCAAAGATCTTACTCCATCGATATCACATTGGTGGTACAGGTATTTTCTTCCCTCCTCTGCTCCCTCAGCAAAAGGCCATAACTGAGCTGCAAGTAAATAGGTAAAGCAGTAATGCACGGAGAGGTCGTTGTTTATACTAATCCCTCAATTACAACACAAATTAGTAAAAAGAGGTGAGTAAGATGCAGACTTAGGTATATATATATATACACACACAAGATTGAATTGCTATTTTTACTGTTGCACAGCAATCTGCTCTCATTGAAAAAAATTATTTTAAACCTAAAAGGAGTTCAAAATCTACCACAGTTTCTGCTTGGACATGAACAATGCTGTTGCAGCAGACAAATAGATTAGTCTCTCTCTTGCATCTAACTGATTTGCTTGGAAAACAAATGACTCAAAACAGTGAATCTTTTACACAGCCTTACCTCCTCTGATTTGAACATTTTATAATAAACTGGGCAGCAAGTGCAATGGTTGTTTTTTCAAAAAAAACCCCCCACTAAATATACAAGCATCTAAGGGCACAAAAGTAGGCTGGTAGCAGAGAGATCAGCTAAGGCAAATGTAATCAGGATTATGACGAAGGGTACATGGTAGGTTGATCAAGTAGGCTAGATTTGCATAGACCCAATCCAGTATATCTGGATGATTTTTAAACAAGAAAGGCACAACTAAAGAACTAGGAAAATGAAAAAACAAATAAGCAAAATAAAACTAAAACCCAACTCATCTTATGTACTAATGTCTTGGGGCAGAAGGAGTTTACCAGTAGAAGGCTTTAATGTGTGTTATACTCTAATTTGCTATGAGTGATAAAACTGTCTGTTCCAAGCAAGGTTGAAGTTTCTTTTCTTCCTGTGAGCTGCACTTCAGAGAACATTTTTTCTCTTCCACAGGGCATCCTGGTAATGTTTCCTTCCCCAAGAAATATGAAGAAATTTCCTACTTGGAGTTTTCTGAATATTAAACTATCTGTTGTGTTTAATGTTTGCGAGGGGCAGAACTAGTACAGAAAGACCTGCTTTTTATGCATAACACCAGCTCTGTCGCTTCATTGGCCAGAGGTACATATGGTTTTCCACATAACAAATGTAAGCATATGCGTATATATGTGAATTATAGTCTAATTTTCATACATATAAAAATGTCAAACTCAATACAGACAAAAATCTCTAATCTAGTGATGAAACGACTATAGCCTGGTGCCACCTCCATGGGCCTTCTGGTATTTCAGTAGAGAAAAATAAGGGCACGCCTACACTACAAAAAAACAACCAACTAACCAACCAACCAAAAAACAAAAAAACCACCAACCAAACAAAAAACATGGCAGTGAGTGTCAGAGCCCAGGGCAACTGACTTGGGCTTGTGGGGCTCCAACTATATGGCTAAAAATAGCAGTGTAGGCATTCCTGCTTGGGCTGGAGCCACGGCTCTGCAATCTGGTGAGTGGGGAGGGTCTAGCTAGACTTTGCAACTTTAACAACATTCTTTTAACAGTTTTGGGGAGTGGATTTTCTTCAGGTTTAAAAAAAGAAAACTGAAAAAACAAAGAAATTCCATTGTGTGCAATGGTAATGAGCCACCCCCCGGGTCCATGTGGGTTGAAAGCAGGGCCTGAACTCAGGACCATCAGATCCATGTCACAGTCCTCTATGACTTGAGTTGAAGGAGTAACTCTATTATCTGACGGCACTAGTATAATATGTAAGCAGAGACCAAGTATGGGAAATTCTGGCTTGAATAAGAGAAGTTTGTCAAAGTTACAAGCAACTGAAAACAGAGTTACAATGAAAACTGTTCACCTACCTTAACTACAGGGATCAACAATATACAACAACTTTTAATACAGAATGTAATGCAGAATTTTCACTGCTTACATTTAATCCAATAGTGAACACAATGAAAGATAATGTCCTTGAAAAAGAATAGAATCCTTCACAAAGATCAGTGGCGGAAAGTTTCATAATTCACATCATACTCAGCCTCAACAGCCTTTTATTGCGGCTTACACTTAAAGGTAATTACATGACAGGAAAAACAGATTTCATTTTTGGAAGCAGTGACTGTTGCAAATGGTGTTCATATTAATGTGGAACAAACGCTGAAGATAAAGTCTACAGCTGGCATTGTGACCTATCCAAAAGTACAGCACATACTGTATTACCTTTATATCTGGTTGTTGTTGACAGATATCATAAAACAACAAGTTCTTCAGTACAAACCCATGCAGTTGCTTTTTTAACGGACTATATCAGTGCCAGCTACGATTTGCAGTGCAGATATACTGGGGATTAAGTTAGCTATGTATATCTCCTAAGGAACTTGGGCAGGATGATGCTCAAGTAAACAGAAGTTCCTAATTACTTACGGGGAAAAATGAATGAGAGGAAAATAATATCTAGAGGGATATGGTAACCCATTTGCAAGTTAACCAGCAGCAACGGCCTCATGTACTGAAGCACAGGGTCTGATGTTCTCACTACTTGACAAAGAGGAGTGAAATTCTGGCCCCAATGAAGCCAACTGGAGTTCTGCAATTGACCCAGGGCCCAGGATTTCAACCTAGATTTCAATGACTGAATATGTAGTGTTGTGACAGCTGATGAAAGAAAAAAATACTAAAGGAAAAATAAATGAAAAAATGGAGGTAAATGGGAAGGAGTGGCAAACTGTGATGATATGCAGTACAACTGGAGAGTTGCCATAAAACAATCCAGGCACATAAAAAGTTAGTTTTATTGGATTCTTTCAGATTTCCATGAGGTAGATGAAATCCACATGAGGAAGAAGTTTAAAAAATGACACACCATATTAATGCATTATTATTACATTTATACTATGGTCAAAGGTATACTAGGTGCCTCTTTTCATTCTTGGTGACAGGCTGAAGGACCTTTAGCAAAGTAAAAGGAAGAAGCAAAAGTGTCATTTGCAGAAAACTACATCTGAACTTGATCCGCTGTGGTCTTAGAAATTTGTATGACACTTTACTGCAGCTGTGAGAAAAATGAAGTGATTTTTCTCCTATGCCCCGGCTTTCTGGCCATGAGTCATTCAACTAATTCAGATTGCCTTTGTCCAGTTTCAGACTGGAATATCACTCACTGCAAGGAGCTGGCTTCTTTTCTAAAGCTTCTGAATTATTATGATACAATCTCTCTGATTCCACGAGTTAGCATGGAAGTCAGGAATAATCAAAAATGAAAGTAAAGAATATCTCACTTAGGCAAAATTTGGTCAAAACACTGGGGTTAACACTACTACTGTTTTGAAAAATGTCATAGGATCTTTGATGACCACAAAAAGTCAGGAGTTCAGTATGAGATCTCATCTGAAAGTAAACATTGCTAGCAGTACAACACCCAGTAACAGCGTGCTGGTTCCCTGGTTCATTACTGGCTGAACGGGAAGCATGCTACCTACTGAACTGCCAGTATCACTTCCTACAGTTGTAGGTTTTCCTTGAGATCCGCCACTGAGGTTATGCTGGCTTTAGTGATATGGGAACTACAGTGCAGGGGAAAAATCTGAGCCTCCAGTTTTTAAGGTATATCATTTCAATTCAGTGGTTAGAATACCAGATGAACACAGATAACAAAATAATAGAACCATAGAATATGAGGGTTGGAAGGGACCTCAGGAGGTCATCTAGTCCAACCCCCTGCTCAAAGCAGGACCAGTTCCCAACTAAACCATCCCAGCCAGGGCTTTGTCAAGCCTGACCTTAAAAACCTCTAAGGAAGAAGATTCCACCACCTCCCTAGGTAACCCATTCCAGTGCTTCATCACCCTCCTAGTGAAAAAGTTCCTGCATGCCTGAGCAATATTTTTATACTCCTCCCTGGTCATTTGTCCAATCTTCCACTTCTTGTAAGCTTCTTTTTTGCACTTAAGATCAGCATGGATTTCACTGTTAAGCCAAGCTGGTTGCCTGACATATTTACTATTCTTTCTACACATCGGGATGCTGTGTTCCTGCAACCTCAATAAGGATTCTTTAAAATACAGCCAGCTCTCCTCGACTCCATTCCTCCTCATGCTATTCTCCCAGGGGATCCTGCCCATCCATTCCCCGAGGGAGTCAAAGTCTGCTTTTCTGAAGTCCAGGGTCCATACTCTGCTGTTCTCCTTTCTTCCTCGTGTCAGGATCCTGAACTCAACCATCTCATGGTCACTGCCTCGCAGGTTCCACTTTTGCTTCCCCTACTAATTCTTCCCTGTTTGTGAGCAGCAGGTCAAGAAGAGCTCTGCCCCTGGTTGGTTCCTCCAGGACTTGCACCAAGAAATTGTCCCCTACACTTTCCAAAAAATTCCTGGATTGTCTGTGCACTGCTGTATTGCTCTCCCAGCAGATATCGGGATGATTGTAATCCCCCATGAGAACCAGGGCCTGTGATCTAGTAATGAACTAATTAGAAATGATTAATGAACATTGCATTCATTAATTATGTCCACTTTGAAGACACCTTTGTTCTTATAATTAGATTCTAGGACCAACACTTTCAATTCTGGAAGCCTACAGTTAGGTTTCTGTGTCCATATTTAGGCACCTAATAAGAGGCCTTACTTTATTTAGGACCTTAAATATGGTCTTAGTGTTCTGCTTTTGGCACACAGGTTTGAAAATTCTAGGCTACAATATTTGTGTGTGTGCATGGGTGTTTGTATATAGAGAGAAAAATGCTGCCATTAAAAATAAACAAAACAAACAGATGACAAACCATCAATTATTTTACCAAAGCAAACAGTATGTGGGCGCAACATGGAACAGTAGTTGGTACATAACATCGGCGACTTAAGAGGAATGGGCCATTTACATGGTGGCAAGAAGTGAACTATTTAGTAGTTTATGAAAGCAAAGCAATAGAAGCATGTGAAAAAATCATGAATAGCTTTAAAAAGGCCAACAACAATTTTGCCAGTTGTAATTTTGGGTGGAGGAATTATATGTTATTGCTTTGTAAGAGGCATGCTAGGGTTACAAATTATATATACAGTGTGCACATATATAGTGTATATTCTATGCTATCCACCTCCATTGATTACCACTCCAATCCAAATGTTCTGCAGCAGGAAGAGAAATTTTCATCCAATCTCTTCCAGAGTTTTAACCTCCATCCCCGTACAAGATAGGGAAACAATCATAGACACAGAAAGTGAAAAGCATTTAAACAGAATGAAAAACTTGATGCTGAAAGGCTTCACCACAAAGGCCTTCAGATCCAACCTATAGGGACGTGAAAAAGTGTGGAAAGATTTCCACATGACTGCTAATACACTTCTACTATGAAAGTTGGGAACAATTAGAGAATGGCTTTTTGAGCAACTGGAAAGGGCATGAAGCTCTCATTAGCCAGTCATTCGCACAGGGAAGGTGCCTGTCTTCTCTTCAGAGGTCTGAAGCTGTTTCTGTTGCTATCATGATCTTATGAAAATGTATGGAGTTGCGGCCTGGATTCAAGGAGGAAATTTGTAAGTGTTGAATCTCATCTTTAAATCTGTGGAATAGACAGATTATGTGGCCAAGGTCCACTGAGGGCTTACAGATGCCGAAGTCTGGGGCAACGTGTACACAGCTAAGCATTTTGTTCTTCAAGGTCTAATTTAAGATAACTTGGTTTAAGCCATTTTAGTTCTAAAATTTGAAAAAAACTAGTACCTTGAATGAAGCCCATGGAAAAGCTTTTGCTCAGGAATTTGATCTTGAGCTGTGATCATGCATGGCAAGGATAACCAACTTGTGGCCCGTGGGCCGTTCACAGCCCACCAGAGCATTTAATAAAGCCTGTGGCCTGCTTGAACACGATATACTAATGGCCAATTCATTAGCATTTTGTCGTCATGTTTACACCATTTTAATTTACACAAGGAAATATATAGAATCTGTTTGGCCCACACAAGGTTGTGTTTAGGTTTATGTGGTCTCCTGTGTAATAAGGTTGTGCACCACTGATGTAGGGTATTTCTACACAGCAATTAAACAGCCATGTTTGGCTGGTGTCAGCTGAGTTGGGCTTATGGGGCTTGAATTCTACTCATTTGCCTGAGTCAGCTGACACCAGCCAGCTGTGGGTGTTTAATTGCAGTGTAGATATGCCAGTAAAGGGCAACTGCTAAAACTAATAAGCTGTGGCAAAGCTTTAAGAAACTCATGAAAGAAAATATAGATAATACCGAGAATGCTTGTCCAAATAGGCCAACAACAAACATCTTTGGAAAGAATGTGTAATCGGGATGTGAAGAGAGGCTTCTTTTACACCTACAACTCTAAGAAGTTCCATTTAGAATTTTTAAAGGCCTTATGAATGTGTTCACATTCTGCAAAGCCAGAAGCAGCCCATAGCATCCTTTCTTTATCAACACAGTAAAATAATAATAATTCCAAGACAAAAACGAGCTAGAATTAAGTGGGTAAATAAATAGCCATTAATTTAGGACATTAATACAATTATCATTAGAATGGCATACAGTAGTTGTAAAAAATCCTAACTATTTGAGAATGAGGACATTTGTAGCTGAAGCTCAACAATGAACCTTAACTTTGTTGCCGATTCCCTGCCCATTATATATTTACATATCTACCAACATTTCTAAAGTGACTATCACTAATACTATTAGCCACCTACCTGGGGTGAAATTGTATTATAATTATAAAAAGAAAAGGAGAACTTGCGGCATCTTAGAGACTAACCAAGTTATTTGAGAATAAGCTTTCATGAGATGCATCCGATGAAGTGAGCTGTAGCTCATGAAAGCTTATGCTCAAATAAATTGGTTAGTCTCTAAGGTGCCACAAGTTCTCCTTTTCTTTTTGCGAATACAGACTAACACGGCTGTTACTCTGAAACCTGTCATTATAATTATACATTTTTTCAATTCTTGACTGCAAATAAAAACAGTAGATTCTGAAGATCTGTCAACTCTTTTCTCCCCATGATAAATAAATGTTCATTGTTTTGGTGAATGAGATCTATCGCGTGAATCGGATAGAATTGGCTATGTTCTCTGTACCTGAAGGGTGGATTCTTTGACTTATGTGTGGAGGATAAGTATGAAAGGAAGATATAGTGAGGTTTCCAGCCAGTACAGGGAGATGCATGGTTTAGATTGTTTTTGCTAGCTCCTAGTGAAATAGGAGATAGCGGAAGGAATTAGTTTAGATATTATCTGGAGATTAAGATGGAGCTCTCTTGACTACAGTATCACAGAATCATAGAATATGAGGGTTGGAAGGGATCTCAAGAGGTCATCTAGTCCAACCTCCTGCTCAAAGCAGGACCAATTCCCAACTAAATCATCCCAGCCAGGGCTTTGTCAAGCCTGACCTTAAAAACCTCTAAGGAAGAAGATTCCACCACCTCCCTAGGTAACCCATTCCAGTGCTTCACCACCCTCCTAGTGAAAAAGTTTGCCCTAATATCCAACCTAAACCTTCCCCACTGCACCTTGAGACCATTACTCCTTGTTCTGTCATCTGCTACCACTGAGAACAGTCTAAATCCATCCCCTCTGGAACG
Organism: Caretta caretta; assembly: GCF_965140235.1. Lineage (NCBI taxonomy): Eukaryota > Metazoa > Chordata > Testudines > Cheloniidae > Caretta > Caretta caretta. The sequence continues at coordinate 199,946,349 of NC_134207.1, read as the reverse complement.
CCCTTTCAGGTGTTTGAAAGCAGTTATCAAATCCCCCCATCTTTCTTCTCTTCTGCAGACTAAATAATCCCAGTTCCCTCAGCCTCTCCTCATAAATCATGTGCTCCACCCCCTAATCTTTTTTGTTGCCCAGTAGGAAGTTGGAATTGGGTAGGATCAAATCCTTGGTATATATATGGAGGGTAAGTGATATTCTGGTGTCTCTGGACTGTTGTAGGCATAAATAATGGTCTATGAAAAATTTGTGGTGGGTGGATAGTAGTTTTGAGGTCCTTTTAGAAATGGCTCTGTATTGGTTTCTGATCTACTGGCTCAGGCTGGGAAAGAACGCAGAGAAATAGACTGATTTAGTTTGTTTTTTTAACCATTTCAAAATTGTTTTTCATTTGAAATTAACAAACAAACAATAATGTAACTCAATCACTTCAATTTATGGGGGCAGAGTGACTTACATAACAGATTGACAACTAGCTAATGGCACAGCTGCAAATGGAATCCAGGACTCCCTACTCATAGTTCCATGCTCTAACCACAAGGCAATGTTTCAGGAAAACAAAGTTCCAAAAGAAAACAGCCTTTGTTCCAAATGAAACTGACCAGTCTAATTGTGGAGGAAGTGGCAGGCTGAACTATCCAACATTTTTGAAAATAAGAAAAGATTTTAGAAACAGACCCAAACATACTGTTTTGCTTATTGAGAGCACTAGAAAAGAAGAGAGCACCAAGACTCTAAAATAATGAACCATGCTTGAGAAAATGGCTAGCAGTCTTCACGGAGTTTAAAAAAAAAATAGATGCATTTGCTTCCCCCTTTCATTATTAAAATTGACCTAAATGCGCTTTTATTTTTTGAAGACAAAAGTGCCTTTCGTCTGGAAAAGGGAATGGTTGTTTAAATGAGTTATGACCGCAATATTAAATAAAGCATCCAAATTGGGCACCTCCACGGGTGTACAGAGATAAGCCCTTCTTGTTTTGTGAACATGGAAGTATTTTAGTAGAAACTTGTTTTCCACAAAGCAAAAACAATCCCAGTGCAGTGCCAAGAAATAGTATCTTTAAAGGTAAAAACCCTGGATAAATAAAAAAGCATCAGTTACACAAAAAGAATAAAAATTAACAACAGCTACCATGTCGACATAGTACCACCTATTAAATACGTTATTTTTAACTGCACATTAGAAAATACATCTTCCCAAGTAAAAAGGGCCTTTGTGGAGTGATTCACAGCTTCATGCAAAATCAGCCCACATTATAAATCTTGCTAACCTTTTGAAAATCCCCAAGAGCTTACTACAAAGCTGCTGAATCCTCGACTAACCAAACCTTACATTAAAGTATTTACTGTCCTTCTAAAAACTCCATTAGTTAAAGGAAGTAATACTTCTCAGTTGGTGGGCTTTTGTCATGGTCTGCTGGACAATAAGAGGGAGACAACTTGCTGCGCCACACAGTGATATAGGTTAAATTAAGTTATCCTAAGAAAATCATTCGGGGAATTTATGAGAAATCACTCCTAAAACAATACTTGACAATCAGCTGTTTTCCATCTGAATTGTTGCAGAGTGCTACAGGTTAATGAGCATTACAGAGAAACGGACTACACAGAAAAGGTGACTGTTTTATCTGAAACTATTATGTTTCCCAGTTCTTTGAAATTACATAAATTAGTCTTGCAGTTACTCATTTGCAGATAGATTTGTTTTAATAAAAGCTGATTAATTTCCTTCTCCAAATGAGTGACCTATTACAAGAAATATTGCATATTAAAGTTCTGCTTTCTGAAAATATGCATTTATGACATTTAAATTCTATTCCCCAACATAAGCACTTAATTATATGCTAATACCTATCTTGATTCAACTTAATGGTCATTCTCAAACAGAACTGTATTAATATCTGGGAGTTGAAGCCGAATTTCTGGATACAATATGAAAAAATATACGCTCAGGGTGAAATCCTGGCCCCACTGAAGTTAATGGCAAAAAATCCCAGTGACTTCAACAGGACTTAGTATTTTACTTCAGTATATCTCAAGCAGAAATTAATGTGAATTTATGGTACACTGCAGCTGTTATTCACTTGCTCACACTTTGGCCCAGACTTGATTCCTTGCTCAGTTCACACTATAAGTGAAGTCAGTGTGAGTTTTGCCTGACTTGACCCTGCCTGCACCAATGGTGTCAATGGGTATTTCACCACTGACTTCAGTGGGAGCAGGATCAGACCACCAGTGAATATGTTACTGCTATTCAGGGGTGATGCTTCAAGCATCAGCTCTGCTAGAATATTTGAACAAAGGACAATTTTGTTATAGAGTGTGCTTCACATTCTTGCTTATTTATTGGAAAGTATATCGTCTCAAAGAGAGAGTACCAGTTCCAAGCCCATATTCTATTCTACATCTGTATTACAGTGGACAAAGTTATAGTTATAGCTGAAAAGGCAGTTTCTGTATAAGCCCTTGTTTCCAAGGCACTTATATCTTTCTGCAAATATTACTCTTTGAGTTGACATTTCTCACTGCAGCAGTTATCATGAAATTTTTTTGGGGGGTCGGGGTGGGTAAATACTCACTTGGGCATTTTCTAGCGATCTGTGCATAAATAAAATAATCCTTTAAGACATTTCTGGTGCAATTCGAACATGGCTTCTTTAAAAACATGTAATTTGCTATGGAGTTAATCAGAAATGAAAATAAGTGCCTTTAACATGTTTAAAAGAATTTGCTTTTGAAATAGCAAAGTTATAATTATACATGCATGTATATTTATACCAAGGATTGGCAACCTTTGGCATGCGGCCCATCAGGGAAATCCGCTGGTGGGCCGGGACAGTTTGTTTACCTGCAGCGTCCGCAGGTTCGGCCAATGTTCGCAGCTCCCACTGGCCGCAGTTCACCGTTCCAGGCCAATGGGGGCTGCGGGAAGTGGCAGCCAGCATATCTCTCGGCCCATGCTGCTTCCTACAGCCCCCATTGGCCTGGAACGGTGAACCGCAGCCAGTGGGAGTTGCGATTGGCTGAACCTGCCTATGCTGCAGGTAAACAAACCATCCTGGCCTGCCAGCGGATTTCTCTGACTGGCCACATGCCAAAGGTTGCCAATCCATGATTTATACCATCCATGCATCATACAGAATTTGTCATCATTTATTTATGTGCTACCAAGCTGAAGGCAGCTATTTGAAGGTACCAGCGTGCATGTATTTAAAGCCACACTCAACTCTGAATCCTACCTGAAGTGTGTGAAACTACCCCTTTTCTTGAATTTCCCCTTTATTTGAATGTGTGATCATTATAATCAGTACTAAAAATGTATGTCTCTAAATGCATGCATCATATAGACTGCAAAATTTGAGATTCACAACTGATAATGGTAGTAAAGACGTATAGACCAACGCAATGCATGCCTGACCTGCCGCAAGATGGCAGGGCCCTGCAGGTCTAGCTTTTCAGCTGACCCCTTCCCACAGCCAGAAATTACAAAATTTCAGGCACTCTGTAGGACTACTTAGATTCCTGTGGCTATGCTCCAGGGTGAATTAAATTTATTATGAGTCTGCATTCTAATAAATGCACATTCACATTTATGTAAGAATTTATTTTTTATTTTATTTTCACTTGGCTCTCACATAAAAGCACTGCACTACAGTGCCATTTTCAGTTTCTTATTTTATACATTTACATACAAAGGAGTCCTGCTTTCTGAAAATCAAGCCCCATAAAGTGTGTGTCACCAAGCCAACTGCCTCCTGTCCTGAACATCCCCTTGTGGCCTGAGGTCAATCTCCAGACTGCCTGCCTCAGTTTCTCCCTTTCAGGACACTTACTTATTAAATACACTCAGGCTTTTTGTCCAATAAAGCCCCTTCTCCCAGGGTCTAATTTATTGACATAAGACAAAACAAAACTCAGTTCTGGGGCTTCTCTTCTTCCCCGGAGTCTGCTCTCTGCAGCATTTCCCTGCAATGGCAGGCCACTCTCAGCCATACCTGGCTGGAGATATTTCTTACTCCCCTGGAGTCTGTTTTCCCGGCCACTTAGCCTTCTTCAGCCCTCTGGCTCTGGCTTCCAGGACCAAACCTTCCCCGGTTAAGGGTCTCCTGCAAGAGCCTCCTGCTCGGGGCAGTTCTTCTGCACTCTCTGCCATACCTTTCTTTGACTGTTTCTCCCTAAGCATCCTCCTCTTTCTGCAGCTTCCTGCTGCTCTTGAAGTGGAATCACCTGATCCCTGCTCAGATGTGCCTCCTGAATAATTAGGGTTGACTGCCCTCATGCCTTCAGCCCTTAAAGGAGCAAGCCACCTAAATTGGGCATCCAAAGATTGAGGCACACAAAACCATTTTGGAAAATTTGGCATCTCTCTTTATCTTTATGTCTAGCTAGAGATTCAACTAGAGAGACAGACAGATATACACAGCACACACACACGACATTCACTTCAAAATAATCACACTACTACAATGTTAAAGTTGAGATTTCGAATGCACCAGAATAAAATAATTCAAAAATAATGACTTGCACAGTAACTGTGACTTGGTTATACTACACAGCATGTCAAATCCTGCAATCCTTTCTCAGGCAAATCTCCCACTGATTTCAGTAAGGACCAGAATGTTTGACCAATATCTACTAAGTAATCAACAGTAATAAAAAATGCAGCATACATACGAGGGGGCCATATATAAAAAAGTAAGTAGATATACATTCCGTATAATACAACATATAATTTGAGGCAATCTAACACATTCTGGGCAAGATTTTGCTCTCAGTCACATGGGTGTAAATGAATGGTAACTCCATGGACTTCAGAGAGCAGAATCTAGACCTTTATTTTAATTCATTAAGGATGACCTCCAATCTGGCTTTAGACCTTTCTCTAGCAATGCTGTAGCCAAAGATTTGAAAAGCTTTATATTCCAAGCATGCTCCTTTCTCCATTCTCAATCATGCAGGGGATTACAAGCTCTTTTAATAAGAAATGAAAAATTAAAATGGATTGGGATGAAAAACACTTGAAAGCGGCAGCTGCACCGACACTTTTAGTTTAAAATCAGTTTCTTTCACCCAGCCATTTTTGCTTTACACACACCTGTGGTGTTTACTCCTATTTATAAATGCTAAAGAGCCAGGTTATACCATTTAAACCCTTCCCTCCATCCAGGGCAGTTCAGTCACCCTCCCCCTGGAGAAGCACAATGAGACATTTTGCTTTGGGGAGTCATAATGTCCAGCGAAGGGCAACAAAAATGATTAGGGGCCTGGAACACATGACTTATGAGGAGAGGCTGAGGGAACTGGGATTGTTTAGTCTGCAGAAGAGAAGAATGAGGGGGGATTCGATAGCTGCTTTCAACTACCTGAGAGGTGGTTCCAGAGAGGATGGTTCTAGACTATTCTCAGTGGTAGAAGAGGACAGGACAAGGAGTAATGGTCTCAAGTTGCAGTGGGGAAGGTTTAGGTTGGATATTAGGAAAAAAATTTTCACTAGGAGGGTGGTGAAACACTGGAATGCGTTACCTAGGGAGGTGGTAGAATCTCCTTCCTTAGAAGTTTTTAAGGTCAGGCTTGACAAAGCCCTGGCTGGGATGATTTAATTGGGGATTGGTCCTGCTTTGAGCAGGGGGTTGGACTAGATGACCTCCTGAGGTCCCTTCCAACCCTGATATTCTATGATTCTATGAATGTCTCCAGGAGGTCCCAGTGCACAAGGCCAGAGTACTGGGTACTTTTGTGCCCATTGTGGATGCAGCTACCTACCCTCTGCTGCACACTGCATGGGGGGAGGGACAAAGCCATGACCTACCTGTCCTTGCCCCCTTTGGGCACTGGGCATTCCCAAGGGAGTAGAGATGGAATGCCCCCTGAGCACAGTGACCGGAATTCAGTCTGACCTGTTGTGACTTCCCCAAACCAGCTCAAAATTTGCATCGTGCATCGCACATGGGAGCTTTTAAAATAAAACATGCAAGTTTTGAAATGATAAAAAGCTATTGACAAATACAGCAGAACCCACAGCTTCTTTTTGAAAATGCGAATTTAAAAAAACAACTAGAAATGTGCTGTGAAAGTGAGAGATTCTCTGGGATTAAACATCATTTCTGTATATTGCATCTTTGTAGACATCCCACTCTTGGATTACTATTTTTTTACACCCAAAATTCTAATGCTAAGTGAACATTCCCATATTTTATATCTAAAAGGGGACAGGCTGGCCAAGGAGACTTGAAACGAAGTCCAGAGCCTTTCGCCTTGAGAACCTCGGCCTCAGTTCAGCCCAGGTCAGTAGTAATGAAAGTCATTTTTACAGGATGATTGCTCGATGGTCTGAGTTTATTTCAGTCCAGTCCTTAGAGGACATGTCCTCATCAGACAAACCACCATGATCCATAACACAGTTGGTGGCAATTGCCACCCTGTTGGCAGTTTTGGCAGAGGAGTCCAGGAAGTAATGGTCACAGAGAATGAACTATGGAGCAGGCCCCTCCAGCAGGGGAGTTGAGGCATATCAGCAGGGTGGTGTGGGGGAAATCTTGCTACCCAACTTATACCTGTTCTGGGGGTACAAGGAGAACTTCTGTCTCCAGGACCAATTCATTTCAGAACCTTTAAGAAGCACTCAATGCCCATAAAATATTATAATCATTTTATTTGACACTGTGTAGAGACTTCGTATGAAATATGGGTACCTGACATACTGCTGGGAGTTATGGATAAGTAATCATTCTCATTCTTCTTTTTCACCAATATCACCTGCCAAGAGGAGAAAAAAATATATATGTGATACATCCACAAATGCAAAATAGTTGGGCTAACATTAGTGTGTAAACAGGATAAGACATTTTTGGTACTGGATGCTACAGTCCACGTCTGCTGGCATTTCACATTGCACCGAAGCTCAGGTGACTTTCACTAATGCAGAGGGCAACAAATGTGAGCTACTGCCAGAATCCTGGCAGAGTTGTGGAAGACCAGGTCTCCAGATAGGTTCCTGGGTTAGTGTTTTTGTTGCGTGGCGTGTGGTTGCTGGAGGAACCTATCCTTGCAACAAAGCCTGTTGCCAACTCTGTCCACATATCTATTCAGGGGACACCATCATAGGGCCTAATCACGTCAGCCACACTATCAGAGGCTCGTTCACCTGCACATCTACCAATGTGATGTATGCCATCATGTGCCAGTAACGCCCCTCTGCCAAACTGGACAGTCTCTACATAAAAGAATAAATGGACACAAATCAGACGTCAAGAATAACAACATTCAAAAACCAGTCGGAGAACACTTCAATCTCTCTGGTCACTCAATTACAGACCTAAAAGTGGCCATATTACAACAAAAAAACTTCAAAAACAGACTCCAACGAGAGACTGCTGAATTGGAATTAATTTGCAAACTGGACACCATTAAATTAGGCTTGAATAAAGACTGGGAGTGGATGTGTCATTACACAAAGTAAAACTATTTCCCCATGTTTATTTCCCCCGCCCCCTACTGTTCCTCACACGTTCTTGTCAACTGCTGAAAATAGCCCACCTTGATTATCACTACAAAAGTTTTTTTTGTTTTTTTTCCCTCTCCTGCTGGTAATAGCTCACCTTACCTGATCACTCTCGTTACAGTGTGTATGGTAACACCCATTGTTTCATGTTCTCTGTGTATATAAAATCCCCCCACTGTATTTTCCACTGCATACACCCGATGCAGTGAGCTGTAGCTCACGAAAGCTTATGCTCAAATAAATTTGTTAGTCTCTAAGATGCCACAAGTCCTCCTTTTCTTTTTATAGAATAGGGGTGTCATCTTAGTGCAACCTGCTTATTTTAAACTATATACATCAGTTCTGGGACAGAGGTGCCACAAACAGCGCACAGGAATCTCAACCTAAACACCAACGCCCAGTTCCTAAGGAGCAACTCTGCCCCAGCCTTGACTCTAGTTACTGACATGATGACAGAGAACAAATTCTTCTGCCTCTTGCAACAGACCCTCCAATGAGAAATGACATCACAAAAATAAAAACAATGCAGCATTTCTTCCAAGACTGAACAGTGCTCACATACTAAGGAAAAGAACCACAGGACTATATGTAACAGCACCACCTGGTACCTTATCATTTATCTCCCTTGCTGTTTCTCCCACCACATCCATTTCTATCTACGTATTTCATTACATCTATCAGAGAATGTGTATGTTTCATCAGAAAGGAAAATGTGTGAATGTAAAGGTTTAAAAATGCAAAACAATTTAAAAAATTCTAAAAAATTAAAATTAAAATTAAAAAAATCTAAAAAAAATGCCTTTAGAACTTCATAATATCTTGCAGGGACCATGTAAGTTACTTGTGCTTTCCTCCCACTATTCAATGAAAGCTTTTTGGACATGTATTCTTATTTTCTTTAGATTTATTTGGGTTCTAGGGACACTTCCTCCCCTTCTTGAGAGACAGTGGGCCTGATCTCCAGCTAAGGTTCTGCCCATAAACTTTATAGTAAAGTTGTTAGCATTATTTCACAATAACCAATACATCCATTACTTAGCCCTGGTCTACACTGGGGGGTGGGGAGATCGATCTAAGCTATGCGACTTCAGCTATGTGAATAACGTAGCTGAAGTTGATGTACTTAGATCGACTTACTGTGATGTCTTCACCACGGTGAGCCGACTGCTGCCGCTCCCCCGTCGACTCTGCCTGCGCCTCTTGTGGCGCTGGAGTTCAGGAGTCGACAGGAGAGCACTCAGGGGTCGATTTATCGTGTCTAGACTAGAAGCGATAAATCGATCCCTGCTGGCTCGATTGCTGCCCACTAATCCGGCAGGTAGTGAAGACATATCCTGAGTTGTTGTGTGGCATCCTTCTTATAGACAAGTACTACAAAACATAAAATTTCCTTCAATGATTAAATCAAATAACTTAATTGTAAAAGAAATGCAAGCTTTAGATATTGTAAGCAAGAAGATGCTATATGGATAGTATAATTACTTTAACTGAAAATCCCTTTAAAAATTAAACCAGAGGATACATTGTTAAAAGAAATACGCTTGTTTCCTATATTCTTTACCACACCAGTTGCAGTATGGGAAAGTAAATGCTTGGGGTAAATGTGGGCTCCTAAACCACAAAAAGCCAGAGTAATCAATCAGGCTTTGAACATGGAACTCCATGGGGACTTGGAGGATCAGAATGCACCACCACCCAAACTGTGGCATAACTTCTCACTGTCTTTATTTCAACCTAGAACCTGGAACACCAGCTGTACACCATCTGCACCATCTATGTGGAAGGTTTGGGCCCTGGGTCTCTAGTAGCCCTCTGTGTTGGCCTACAGGGGCCTGGCATGGAACCCCCTCCGCAGGGTGTAGGGGGCACAAAGTCCCCACTGCATGTCTGCTCCACCTGTGATACCCTCATACATGGCTACCATGGGTGTAAGGCAGTGGTATAAATTCATGTGATGTCACGCCAGCAAATATTGAAAATCAGCCAATCATATTTTGAGGACCCATGTCAGAGTCCCCAGATAAAGTCAGTCTGATGTGTTTTTTAAGGTAAAACAAGAAAAATGTTTTTCCATTTATCAGGCCCGCCTGTCCACATTACCTCTTCTTGATTAATTATGTGGCTGGAACCCCTTACTATAATTTGGCTGGCATCACGTTATCCTCTAGCTCCCTCTAGTGCACCATTGATATCAACCATGAACAGGATGTCATACCCAGCTGTGAATTATGAAACGGACCCAGTCAGATCCACTAAAGCAGGGGTTCTCAAACTGGGGGTTGGGACCCCACAGGGGGTCACGAGGTTATTACATGGGGGGGTCGCGAGCTGTCAGCCTTCACCCCAAACCCTGATTTGCCTCCAGCATTTATAATGGTGTTAAATATATAAACAAGTGTTTTTAATTTATAAGGGAGTTTGCACTCAGAGCCTTGCTGTGTGAAAGGGGTCACCAGTACAATAGTTTGAGAAACACTGCACTAAAGTGACAGGGGAAGTGTGCTCCAGCAAGGAAGAAAGTACAACAGTACTAATGTGTTAAAGGAGTGACACCCCGGGGGTAGAAAGCTAGCAAGAAACAGTCAGTAGTGGGAGAAAAAGGAGACGGGAGCCAAAAAAGGATTAGCAGGGACTCATACAGAAGTGCATACGTAAGCAGGTGAAAGAAGCTCTCATTGGGAACCTGGGCAGGGTACACATCTGAATTTAGAGCCACACATGATACAAAATAAGAAACAGCTGCATTTAATCTTTTGAGTCTCCTTGAGCTTCACTCTCATGATTTATGACACTGGCACAAACCCCTAATGAAATGATAGCCCTATCATTCTCTCTTGACATGATTAGAAACCTACTAGTCCAAGGTCAGGATTTTTCAATGTGAGTTTAGCCCTCATAATGTAATGTATTTGTATATTGTCTTCATTTTAACTTGTTCTTAATTTGTTTTCGTCATTTAACCTGACATATTTGATAAACTTAACAATAAATTAATTGTTATTCCAAAGTCTGGAATTGCTACACCATGTTCCCAAAGTATTTAAAGGATCTCAACTTTTGTGGTAATTATAACAGCAAGTGAGAAAATAAAACCTGCTGGGTGAAGGTTTTATGGGACAAAAGGTTAAAATAATCAGCCTCTTTGCATGTTCTGATGTGTTTGTGTCTCCTCTTTTCTTCCCTACAGGCTGCCTGAAAGCAAATCGGGACTCTTCTTAGAAATAACAGTATGTCCTTTAATCTTTAGGTGCAAAACAGATATTCCGTTTCACTTTTGCCATATACAAACAAGTATAAACAGAGGCTACAAAGAAAACTTTATTCTCTTTCTATTGACATCTTGTGGAACTCTGAGGTATTTTATACTGTGCCAAACAACAAATTAAACAGGAGACTAGTAAACATAGATCAGGTCTGTTCCTACTCCTATTCAAATCAGGATCAGGCCCCTTCCAACATGCCAGTGGAACTAGTGAATCTCACCAATAAATCATTTGCCTGAATCTAACTGTGGTTAGGTGACTTACTGACAATCATATACAGTACTCTTAAAAACAAAATAATCAAGTTTTGGAAATAAAGCTTGTCCCTCCTGTAAATAATTAGTTACTAGTCTTAAAATTATTGTCTACAGGCCAATTTAAAGAAAAAAAAGAGAGAAAAGTAAAAGCTTTTTCAGCCAATTATGTTTTAAGGGCCAAAACTCCCCATTGGGAGTTTTGCTATTTTCCTCAATGAGACCAGTATTTGGCATGAAGGAGTCACTCGTGTAAAAATTCATGAGGAAATGAATGAAAGGAAAGATGGCCATTTGTGTAGGGCACTACACTGAGACTCAAGAGATCTGGCATTGCCACAGACCTCCTGTGTGATTTGGAGCGAGTCACTTAATCTTTCTGTGCCTCAGTTCCCTGTCTGTAAACCTGAGAGACTACTTTCTTCCTCTTCCTCTTGTGTGTGTAACTCACTGGGGCAGGGACTGCCTCCTGCTCTGAGTATATACAGCAACAAGCACATTTGGGCCCTGATTGGTTGAGGTTTCTAATTGCTGCTGTATTACAAATAATAAATGGAGTGGGTTTTTATTAGCTGTTTTATAGATGACAATGATTTTAATAGTGTTTCTTGATTCAATTCTGGAATTAATAATTAACGTTTCATTCTGCATTTTATTTGCAGTAAATAAAATAACTTCCTTTTAAGGAATGTGGCAAGTTGCAAGGAACAGTTCAGTCTGTGCTGTTTATCTGTTTTGTTGTCCCAAAAGTCAAATGTCTTTGTCCACAGATCCACAAGGGCATGCTTCGCCTCCAACTTTTAGACAATCTCTCTGGAAAATACCCCTTTTAGTGCTGGGTCTTAGGTCTCCACTTTTGATAAGGAGGAGCCCACTGGCCCTGCTATAACACTGACTTAAGCACCTCTGTTTCTCACCATGGCTCTTCCAGCCAGTCCAAAAGAACAGGAACTCCGGTTACAGATTTTACCCCTTTTGGAAGCTATGCAATCAGCAGATACTTGAAGGGACACAGTGCAGCCTTTTCAAACCAAGGCAACTTTTATTATGTCTACATTTAAACCTCAACAACGGCACCACCGCAGCTGCACTTCTGTAGCATTTCAGTGAAGACGCTCACTACAGCAATGAGGGGGGGTTCTCCCATTACTGAAGTTAATCCATCTCTGTGAGAGGTGATACTTGGTTGATGGAACAAACACTGGGGGTTAGGTCACTTAAATTATGTTGCACAGGGCTGTGGATTTTTCATACTCCTGAGCAATGTAGCTGGGTCAACCTAACTTTTTAGTGTAGACCTGGCCTGAGACAACTGGAATATAGTATTGAAGTGTCCTTAGGCTAGAATGGAAAGAGTTCTGATACCCAAGTGCTCATACCTCAGTCCTTTGTTCCCAGTCCCAGTTAAGCGGCTTCCACATTTACTTTCTCTTGGCTGCCAGTTATAAAAAGTTAATGTCCAGTCACTTGTCTTCCATTGTATCTCCAATGCAATCCTATCCATATGTAGACAATTCTTGGTAGTTCATTCATACCAACTCAGACTCACCTACTTGACTCTTTTACCTATTCTCGATCCCAAGAAAAAAATTAGTCCCTTCATAACCAGTGGGTAACAATACAAAACGAGAGGGGAAAACTGAGCTACGCATATTTTTTTGTTAAAATAATGCCCAAATGCCCCACATTCTTCACTGTTTTCTCTGGATCTAGTATTGTAAGCTGTTGGAAGGGTGGGTGGTGTCTAAATTAGCTACAGAACTTTCCTCCTTGGAGGCTGGTTAAGTGTGGAGGATCTTAGAGAAAATCTGGTCCCCAATCAAAATCAGTTACTGATCTAAAAAGGTTGTAAAAGGGTACATATAGCACCCAGGTGGGAGATTTATGGGGCAAATCCCTTCTCCACACCAGACTAGTAATGTATGGGATTCATACATTCTGAACATTGGTGCCTAACTTTCCCTTTCTGTACTCCACAAATGATACAACTTTTACATAAGAGAGCAAAGGTGGATGATGATTATGGTAATATCTTCTGGTCTGGGAAAGATAATCTGGTGGGTCACAGCTAAATACAAGGTAGAACAGATGGTATTTAGCTGTGACACTCTGATTACCTGTCCCAGACCTGAAGAGGAGCTCTGTGGAGCTCAAAAGCTTGTCTCTTTAACCAACAGAAATTGCTCTAATAAAAAATATTACCTCACCCACCTTCTCTTTCTCATATCCTGGGAGCAACACAAATGCAAACAACTTTTAGATTTCCACTCTTAATGTTAGCACCCAGGAAGCAGTCTCTAGCAGATGAACTTTTGTGCCGTCAGCTCTCTGTCTAGTGTTTTTGCAAGACGGCTAGCCAAGGTCTCACTCTTTCTTTACAATCCAATCTTTCCATTCATGAAGGATTTCCGTAGACTACAATCTTGAGATAAGCCCCATCCCAAAGCATTAGTTGCAGACATATGACAGTTAAGGTTGCAAAAGATTTCTCCTGTCCTTTCAATGGAGATATTCTGAACCTTTTCCCCAGCCTCCAGATTTGCAGCCACATGCTGTGTGTATGATTCAGTGTCAGGAAAGGAAGAGTCAGGGTTTTTCTTCACTTGATGTAGCGTACCTGGTGAAGATGCAATATGTCAACAGGAGAGCACGCTCCTGTCAACTTAATTACTCCACCTCAACAAGAGGCAGAAGCTATGTCTGTACAGTGAAGATGGCACTTTAGGGCTTTGTCTACACTGGCAATTGAAAGACAAAACTTTTGTCATTCAAAGATGTTAAAAAACACCTCCCCGAAAGACAAAAGTTTTGCTGACGATAAGTGCTGGTGTGAACAGCGCTTTGTCGGCAGGAGCACTTTCCTACCAACAAAGCTAGCGCTGTTTGTTGAGGGAGCTCTCCTGCTGACAAACAGCAGCTACACTGCGCGCCTTTTAGTGGCACAGCCAAGTTGCTAAAAGCTGCGTAGTGTAGACAAAGCCTAAGTCAATGTAACTTACTTTACTCAGGGGCGTGGCTTTTTCACACCCATGAGCAACGTAAATTGCATTGACTTAAGCGGTAGTGTAGACAAGCCCTCAGATTTGTCCAAACACAGAAGGAACACTAGAAATGGCTACATACTGTGCCTTGCCCCTTATCATATCTCCAGGACTCCTAGGGCTTGTCTACAGTACCTGCCGGATCAGAGGGCAGCGATCAACCGCTGAGTGCTCTCCCGTTGACTCCAATACTCCACCAGATCGAGGAGCGCAAGCGGAGTCGACGGGAGAGCGTCAGCTGTCGACATACCACAGTGAAGATGCCGCGGCAAGTAGATCTAAGTATGTCAACTTCAGCTACGCTATTCACGTAGCTGAAGTTGTGTATCTTAGATCGACCCAGTGCGGTAGTGTAGACAAGCCCCTAGTCTCCACTGGCCAGAGAAAGGCATATTTGGAATTCATTCCCAAATCTGGGTTTCCAATTTAGCAACACATCAGTCTGTTTGCCTGACAAGCCATGTGCCAGTTACTGTTCTTACCTTTTTTCATCATCACAAAAGGTGATTAACCAATTAACTTTAACCAGTCTGGTTAAACACACACCTCACCAAACTCCTCCTCTCTCATACAAACTCATTGGATTAAACAACAAACCTGTCAGGGATCGAATGGCTCAAAAGATTAGGAATGGGGTACTGAGGCATTTCACCTCTAAGCCACTGTTTCAGATCTAAGCAGTGGCTGATAGTCTTTAACATCTAATGGCTGTTTGGTGAGATATGCCAAATGATTTTGCAGTTTGAGTTCAGGCCCCTGTGGACAAATGTTCGCATCACAAAAGAAAGTCTTACTGGCAAATGTCAGCAGAGATGCCAAGGACTGAAGTGGCTTCCATTAATGTACTGCCAACTATTTCTTGTGTATGTTGAATCAAAAGTGACCTTGACTCAACATATGACTTTATAACATGACAGACAACAGAAATGACCATGCATTTCCCCATGGCTAAGCTGAATGTCGACCACACGGGAGCTAATAAAATGAGGTGCCGAGTCTTGAGAGGTTCTATGTATATTTAAATACCACTGATTGGAGGTCACTCAGCGGCACTTCCTAGTCTCAAGGGGTGTGCAGCAAATTAGATTATTGTGCCCTTTAAGAAAAATTGGGGGACTTGTCCATTCATTTTCAGCTAGAAGAAAAGGCAGTTCTGACTCGGCCGCTCAGTTGCTACGTGACCAGAGGAAAGTTATGTATCCTCTCTGTTCCTCAGTTAGCCCATCTGATAAATGGGCATAATAATATATACCTCCGTCAGAGCGGTGTTATGATGCTTAAATAAGTAGCACAGGCCTGGATTATCTCCAGATCTGATTCTTCCCATGTCAATAGGTGGGCTAGCAGTCTCCACAACACCACCCCTCCCTCTTCTATATCCCCCAGAGGGTGTTCTGTGAGTCTGGAGTCCGCAACAGGGGAGAAGGTGCAGGAAAGAAATGGGTGGGTTAAGGATGGTGCAGCGCAGCGCTCCACTTCTGTCCTAGGTTAGGATGGCTTCTCCTGAGTCTGGCTGCCCAGTGGCTCTGCTCACTCCCATCACCCATGCCGCACTCAAAATGGTGTGGGCTAAATTTGAGAGACAAGTGGTGTTGCGACTGGGCACACTGGGTCCCAGCGCCACTCAGGTTTGGCCCAGCTGCCTGTCCATCATGAACCAACATTGCCAAGTTGCAATGCCAGCCACAGAAATTTTGCCTGGCTGCCCCCGCAATCCTCCCATCATGATGGAAGAGCAGCCAGGCCAAATCTGAGTGGCATGTGACATCTAAGTGCCCAGTCGCAGTGCCATTCAAATTTGGCACATCCAATATCACCGACCATATTTAAATCAAGATTGGATGTTGTTCTGAAAAATCTACTCTAGGAATTACTTTGGGGAAGTTCTATGGCCTGTGTTACACAGGAGGTCAGACTTCTGGCTTCCTTCTGGCATTGGAATCTCTACATCTTTTCTGTGTTGGAGAGGATGATCTGGTCTATTTCTACAGTTTTCATAAGAACATAAGACATAAGAACGGCCATACTGGGTCAGACCAATGGTCCATCTAGCCCAGTATCTTCTGACAATGCATGGGTGAATCACGATATTGTGGAATCTGACCTTTGATTTTTGAAGGCTTGCAGCTGGCAATACTGTTTCTATCTCAGTCATTTCCAGAAGATCTGACTGTGATCACATAAACACAGGATTATGTCTTGAATGCAGGGTCAGTCAGAAGGGAAAACTGAGCTATGAGGTAGAATGTCCTTATTTAAAACATAAATATCCTAAGCAGCAGGGAACACACAAAGGTAGTAGCTGCTGATTTTGTTGTTTAAATATTTTTAGATTCATACAGTCAGAATGGGCCATGATGAGCCTCTAGTCTGACCTGCAAAACAAAGGCAATAGCATTTTACACAGTGATTCCTGGATAGAGCCCAATGTTCTCCCTTTCAACTTTGTTCTAATGTAAAAGTCCCTTCCAAAATGCAGTTCTTATGGTTCTGTAATTGGGAACTAGGGAAGTGAGGGGGAAAATGCCAGTTAATTTTGATCAGGTGTTCCAGGCGATGAGCCCTTACATTTTGTTTTGGCACAAGATGTGGCAATTTTATTTTTCTTGGGGGCTATCTTGGCTTTGTGGTGAAGGATTTACTTGATGTATCATCTGAACATTTTGTTCTGTAAACTTTCTCCACAAAAGCTACTTTCATTTTAGCCTCCACTTTCTCTGAGAAAGTCTGAACTGGAGACGCCAACTGCTATTTATGACAAACAGTCAGTATTGCATGGGTAGCGCTTATTAGTAATCGAATATGCTTGAAATATATTTTTAATAGTAAACCAAAGTCAACATTTTTGGGGCTATGTTATGTGCGAGATTCTTTTTCACTGGCTGCTTTAGTGGAATATTCTTAGGCCACAGTTTATATTAGATGATACCTACAAAATAAGTAAGCAGCATTCTCTTTCTTCAAAAACTGGACAACTTCGTGCCCTATGAGAAATGACATCAGTTCAATACCTGGCAAAGGTAAATACTATCACAAAAGCCACTATCACAATTACATTTTGAGGGGCCGTCTCTGCAGGGAGCTCAACCACTACTTCTCCAGTGAGATCATTTTGAGCGCCAGTTTCCTCACAAAATAATACTGTGTAGTCAATGATAATTGTATAAGTATGATTGATATACCTTTCACATAAACCTTTTCATTCTCTTATCCTTCAGCATCTGATAATATTAGTGAAGAGACACTGTGCCCTACAATTAGGACATCTGCCAGTAGTACTGTCTATTCCTAGTCTTTCCTTTTTCACAGTGGCAGTATTCTGAAGTGACAGTCTTCTTTCCAGAGGGGTACTTTATTACCATTGAGCTTCAACTTTCCCTTATTTTATCTTGTCACTAATCTACCCTGTGAGGTGATGAGCACTCACAACTCAACATGAATGGTTTATCCTCTGCATCTCTCTGGTTCAAACCTTAAAATAGTTACTGTTCAGCTCTGTACTGAAAAGTACAGAAAGGCCCTGAGTTTCAGCAGGTCTTTTACAAGTATGAAGTAAAAGTAAAAAGCAAAAGTCTGAAAATTGTTACATGCAGATACTACTTTTAATAGGCTATTATTGTAACCTTAGCCCCAGCCTCCTCATGTGGATTTTTGAAAGCATTTGGATTTCAATTAGCACAATTGTAGAATGAACAGTGTTAGTTCAGATGGATAGAAATAATTTTTAAGAAGTACAGTGCCAATGAGGCTGCTATTCTTCTACATGGCTTTCTGTGCATGATGATGTCTGTGTGATACATGAATATTTCTAGAGATAGGTTAGATAGTCTGCAACCTCCGGAAAGGTGGCATAATTCAATAAGGTTAGGGTTCCATTCATGTTTATCAGAACCTGCTGTATGCAATTATTTTGGTGTGTTTATTTGAATAAGACCTGTCACCTGCTGGAAAATATCATAATTAATCTGTCAGGCAGCAGGGGAATGCGGAAAGAGAGCTAAAATATGTTTTCCATTCCCCAAAGGTTCTAATACACCAGTATCATCCCTTTGGCTTAACTGAGCAAAGAAAGAGCTGTAGGTTGTCTTTAAGCAGGATGGATAATAAGCCGAAAATGTAACAAGTCAGTACTAGCTATAAATTAAAGTCATGCTTGCCTTGCTTAATACGTGCTGCACAGATAAAGATACCACACTTACAGAATATATGATCTGATCATCATTTGGTATCACAGTTATGGATTTGATAACATTAGAGATATAGCTCTAAAGGCTGTATATGTGATGCTTAAACACCCCAGTAGGTTAGAAGACATATCCCTTTAGGGTTGTGGAGCACTACGTGACATATCACCAGGCTCAAAAAGCTCCATCATTATCACCTCTGAAAATGTGAGCAACAAAGAGCAGGATTTCATCAGTCATGCCACCTCCCTACAAAATTGTTCCTGGAAGTCCATAAAAACCCTCCTTACAATCCACGAAGAGTGTATGTGTGCCTTCACGTAGGCATACAGTAGGTGGTTAGAAGATGATCAGCAGTACTGGAGCTGGAAGCCTCACTTTACAGATAACTTTATTGTGCCAGGCAATTCATTTTTGAAAATTGGATTTTGTGCCTCTTTCTCATTGTTTACAAAGCATAAAGATTGGAAAGGGCCTTTTTGTTTTGTATGTTGTTTTACATATTTTTTTCTGCTTGTTTTTAGACTCAGAAATATCAGGAATGTCAAATCTTGTCATCCCTGGGTCTGCTTCTCAGAGATGTCTGTTGTGAGCCCAAAAGAGCAGGGGGGCTGAAACACTGACAAAGATGACCTTGCTTCCAATGCTCTTTGGCAAATGAAAACGTTTGGTAATGATTCCAAACTTTGAAAAAATATTGATAAAAATGTCTCAGAAGTGGTCACAGAAAATGGGTCCATTTTAAACCCTGAAAGATGGAAACCAATTTATACATTTCTGTATTTCCCATTAAACGGTTTCTTCATTTTTCAGACAGCTCTGCCAAAAATCCTTTCCCCTCATAATAGCTCAGTCTCTTGAATCTTGTGATGTTGTAATGTCACTAGTTCACCAGTCACTACAGAGTGAAAGTAGATAAAACCTGAACTTATAACATATCCAAAAAAATAAATAAAATAAAATAGTCACAACCCCCTCCACATCTTCTTATGAAAAAAATCAATCAAACAAACAAACAAAAACTTGCATGCTTTCTTTGTATATCTCATAGATCTAAAAAAGGACATGAACCCTATATTTTACCTGTACAGGTCCCCTTTAACAGAAAGCATTTTAACCAAAGCTAGGTGCACTCACAAAAGTTCTAGCTGATTTGCAGTTGTGTATTAAAGATATTTATAAATTTAGTGATTTAGGCCTTGATTCAGAAAGGTACTTAAGCACATCGATAAGTATCTTGCTTAATAAGCATCCTAGTGGGGGGCTACTGGAGATGTAAAAACATAAATAAAATAAAAGAGTTTAAATGGAAGTGGTTATTCTCGTATATGTTTTAAATGTAAATGTATTTGTTTTAAGAGCACTGGAGATACCACATGGCTTTGACATAATTTTTTTCTTATTTTTGTTTTCTGTTCTACCAATTCATGACACATTAGCTCTCATTTAAATTTCAATAAGGGAGAGTTTATCTTCCATGTTAATTTTCATCACTGCTCATTGTGCAGTCTGTAAGTGATGAACAGTTCCCTGAAATTACTTGCAGGTCATCTTGTATTACCCAGTCACTCTGTACAAATGACTAATTACAGATAACCATAAAGATAGTAATTTTCAGACAGTTTTATCGAATGTGGTAAATTTTCCATCATAATGACTGGATATTAAAAATTACATTTTCTAAACCTCCGGCAGGAGGTGTCTGAATGAAAATTGTCAAAGGAAGACAAATTTTGTCCATGTGCCTTGTGTGTGTGCTGTGCCCATAAGTTTAGTGAAGCAGAAATAAATATGATTTGAACTGCAAATGTCACTTTATTGAATGGAGATGAGAATTACCTTAAAAACTTATATTGGCATTTGTTTTGAACTATTTCAGAGGTATTTCAGCAGGATTAATACAGCTTCAGGCTAGCTGCTTTCCTTAACCAAAGCTTTATAGATACAGAAGTTTGCTTTAAAAAGTAAATCTAACTACTGAAAAGTCATTTTCCATAACAAGGGTCTCAGAAATCTTTTATGGTGGCCAGCTAATTAGAGCTGCATAGAAAGCATTGGATGAACAAATGGAGGAGATTCAGTTATAGGCAGAAAATCAGACCCATGGTTTTGCACCAACTGAAATTTGGGGAGGTTCAAGACCTGAATCTGCATCTGAATTTTCCACATGGTCCCCATCTTTATAACTGGACAAACTAAAACCTTAGATCCAGACGCCCACATACTTTGGAGTGTTCAACACCTGAGATTTGTGGGATGAGTGCATCTCTAATTATGGGGGGAAAATTTCTGAGGTACTGTTTAATGTAAATAAAATTTAGATTGCAGGACCAGGACAATAATTAAGGTAGCAGAACCAGTTGCCTCTTCTCTTCTGAATGTTTACAGGCAGCAGAACTTAGTAAAGAGGGATGTAGGAAGGGTGAAAATCAGTCCAGCCCATTTCTGGGGACAAATTGGTTGCAGAAATTCTGTAGCATATCAGCGTACTGCTGTATAAAGAGAGAGAGTGAGAATGCATATTGGCCATGAGCTTACCATGTAATATGGCACCAAAGAAGGGTAATGAAATTTTGGGATGCATAAGCAGAGGCATCATGTAATGCAGCAAGGAGGTAATAATCTCTCTCTGTTTGGCTGTGGTGAATCCACAACTAGAATACTGCCTTCAGTTGTTGACATCTCAGTAGAAGAAAGATAGTCATGAATAGAGGAGAGCTGAGAAATGAAAAATGATTATGGGGTTGGACAGACTGATTTCTGAGGAGAGAATAAGAGAGTTAACCCTGGCTTGACTAAGTGACAGCAAAGCACTTGATAACCATATAGCCATAAAGAACGAGAGCTGATGGCCGAATGCTCTTGCTATGGAGATTCCAATCAAATCGCTGCTTAGCGTTACTGGCGGGTATGTAACTACGTTAAAAGGGTAGGTATTTTTAAAAATGAAAATTCCCTCCTGTTTTTAACTGATATTTTGTAACAGAGCAAGCCCATACGACCATTTCGGAAACTTAATCCAAAGCTTATTTTTCAACAGAACAACCCAATGAGTCCAATAATAATTAAATTTCTTCTTAAGTTTCACAAACATACTGAAACTCACTTCCCAAAAACATCATGACATATGCCTCACTTGTTCATTAGAATGAGGTTACTAGTATTACTCACTGATGATTTCATTACCTCTCCCAAGGAAACAACACAGATAGGGAACTTTTTAACCTGTTCCCTTCCTTCCTCTCCCTATTGAATTATTTATTCTGTAATTAACCAGTTAGGCATCCATCATGTTATTTTAAAGTGAATCACTATAATTGCTAGAAGTAGGGTTTGTTTGATTCTCAGTACTGGTGTTATGGGCTCATGCAATGGGGCATTTTGGAACCACAGAGAGCTACAGGTGGCTTTCTGCAAACTGCTGATGTTTTTTGTGGTAAGCTGCTTTTCTTTAAGTGATTTGATTTTTAATTTTTTAGGCATATTTATAAGGTGCACAAGTTTACTACCCAAATACATTTTTTAAATTTTTCATTCCTTGTGTCTTGGTCACATGTGACACTACTTTATTCATCTCTGTCATTTTTTCAAAGTAAGATTTTAAAAAATAAAGTAATGAAGTTACCCCCACAAGAGCATCTAGGTTGCTGTATAATAAAAACTCTGTAAAACACAAAACCCCCTTTATAATAAAGCTCACGCTACTTGAAAGTCAAATAAGGAAAACAAGTGGCAAGGATCTGACACATGGGAAAAAGGAAAGGGAAAAAGTTATACGTATGGGGCCAATATCGATCACAATAAAAATTTTAAACAACATAAAAACTCAGGTATGATATAAAAGATTTTGCTCTCCATAAGCATGTCCAGCTTACTTTGTCCATCAACTTGATTTAAAGAATCAGTATGAATGCAAGGTTAAAAAGAATTAGGTCTGATCTACACTAGAAAATTAAGTTCGCTTAACTATGGCGTTCAAGGGCATGAAAAATCCACACTCCGATCAGCATAGTTAAGCCAAATGAACCCCCAGCACAAACAGAATTCTTCCATCGACCTAGCTACCGCCTCTCAGGGGTGATTGCCTATGCAAATGGGATTACCTACAGCAGTGCAGTTCTGCTGCTGTAGCATTTCAAGTGTAGAAAACCCCGCAGACATTCCAATTATGAGTAATGACTCGGACTTTAGACATTCAAACCTGATTTTCAGAAAGGCTTACCATCCACAGCTCCCACTGGCATGAGTGCTGAGCACCTCTGAAAATCAGCCCATCGGCCTAATTATCAAAATGACAAGAGTGCAATGTTTGGCATCTAGATTGCATTAAATGAAATGAAATATCATTACTGAGTGCTAAAACCATGGGGATCTAGGGTATATACCTATGAAGTAAGCACATCCCTCCTATTCTACCATGTTGATCTTAATCAGCATGCAAGGGGAGCCTGCACAAAAGAAGAGGCTTCTGATACTGTGACATGCTCTCTCCTTTTCCACCAAGAAGCATGCCAGTGGTGTTCCAGCTCCTGATTCAATCCCCCACTGAAATCAATGACAAAATGCCCCTTGGCCTTGGGTCAGACCCTAGATTCCCTCACCTACCTGTGGAGGAGCACAGCTCAGGTTTATACCTGCTTTTTTAACTTGGGTTGTTTCCTCTCTGTGCTTTGGAGCTGCCTTTTATTAGACAGTCAAAGCATGGTAATTTTTTATCTGCAGCGTGGATCTCTGTTGCATATTCTGCTCTTGTTGATCTCAATGGAAGTTCCATGCAGACACTGACTGCAAATTATCAATTAAGGTTTCTGAAGTCCTTTGAGGATTGTAATCTTCAGCACTGAGGAACAACTCTGAGGTTTTGTTGCTCAGACATTCCTCAAAGAGAGGCTTGGAATGTAACAGACCAAAGAACCACACACTTGATATTAATTATTAAAAAGACTGATGATCAAATCAAAATAATAATTTGTTCAGATATCAAATATGAGAAAAGAATGGTAACACTGTAATACAAATACAATGTCAAATCCAAGTCAGGCTAAACTTCTTTAATTAGAGAGTTTTACAGACTCTCATTGTCTAATCCCTTGTCCACACTAAAATTTACTTTGGTATAACTTATCTTGCTCAGGGATGTGAATAATCCACACCCCTGAGCAATGTAAGTTTTAGTAACATAAGTGCTGGTGTAGACAGCGCTATGTTGGCAAGAGAGCTTCTCCTGCCGACATAGCTACTGTGGGAGGTGGAGTAATTAAGCCAATGGGAGAGCTCCTGTTGGCTTAGAGCGTCTTCACCAGAAACGCTACAGCAGTCCAGCTACAGTGCTTCTAGTGTAGATGTAGCCTAAGTCGATCAATGAAACTGAACTTTTTTCTGTCTTTTCATCATTTTACCCTAATGGAAGGCATTATGTAAGTCCTAAGTATTATTATTATGACTGTTATATGCACTGGACAGCTCTAGTGTGAACTGGAAAAGAAAATCTTCCCCTTAGTACTGAATCAAGTCAGGAAACTGGTAATGGTGCCTGGGACATCAGAAAACATGTTCTGTCATGAGTCCTCATCTGTGCTCCAGGGATAGCTATGTATCAGAGAAACTAATCTGTATGGCCATAAGCATGAAGGCCAACAAACCTGGGTTGTTGGGTCTCCCATATAGACTAGAATCAGAGGTCTCATTAATGTTACTACAGTCTAAGTCTCAAGTTTTAGACATTGTCCTTCCTATTTCTTTAAAAAAATAAGTAAATGAAACCATGGATGTTTGCTGAATGCATTAAATAAATGTATTTCCGAAGACAGTCTCTTCATCAAATTACATTAGGAAAACATCACATTAAAACCCTGCTGCCGTATATATATAACCCAGCAGAAAATTTATGCATTCAGTGCACTTCTGTTGTCAATGAAAACTGTGTTAATTACTATGAAAACATGTGGCTCCTGGATTTAGAGTTTGGTGCTCATTGCTGCATTTTGATGCTGCCAGACTTCTACTACCACAGTCATACCAATTTCTTCCTGACTGGCACAAATCCATGCTTCATCTAGCAGGATACCTGAGGAACGTATTATACCATCTTTCTATCTTTTCTTTTTCTGTAGTACCACTCACTACAGTATCTGATCACTGCATACACTTTACTAGTGCCTTCACAAAAGGACAGAACTCCTGGGTGCAGAGAGGAGGAGCAGATACTGCAGAATGATGCAAAGGAGAAAGGGAGACAAAGTGGGGCCAAGCAAAAAAGGGGGGAGAAAGGGACAGGAGAGAAACTGTGAAACAGGGCTAGAGCAGAAAGAAAACACCAAGAGGGAGGAAGGACAATCTTGTCATTAAGTTACTGGAATAAGATTCTGGAGATCTAGGTTCAATTCTTTGCTCTGCTACAAATTTCCTACATGATCTTGGGCAAGTCAGAGGGGGCTTGATC
The DNA here is from genome assembly GCF_965140235.1 of Caretta caretta. Classification (NCBI taxonomy): domain Eukaryota; kingdom Metazoa; phylum Chordata; order Testudines; family Cheloniidae; genus Caretta; species Caretta caretta. Next base: position 199,921,666 of record NC_134207.1, on the reverse strand, counting down.
TAATGCTCTTCCTCCCTTGCCCTCATTAGTGCAGCCCCACCATACTCCCCTTCCTGGCCTCCTTTTCCATTCCGGAAAGAGAATCCACGAACCTCCTCCGCATTCCTCTGGCTCCCTTAAAAGTATTGTATTAGGGTGTGTCCCCAAGTGGGAATTAATTACTATTATTTTTATTATGGCAGCATCTAAGAACACCATTCAAGGATCACGGCTCCATTATGCTAAGCTTTGTACACACATGTATTAAAGATGATGGCCCACAATCGAGACAGCTTACAAACTAGGTCTCAGACAGGGCACAACAGGTGGATGAGACAGATGAGAGGAGGTGGAGTTGAGAAGATGAATTAACAATAAAAAAGAGTAGCATAAAAGCCGAAATCTCAGCTCATTACTTGCTTAAAAAATGCCTCACAAAGATGATTTGTAGCCATCACCGCAGAGGGATGCGTGAAGGAGGTATTAAAAAGGGACTATGAATTTAAGAATTTTGATGAGGAGCCCTGGCAGAAAGCATAGAGGTGCCTGTGGAAGAAGCAGATAAACAGGCAATTGAGGCTGGCTGCAATATTTGGCAGGCCTTGACAGCTCACTAAATTGATAGGTCTGTAAGACAGGGTGAGGTTAGATGATGTAAGATTTTAAAAGCAAAGACAAAGTTCATGTGTTTGGTGTGGTGGAGGAAAGGAGCCAGTGAAGGGATGCCAAGATGTGACTGGAGTGACTAGCCAGGCAGCTTACGTTTTAAGTGCATTTGAGGGAAACGGCGTGGCTGGTGTCAAGGCCAGAGAGGAGGAGATTACAGTCATAGTGCAAAAATGATGAGGGCATAAATGAGATCTGGGGCAGCCTGGACAAGTTGAAAAGGCCAAATATTTGGAATGTTACATAAGTAGAAGCAGCAAGATTTGGGCACCGCGTGTATATCTGGGCAGAGAGAAGGGCCATGTTGAAGAGGATGGACCTGAGTGACTGGGAGGATGGACCTTAGTGGTAGGTGAAGGAGAAAATGAGAAGAGCTTGAGGGAAAAGCCCCATGCTACCCACTGCCTTACCTGGGTTGCTGGTTACTTCCCTGTGGCTCCCCTGCTCTCCCCACTTTGCCAGCAGTGTGTGTGTTTCTCCCCCTCTCAGCTTCAACAGTAGCTGTAATCTGCTCCTCCCCCATGCAATGCTTTATGACCTAAGGGACTACTGACTAGAGCAATGAGGGAGGTGTTCCTGGCAGGGAAAAGTGAGGTTGAGTTGGGACTAGTTCCTCTCTAGAGTCCTGACTAGTGTGACCAGGTGTCTGGTTTTGGACTGGAACACATGCAGCCGAACATCTGACAACAGTCGTCAGAGAGAGAAACGCATTCTCTGCATTGCCCGGAACACTTACACAGAGGAGCTTGAAAGTCAGGAATGAGACTTGGAATTTGACCTAGTGTTCTACAGAGCAGCCATTGCAGTGAGAAATGAACCAGAGGGACGTGATTTCAGCAATCGGTGTTGCATTTTGGACTCTCAGTTTTAAAGTTCATACCTATGAAAACTGAATTGGATTAATCAAGCCTTGAAGTCACAAAGGTGTAGATTAACAAGGCCAAGTCATCAACATACAGGATGGGTGCAGTCTAGCTTCTCTCAGCTGGGGAAAAAGTCTTGTGACCATCCTCCAAACAGTGAGGGCCCAAGGGCGTTTTGACGGTATGGGGAAGATTCACTCCCTAGATAGAAGGTGACGTGGTATAAGTTGCTACTTTTTCCAAGTGTTTCTTTCTTCCAGATGACATCACCTCCATCTACCCAACTTTCAGCTTCAGCCAGTTGTTCTTCATGCAGGTGCTAATTTTGGCCAGGCATTCAGAAAATTGTGACAGAGATGGTGCTATTTGCATCAGTGGTAAAGGACATGCAGACCTGGGTACAATCTGCATACTGCTGACATTAGAGACTAAGGCCTCTCACAATTTCCCCCAACAACTTCATGTAGATGTTACAAAGGACCCTGGAGATAACTGAGGAGAGACTCCTCCATAGGGGATAACTCTGGAAGTGAAGGTACAATCCATCATCTTAATCTGGGAGCATCTCAAAAGAAAGGATCAGAACCATTTCAGTCCTTTCCAGCTGACACCTGCAACATCTTGGAAATGGGACATAGCATACCATGGTCAGGAATATAAAATGCCACAAACAGATCCCAAGTATAGGATGCACATCCTCCTTTTCAATGGACAGGAGGAGGTCACCTATTCCTGCTACTTTAGAACTAGCCAGTTTAATAAGAGTTAATATAGGGACCTAGTTTGTATTCTCCCCTATCCATACCCAGTTCTATAAAATGAAGAGAAACAAAAATGAGACACAGGAAAAATAAATTTTAGAGGATGACCAGTGGTGACCCACTAAGTAGAAAACTGGACTGGGACCCAGGAAACCAGTTCTGCCTTTTACTTCTCATATTTGTTTGGGAAGTCACTTATCTTTACTGCATCTCAGTTTCCCCACCTGTAAAGTGAAGATAATAATGCTCATCCCTACTTTCCTAAAACAATTGATGTACATCTATAAATAAAGTGCTAAGTACTATTATAATTAATAAACATACTTAGGAGTTGTTCTTGACTCAAAACATAACTTTATATCACGTCTGGGCTGTTTGGTCTATTTTCATTATTTGAGGAATTAGTTTCTCATAATTTGGCATAGATATTTTAAATTGATTTACTACATTTGGGCTTATTTCTTGCACTTAGATTTTACTGCATTGACTTTAATTCCATTTTACAGTTTATTAGTATTATGGGAGTTAGGTCTCTTTATGACACAGGAACAGAGTAGCATGACAATTCAGCAAACATCACTTTTATGGACTAACCAAATGCAACAAACTATTTTTTGTTGCCTCCCAGAACCACAACAAGCAGCCAATTTGATATTTAATAAGGAAAATCACAAATGGAGATATTACTTCATGGCAAGATACTGATGTAAAGATTGCAAAAGCCAATGGTGGAATTTTCCTGGAAAAGCCACTTTATGGAGGTTTCTGAACTGTTCCCGTGTGTGAGTCTGAAACAAACATGTTTACTATATAAACCAGATAAGCAGAACCATAAAAAGCAAGAAATAATACATAGAACTGAAGGTATTGACAAGATCACAGAATATATTTTTAAAATATATTAACCCCTTCATCTGTGGTAGATATGTGTAACCTCCTGTGCAAAAGGAATTTTGTGATCTTGGGACTTAACTTCTTCATAGCTCCATTATGGGGAGAAACGTTGTTTGGTGGGACAAGCAGGGAACTGTGAGTCAGGACTCATTGGTTCTATTTCTCATTCTGTCATTTACTAGTTATTTTGGTCATAATTCTGTAATCCTTTTGGCTCCATAAGATGGCCATAATACTCACTGATCTCTGAGGGGCGTGGTGATGCAAAATTAGTTAGTTTTTGTGAAGCAGTTTTGAGATCCAGACAGAAAAAGCTCTACAAAAGGGCTTCGTATTAGCATTTTCTTTGAGCTTTGTCCACAAACAATGTACTTTTTAGTAACTTTGGTTTTTAGATATCTTTACCGTTCTCTTCACAGTGGAGAGTTCAGTTACTGCATGTATCAGAAAAAAATATCAGTGCATGCACAACATCTATAGCTATATATTCCAGGATACATGTTGTGCAACTGCTCGAGTTTACGCTCAGTAAAGTGTAGGTAAGTATAATCCAAAAGGCCGGGTCAAGAAAATCCTGACTAGAAAAGCAGGAAGCCCTAGCTCCTAGATTCATGTGAATATGTAAGAATCTCAGCTTTCATTTATAAAATCAAAAGTTTCTAGCCCTCATGGTGGTGGAGAAAAGCACACACTCCGAAAGGTAAAAAAAACAAAAAACAAAACCCAAAATTAATTATTTTAAAGAATATCGTTATTTTGAAACCAGTCTCATGATTTTTGTGGCTTCACTCATGATTTCTGAATGCCTGATGTTTAGAGTCTGGGAGCATTAATTGTGTTTTGGGTCCTACAGAAATCTCTTCTCCCATAACATATGTGATATTGTGATATCATTGCAATCAACCTACCTGCTGGAATTCACAACTGTACTGCCATTTATATTTCTTGTTATTTTACCAAAGTTACATGAAGGAACAATGCAAATTAATGAACTTTTCCCATATTCAGTGATATTAGTCCATGCTGAGGAAAGAGTAAGAGTCTGATCCTGCAAAGACTTAAGAACCTACTTTACTTTAAAGCTCCTGAGTAGTCACAGTTAATTAAGTATAACCTTAATGGATCTAGTCATGTACTTACAATTAAGCATTACGTTTAAGCATTTCCAGGCCTAAGGCCTAAGATACACTGTGAATTTTGCAACCAGGAAACCTGAGTTTAGAGTGGTTTTATCTGGGCAAAATTATCATTGCAAATGAGCTTATTTTCATTTTTTTCCAGGCGAAATAAAGATTATTACTGATTATTATTATTGTGAATCATAAAATGTGTGGCTGAGTAACTCAGTGAACAAAACATTCTAGTTTAGAAATATAAGCTAAAGTGAGGTTTAATTTTCTTGTGCACAGTAGCAATCACAAACTGGGCATCAAATTCAATATATATCTTGGCCAGAATTTCTCAGTATGGGCTTGCCCATGCTACTGCACTGGTTGATGCTAATAAATCCTGACCCACAAAAGCAAGGCCTTTGAGTTGATCTATTTAGCTTTTATTTAGTTTATATTTCTCTGTATTGATTCTATTCGCCATTCAAAATGTTACTGTATGTCACATTGGGAAGGCAGGGTTGGGCTGGATAATTGTGGTGGTCTCTTCTGGCCTTGGAATCTGTTCCTCTCCTGTTCATCTCCTTATTTCACAAAACACAGGGAGAGCAGAATTGCCTGCATTGCCCCCAACATGCTCATAACTCCCGCAACTCTGCCATAAGACAATGTCGATAATAAAATTTCATGCTTCAGGGCTTCAGCTGATCACCTGCAGGAGTCAGGAAGGAATTGTGTTCCCCAATGCACAACTGGACAGCTGGGATTTCCCCCTGCCCCCCACTTTTCTCCAAAGTATCAGAGATTGGCCACAGCTGGAGATGGGACACCAGACAGGCTGGACCAATTCTCTGAGGCCATATAGAAAATCCTCTTTTTTACATGCCTGTCTGGTGGCTCTTGCTCACATGCTCAGGGTCAAGCTGATTGTCACATCTGGGGTCGGGAAGGAATTTTGCTCCAGTCAGATTGGCAGGGCCCTTGGAGGTTTTTCACCTTCCTCTGCAGCATGGGGTGTGGATCACCTGCTAGGACCCTCCCAGTGCATCTTACCTAATCAGTGGCCTGTCATTTCAGGAGCTCAACCTAGATGATCTAATGATGCCTTCTGTCCCTATTTTAGGGGTATGTCTATGTGCCAAAAATAACCCCAGAGGCAGTAAGTCTCAGAGCCCAGGTCTACAGACTTAGGCTCATGCTACAGCACTAGAAATAGCTATGTAGATGTTCTGGCTCAGGCTGGAGCTCAGGCTCTGAAACCCACTTACTTCCCTGGGCTTCATAGTCCAAGCCTGAATGTCTACACATCTGTTTTTACCACCTGTAGACCTGGGCTGAGAGACTTGCTGTGTGTGTTTGTTTGTTTGTCATGTAGACACACTCTGTGAAAGTGTATCTAACTGCTGCATCTCACAAGGCCATTTCTCTGGTTCATAATAACTCAGAAAGAAATAAAGAGAAAAAAAAACGTAAAAATTCAATTAACATGTGGGTTTGACCCATAGATTCTGTCTATGAGTAGTACCTCAACCCACAAGGAGATCCACTAAAATCTACTCTTTGAGTAAAGCATCGCTCAACATAAGTAAGCCTGGCAGAAAACGAGCCACAAGGAAGGATAGTCGAGAGGTTAGGGAGCTTGCCTAGGATTTGAGAGACGTGGGTTTAATTCCCTGTGTTGCCACAAACTTCCTGGGTGAAGCTGGCCATGTCATTTTAAGACAGTCAATAGTCAATAAGGCACCTAGTGGGATTTTCACAACTCCATAGGTGCCTAAGTCCCACTGAATTCAGTGGGAGTGAGGTGCTTTCACAAATTCCACTAGGTGCTTATCTGCACCATTAGGCATTTAAATACCACTAAAATGTGCCTCAGTTCCCATCTCTAAAATGGGCTTGGCAGGTTTCAGTGTAAATTGTTAGTCATTGGTAAACACCAGTTTCACTTGACACACAGAAAATGACCCAAAAATATATATATCCATCAATAACAATCAGCAAGTGCAGGCTCCCTTGCACCTGCAGGCATCGGGTGTCATCAGCCCCATGGTTATGCACGGAGCCCACTGGCTCACTCCTGGGCAGGAGTGGGGGGCCCATCCCTGGACAGGAGCCATTCAGCAGCACGGTGGCCTCCTACTTGCAAGCCCTGGCTGGGGGACTTGGTGCCAGTGGGCCAGGACTGTATGCTCCCCTGCACTTCCCGTCTGGGTGTCTTGGGCCTCACAACTATACAGAGAGCCCCCTGCAGCCCCATTTTCAGCACTGCCCTAGATCCAACCTAGCTCCACCTTAATTTCCTGCAACTAAATCGTTAAAAATAAAAAAACCCTAAAAATAAAAATTTCTATTAATGATTGAAATTACAAAACAATAAAAATTGAATTCCGCCAAGCCTAAAAATGATGATTATAGCACTGCACTTCCCTGCCCTAAAGGAATGCAGTAAGGGTACATACATTAAAGTTTGTGAGGTATCCTTTCATGGGCAGTTATACGTGGGCAGGCACAAATCTGCACCTTTGCAAATATGCAAAACTGGAGTCTGGGTTGATGACTTTAAAAAAATAAAATTAGGTGCTCAGGGCCAGATGATACACAGTGCAGATATGATGCTCCAGGATTTGGCTGAAATATATATTGGGCTGACAACAGCCTCCTTATCTAACTGAGGATCTTTTAGTAGGTTCCTGTCCTCCAAAAGGTCAAGTCTCTGGCTCTACGTCCTCCATTGGCATACAGTTAAGAAATGGAGGACTTGTGGCACCTTAGAGACTAACCAATTTATTTGAGCATGAGCTTTCGTGAGCTACAGCTCACTTCATCAGATGTATACCGTGGAAACTGCAGCAGACTTTATATACACACAGAGAATATGAAACAATACCTCCTCCCACCCCACTGTCCTGCTGGTAATAGCTTATCTAAAATGATCAACAGGTGGGCCATTTCCAGCACAAATCCAGGTTTTCTCACCCTCCACCCCCCCACACAAATTCACTCTCCTGCTGGTGCTAGCCCATCCAAAGTGACAACTCTTTACATAATCAAGTCGGGCTATTTCCTGCATAGATCCAGGTTTTCTCACATCCCCCCCACCCCCATACACACACAAACTCACTCTCCTGCTGGTAATAGCTCATCTAAACTGACCTCCTTTTCTTTTTGCGAATACAGACTAACACGGCTGTTCCTCTGAAACCAGTTAAGAAATGGTTCACAAGGAGTGTAGTATCACCAGACACGGGGAGAATCAACACAAAAACAAGCCAACCTTGTCACACCTTAGAAAAATGAGAATCTGATACATTTTGAACATGACCATAGCTGGAATAATTTGCTTTCTTCAATATCTGCTGCACTTTAGTTACTAGGTACCAATTGGGCTACATTTGTTGCTTTTTTTCTGTCTATCAGCTAAATCAGATATCAAAATGTAAAGATTTAGCACTGAGGAACATCATGTACACCCCACACATGCCTGACTCGAGAGCCATAAACCACTGCATAAATTTAAGGAGACACGAATGCATTATTTAAATTTGAGAGAGCTAATCTTGGTTCAGTATTATTCATGTGTCCATCCTCCTTTGATCAGCACTCTGCCATTGTAAAATGTAAGAAGCATCTCTAGATATAAATAATGTTCTTTAGGCAATAATCTTGCACTGGTGGAGGGATGGTTAATATGAGCTAACAAAACTCAACAAATCTTTTTCGTCTCAGGCCCTGATTCAGTGTAGCCTTTAAGCATATGCTTCAGTCCATGCCTATTCAGAAAAGCATGTAAGCACGTTTAACCATAAACATTATAGTAAAAAGGGCATAAGACATGTTGAAATGCTTTGTTGACAGGGATGGTATGCTGAACCTGGGCCTATATTCTGTGATTTTTAATGAAACATACTGTATATTTGACAGTTAATCTGAAACTTTTAAAACTTTGTAGTTCTGGGGTGCACACACAGATATAGGTTTTCCCCTCCTCACTGTTTTACACCATATGTCACTGAACACAATACACTGCTTATCCGAAAGCAAGATAGAATGGCATCATTTTGGAATATGATTCGTGTATGAAAGTAAAGTGACAAGCATGTTACACACACAATTTTGGGGGGCTCATGTCATACATCAGCAGTTTTATACCTGAAATTAGAAAAATGCAATAGCAGGTTAGGTGACATTCTACAGCCTAAAAGCATGTGTGACAAGCCTCTCACCTCACTTACGTATTTGTAACATGCTACAGAATGTTTCATCATGACTGCATACCAGGGCCGGATTAACTTTTTATGGGCCCAGCGCCAAACATATATGTGGGCCCCCATGGGGTAAGGGGGACAGGATGGTCAGTCTCCAGAGTGAAGGGCGGGCTGGGGGCAATGAGGCACAGTGCGGTGGGAGCAGCCCTGCTCTGCGCAGCCCAGCAGGAGGGCACTGTTTACAAACCTACAGCTGCCAGACGCACACTGGCCTGCCCAGCCCTGTAATGCCAGCATGCCCCTTCCCCTTGAGGGCGGGCCCGCACCTCACCACCCCCTGCCCAGCGCCCCACCCTTATGCCCAGCGCCCCCTCGCGCAGAGACCTCCACCACAGATCTCTATGCCCAGCCCTCACCCCTCCCAGAGACCTCCCCCGTTGGCCTCCCACCACACCCTGCACACCACACCACTTGTCTCCTGCCCACAGACCTCCCCACTGCCCACCACCTTCCTCACAGTCCCACCATCACAGCTGCACCCCATATTCCTGAGGGGTGGGAAGAGGCCGGGCAGGAGCAGAGGCTTTGTGGAAGAGGCGGAGCAGGGACGGGGGCAGCTTTCCTGGTCGGCTCAGCTGGCCGGGGCCCCTTCTGACTCTGGGCCCGGTGCCATGGTGCCACTGGCTCCATGGTAAACCCAGCACTGCTGTATACTATTGCATATATGAAATTGCTGGACCATATAGTTTAGTTTTTGGATTACCCAGAACTGTCATACACTTGCAAGTTGACCAGCTGTCTCCATTTATCAGGATTGTCTTTGTTTCATGGGACTGTCCTGGTTGATTCTAATGAAACATTGCAATTCTTTATCCCTTCCCACTTTACTTTTGAAGTCAAGTTCATTGCTACCTCTCTCCTAGCCTGATGTGCCAGCCACAGTCCATCTCTCTCTTGGTGCCCAAAGGAAAACAATAATTGTGGGATTCACATACTAAAAACTCATTGGGATCCATATTATATCAGAAATACCATTACATAAAAGTATTATTGTTAGAGAACCATATTGTAAATAGTGACAATACCTATATTTAGAGGAAGTTAAGAGGCAAGCAGCACTACTCACACACAATTGTACCGTATGTATATATAGCTATCTATCGTACATCATCACTATAATTTCATTACACAGAAAGTAAAATAAAATATCTCCATTGCTGCCCAAATGTATGTTAATAATACATAAGCTATTAGTAAGTATATTTCTGAGAGTTTTAATAGTCAATAGCTGTAGCCCAAACAAGAAATACACATCCATTTTCCATTTTCTTTTTCTTTATTTTGCCAACATGATTTCTAATAGTAAAGGAAATTCTAACACAGTTCTAGAAACGAATTACTACTGATCTTCATCGACAAATTCAAAATAACTTCATTGATATTAGATAAATGTCATTTTTAGAACACTCAGGGCTTGATTCAAAGCCCACTGAAGTTAGTGGGAGTCATTCCAATGACTCCAATTGATTCTGGATCTGACCCTTAGTGTGAGAATAGGCATATGTAACAAATAACTTCTAAGCCAAATTTTTGACTCATTTCCTGATGTTCAGTTCATATTCAAGCCAATGGAATTGGGTCTAAGACCAGAATTTTTTGTTTAATATGCAACAAATGAAACATTAATTGTGAAAAACTGTTATTTTAAAAAGTAACAAAGTGTTTTCCCTTCAATTTCTGTTTCTTCCATTACACAACATTCTTTTGTTTTTTAATCTATTCCCAGTTAGAATACTCAGAAAAACCAATGATTGCCTCACAGTTATTATCATTTATGTACTGCATAAATGTTTTTCCTGTGAAAGCTTAGGTAGCTCCTGATCAGAGAGACAGAGCTGCAGAAACAAATATTGCTTACAAAAAAGGAGGGTTGCTGACCTTGGTCAACAAACTGGCAAAGGCTTGGGTATGTTGCAGATAAGGGAGATGCTGTCTCCATAAGTCAGACAACCTATGAATGTGAATTAAAATATGGCAGTACATTAGGGGAAATAAAAAAAAAAAAGGAGCTATGCTAAAAAAGTCAACAACCTGGAAAAGAAAGGGGAATTCCTGTAATTTCTCAAGTGGAAGGAGAAGACAGGAGAAGAGGGACAGGGGCGTTGCTCCTTGTGAAAAGCATTTATTAAAACCCTCTGGAATCAACTTCTCACAACAAGAAGCTGTTGACCAAGACAACCACTAATATGGCTTAAACCCATAAACAATGCCTAGCATACCTCCCCTGGCTCTCTTTAGGGTGTTTCTGAAAAAAAAAATTTCATCTAGACTCTGCTGGACTGATTCTCCACTGCCTTTCACTGTGTATGGTCATTTACATCCATGCAAAGTGGGCGTGAAATGCTACAAAAATCAAAAAGGTTGCACTTACACCCAGTTTGCAGGGGTGCAAATAGCTAGATGAGGCATACAGCCCTGGAGAATCAGACCCTTTATAAGAAGAATCTAGGGCAGTCTAATAACAGCATTTATTACCATTTTTCTTGTTTGATATAATGAGAGATTATAACAATTAACAACACAACAGACTCTTTGTAATACTCTCTCCTTATAAAGGAATATTTAAATATAATGCCAGCTTGTTACAGGAACATGGTAATAAGCTCTACTAGAGAGAAGACCATGCCTCAGAACTTTAAGAGATCTGTACATCATTCAAATAGCAAACAGGCAGAAAGAAGAACAAATTACTGCAGGAGTGAAAATCACATCTTCTAAGCTAAATGAAGGAGAATGCATTACAGGTATTGTATATTGGGAATTTTACAGTTTTTGGGAGAATTTGTGACAAAGGAGTACACAGGTGAAATCATTTTGTTTCCTTTTTTAAAAAGAGATTCTGAAATTAAACAAAGCAGATAGGAAGATATTGCACTGATTTCACGAAGTATATCATGATGCAATTCCACTGTAGGCCAGATCAGGGATAGTGCCTTTGCTTAAACCCTAGAAACAGAAATTATACTTCTCTGGATTTTGGATCCAAAACTCAAATCTCAGTTTGGATCCAGATATGACATTCTGTAACTGGACACCAACAAAGTTGAGGGATGTTCCAACCTGTTGTTCCTGTTCAGAATGATTATCCAGCTCCCAACCATTATATCAAATGTGTATGACTATGAAACTGCTCTTGAAGGAAGTTACATTTCTGTGTATTTTACCACGAGCCCTTGATGAGCTGAGGATTATCTATTTCTCTCAATATTTGTTCACAGCTGATGCCATGTAAGCTAACTCTGAGATGACTTCTATTAAAGAGAGGGGGAGTCAAACACACAAGGTGCAGAATGTCTCCTGGGAAAGACTGAGCACTCTGACCTTGTACTGAAGTCAAGGGAATCAAGGGAACATAGCCCCTCCCAGGAGGAGACAATTAAGGAGGGACTTGATTGAGGCAATTCTGCAAGGCACTGAGGGCTAGATTCATGAAAGGGCTTAAGTGCCAGGTACCTAAATACCAGAATAAGGCCCCACTGGGATTCCCAAACCCCTATTCAGCTGCCCCCAAACCTTATAAGCACCTAAACTTGCTCAGCACCTACATTTTCATAGTAAAAGTTCCCTAGGCACCCATGTTTTTTCTTCTGAGCATGGGCGGTAGGTAATGGAGGCTGGGGTAGGCTAAACCTCCTCAAACCTCCACTAATGCTCCCTGCCACAGCTCCAGGGCCAGACTGTGACTAGGCTCAGAGCTCCTCTGGGTGGCTTAGGCTCAGGGCTCAGCCCCAGCTGGCTGGCTGGGGCTCGGGGCTCCTCCGGACTGCTCTGAGCGCCGGCAGGCCAGCTGAGATTTGGGGCTGCTCCGTGCTCTGGGTGGCCTGGGCTCAGGGTTTGACCCTGACTGTCTGGAGTTCGGGGCTGCTCCGGGCACCAGTGAGCTGGCCCGCGCTTGGGGCTGCTCTGGGTGGGGTTCAGGGCTACACTGATGGGCTGGCCAGCGAGAGCGGGGGGACCCAGAAGGGCCAGAGTGGGAGTGGGCCTCAGACAAAGTGGGGCAGGGCAGGGGCTAGCCTCCTCAAACGGGGGGTGCACAAACCGCCCATGCTTCTGAGCATGCATACTGCAGCACCATACAGACGCTTAAGCCTCAGAGCACTGCATGAACTGGGGAGGAGATAGGTGTCCCTCTGCCTAACCTGCCTGTGGGGACTAATTTGGTAAGTGTTGTTAGGATATAGATATTTAGGCCTGTCTGCAAAGGCCTGTACTTTAAGAATTTAGGGGTATTCTTATCACTTGGCTAGTTCTAGAGGTATAAAAGAAGAATCAAAATCACTGTCTGCTGGTGTAAGGGCCTTCTCTTACTGTGACAGTCTGAGGCCCTGTTCTTAGGCTAAGGCCTTTGGCTAAGCAGCAGAGGCAGCCATAAGCTGGGAAGCGAATGGTCACATCCTCACATTCCAAACTAGTCACACTGAAATAAGGTGCTATTCGGCTGTTAGGAATACAATCCTGTCCTGATAGTGCCTGTCACCTCCAGAGAAAGGGAAGTGCCTAGAAAATGTAAAAGAAAACTTAGTTTGATAGCATCCTGTCTGGCAAGAACTCATTTATCAATAGCTGGGATGTGAAATCCTCACTTCTGTATTGTTTTGTCATTATAGTTCCCACTTTGCTATTGTTTGTCTGTATAATCTCTGTCTGGTTCTGTGATTGTTCCTGTCTGCTGTATAATTAATTTTGCTGGGTGTAAACTAATTAAGGTGGTGGGATATAATTGGGTACATAATCATGTTACAATATGTTAGGATTGGTTAGTTAAATTTCAGGAAAATGATTGGTTAAGGTATAGCTAAGCAGAGCCCAAGTTTTACTATATAATCTGTAGTCAATGAGGAAGTGAGTGGGTGTGGGGAGGAGTGGGGGTGGGTGAGGGAAATGGGAACAGGGAATGGGGGTAAGGAAATTGCAATCATGTTTTGCTAAAGGGGGAAATGGGAACAGGGAATGCGGGTAAGGAAATTGGAATAATGTTTTGCTAAGGGCAGGAATGGGAACAGGGACACAGGTGTAAGGCTCTGTGGTGTCAGAGCTGGGAAGGAGGACACTAAGGAAGGAAACTAGAATCATGCTTGCTGGAAGTTCACCCCAATAAACATCGAATTGTTTGCACCTTTGGACTTCGGGTATTGTTGCTCTCTGTTCATGCGAGAAGGACCAGGGAAGTAAGTGGGTGAAGGAATAAGCCCCCTAACAAGTGTGCTTAGACCTCCCCTACTGGTTTACACAAAATTGCTGTGAGAGAGGGAGGAAAAGGACCTCCTGCACAACTTTTAGCCCAGTAATTAGGGTACTTCCCTGGCATGTGGGACACTCCAGTTCAAGTCCCCAAGGGCATAAAGGGGTTTGAAGAGGGATCTGCATAGATGTCCACCACCTCTCAGGTGAGTGCCCTAACCACTATGCTGTGGGATCAGGGGCTCCCGCAGTCTCTCCTGTTGAAGCTGTTCCACTGTGAATAAATCATTTTTTAAAAGTCACTGGGCAAAGCGGCTGGATCCTGGGTCTCCCAGGTCCTATGTGAGTGCTTGAACCTTCAGGCTACAGAATCATTCTCATGCTGTGTGTGCTCTTGCATTCTCTCTCACCCAATGATTCTTTCATTATTTAGTCACAGTGTAACTGCTTCAGTAAGAGAGACTGAGTGAGGCCAGCACCAGAAAACCCCATAACCTACCTTCTGTCAGTTCATGCATCACGCTGGAGCTTAGGCATCCAGGCACCAGGCTGCGGTGTGCAGGCCCAGAGACAGATACATAGGTGCCTAAGGAACATTTACTGCTAAAGTGTAGGCAGCAAGCAAGTTTATGTTCCTAAAGCATTCTGGGGCAGCTGAGCAGCGGTGCTGTGAATCCCAGTGGGGCCTGATTCTGGGATTTAGATGCCTAAAGTGGCAGTTAGGTGCCCAAGTCCATTTGTGAATCTAGCTCATCCTCTGTTACCTCTGCACTTGGATTGATTCTGAATTGCAAATAAATCCTTTAACTTTTTTTTAATAGAGATTTCTAGCCTTGGCCCTACAGTGGTTTGACTTTGGAATAGCACTGCATTACTTAATATGTTCTAGTTTTCTTACTCCCTTCCCAAATTTCCAGTACGTGTCAGTCCTACCATTGAATATAATAGGTTCTCTAAATCTTTGCAATATTTTGTACCAGGTCATGTGTTACTGAACAAGACATACTGGCAATCTAGACAACTGTCTATAAAAGTTACAGTGTGTTGAGATGTCTTGCCCATTTCTCAGAGACTTAAGACATGAAGTCCACCACTATGTGATGTGGGTGCAAAGACTGAAAAGTAAATAAAAAAGCCTTTGGTGGTAGTGTAGTGCTAGGAAGTCACAATAAATGCAAGTGGAAGGGAAAGGAAGCCTGCTTGAAGTTTCCCAGAAGCTATTACAACTGATGGAAAGATAACCATTCAATACCATAAAAATGGATGATACTTTGCACATTATACCATCTCTGTGACCTACATAAGGATCTCTGCACCACTGAAGCCAAATTTAAGCCTTGAGCAAGGGCTTATGAGTGGCTTCATGGGGTATAGGGCTTTGTGGGGACCCCACTACATTAGGGTGAATTTCATTCTCTGTATATAAATATTAGCTCTGATCCTCAAGGATTTGCTTGGTCCACCCATATGGACCCAGTAGCAGGACAGGGGCAGTTGTAACTTTTGCAATTTGTGTTGGAGGGATGGCAGGTAGGCTTTTAGGGAAGGGATATGGTAGAAAATGAAAGTGAAAAGGGCCTACCAGCTCCTGGAGGAATCCTGGTATGTTCCTGAATATTTTGACCTGTCTAGTTTTAAATGACTCATGCACTGAGTCGTTCACTCCCCCGCACAGTGCGATAGATATAATGTAAGCTGAATATGAGGAGATATTTCCTTTGCTTAATTTCACCCCATTACCGATACTCCCTTCTTTCTATTTGCACCCTTTGAATACTAGCAGATGTCTGATTTCATCTCCACAAGTCATGTCAGGATTTGTTGACATAGGGATATTGATCAATAGCTTTTCTGGAATAACTGTTCCATTATAGCTGCTCTGGAATAGCTCCCTGTTTGGACACTATATTCCAAATAAGTGACTCTTCCAATATAAAATCCTTTTTATCTCAGAATACAGCATTCACATAGGATTTGGAAATTATTCCAAAACAGCGAACAGGGGCAACAAACAGGGGCATTTGTGAGGGAACATGAGAGGCAGATACTCTAAACTTAGGCCAATCATCGCCTCCCAAAAAACCTGCAGGAATGAAAACAAATGCAGGCAGCTGTCCAGCAGCAGAGTCAGCGGAGGTTATCCAATTTGTTGCACTGAATGCCGTATGTACAATTACCTGCCTCGTGGACAGGTGCTGTGTGTGCATGCGGTGCAAGCAACTCATGACCTTCATAGACACAGTATAGTCTCCTAAGGCCAGCGTGGTTGAACTGGAGGAACTAAGACAGATAGGTTCATAGAGGAGACTTTCAGGGATACAACAGAGCAGTCTCACCTCCAGGCTGACAGCTGCTGTGCTGTTAGGGAGGATGAAAGTCTTAGGAAAGGAGAACATCAAGCTAATATGGGTGAACTAGCATGCTAGGCATTAAATGAGGATGTTGATATAATAGGCCGTGCAAAAACTTGGTGGAATGAGGATAATCAACAGCACATGGTAATACCAGGCTACAAAGTATATAGGAATCATAAAGTAGGTTGCGTTGGTGGGGGATTGGCACTATAATCTGAAAGAAAACATAAAATTAAATAAAGTAAAGAACTGTACCACTGAATCACTATGGAGAGAAACTCCATGCTTGAACAATAAGAGTACAGCAGTAGGAATTAATTGATCTTCGACTACTAGCGGTAGATATGCCCAATGGCCTGTGATGGGATGTTAGATGTGGAAGGATTTGAGTTACTACAGAGAATTCTTTCCTGGGTGTCTGGCTGGTGAGTCTTGCCCACATGCTCAGGGTTTAGCTGATCACCATATTTGGGGTCAGGAAGGAATTTTCCCCCAGGGCAGATTGGCAGAGGCCCTGGGGGGTTTTCGCCTTCCTCTGCAGCGTGGGGCACGGGTCACTTGCTGGGGGATTCTCTGCACCTTGAAGTCTTTAAACGCGATTTTAGGACTTCAGTAGCTCAGACATAAGTTAGGGGTTTGTTACAGGAGTTGATGGGTGAGATTCCGTGGCCTGCGTTGTGCAGGAGGTCAGACTAGATGATCATAATAGTCCCTTCTGACCTTAAAGTGTATGATTCTGTGACTAGATTTAAAAATTTTATTAAAGCGAATGTTAAAAAATTATGTAATACATAGGTTGAGAAAAGAGCGTCTGTACATCTGGGTATAGTGCTTACATTATCCACAAATACAAAGTTTTGTTTTTAAAGTCATAAGATACATGTAGTGCATAATCAGCAATAACCCAAATTTAGTGGCCACCTAACCAGGATGGTGACAGTGACTGAAATGCTCAGAGAGATTGGAGAGGCTACAGAAAACAGGGGATGTCATCTATCCCCATATTGACTGGGAACACGTCACCTCAGGAAGGGAGGCAGAGAGAAAATTTCTAGACACCATAACTGACTGCCTCTTGAAGCAGCTTGTTCTGGAACCCACAAGGAAAGAAGCAATTGTTGATTTCGTCCTAAGTGGAGCAAAGGATCTGGTCCAAGAGGTGAATATTGCTGAACTGCTCGGTACTAGCAACTATAATGTAATTAAACTTAACATCCTTGTAGGGGGGGAAAATCTCAAAGAATGCCTCCACTCTAGCATTTTTCTTCAAAAAAGGGAACTAAACAAAAATGAGGAAGCTAGTTAAATGGAAATTAAAAGGAACAGTCACAAGGTTGTAATGCCTACACACTGCATTGAAACTATTCAAAAACACTAATACAGTGTCAAATTAGACACAGTGTTTACCATTCACCCCTGCCAAATAAAAAATAAAAACACAAAAAACATTGTCAGAGGATCAACAAAATGCCACCATGGCTAAACAGCAAAATAAAGAAGGCTGTTGAGGCAAAAATGCATCCTTTAAAAATTGAAAAATCAAATCCTACTGAGGAAAATAGAAAGGAACAAACTCTGGCAAGTCAAGTGTGAAAATATAATAAGGCAGGCCAAGAAAGAATTTGGAGAGCAACTAACTAAAGACACAAAAACTAAACAGAAAAAACAATTAAGTCCATCAGAAGCCGGAAGTCAGCCAAACAATCAGCAGGGCCACGGGACAACTGAGGTGCCAAAGGAGTACTCAAGGAAGACAAGGCCATTGCAGAGATGCAAAATTAATTCTTTGCATTGGTCTTCACTGCAGAAGACATGGGAGAGATCCCCACACCTGAACCATATTTCTGAGGTGACAAATTTGAGGAACTCTCCCAGATTGAAATGTCAGAGAAGGTTTTGAAATAAATTGATAACTTATTACTGTTTAGTTTATCTGGACTAGATGGTATTCACCTAAGAGTTCTGAAGGAACTCTGATTTGAAACTGCAGAACTACTAACTGTAATGTGTAACCTATGGCTTAAATCAGCCTCTGTACCAGATGACTGGAGGCTTGCTAATGTAACAATGATTTTTTAAAAGGCTCCAGAGGCGATTCTGGCAATTATCAGCTGGTAAGCCTAACTTCAGTACCATGTCTGAAGCTATAATAAAGAACAGAATTATCAGACACAAATACAAAATATTGGGTAAGAGTCAACATGAGTTTTGTAAAGGGAAATCATGCTTCACCAATCTATTAGAATTCTTTGACAGTGTCATCAAGCATGTGGGGAAGGGTGATCCAGTGGATATAGCATTCTCAGAGTTTTAGAATGCCTTTGACAAGGTCTTTTACCAGAAACTCTTGAGCAAATTTAGCAGTCATGGAATAAGAAGAAAAGTTCTCTCATGGATCAGTCACTGGTTAAAAAAAGGAGGGAGAAGGGTAGGAATAAATGGTCAGTTTTCACAGTGAAGGGAGGTAAATAGAGAGGCTCCCCAAGGATCTGTACTAGGACCTTTGCTGTTCAACTTTCATAAATGATCTGGAAAAGGGGGTGAACAGTGAGGTGGCAAAATTTGCAGATGATATAAATTACTCAAGATAGCTTTGAATTTAACTTACTTCAAAGACTTACAAAGGGATCTCATTAACTGGGTGACCGGGCAACAAAATGGCATATGAAATTCAATGTTGGTAAGTGCAAAGTAATGCACATTGGAAAAAATAATCCCAACTATACATACAAAATTATAGGGTCTAAATTATCTGTTACCATACAAGAAATATCTTAGTGTCATCCTGGACAGTTCTCTGAAAACAGCCACTCAACATGCAGTGGCAATCAAAAGTGCTAACAATGTTACGAACCATTAGGAAATGGATAGATAATAAAAACCAGAAAATATAATAATGTCACTGTATACATCCCTGGTATGCCTACACCTTGAACACTGCGTGCAGTTCTGCTCACCCCAGCTCAAAAAAGATAAATTGGAGTTGGAAAAGGTATAGAAAAGGACAACAAAAATGATTAGGGGTGTGGAAGATCTTCCATATGAGGAGAGATTAAAGAACTGGGACAGTTCAGTTTACAAAAAGAGATGACTAAGGCAGGGGGAGGGTGAGTCTGACAGCAGTCTATAAAATCATGACTAGTGTGAAGAAAGTCAATAAGGAAGTGTTATTTACCCCTTCACATAACACAAGAACTAGAAATCACCTGATGACATTAGTAGGCAAAAGGTTTAAGACAAACATAAGAACTTACTTCACAAAGCAAAGTCAACCTGTGGACCCATTGCCAGGGGACATTGTGAAGGCCAAAAGTACAACTTGGTTCAAAAAAGAATTAGATAAATTCCTGGAGAATTGACCATCTTGACCACTGATGGACCTGAGACTCAGCCTGCTCTGGATGTCTCTAAGTCTCCAACTGCCAGAAACTGGCACTGAACAACAGGGGATGGATCTCTGGAATTTGCCCTGTTCTGTTCATTTCCTCTGAAACATCTGGCACTGGTCACAGTTAGAGGACAGGATAATGGGCTAGATGGACTATTGGTCTTACATAAGAATATAAGAACAGCCACACTGGGTAATAGCTAAATTATATTGGAATAGCTATTGTCAAATAGTTGTGCTGAAATAGCTATGATCAATTTGTCCCATGTAAACAAGGCTTATTCATCTCTCTTCCACGTCTCATGTCCTCTCTGTCAATCTTCATTTAGTCCACCTATATATGGATTTAATCTCCCAAGTGTGAAATGTATATATACACGTCAAACTTAGGTGATTACACACATATTTGGGAACCTGAATAAAAATAATCTAATGTTCAAAGGTTCTCAACCTCAGTTACTTCTGCTGAAGTCAATAAGGAGGTGCAAGTATTCAGCACTTAGAATCATAGAATATCAGGGTTGGAAGGGACCTCAGGAGGTCATCTAGTCCAACCCCCTGCTCAAAGCAGGGCCAATCCCCAATTTTTGCCCCAGATCCCTAAATGGTCCCCTCAAGGATTGAACTTACAATCCTGGGTTTTAGCTTTGGAAAACAATTTTTTACTTGCAGGTAGAAGGTAAATATCACAATTTCATTAATGTTATGAATTGATATGTGCTGTTCTCTTAAAGATAAATAAGTTTAAATTCACTCAAATTTATTTGATGGGAACATTCATTCATAGCATATAAAAGGTCACAGTGGAAATGTACTATGTTAAACATGGACCCCGCCTCAGTAATAGCTACTCAACTGAATGAAACTGAATAATAAACACAAGTTTATCTCTGTATTTTAACTTGGGAAATGTGTAGCTGTATTAAAATCTGAGGCTTGGTTCTAACAGTAAAAGAGGTTGTGAACTGAAGTAATGGGGACATAACACTTTGGGTCATTATGCATGTAACCTACTCGTATAAAATTGTACCATTTGTATTATACTTTTTCATCCAGAAAAACAAATACTAGTGATTATAATCCAGATTATTTCACTTTTATTGAAATTGCAATCTATTTGAAAGGTTAAAAAACAAAACTTTTCCTTTTCCAAACAAGGCACAATAAAAAAAATTGTAAGTGTATTCTATAAAGTTAAATGTGCACTAAAACAACATTTTCAAACTTATTTATTTATTTGTATATGTGCCTGAAATGCCCACCTGCATGAATAAATACAGAATTTGCTGAGCACAATAGTTGTGTATATGCATTTTTGATGCACCCATCCACAAACCCCTTTAAGATCTGCAAACCCTGAAATACAATACAGTCTAAGGTTAAAAGAAAAGGAGGACTTGTGGCACCTTAGAGATTAATAAATTTGTTAGTCTCTAAGGTGCCACAAGCCCTCCTTTTCTTTTTGCGGATACAGACTAACACGGCTGCTACTCTGAAACCAGTCTAAGGTTCTGATCCTGCAACAGTTTACATGAGAGCAACTCTCCCCAGTTGAGCAGTCACAGATTATTCTGTAGTACTACTTTTTTGTGATAAAGTTATTCACAAGAATAACTCTTTCCAGAACAAGGTTCTATATAGATAGCAGCCTTATTGTTTTTTTTTTTTTTTAAATATTTGTGACTCTATTTTTAAATACAATTGTCAATACAGAAAATTAACTGCTAACTTCTACCTCCAAGATATCAATTCTCGATATAAACATGATATTCAGAATCTGTCCTCAGTTGATTTTTTGTGCATAGATATTATAGAAGTCCCTAGATCATACCTAGGAAAAATAAAGTGAGTTCAGGGTGGCATAATATTTAGCTCTTCCATATTACCTTTTATCTGAGAATCACCACATCCTTTATACAAAAGTTACATAATTAAAACCTCAAACTATGAGTGTTAGGTACAGTAGTTCAGCTACAGATAAAATTCCACCATCCACCACTGGAATGCAGCCACTTTTAGGGCGAAACATGGAAGTACATCAAGTCTACACAATTTATAGCAAGAAGTAATTTAGAACGCCATATTCAATTACAATTGCAGGGGGAATTTAGTCGGTCAGACTGCAATTACCTGAGTTGGAATTTTTGCAGACCAGTAGTATTTTAAACACACCTGCACTTACTGAAAGTTCACTGATTGCATATGGTTGGGACCTAATTTTATGGAAGTCTCACCCAAAGATGGTACCTTGCCTCTACACCGAGCTGGGGCATTTGGTTAGTTCTAATTCAGATGGGAGAACGTCACCTACTGAATTCCCAAAAATCACTTCCTGCAGTACCTAGAGCAGATATTCATTGGAGGTCTTTCACTCAAGTACACATATAGCCTAGCCTGTATGGTCAGAAAGGCAACTTTTATTCTTAATTTCCTTGGCTTGCCAATTTAACTTAGTCTTTTGGTGCTAGATCATCCAAGAATTGTGAAATTAATACATATATCATACATTACCATTCTAATGAACTCCTTGTGCAGCCATAAGAGTGACTTTTCTGCCTATATGCAGAACATGTTATGACTGGTAGCAGAGGTATTACATAAAAATTCCCCCTTCTCACTATTACTCACCTCTTTCTCCATTGCAATAAAAAAGAAAGAAGAAACAGTAGTTTATATGATGAAGGTATCTTTCTGAAGAGCTTATGTGGAAGAAAGTTCTTAGTTTAAAAAAAGCATATCCAATCCTATTATGAAGTTGTAACGTACTGCAACACATGCCAGCATACAGCCTTATGTTTATAAAGCACCACTTTTAGGTGGTGTACTTGCCACTGTAGTTCTACATAAACTGATGATTTAAAACTAAATTTTCACTGTAATGGCTAAAGAATTTTGGCTGACTGGTAAGAAGATGGCACACAAATGCAACATTACAGCTATTCACACCCTGTTTTATTGTTTGCTTTCTCATGTTAAGACATGAAACATGATTATGTACCCAACCAGAGAAACATGAAACAACCTAATAAAGAAAAAGTAATCTGAAGAACGAAGATAATGTATATTTTCTTTGAGGTGCTCATATACATGTTGCTCAGATATTTACTGTATAGGTAAACAAAATTAAAAATAACGTCAGACATAAATCTGAGAAGTCTTATTCCAGATGGTTGTAACATACTGAGAAATGGTACATTTGAAACCTATATTATGGTCAAACTAACGGGGGAGGCTAATAATTTGTTATTTTTTATAGTTTCATCTTCGTCTAAAGAAAGAAATTACCAAGGAATGTACTGTTTGCAGTGTTGTTGCAGACGAGTTGGTCCCAGGATATTAGAGAGGCAAGGTGGGTGAGGTAATAACTTTTGTTGGACCAACTTCTGTTGGTAAGAAAGACCAACTTTTGAACTACAATGAGCTCTTCTTCTGCTAGTGTTTGTTTTCAGAAGAACTTTCCCGGATATGTTTTTTTACAGCTACAATTTTTTAAAATGATAATTTCTCAAAACATGTATTGTTCACAGTAAAAATGCCTGATGATCCATTTTATCTTGGGTTTCAGCCCATCACTACAAACCATGCATGTCTTTTTAGGATGTTTTCTCCGCTCAGGACCATGGTTTGTAGAGATGGGCCTCAAACCAAAACCCAGCTCCCAGGAATTCTGAAAAAATTCTATTCAGAATCCAGATTCAGATGTTTGTAGCTAGTTTCTATGATGTATTATTGCTTATGGGCTGATCAAAATCCCAAATCTGACGAGTAGCAAAATCTTGGAAAACTCAGGTCTAGATCAGAATGTTAGACTCCAGACCCATCTCTAGTAGTAATCATAATAATACCCTTTTGTAAGTTCAATTCTTTACATTTTAAAAGAAAACCAGAAAAGCTCCAACCAAATCAAAATATAGAATTAGGAAAAAACTAGCTTCCCATAAATCAAATTATTATACACAAAATTTTCCATGGGTTCACAACGTAAATCTGAAAGGAAGGAGGGGACAGAAAGTCACATGAAACAGAAAAACAAAACAATAGTTATAAACAAGAGCCAAGATTAATTCCTTTCTTTCCTTTGAAAGAAATCAGTACTCCAATACAAATATCACTTGGAGCAAGCCAGATGCCACAATAAAAAGATGTAGTATGCACCAAAAATTGCTTAGTGTTCAAACAGGCATAATAAAAACTGAATAATGATCCTGAAATAGAAATTTAATCCTCAGTGAATAATCCGTAGTTTAACTGGATAGAAACTAAATAAAAAAGTAGTTAAGTCATTTTGTCCACATACAGCTCACAATACTGTAATAAAATTTTGTCTTAGATTTTTTGTTGTTGTTGCTTATGATAGATCTAGATGGAAAATTACCTTTTTTTGCCAACGCATATTTTCTTCTCTGCTTAGGCAACCTGAAAGACTTCCTAATTCAAAAACTTTGTCCACTGTATAAAGGTCAGTCTAGCTTTTGGGGTTAAAATCATGGATGAAGTAGAACCTCATTTTAAAACCTGAATTATTGGTTTGGCATATCACGGAGATAAGGACAAACCTTGCAATATCCAAATGATGATAGATCATATATTTCTTACAAGTTTTAATCAAAATGTGTACACTTGAGTCCATAATGTCAACACTAGAGAGTAAAGCAATGACGCAAAAGTCACAGCTTCAGCGTTGCCTGGTTTGCTGCTAATAGGTTATACTGAATTATACTACTGGGCTTTAGCTATGTTTGGGCATTAATTCTGTTGTACATTTAAACCATGCCATGAGTGCTAAGAGCATATGGATAAGTGCTCTTTTTTCGGGTCTGGATAAATCTAAACAAATGGTTTTGGTTTTTTTTGCTCCGCTTTTCAGTGTGAGTTGCCATTCTCCTGAACTAGCACATCACTAACCGCACCATAACTCATTTACGTTGACTCACATCCATTGCCAGTTTCTCAGGATCTGTCATTTTGATGTCTACTGCCTCCTTTTTAGGGTAGTTTAAAGATCCATAACTCTCAGGGTAAATACATTAATGTGTTTTATACAAAAAGCTTGCATAGCACTTCATATAGACTTTAATGAAATAGCTGTAATTCATAACTCTTGAGAACTTTTCTGAGCTGGGGAAAGTAGCAGTTACTTAATACAGAATTGCCTGTCTGTGTCCTTCTCTCCCCGTATCTGACCCGCTCTTGTTTAGGACCTAGGTTGAGGAAAACCCAACAGAAGCTGGCTGGCCTTCCTTTTAAAAAAAAACAACACCCCCCCCCCCAAAACCTACCCTATAATTACACCTTGAACAAGAAAAAGAGGAGAACCATACATGTGGAACTGAACCCACCGACTGGAATGGTGCCTGCAAACTAGCCACAGGGAAAAAAAAAGTAAGAAATAACTCACCATGATAAATTGTTATGAAGGGAAGACAATTTGATAGCACCTCTCAAGTCAACAGTCTTAGAGAGCCCATATTCTCTTCTCCAGTCTGTTCTTTACTCAGTCCTCCACCCCACATAGGGGAGAAAATCAGGAGGAAAAAGAAGCCAAGGGACTTCAGTGATTGTGAAATAAACAATCAGATCTTCTTGTGCCAACACTTCTTTTAAAAACATTCAGTAATAAAGCTCCCAGAGGCCAGCAAGAGGCAGAAACATCAGCACACCGTGCTGTTACAGCACATTTAATACAATGTTATGAGACACTTCATACCTTTCCCTTCATTGCTGAAACTCCACCCCTTTCCTCACCACAGTTGAGGCCAAATTCTGCTCTTTGTCACCCTCATACAATCCCATTAAGTCAATAGCTAAACGATGACAAAATCTGCCTCACTGTTATTAACAGCCTTGGCCTTTTTCAAAGTTTTTGCAGCATCTCACTTCTGCCCCTTTCCCACGCCTAATGCAAGGGGGACATCAATCTCCAGAATTGCTAATATGAGTTACCCCCTTAGTCTGTTTTGTAAAAAAACAATCAGTTAAGTAGGAACTGGACAGTGCTGGGATAATAAGCCTTTTAATGTCTAGGCTGCTAGTTTGAAACAGCCCAGGTCTGTAGGGACTGATAGTCATTGCCATCTGATGACAATTCAGTGATCTATATGACTTAGTTGACTTAGTCCACTTCTTTAGTTCAGTTCTTAGTGGGCAAGTGTTGACAGTACAAAAACCACCACCAATACTGGCATAAATTCATGATCACAGCAGAGGCCACCACTTGAATGAGTCTGGCGACTTAAGAGCCTCTCCTGGAGAGTAGTGAAGGAAGATTCCCTCCAATATGAAGAATTTTGGCTACCAGAGCTAAAGGATAAAGCTATTAATTAGCTCTGTTCTTCTGTTTACCTAGAAACTCATTATTCAGCCACCCACTGGCATATTTTCTGACTCACTCACTCATGTTTTCACATGAATTTAATAATCCTGAAATGTGAAAAGTCATGCAAGACTTTTTATTAAGTAAGAATCCACATCCCCACACACAGACTTCCTCTTCATGCAATACAGAGGACTGGTCACCCCTGAAACCCTAATAGCAGTAGGGAGACCAACAATGAAAAAACAGCATTGTTCCTAACTCTCAGCTGTTTCACATATTTAACCCAAATTTCCATTTCCCTTATCCTCATGTTTATACATGTTAGTATGATTGGTTAATGCCAGATTATAAAACATTAAGGATATTCAAATGTATTCTTTACATATAATGGATTTTCTTGATTGGGGTGGGCAAACTTTTTGGCCTCAGGGCCACATCTAGGTGGGGAAATTGTATGCAGGGCCATGAATGTAGGGCTGGGGCTGGGGATTGGGGTGCGGGAGGGAGTGCGGTGTGCAGAAGGGGGCTCAGGGCAGGGGGTTGGGGTGCAGGAGGGGGTGTGGAATGAGGGAGAGGGCTCAGGGCAGGGGCTTGGGGTGCCGGAAGGGTGTGGGGTGCAGGGTGCATCAGGGGGCTCAGGGCAGAGGGTTAGGGGGCTCAGGGCAGGGGACAGGGGTGCAGAGTGTGGACTCCAGCCTCACACTGCTTACCTCAAGCGGCTCCCGGGTGGCAGTGGCACACAGCGGGGCTAAGGCAGGCTCCCTCCCTGCCCTGGCCCTGTGCCGCTCCTGGAAGTGGCCAGCATATCTGGCAGTGGCTCCTGGGGTGGGGCAGAGCAGGCTGCTCCGCCGTGTGCTGCCCTCGCCTGTGGGTACCATCCCCAAAGGTCCCATTAGCCGTGGTTCCCTGTTCTCAGCCAATGGGAGCTGTCGGGGGTGGTGCCTGAAGGCAAGGGCAGCACATGGGGCCCTCTGCCTCCCCTCCCCAGACGCTGCAGTGACATGGTGCCCGCTGCTTCCAGGAGTGGCATGGGGCCAGGGCAGGCAGGGAGCCTGCCTTATCCCTGCTGTGCCATGGGGCTGGCAATCCCATGGGCTGAATTGAAAGCCCTGACAGGCCAGATCTCCCTCCCCTGTTCTAGATCATGTCTTGTTAGTCCATCTCGTTTTGAGTAATTTTGTTGTGTTTTGACAAAGTATTTTCCCATTTGTGCCCTTAAGATATTTAACAACATGTAAAATAGATGTCACCAACCACAAAAAAGAAGATTATAAACCAGGGGTGGGCAAACTTTTTGGCCTGAGGGCCACATCTGGGTCTGGAAATTGTACAGCGGGCCATGAATGCTCACAAAATTGGGGGCTGAGGTGTGGGAGGGAGTGACGGCTCTGGCTGCGGGTGCAGGCTCTGGGGTGGGGCCATAAATGAGGCATTCAAGGTGTGGGAGGGGGCTCTGGGCTGGGGGAGTGAGGGCTCCAGCTCCGGGCTCTGGGGTGCAGGAGAGTGGAACAGATGGGTTTGGAGGGCAGGACTTGGATCAGGGCTGGGGCATGGGCGCTTGAGGGGGTCAGGGGTGCAGGCTCTGGGCAGCACTTACCTCAAGCAGCTCCCGGAAGCAGCGGCATGTCCCTGCTCCATCTTCTACGTGGAGGCATGGCTAGGCAGCTCTGCACCCTGCCCCGTCTGCAGGTGCTGCCCCTGCAGCTCCCATTGTCCATAGTTGCTGGCCAATGGGAGCTGCAGGGGTGGCACTTGGGGCCGGGGCAGGGTGTGGAGCCCCCTGGCTTCCCCTATGCATAGGAGCCAGAGGAGGAACATGCTGCTGCTTCTGGGAGCTGCACAGAGCCATGGCACACGAGCGGGGCAAGCCCTAGACCCCACACCCCAGCAGGAGCTCAAGGGCCAGATTAAAATGTCTGGAGGGCCGGATGCAGCCCTTGGGCTGTAGTTTGCCCACCCCTGTGATAAACCATTTAGAAATCAACCACATGTGCTCTTAGGCCAGGGGAGGGCAAACGATGGCCTGCAGGCTGGATCCAGCCCATCACAGCTTTCAATTTGGCCCGGGAGATTGCTAGCCCTGGGGCACAGCGCACCCCTCCTGTACCCCAACCCCCTGCCCCAAGCTCCCTCCTGCACACCGCACCTCCTCCCATACCCTGCACTCCCTCCCGCACCCCAACCCCCTGCCCCAGACCTACATTCATGGCTCTGCGTGCAATTTCCCCACCCAGATGTGGCCCTTGGGCCAAAAAGTTTGCCCACCCCTGTCTTAGGCCAAGATGGTCACTGGCCCGAAATACAGCCATGCTGAGGAGCAAGGAGTCATCAGCAGCTCTCCTCCCACCTGCACCACCTGTTTGGATTGCCAATTTGGACATAGGGGAGGCTCTGCAGGGCTGTTACTCTGCCCACGAGCGAGTGGGTGAGAAGCAGGCTTGGAAGAGAATGGGGGAAGGTGCTGGTAGAATAGGGGAAGTAAACTGTATCCTGTAAAGGGCTAAATAACTTCCTTTGCCCCAGTAGCAAGGGAGAACAGGGAAGGAACGGTGAGTCACAGTTCTTTCCTAGAGCTGGCTGCTCCTGAGGTGGTGCAGCTACGGGCTGCCACCCAGTTCAGGGCTAGATGTTAAATCTCCATTTGAAGGTGCAATTGGTATGTTTTGTTAAGAGCCTGATAGCTCGGGACCCAAACAACTTTTTCTTTTATAAAAACTAAAATGAGAAGGCAGCTGAGTGAAAAAACATCCAGTTATTCACTATATATGTACAGGTACCTTTCCCCTTCCCACTAATTTAGCGAATTTTATAGCCTGAATTTCTAAGAAGGCAGAGCACCTTGCCAAATGTTCTTTACCTGGCTATTTTTGCATTCATCTCCCTCAAGCAGCACTGCTGTATCATGTATCAAAACAACCACTTGTGAGGATATGAGAGCCTGCTAAAAAGTAAAGGTTACCCATAGCTACAGCAATTTGAGCCCTGACTAGAATTTACAGCCGATTTTCCTGGAGTGCCTTTCACTTTTGAGTTTGCTATAAGGCTTTACTCTCCTTTCCCCATGAAAAACTCCAAGTCTGACTTCCTTTCCCTACACTCACATTGAGTGACCTTCCGTCTGGTGAACAGAGCTGAATAGAATTCCTTGACTGATCCTTCCCACTGGGGCTCAGTGTGGGTTTCTGAATCAAGGCTAGCCCTGCAGTTGTAGGAGCTAGTTGTAGCAAAGTGAAGACTGACCGGTATGGTGCCTCCTGCTGGTCATCTTGGGAATTAGCTATCTAGCCTACAGAGCGCCTCCTCCTGGCCAGTGTCTCACCTGCCTTTGACCCCCATGTCCCTCCCAGACCCCAGTGCCCCTTTACCTTGGGGTGCTGCCCCCAGCAGTAACCCACAGTCTGGGTCTCCCCTCCCAGGGGAATCCCCACCCTCTATCCCCACCTTGCTTCAGTGGCTACTGCCAGTCATCATCTAGCCCCCACTCACTGGAATAGACTTCAATCTATAAACCACTTGTCATGGGCAAGGGGGTTTTGGATCTGCTGCCTTTCCCTGCAGCCCAGTATCTCTCTTTAGGCCTTGCACAAGGCCTGCAGCCTGGGAAGTTGCCAGGCTGGAGCTCCTCTTGCCTTTCCCCAGAACTTCTCCACCTCTAGTACCCTGCTCCCAGGTCCTTCTCTCTTCACCGCTAGAGAGAGACTGACTTAGCCGCTGGTTCACAGCCCTTTTATAGGTCCAGGTGTGGCCTGATTGGGGCATGGCCCCAGCTGTGGCTGCTTCCCCAATCAGCCTAGCCTTTTCTCTCCAGAGCAGGGTAACTGCCCCGCTACACTAGTGACCAGAGTTGAGAGTTAAACCAAGGTCTCTAGCACTGAGCCCTTGCCACATGGGCACTGGCCTGTTCAGCTTCCTCCTTTTTATTGTTAATTTCACTTGATATGATTCTGATATCATATTCCTATGCTTTCCCTGCCCGACCCCCCCATTAACCTGTTTTTTCCCTGTTTCATCACTTTTGTTTATTGCCCCTTAGCAAGTTTCCTGACACTCACTTAACTCAAGAGTATCTAGTAACTCAGCTGTCACCCTTTCTGGCCACTTAGTACCATTTAAAGTGAATTACAGTGCGCACAGCATTTAATTCTCTTCTTCTTGTCCAAGATCTCAGAGGAGGGACAAAGTTACCACCCATTTGTTCTTAGATTTTGTTTTCATCAAAAACTGCCAAAAGATGTTTTTCCTGCAGTGACAACAAGCCAAGCAAGCAATACTCCTGACTTCTCCTGATGATGTTCACAAATCTATGATAGGCTGTTAACTCTGAAATTCAGGGCTGGGCCAGGAACATTTAGAAGAATGCCAAAATAGCAGAAACAACTGACTTGCTCAAGAAATTAAAGCTCTTCTATCTTCCAGAATTCTGGTGAAGAAAAGGGAGGGAACCAGAGAGACTCAAGAAAAATGGACAGAAGCCCAGCTTGAAGGTTTAAGCCAGAATGGTTGGTGAGTAAACAAATGAAGGCTTTATTACAGGCTTTCATAAGCAACATTATAAATACTACATGAAAAAAGTCAAGCCATTTAGATTTCAAGCACCAAGATAGGATTTACTCTAGAAACAGAATTTTGTTGGTTGATATCTCTTCAAACATTTCAGCTGAATGTCAAAACTTTAGGACAACTTTACCAAGTGAGAATACAAGGAGCTGTTGACAACTACAATATTCAAACATTTAATCAAATGTAGAGCGCAATAGGGAAAGTGCTGCAGTCTGTCCACACTGACAGCTGCAAGCAAACTGGCGTGTCCACATTTGCGGCACTCGCAGCAGCTTTGGGAGCGGTGCATTTTGGGCAGCTATGCCACAGAGCACCTCTTCCCATTCTGGCACTGTGGCTTGTGAGAAGGGGGGGGGGGGAGTGCGGGGCATTCTGGATCCTGTCCCAATGCCCCGTGATGCATAGGTTCGTATCGCAGCCATCCCTGTGCTTCCATCCACAATTGGCGCCATCTTTCAACATTTTTTGTACTGTGCGCTATGTCTTCCCTTTCGGTCTGCGGGAGTGGACCCCAAACTGCTGAGGAATATGCT
Organism: Caretta caretta; assembly: GCF_965140235.1. Lineage (NCBI taxonomy): Eukaryota > Metazoa > Chordata > Testudines > Cheloniidae > Caretta > Caretta caretta. Next base: position 199,890,797 of record NC_134207.1, on the reverse strand, counting down.
GACGAGTCTCGCCAGCACATCACGTTTGGCAGTCGAGTTATTCCTTAAGCTCCAAAGTGACAGTGAGGACTCAGACGATGATATCGATGCGAGTAACACATACAACACGAGATTGCTTGTGGCATTCACGGACATGCTCACCACTGTGGAATGGTGCTTTTGGGCTTGGGAAACAAGCACTGAGTGGCGGGATCACATCGTCATGCAAGTCTGGGATGACGTGCCATGGCTGCAGAACTTTCGGATGAGAAAAAACACTTTCATGGGACTGCGTGAGGAGTTCACCCCCACCCTGCGGTGCAAGGACACAAGATTGAGAGCTGCCCTGATGGCGGAGAAGTGGGTGGCTATTGCAATCTGGAAGCTGGCAACTCCAGACAGCTACTGATCGGTTGCTAACCAGTTTGGAGTGGGGAAGTCGACCGTTGGAATAGTGTTGATGCAAGTTTGCGGGGCTGTTAATAGCATCCTCCTCAGAAGAACCGTGACTCCGGGTAACGTACATGACATTGTGGATGGCTTTCCACAAATGGGTTTCCCTAACTGCGGAGGGGCGATAGATGGCACGCATATTTCAATTCTGGCACTCGCCCACTTAGCCTCAGAGTACATTAATCAGAAGGGGTATTTCTCTATGGTTCTCCAGGCGCTTGTGGATCACCATGGGCGTTTCACTGACATTAACGCAGGCTGGCCCGGAAAGGTGCATGAAACATGCATCTTTCGGAACACTGGCCTGTTCAGGAAGCTGCAAGCTGGGACTTTTTTCCCAGACCAGAAGATCACCGTAGGGGAAGTCAAAATGCCCATTGTGATCCTTGGAGACCCCGCTTACCATTTAATGCCATAGCTCATGAAACCCTACACAGGGAGCCTTGACAGCAAGGAGCCGTTCAACAACAGGCTGAGCCGGTGCAGAATGACTATGGAGTGTGCTTTAGGCCGTTTAAAGGGCTGCTGGTGCTCTCTGTATGGGAAGCTGGACCTGGCCAATAACAGCATCCCCGCGGTTATATCCACGTGCTGTACCCTCCATAACATTTGTGAAGGGAAGGGTGAACGATTCACTCAGGTATGGAACTCAGAGGTTCAACACCTGGAGGCTGAATTTGAACAGAGGGCTATTAGAGGGGCCCAGCACAGGGCTGCAAGGATTAGGGATGCCTTGAGGGAGCAATCTGAGGCTGAAAGCCACCAGTAATGTCTGGTGCCCTGCACGGGAATGAAGTGCAGTGGTTCCAATGTTAGTAGGAATCTGTTTGCGCTACAATGACTTGCAGTGCCTTTTGCTTTCCTGGGCTAAGGTATCTTTTACGTTATGCAATAATAAAGAATGTTTTCAAAGCAAAAAAATCCATTTAATGAAAAGAAAATGCATTTATTGAAAAGAAACACAACTGCTTGGGAAACAGAAAGGGCAAGGGGGTGGGGTGGGGAACGGTATGCATATGTCCTGTTATCATATTCAGCCTTCCTGCCTGGAGTGTTGTGCAATGAGTGCTGCACTGCAGGATGGCTATACTGCATGCTGATGGGGGTTGAGTGCAGTGGGTAAGGGTCATCGTTTTCAGGGCTGGGTGGTGAAGCTTCAGGTGTTGGAGGCAGCTGGTGGAGATAAGAACCCGGATGTTGGGGAAAGTGGGTTGGCGGTGACATGGGGGCACAAGGGAAAGAGTTTTGGGACAAGGGCTGGGGGAGGAAAAGGGGGAGGGATGCGGTAGTGCTCTGTCTGCATGGGCATGGCTACGAGAGTCTAGATCGAGTCCGCTTGGCGCTCCATGATGCTTATCAGCCACTCTGTGCTTTGGTGCCAATGATCCACATTCTGTGGACCCTCCTTTCACTCTTCCTCCACTCCTGCACTTTTTGATTTTCATTACTTGAATGCTGCATGACTTCATGCAACATGTCTTCCTTGCTTCTACGTGGCCTCTTTCTGATTCTTTGGAGTCTTTCAGCCAGTGATAGCACGGACGGCTGAGATCTCAAGGTTGCATCTGTAAAGGCAAAATGCAACACTTAACAGAGGCAACATTGTTCACACCAGACAGATCAATGATTCCCCTGTACTTAAGGGCAAGAACAGTCTACACAAGCGCATAATTTGCCTGTCCCAAAGCGAGCGCACATAACCCCTGGAAGCCCCAAAATGGTGAGTAAGCACAGGGTCAAGGGGGACAGATTCTTTCATGGCTGTACTTTCCTTTGGGTTTCTGTGCCTTGGGGAGAGCCAACAGTGGCAGGAGGCCCCTATACTGAACACTGTCCCCACATTTTCCACAGGAGTTCATCCTGGAAGATATCTCACTGCTGAGGGTGACCTCGGAAGCAAGGGAGGGTCTTCTACTGCAATGCAGCTTCCGCCCTGGCCCATATGCAGCTTGCCTATGTGCAGCAATGGTGCCCCTGCCCCTCACGGCACAGTGGCGTGGACAAGGACCACAGTGGCCTGACTGGAACAAGGACCACAGTGGCTCGCCCACAAAACCTGCACAAGCGCATTGCCCAAGTTCTGGATGAGACCTTTGAAGAGATCTCTGAGGCCGATTACCGTGATGTGAGAGAGCACATCAATGCCCTATTCCGCATCTAGGCATGCATGCAGCCCTAACCCTCCTTGCCCCAAGAGCCTGCACCGAATAACTTCCTTCCCAAAATAAAAGCCACTTACCAGGAACCTCCTCTGGTGTCTGTCCTTCTCCAAGCACTGGCCGCCGCGACTGGCTACCTTCCTCCTGGCTTGAGAACAGCTCCTGGCTGCATGCATCTAGGGATGCCAGGGTGTCTTCCTCCACCTCGGCACCCTCGCTCCCGCTTTGCTCCTCCTCCTCCTGCCTTGTTGAACTGGGCTCTGAAGTGTCCATGGTGGTACTCAGAGTGGAGGTGGGGTTTCCCCCAAGTATTGCATCCAGCTCTTTGTAAAAACAGCAGGTCGCAGGGGCAGCACCGAAGTGGCTGTTTGCCTCGTGGGCATTGCAGTAGGCGTTTCGCAGCTTCTTCACTTTAACTCTGCACTGCAGTGCGTCCCGGTCATGGCCGCTTTCCATCATGTCCCTTGATATCTGTCCAAAGGGATCGTAAGTCCTACGGCTGGAGAGCAGCTGGGACTGGAGAGCTTCCTCCCCTCAAACACTGATGAGGTCCAGCACCTGGCCATGGCTCCATACTGGGGATCGCCTGGCACGTGGAGGCGTGGTCACCTGGATAGACGTGCTGAGAGCACTCCACGCCCGGCTGAGCAAACAGGAAGGGGATTTTCAAAATTCCCGGAGAATTTAAAGGGTGGGTCTGACGGTTGGTCACCTGAGGGAAGGGCAGTAGAGTTCAAAGTGATGACCAGAGTGGCTAGAAGAGGCACTTCTGGAGGCGGATCAGCGCGCACTAACAGACCAGGGCATCCACACTGGCACTGCGGCGCTCCAGAAGGGGCACACAAAATGTTATTCCACTCCCCGAGGTGGAGTACCAGCAGTGCTCTAGCTGTGGAGTCAGAGCGCTCTACGTGCCTTGCCAGTGTGGACGGGTGGTGAGTTAGAGCGCACTGGGCTACTTTAATGCGCTGTGACTCACAAGTGTAGCCATGCCCTTAGGTTGCACCACTCTGGCACGGTAAAGAGCCTTAATTGACTAAGAATGGGGACAATTAACTGACAATGGGAACATTAGCAGCCTGCCTGCTTAGCTGTTATATTTCTGCTCTTCCTCAGGGACAGAGTCGGCTTCACGCAGCCCAGGTTACAGCAACAGCGAGCGAGAGGGACAGAGTGAGACTCTCTCACTCGTTGGTAACACAGGCATGGGCCAAGCCCCATCTGCTTAACGTCTCTCCACGGAAGCAGGCGTGCACACCCAGCCTCCCTCCTCTCCTCCATGGTGATCTGCTCTCTGCTGCCGGCTACTCCCAGCAGACGCACTGGAGCTGCCAGGGAAGGGGCACAGATTTCCCCACAGATTTCTTTGCTCTCCCATTTTTCTGCGGGGAGCCAAGAAATCTGCAGAAGATATTAATTCTGTGCCCCCACAGGGGCACAGAATTCCCCCAGGAGTAAATGGAGTGGAGACTGTATGGGTTAGAGGACTGTGAACATCTTATTCCTCCTGCAGGAGGAATGTCCTATGTCCCCCATGCAAAGCCCACTTACCCTGCCTTTGTTGAGGGGAGGTGACTATCACACCCAAGCAGGGGTGGCCCTAGACTAGCTGCCAGCAAGGCGAACCAGGCAGTTGAAGCCCCGCACCACCAAACCCCAAGGGAAGATCTAGGCTGAGGTTTTTGGTAAACTGGGAAACATTTTGCCCCTTTTTTCCTTTTAATGTTTTTTAAGCATTTTTTCTTAAACAGAGTTTTAATTATTCGGTTTGTCTATCTGTCCAACCAATGTTTCTGAGATCAGATAAAATAGAGACATGAAATTTTCAGAATAGATTTGTACACAACAGCTAGATGATATTTTAGTCCAATTTCAAATAAAATGCATTAAAATGTCAATTATAATTTTTATTATTACAAATCCAAAATCATCCATTACTCTATCCTGCTTTAACTGCCATTACCACCACATCAATGTAGAAAGAAATAAGAAAACTCTTTGATGAACTTTAACCTGTATTTACAAAACACTCTGAATAAAAAACACTCTGTGCTCTTAAAACATGACTTTTCTTGCTTTAAGTTTTGAAAATTCAGTCACTAGTTCTTTTAGATCCAGTTTTCCAGCTATTTCATGCTCTATTGACATTGTGGCAAGTCCAACAAGTCTCTCCTGCACCACTGTTGAACGCAGATATGTTTTTATCAATTTTAACTTTAAGAAGCTATGTTCCCCATTAGCTATGGAAACTAGCAAAGTTAAAAGAATGCGTAGAGCTATAAAAATGTTTGGAAAACTGTCTGTAAGTTTATTTTCACAAACAAACTTCAGTACTTCTTCAGGAGTGGAATGTTTCTTAAGTCGTCTTGAAAAAGCCTGAAGCTCACTACACAAATCTGTAGCATCAATGTCTTTTGAATTTTCATGAGTCAATGCCGACTCCAGTTTTATACAAAATTCTCTTATCTCTTTTACAAGCTGTGGATATCATATAAAAAGCCAAATACTGACTCTAGCCGCTGCGTTTGTTGAAATCTTTCATCAACCAATGAACAGCAGTATCAAGGACTGCAAAGTAGAAATTAGCTTTGAACCTTTGTTTTGGGTTCTGAATGGGTGTGTCTCGTCCTTCATACAAAAATTGCTGTTTCTTTTGCAGAATGTGAACTGGCTCTGGGTCAAATTCTGTCAGAAAGTCTATTTCTTCAGCAAGCTCAAGAGAATCTACCAGTGTTCTTTCGAACCCTTCATCACTTCTGAATTCCTCCAGAATATTTTTAGTTTGCTGCAGTTTCTGAATAGCAGAATGTATGTTCAAGTTCTTTTCCTGAAGCTGCTTACTAGTGAGGTTAATCTCGAAAAGAAAATTATTCCATAAAATGAGTAAAGTAACAAATTTGAACTTTGAAAGGCCATTTGCAAGAGCTTCTGCATCTGAACGTGCCGTATTGCCAGATGATCCAGTCAAGGTAGTATCATCAGACATTTCAATTAGGGCATCATAAATGTTTCCAAGTTCATAGCAAAGAGGCTTCAAAGCATCAGTGTGACTCTCCCATCTGGTCTAAGTGGTTTCACAGTTAGAGAATTCACATGGCGAGTCAGAATCTCCCAACAGCGTGTTGAGTCTGAGAAAAACACATAAACACGTTGCACCGTGTCAAAGAAACTGCTTGCCTCCAAACAGCATCTAGCAGCATCACTGACAACCAAATTCAGAGAATGCGCACTACAAAGAACAAAAAAGGCCCTAGGATTGATTTCCATCATTCTCCTTTGCACACCATTGTCTTTACCCTTCATATTACTCCCATTATCAAACCTTGGCCACATAATTTTTCAACCGTAATGACAGTGTTTCAAGCTCTTGTAGAATAGTTTCAGTCATAAATGCTCTAGTTGTCTTCTTCAGTGTCTTTTCTGTGGATGTGAGCTACCCTCATCTCAAAGTGATATACCTTCATCTTGATGTTCCAAACTGCTTCCCTGTGTATGTGAGCTAATCTCTCCAAGTAAAATTCCTTCATCTGGATGCTCTGAACTGCTTCCATCTTTATTTGGATCAAAAAGAAAATATTTCAGGAAGGATCCCTGCTGTTTTGTTTGGTCCTTTTCCTTCTCAGCCTTTCATTTACGATACTCAGCTCCTGAGGGTTTTCTTTTTCTTCTTTTTGCCATGGGGCATTTGAATATTGTTATGTACTGTGCTCCCAACTGCAAGCATTATAGTGTTGAGGATGGCTGACACACCACATGGTTGGTGATTTAAACCACATTGAAGCCATCCCAAGAAGTCTTTTCACTGCTTAAAGTGATATACACTCACTTGCCTATTAAAACAGTTAGTTACAGTGTTTACACGGAAACAAAATTACCTTTTTTGACATTATAACCCAACACCGGTTGTTTGGAAAGTAACCCCCTTCCTCACGGTTAACTGCTTGGAGTGTGACATCATCACTTTTGTAGTCTATTAAGCTTTAATGCTGTTACTTTTCTTTTATGGACCTTATTTATTACATGTGAACCAGTTATAACAAAGAAAAGTTCATAATTATTGTCATAAATATAAAGGGAAGGGTAACAAACTTTATTTATGCAGTAAGATAAAATCCCTCCTGGCCAGAGGTACAGAATCACTTACCTATAAGGGGTTAATCAATTCAATTAACCTAGTTGGCACCTGACCAGAAGGACCAATGGGGAAAGAAGATACTTTCAAATCTGCGGGGGTGAGAAGGTTTTGTTTGTGCTCTCTTTGTTTGTTCCCTCTTGGGAGAGAGAGAGACCACACAGGTAAACCATCTCTTGAAAAGATACCTTAAAATGATACATCTAAAATTACAGAAATTGTAAGTAAAGGCAAGGAAATGCATTAGATTATCTTTTGTTTTAGCTTGTGAATTTTCCCTATGCTAAGAGGTAGTTTTATTCCTGTTTTTTGTAACTGTGAAGTTGAGTCCAGAGGGGAGTACTCTGTGTTTTAAATCTTTTATGACCCCGTAAAGTTACCTTCCATCCTGATTTTGCAGGTGTGATTCTTTTACTTTTTTCTTTTTAATAAAAGTTCTTCTTTTAAGAGCCTGATTGATTTTTAATGTCCTAAAAACCCAAGGGTTTGGTCTGTGCTCACTTTGTTAACCTATTGGTTAGTATATTATTCTCAAGCCTCCCCAGGAAAGGGGGTGAAGAGGCTTGGGGGATATTTTAGGGAAATAGGAACTCCAAGTGGTCCTTTTCCTGAATCTTTGTCTAAATCACTTGGTGGTGGCAGCAATACCATCCAAGGACAAGGAAAGGATTTGTGCCTTGGGGAAGTTTTTAACCTAAACTAGTAGAAATAAGCTTAGGGGGTCTTTCATGCAGGTCCCCACATCTGTACCCCAGAATTCAGAGTGGGGAGGGAACCCTGACAATTATACAGCCCGATGATAATGCTAAGGTTTAATAACACTTAAAGATACTCACATTTTGGATGTATAATGCTGAAAGATATTATTCTTTATTCTTTGGCACAAAGGAACACAATTTTCCACCGTATTTGCACGATTCTTAACCATCTACCTGCGACATGTGTTAAAATGACCATTTGACATGTATCAATGTATCAATGACACTCACTGTACATGACTTTCCGGCTATGTGACCTTGATGTAATTTCGAGTTAGGTGTTACTAGCATTGCAGCTCTTGCCACTGGCAGATGTGTTTCACTGTGGCTGAGTTATTGCTTATCAAAATTGCGCAGTGGGTCATCTTGACCCTACGTCGCAAACTGGAAAAAAAATATCTAAAATATTATTTATTTCTGCAGTAAAAAAGATTTGACATATTAATAAATTCTCAGAAATGTAGAGAAATGAATTATAATTCATATTCCCTCCGTACGTGCATGGGAATTGAAATAATGACTTCATTATTTTATTTGTATTTTTTTCATCTTTTTCATTTTTCTTCTTCTTTTTTTTAAATTTGATTTTTTCCTCGAATTTGGCACCCCATTTAACTTGGGACCCTAGGCGACTGCCTAGTTCGCCTATATGGACGGGCCTCTCCTGCACCCAAGGCGTAGTGCTGGAGGTCACTCACTATGAAACATCAAGCAAAAAGAGTCTGAAATATCTCTGTGCAGAGTGTTAGAAACATTCTGAGATTCAGCCTAGAATTTCTGAATATCTTCATTTTTAACAATGAAACATTAATGATTGCATCCTGTCTCCTGAATCTTCCTGCAGCCCAGGACATGCTCATTACTCTTCCAAGTTATATTTCCTAACAGCTAAAAATAAACAGACACCCTCAGCTATTCTGCCTGCTCATTTCCTCCAGTCACCCAGAAACACACCTGCAAAACAGGAACGCTTTCCACAGTGCCAAAAATAGAAAAAAAATGAGCCAAGAAAAACCTCAAAATATAGAATTAAAAAAGGAATAACTTCCTTTTGGCTAAATATAAAAAAAACTAGTTTGAAGTTTAAAGAATCTGAATTTTTGTACCATTTTATACAAATGCAATAGACATAGCAAAATGTGAATTTTAAAATTCTTGTAGAACTCTTGGTCCCATAAATCACACCATGAGAGCTGTTTACTGCATACTGGATATAACTGGAATGAAACAATGGTTTCATATTTTGAAATGACATACAAATAGCATATCTTCTACATTAGTTTTTATTTAAGTTAGTATTATATCTTAGACATATTTGCTCCAAAATTTTCTAGCTGTAGACTTTTTTATTTAAAGCTACCGGTCCATTACAGGTTTAAACAGTCCATATAATCATATGTAAGTAGAAGCCATCAGCAAAATGCTGCTTGGCAAGGGGTAGCTTAAACACTGATGTTGCAATATTATTTTGCTTTTCCTATATCAGGAATGAATCATAGAATCACAGAATCATAGAATATCAGGGTTGGAAGGGACCTCAGGAGGTCATCTAGTCTGACCCCCTGCTCAAAAGCAGGACCAATCCCCAATTAAATCATTAAATCATTGAGTATAGAAATGAAACTATACTCAAACTAAGCATATGCTCATAGTTAGATAAATGTCAGTCATTATTTAGCATTATTAATCTAAGGACTCTTTAGCATACAACAAACTATGGGTCTAATCCTAAAAGCTTTACTCACATACATAATCCTTTCTCATTCATATATAGAGCTAAGTGAAGAACTGATTTTTGGTTTGCTGGCAGTTCTAATAAATAGGTGAAAAAAATGGTTTGACCCAAACCGAATGAGAAAAATTAAAATGTCAGTGAATTGAAAGAGGTGACAAAAGCTTTGTTTCGGGTCAAATTAAGCAACCCAAAATGAACTGTTTAATTTCATTTCCTAGCACTTGTTAACATAAAAGCAGAGGAAACAAAAGCCTAGATTCCCAAAATGGCTGGAGGAAAAGGAGATGGTGGTGTTAGTGCTGCTTCCTGGTTATCGGCTATTCTGGGGTGGGGCTCTCTCAATCTCTCCTCTTGAAGCAGTGCCGTATTGTATAAAATACTTGAATAGTCACGGGACCAGAGAGAGTGAAAATGACTCTATAATCCAGGGGCCAGGGCACTCCACTGCAATGCGGGAGACCCTGTTCCACAACAGACAGAGGGGGGAATTGAACTTGGGTCTCCCACATCCCAGGAGAGTACCCTCATCACTGGGATAAAGGTTATAAGGCTGGTGGTAGCACTACCATGGCCTTCTACTCCAGCCATTTTGTGAATGGCACCTAAGTTCCGAAAAAAAAAAAGTATTGGCCAAAACAATCAGCTGAATTTGTGACTGGTTTCAGGTTGACTGAAACTTCATTTCTCAGTGAATAAACCATTTGTCCAAAAAATTTCACTCAGCTCTACTCGCGTAATCCCACTGGGTTCAAATAGACTTCTTACATGAGCATGGATAACTCACAGAGGGTAATTGTTGCAGGATGGGAGTCTATGATTCTGGCTACAACCAGAAGTGGAAATATGAAAGTACCCAGACAAAGCTATTTGGGCCATGATTGGAACCAAGGACAACTGGAAATCAAATAAAATCATTCTCAAAAGATTACCATCCCAATGTCTAGCTAAACCAAAGGGTGTTTGAACAAGCATCAAAAATGCTTGGCTGCTTATGTTGGACTGTTGACCTTTGGCTGATGCTAGTTAGAACATGGAACCAATGCATGCATCCATTTCCAGAGATTTACTATTACTTTGCACTTATATACAGCCTTCTATCCAAGGATCACAGAGTGCCTTTCAATCTTTAATAAATTTAGCCTCAATATACCTACACACTTCTAAGATTAGCATTATTTTACATCTGAGAATATTCATGCAATGGGACTACTTGGTTATGTGTTTGCAGGGTTGAGCCCCCAGTGACTAGTGTTTGTAAAATCAGGTAGACGTGAGATTAAAACTCGGGTCTCATAATGCTCAGTTTTATACCTTAATCCTGCAACCAGCCTCCCGGACAATAGCACACAAAGTATTGCCCTAATAAACAAAGTGAATGGGAAAAAATTCTACTGATAAAAAAATGGTGTGGGGGAGGAGGCAGGCAGAGATGTTTAAAATTATTGGTTTATTTCTTCCTGTTTGTAGCACAAATCAATAGAAAAGATGATGCAATGGAATTGGCAAATGAAAAGAGCTTCTGGTCCTGCCTTACATCTAGGTCTTAATATGCTTTGACCAAGGCAGCTACATGGTCCAGTGGTCTGATCACAGGGTTAGGGGCCAGGAATCCTTTAGTGAGCTTTCATCTGAGCTCTGCCACTGACTACCAATGAGGTCTTGGGAAAATCATATAAGCAAACTGAGGCAGGGAAGTTATCTGTCAACCAAGGTCAATAAAACCTGCTTCAAATGGATGTTGCGAGGATTCATTAATGTTTCTACAGTCCTTGGAAAAAAAGAAGCACTATTTGTTGGGGCTAGCTCTGAAAACATCCACTCAATGTGCAGCGTCAGTCAAAAAAGCAAACAGAATGTTGGGAATCATTAAGAAAGGGATAGATCAGTGGTTCTCAAACTGTGGGTCAGGACCCCAAAGTGAGTCATGGCCCTGTTTTAATGGGGTTGCCAGGGCTGGTGTTAGACTTGCTGGGGCCCAGGGCTGAAGCCAAAATCTGAGCCCCACTGTCCAGGGCTGAAGCTGAAGCCCAAAGGCTTCAGCCCCAGGTGGCAGGGCTCAGGTTACAGTCCCTCTGCCCAGGGCTTAAGCCCTTGAGCTTCGCCCCCACGCCCCACAGGCGGGCAGGGGTTGGGCTTTGGCCCTCCTGCTCGGGGCAACGGGGCTCAGGCTTTGGTCCCCCTTCCTGGAGTCGTGTAGTAATTTTTGTTGTCAGAAGGGGTCCGGTGCAACAACGTTTGAGAAACGCTGGTATAGATAATAGGACAGAAAATATCATATTGCCTCTATATAAATATATGGTACGCCCACATCTTGAATACTGTGTGCAGATGTGATCACCCATCTCAAAAAAGATGTATTCGAATTGGAAAAGTTCAGAAAAGGGCAACAAAAATTATTAGCTTTCATATGAGGAGATATTAATAAGACTGAGACTTTTCAGCTCAGAAGAAAGATGACTAAGGGGGAATATGCCTAGAGGTCTAGAAAATGATGACTGGTGGGGAGAAAGTGAATAAGGAAGTGTTATTTACCCCTTCTCATAACACAAGAACTAGGGGCCACCAAATGAAAATGAATAGGCAGCAGGTTTAAAATAAACAAAAGGAAGTCTTTCTTCACACAATGCGCAGGCTGGGGAACTCTTTGCCAGAGGATGTTGTGAAGGCCAAGACTATAACCAGGTTTCAAAAAGAACTAGATAAATCCATGGAGGATAGGTCCATCAACGGCTATTAGCTAGGATGGGCCGGGATGGTGTCCCTAGCCTCTGTTTGCCAGAAGCTGGGAATGGGCGACAGGGGATGGATCACTTGATGATGACCTGTTCTGTTCACTCCCTCTAGGGCACCTGGCATTGGCCACTGTCGGAAGACAAGATATTAGGCTAAATAGACCTTTGGTGTGACCCAGTATGGCCATTATATGTTCTTATGATTGTTAATAATTAGCCTGTCTGGGATGACATGGACAAGAAAAGTCACTGTGTTACAGCAATTTGATCCTTTCCTTGATGCAAAGTTTAAATGCTGGCTACACGACATTTTTCAATATTGTTTGCATGCCACATGATTTAGCTATACACTAGAAAGCATCATTTAACATCAGACAAAAAAAAATGCAGAATGACATGTGACACTGCACCCCATATTCTTCATAGAAATGTTATGATGATTATGATTATGGAATAATTCTGATGTATTTTGTGCACTATAGGTCATGAGATATCATTGGAAAGGTTATGATTTACTGAATATTGTTATCCTATTTGTATGCATGTATCATTTTTGTATCTGAAGTTAGAAATATAGACTATGGGCATGGCTACACTTGCAGATGTAGAGCGCTTTGAATTAAACCTGCGTTCGGAGAGCGCAGTAGGGAAAGCGCTGCAGTCTGTCCACACTGACAGCTGCCAGCGCACTGGCGTGTCCACATTTGTGGCACTTGCAGTGGCATTGGGAGCAGTGCATTATGGGCAGCTATCCCACAGAGCACCTCTTCCCATTCTGGCGCTATGGCTTGTGGGAAGGAGGTGGGAGGGGCAGGGTATTCTGGGTCCTGTCCAATGTCCCATGATGCATTGGGTCACATCCCAGCAATCCCTGTGCTTCTGTACACATTTAGCGCCATCTTTTAACGTTTTTCTACTGCGCGCTCTGTCTTCCCTTTCGGTCTGCAGGAATGGATCCCGAACTGCTGAGGAATATGCTGACAAGTCTCGCCAGTGCATCATGTTTGGCGGTCGAGTTACTCCTTAAGATCCAAAGTGACAGTGAGGATTCCAACGATGGTATCGACGCCAGTAACGTATACGACACGAAATTGCTTGTGGCATTCACGAACATGCTCACCACCGTGGAACGGCGCTTTGGGGCTCGGGAAACAAGCACTGAGTGGTGGGATCACATCATCTTGCAAGTCTGGGATGATGAGCAGTGGCTGCAGAACTTTCGGATGAGAAAAGCCACTTTCATGGGACTGCGTGAGGAGCTCGCCCCCACCCTGAGGTGCAAGGACATGAGATTGAGAGCTGCCCTGCCAGTGGAGAAGCACGTGGCTTTTGCAATTTGGAAGCTGGCAACTCCAGACAGCTACTGATCGGTCGCTAACCAGTTTGGATGGGAAAGTCGACCGTTGGAATCATGTTCAGGAAGCTGCAAGCTGGGACTTTTCTCCCAGATCAGACCAGAAGATCACCATAGGGGAAGTCAAAATGCCCACTGTGATCCTGGAAGACCCCGCTTACCCTTTTATACCGTGGCTCATAAAACCCTACACAGGGAGCCTTGACAGCAAGGAGCCATTCAACAACAGGCTGAGCCGGTGCAGAATGACTATGGAGTGTGCTTTAGGTCGTTTAAAGGGCTGCTGGTGCTCTCTGTATGGGAAGCTGGACCTGGCCAATAACAGCATCCCCGCGGTTATATCCACGTGCTGTACCCTCCATAACATTTGTGAAGGGAAGGGTGAACGATTCACTCAGGTATGGAACTTGGACGTTCAACACCTGGAGGCTGAATTTGAACAGCCAGAGAGCAGGGATATTAGAGGGGCCCAGGGCGGGATGGCAAGGATTAAGGATGCCTTGAGGGAGCAATTTGAGGCTGAAAGCCACCAGTAATGTCTGGGGCCTTGCACGGGAGTGAAGTGCAGTGGTTCCAGTGTTAGTAGGAATCTGTGTTTGCTATGCTGACTTGCAGTGCCTGTTGCTTTCCCGGGCTAAGGTATCTTTTCCGTTATGCAATAATAAAGAATGTTTTCAAAGCCAAAAAATCCATTTATTAAAAAGAAACACAACTACTTGGGAAACAGAAAGGGGTGTGGAATGGTACAATCACAGATCTGTGTATGTCCTGTTATCATACTCAGCCTTCCTGTCTGGAGTGCTGTGCAATGAGTGCTGCACTTCAGGATGGCTATACTGCATGGTGATGGAGGTTGAGTGCAGTGGGTATGGGTCATAGTTTTCAGGGCTGGGTGGTGAAGCTACAGGTGTTGGAAGCAGCTGGTGGCAGAAAGAACCTGGATGTTGGGGAAAGTGGGTTGGAGGTGACATGGGGGCACAAGGGAAAGAGTTTTGGGACAAGGACTGCAGGGGGGTAGGGTGGGGACGGGGACGGTAGTGCTACGAGTGCCTGGATAGAGTGCGCTTGGCGCTCCATTATGCTTATCAGCCGATCCGTGCTTTGATGCCAGAGCACCGCGCTTTTGCGCCAGCACTCCTCATTCTGCTGGCAGATCCTCCTTTCACTGTCCCGCCACTCCTGCACTTTTCGATTTTCATTACTTGAATTCTGCATGACTTCATGCAACATGTCTTCCTTGCTTCTACGTGGCCTCTTTCTGATTCTTTGGAGTCTTTCGGCCAGTGATAACACGGACGGCTGAGATCTCAAGGTTGCATCTGTAAAGGCAAAATGCAACACTAAACAGAGGCAGCATTTTTCACACCAGACAGAGCAATGATTGCCCCATACTTAAGGGCAAGAACAGACTACACAATAGCATAATTTGCCCATCCCAAAGCAAGCGCATGTAACCCATGGGAGCCCCAAAATGGTGAGTAAGCATAGGGTAAAGCATGACTGATTGTTTCACGGCTGTACTGTCCTCTGGGTTTCTGTGCCTTGGGGAGAGCCAACAGTGGCAGGGGGCCCCTATACTGAACAATGTCCCCACATTTTCCACAGGAGTTCATCCTGGAAGATATCTCACTGCTGAGGGTGACCTCGGAAGCAAGGGAGGGTCTTCTACTAAAATGTGGCTTCCGCCCAGGCACATATGCAGCTTGCCCATGTGCAGCAATGGTCCCCCTGCCCCTCAGGGCACAGTGGCGTGGACAAGGACCACAGTGGCCTTACTAGGACAAGGAACACAGTGGCTCTCCCGAGAAACCTGCGCAAGCGCATTGCCCAAGTTCTGGATGAGACCTTTGAAGAGATCACTGAGGCCGATTCACACAATTGAGAGAGCACATCAACGCCCTATTCCACATCTAGGCATGCATGCAGCCCTAACCCTCCTCGCCCCCAGAACCCGCACCGTATAACTTCCTTCCCAAAATAAAAGCCACTTACCGGGAACCTCCTCTGGTGTTTGTCCTTCTCCAAGCACTGGCCGCCGCGACTGGCTACCTTCCTCCTGGTTTGAGAACAGCTCCTGGTTGCATGCATCTAGGGATGCCAGGGTGTCTTCCTCCGCCTCGGCACCCTCGCTCCCGCTTTGCTCCTCCTCCTCCTGCCTTGTTGAACTGGGCTCTGAAGTGTCCATGGTGGTACTTGGAGTGGAGGTGGGGTTGCTCCCAAGTATCGCATCCAGCTCTTTGTAGAAACAGCAAGTGCAGGGGCAGCACTGGAGTGGCTGTTTTCATCTTGGGCTTTGCAGTAGGCATTCCACAGCTTCTTCACTTTAACCCTGCGCTGCAGTGCATCCTGGTCATGGCCCCTTTCCATCATGTCCCTTGATATCTGCCCAAAGGGATCGTAAGTCCTACAGCTGGAGCGCAGCTGGGACTGGACAGCTTCCTCCCCCCAGACACTGATGAGGTCCAGCACCTGGCCATTGCTCCATACTGGGGATCACCTGGCGCATGGAGGCATAGTAACGTGGAAAGATTCCCTGAGAGCACTCCACGCCCGGCTGAGCAAACAGGAAGGGGATTTTCAAAATTCCCAGAGAATTTAAAGGGACCACGGTTGGTCACCTGAGGGCAGGGCAGTAGAGTTCAAAGTGATGACCAGAGTGGCTAGAACAGACATTGTGGGACACTTCTGGAGGCCAATCAGAGTGCACTAACGGACCAGGGCATCCACATTGGTGCCACGGCGCTGCAGCGGGGGTGCACAAAACGTTATTCCACTCGCCAAGGTGGAGTACCAGCAGCGCTCTAGCCACGAAGTCAGAGCGCTCTACGTGCCTTGCCAGTGTGGACGGGTAGTGAGCTAGTGCGCCCCAGGCTCCTTTAATGCACTGTAACTCACAAGTGTAGCCAAGCCCTATATATCAGTATTACAAATGTTGTTTACACCTAAGGAATACCCACTAGGCAAAAGGCAATCAGTGTAAATGGCTGGCTGGGAAGGGCCCATTCAGGTTAATGAATCATTAAGAAAATAACAGGTCTTAGACAAAGCTTTTCTTCCGGAACCTGGGGAGTCTTCCTGAGGACACTACAAACAGCCTCCAACTCATGGCTGCTGTAACACTACAGAAACATGTGACCAGGTCACCTGTTGCTGGACTCCATCTTGGGATACCAGTGTTTTTCCAATGACTGGTGTGGGAACCAAGCTTTGAAACAAAGGGTTCCCGCCATATGCAAAAGCTATATAAGGCGGGGAGTGACATCATCAGAGTTCTTCACTGACTCCCCACCCAAAAAGACTCTTGGAAACACCTAAGGAACAGGGAGACTGAACTGGGGGAAGTGCTGGACCCAGGTTAAAGGGATTTTTAGCCTGTGAATAGAACACCTGGAGATTTTAAGCTGTAAATTAGTGTAAATTAAGCTGTAAGAATCTGCAGTCTGCTGGTATCATCACTTAGGGTGAGGATCTGCTATTCATATCCAATCCCTTTAGTATATTAATCTGAGTTTGCATGTTTTGTTTATTTGTTAGGTAGTCTGCTTTGATCTGTTTGATATCCCTTATAATAACTTAAAATCTATCTTTTGTAGTTAATAAACTTGTTTTTGCTTTGTCTAAAACCAGTGTGTGTTCAAATCATAACTCAGGGCAGAAAGTTGTTTTATATTTCCTCTGCACATTGAGAGAGGGGTTGAATTTCATGAGCTTATGCTGTACAGTTCCCTGTGCAGTGCAAACCAGTATAATTTTGTGTTTACACTCCAGAGGGGAGTGCGTACCTGAGTAGCCGGGAAACTCCTTCGTTGAAGCCTCCCCATGCGGAGCTGACTACAGCATCTGCATATAACTGCAGCTGTGTGTGTCCCGACCTATATGTGTGCTGTTGTAAGTGCAGACTGGAGCCTGGGAGAGGGCTTAGCAGGCTGGGCAGAGCAGTACAGTGTAAAAGGAGCCCAGGCTGATGGATCAGGGGCTCAGTCATTCCCAAATTCCAGGCAGCATCCCTTGTGGGGAACCCATCACAACATCTATTGCTGCATTGTCTGCAAAGTGTCTGTTAGTGCATCAGTGAAATAGGGTTATTTCTCTCCCCGAGCTCCTGCTGACAGATCTATGAATTTCCAGGATTCATTCTTTTAAAAAGACCATAGTACTTGTCTGAACTAAGCATACTTCTGCCCTATATTGAAGATACTTTACTGCTATTAAGCCCGATACTGCAACCTTTACTGCCCAACTAGTCTCACAGAAGTCAAAACGACTCTCGCGTGAATAATAACTACTCACATGAGCAAGAGTTGTAGGATTAGTTCCTTAAATAGGAAAAGGACACTTCTGCTCTTGTTAAGTGATACTGTTTATGGTTATGCACCTTTACTTGTGTTTAGACATTGGGCATGCCCTTTTTTTTTCTTTACAGAATGCTATAGGAAGATTTTTATCATCTTAAATGGATTAAATTTACAACACATTTCGTACAAAATTAAAAGCACATGTTAAATTAAAGTGCATCATCTCCACTGGGCCATTTTCTGGGAGCAAGGCATTTGCCCATCAGTCAAAGGAATTCCCTAGCCCCCTGACAGAAAGACTTGTAGTGAGGCAGTAAAGTAATACAGCAATGAACAAAGCCAGGCCATGGTTTCTGATGTGCAATTCTTGGTGTGTCATGTGCATTATTCCATGACTTAAAAAACCTGCCACAAAATAATTCAACATTTCATGCCCTGCGATGAATGTTACACACAAAACCAAGTGAGAGTAAATCCTGCCCTGTCTTGGGACAAGATGGTGGGGTGGGTGGGGGCAGAGATAAGGAAGTGCAAAAGATCTCCTGTTTACACAAGCAGGACAAAACCCCTCCATAGCACTCAAGTAATCCCAAAGAGAGATAGCTGGCTAATATGCTAGCTTGCATATCATCAGCTGAGGGGTGTGTAATCACTCCCACCTGCCTCCTCCCCAAGCAAGGTTGTGTATATTCTGCCATCAGTAACAGCACCAGCGGGCAGTAGTAGGGAAACATGTTGTTCTGTTCAGAAAAGCAGCAAAGTTGCTCTCCACAGCATATTCCTCCCAGTGTGCTGCCAGGATTTGTGTCAAAGATAAGATTTCAGGTAGCATCTCTACACCTTAATGCACTGGCCAGGGCAGAATTTCAGGATAGTCTACTGCAAATCCTCACCAGCCCCACTTCCTGCCCACATATTATGGAATGAAAAAGTTGCAGTGCTCTTGGAACACTGCAAATCTTTGATCTGAGAAAAACAAAGCAGGAGCACCTATTCCCCACTGACTTGCAACCCACTCCCCTCCCCGTCATCTACCTCTTTCTCTATCCTACCCCACTTGCGAGGCACAGCTCATCTCGCTGCTGGCAGCACCACCTCGTCTCCCTGGCATCTCTCTGTATTGCCCCCTTCCCTCTCTGGCAGCCAGCCTGGGGAGTAGTCAGAAGTTGTCCTAGTCTAAACAGTACTCATTTTGTAACGTGCTCAGATGTTATGGTGATGAGCACCACAGATATGCTTATAAATACAGAGACTCTGACTACTGTCCAGAAAAATGTTCTCCCCACAACTTAATAATCGGATGATGCTTATTCACAATAGGGTGAAATTCAACCCATGCACTGAGGCTGCATAGACCTTACACACCACTTAAGCCACACTTGAACTATTAAGATGGGGCTTGTGTGGGCTCTTTACACTGCAGTGAATTTCACCCAGTACTGAATAATATAGTTAATTGAAGCGAAAATGAATATCTGCAAAACTAACTCATCATCCTTAAAATCCCTCTTTGAAAACTTTCCTTTCCCATAAAGCTTACAAAAAACCAAACTTGACAGTGGCAAGGCTGCCGATCTGTCCACAACCTATCATGCTGGCCAAGATTGTCTCATTGTTTCCTTGTACTCCTCTGTCTGTCTGCCTGCCCGTCTCCATCTATGGTTTCTTGCCTTATACTTAGATTGTAAGCTCTCTGCAGCAGGGACTGTCTTTTAGTCTGTTTGTACAGAACCTAGAACAGTGAGGTCCTTGCCATGACTTTGGCTCCTAGGTACTGTAATACTATCATCATAGGAACATTCTCTGCTGGGATTCTCTTTTTAAATAATTATTATACGATTACACAAAATATCCACAATAATACAAAATGCTACATACTTGCATCTGTGGTTGTCTTAAGTCTGAATTACTTAACTACTGTGTGATTAAGATCTCAGTCTGCTAAATTAACACAGGGTTTTTCATACTTTTTTAAACAAAAGATAAAAATATCAAAATCAATACACCAATGTTTGTAAAAGCACTCTAGGAGCCCCAGATAAAATTGCTCTATAGAGCAAATGTAAAGTATTGTTATGAAACAAAGGTGACAAAGGTATGCAAACAGATGTGCAGGAAAAGGTTCTGTATGAGATGAAATAGCATCCATAGTAAGATACACAAAAGTTACGTGTGTCATGGACTGGCTTTTTCCTTGGAAGTTTCCTATCTAATACTGACCCGGCCCAACATGGCTTATCTTGTGATATTTAACGAAGGCACAATCTTCGGTGGTATGCTGCAGGGTTTTGTGTATGCATTTGGTATCTCTGTATTCACTAAAGTGCCAGGGACTGAGAAAACAGCAGCAGGAATCAAATATATAACACTGCAGAACACCAGAAAGGCCTTTGGTACACAAAGGGTGAAAATGTAGCTTCATTGAAGTCCATGGGAGGTTTACCATTGATTTCATAAGGCCAGCATTTCCCCTGAAATCTTTCAGTCTAATTTAAATATATATGATATCATTAAGCAAAGCCAATGCTACCAGCAACAAACCTAGAAATGGTGATGTTCTTAAGCAGTCACCATCCATTTACTGACCAGAATCAAACACTTTTAACTTTCAAAATTGGGCAAGGGTCCAATGTTGTTTTCATTGAAGTCAAGGAGAGTTTTGCTACTAAATTTACTGGGCAAAGGAACAGGCCTAAAAGAGACCTACACATTAAGGCTACTTCTTTTAAAGCAGTCATCAATTCCTAACCCTGAAGCTGTAAATTACTCTAACTCCCATAATTTATTCATCCCATGATTCATTTATAAATATGCAATATAATTATCATACCACTGGCTTTAAAATGTTATAAACTGCTGCTCTTGCTGCCATGAGAATGTGGTCTTTCAAATCTCTGTTAGTATAAATATTCTGGGCATTGGCCCTGGTATAACTTTCTGAAGTTAAGGGGAAAGATGTATTTGTGCACAGTACGAATGCAATTTTTAAGTCTTTGTAACTTCAAACACATTTCTTCGAACATGGCAAAGACATTAGACTGCATTTAACACCAAATAAAAATACATGTCAAATCTGACTGAAAAAAATGTAATTTCTAAAGTAACCACGATCAAAACAAGGACCCGGTTCTGGTCATTCTTACGTTGATTTTACATCAATATAATTCCATTGGCTACCCTGAAATTACTCCAGATTAACACCAGCGTGGGTGAGATAAGAATGAAGCCCAATTGTCTACAACATTTTTAAACTGGAAAAAAATGCTTCCCCTGCCACATTCAGACAAAGCAAAACTGGAAGGACGTTTTTAATGAGGCTTTGAAAGAATTCATTTCTCAGCAAAGAAAAAGCATGATGAATTTTTGTTGAAAACAAAAGGAGAGGAGGTTTGAAAGATATAACTAACTGAGATTAGGGATGTCACTGAAAGTGCCATCTTCATTTTAAGGATAGAGGCAGTATATTATGTCCACCATCTGCACTGAATGTGTCTTACTCTATGTTTGTAAAGTGCCGTGTAGAGGTATGATGCTAATAATAGTAATGATGTTCCAGATTGTGCCTCCTGGATTGCACACAGGGGGTCCTTGCTGCAAACAGATTTCCCCATCTTCCAGGTAGACAGGGAGTGTCAGCTACCACCATGGCACTGTGCTCCCCACCTCTAGTCTCATGGAAGGCACTCCATGGGTTCAGTTGTCTGTATACAGAGAGGAATAGGACAGCCAAGGGAGAAGCAGTTGGCAGGCCAAAGCAGACACATCGTCCCTTCCAGATCAGTGGTTCATAACAAAAAAATAAATAACACCATCAGGGTACCTGGCTGTATTATCTTTTCTATGGAACACCCCTACTCTGTGGGTCTGAGAGGCCATCACACAAGGAAAAGATCATGGTAATGCAACCTCAGTGGACTCACACTGCCAAAGAAGGGGAGGCATCAGAGGTCACAGCCAGTGCAGGGGCAAGGGGTCTCTGCACAGTAAACCCTGGCCCATGGAACTGTCTAGAGGTTCAGCAGGTTTGTGATGAGTCTGGTGGTCTACTCCATGGGGTGCAAACATTCTCCCTGATGGAACACTCAAGAAGAAATTCTGCCAGACAAACCTCAAAGACAGATTTCAGAGTAACAGCCGTGTTAGTCTGTATTCGCAAAAAGAAAAGGAGTACTTGTGGCACCTTAGAGACTAACCAATTTATTTGAGCATGAGCTTTCGTGAGCTACAGCTCACTTCATCGGATGCGTACTCCGATGAAGTGAGCTGTAGCTCACGAAAGCTCATGCTCAAATAAATTGGTTAGTCTCTAAGGTGCCACAAGTACTCCTTTTCTCAAAGACAGAGGTTCTCAACCTGTTCCATACAAAGAGCCCACTCCCAGCTAGCCAGGAGCCTCCTCCCATTTAATTATATGGGAAGTGCATGGTGGTTGTGACCCCTTGATCCCTGTTCTTGACCTGCTGCAGGTTGTGACCCCCTGGGATGAGAACTCATGGTCAAAGAAATTTCATCTATTGAGCCCATTTTTTCATGGGTTTTTCACAATGGGAGAGGTAAATCTGGGCCAATAATAAATAATAAACCTTCCAGTTAGATTTGCTTTTATATATAAAAGTAAATGTTTAACTTGAAGATGGAGCTTCAATAATGCATTGTTGCATAGCAGCATAATTTTTGAAGAGACTGGTGTAGGCATGGGACTGGATCAATGTGGGGGAAGGCCCATTGAAAGTGCAGGCAAAAAGTCCAAGGAAAAATGTATTCTAATAAAATGGTTAACATGTTATGCAAACACTTACAAAACTATGCAGAGCCCGTTTTATGTCATCATCTTTGATACCAATTATTAATTAGAGACTATTCTATTTTGGCAGAAGGGATATCAAGAGAAGGATGTGTGCTGCATCAGCTCTTAGAACTGGCTTGTTTCCTTTTGGATGAGTCCTGAAGCTTCAAGCTACTTTGAAGAGCAAAGAGCATTGGGCCAAGAGGTGCATGTCAGACATGCCAAAGTGTAAGGGAGGATTTTGAAGCTGTTTGGTATTTCCCAATTAACTTCATCAAATGATACAGGTTGACTGACAGGAAATAACAGGGGAAATGGTTCCAATGAAAAGGTAAATTGGCATCTAGGTGCTCTCCAGGAAGCAATTCTCTCCCCAGATAAAAAATGTACTACTGTTGAGAAAGGCCTTTCTGAGGTCAAGGACACAGTGGGAGGAACAGAGGTCTTCTCGGAGAGGCAGACCTCAACGGAGTTGAAAAATAAAGCAGATACTGGATTACCAACACTGTGAAGAAGGGATGGCCTCATACTATGGTAGGAAATGCCCTTAAGAAATGTATCACTACATAGTCTATATGAATATCCTAGTGTCAGAGCCAGGCCATAAGCAGTCAGTGTGCCCAGTGTGCCCTGGTCAGCTGCTAAGTTGTGATTGGGAGACGTGTCTCAGGGTCAGGAGCGAGCCAGGTCAGAATGCCAGGAAGTCAGGGTCAGGCATGAAGTTGCAGGAAGATAGAGTCAGAGTTGAGCCAGGTCAGGATATCAGGAAGCCGGAGTCAGGCACCAAGTTTTAAGCAGCAATCAAATAGGAAAGTCAAGGACAAACTGGGGTCACAAACCACAGTCTACCACAAGCACAGTCTGGAGCAGAAATCAACCACAAATGGACTTGAACCCTCAATCTTCTGATCTAAACTCAGATGTCTTATCTATTCGGCCATGCGAAATAGGCAGGTAGCCTGCCTCGTTGCTCAGACAGCTCCTCTTGCTGGCATCTGGATTTAAATACTGGGTGTTGGCCAATCAGTGGGTTGTAAGGTGTGCTGTGAGGCCCTGCTGTGTGATACTTCCTGCTGAACCTTGCTTCACAGATCGATTGTAGTGGCGCAGCTACTTCAGCAGCCTAGAGCCCCCCATAATCCCAATGTTCTTACACCTATTCACACAGATTTTTTTGAGACAAAGATCAAGTAGATTCTGTCAGACTGATGTCTCTAAACAAACTGAAAGTTAGGACTAGAAAAAGAAAAGCAGTGGTCACCTGTTCAAGTACAAACTGCCAGCACAAGATTTTTACAGCTAGCCAGGAAAACCACAAAGCATTTATACCAAGCATCACAGATTTTATTTTATCCAGATTACATCAGTGTATTGAAGAGAAGAGAAGGAACAGGATGACTACAAAAAGGAACACAAAATCTGACTTATGTTCTGTAAGTGAGACTGATTTTGAGAATGTTTTTGTGTGCCCTTACTTTCCTTATAGAAACAGCTGTATCTTTCTTTCATTGAAGATCCTGAAAGAGAGATGAACTCAGACAATGGAGAATCAGATGGCTCAGAGATTCAGATTGCTTTTTTTTATGCTTTTCAATGTTTTATAAAGATTTGTCTGGTACATACCTAAAAATTATATAAAACAAATTAATGAAAATTACTGATAAAAATGATACCAATACACTAATGATCAGATACAGGTAATAGTAATAAGATATTTAAGAAATCATGAATATTGCTCTTGGAAAACATCCAAAACCAAGGATTTAATCAACTAAAAAAGTGTGACTTCCAGCTGCCTGAATGGAAGCAATGTTACCATTTATAAATTTTACTTGAGGATTATCCTAAGGTAGACAGTAGACATGCTTTATTATACTGATCCTATGCAGTGTTTGTATTTCTTCTCTACATTTACTGTTCTCATCATGAATTACTTTAGAAAGCAAGCAAAAATACCAGCATGTGGGCTGCAGAGAGTTTATGGGAAGATGATTGAGGACACCCAATGAGAGCCAGCACAATTTTGTGGGAAGGAAGGCTGCTGGAAGCCCACTCCTCCCATGAAGAGCAAGCGTCCCAGACTAAAAGAAAAGGAGTACTTGTGGCACCTTAGAGACTACCAAATTTATTTGAGCATAAGCTTTTGTGAGCTACAGCTCACTTCATCTGAAACCTCTCATTATGCAAGGTACTGAATTTAGCCGTGTGGAGTGGAAATCTATCAACTTCAGGAATGCATCTGATGAAGTGAGCTGTAGCTCACGAAAGCTTATGCTCAAATAAATTTGCTAGTCTCTAAGGTGCCACAAGTCCTCCTTTTCTTTTTGCGGATACAGACTAGCACGGCTGCTACTCTGAAACCCGTCCCAGACTAGTGCTCCAGAGATCCATTAAGGAAAGCTTCTCCCAGTTTGAGATGCTGAGGCCTTCGCACAAAGAGCAGTTTCTCTATCAAATCTGTGCTTTAGACACTCCTGAGACACACCATATAGAGACGACTTCTATCTCAGGCCCCAGAACCTTCACATAAAGCAGTTTCCCTATTTAATACCAAAGCCTCTTCTCTACAGATTCTGTCAGTCTAACCAGCATGCCTAAACACTGACTACAAGAATATTAGTAAATGAGGCCATCAGAAAACAATCTTGTTTGACCAGTGGCCAATGGGTCATTTGTTTAGAAATGCAGTCACAAACAAGAAAGGAAAGATGTCTGAGCTTAACAACAAGATTAATATGTAACTCCCCAGTTCTAAGAGGTATGTCGGAACAATAGTGCTCCAAAGGCAATAAAAAGCATTTAGTTTTTGGATATGGCCACAGGACTACCCTCAGAATATACACCTAAGGGAAGTGTGGAGTTATCCAGTATTAGGTATTTAGAGGAATGAAGAGTTGAAGGCTTTCTGCTAAGCTATTGTTTTCTGCCTTCTTCATTCTTGTGAAAATTTTCATGTCATAACCATCTTTTTTATATGTCCCAGTGACATTTTCTGTTATGTTTTACTGCACAGTTTAAGAGATTGATGAATGGCAAACATCTTATAAATATTTAACAGTATCCTGGGCGTTTAGTTATAAGAGGCATTGAGCATCTGGACCTCAATTTGATATGATAAAAAAAAAAACAAGTTAGGCAATTAGCTGATAAGCAATTAACAGGATTAACAACATATGCAATTAGCTACAGTCAGAGCAGGATGACATGATTTTATGCACATAAGCAGATTATTTAGTTAAGTGATAGGCATTAAGTAGAGTGCACAGTATCAGAAGTGTGTATGTTTATTTGCAGCCTTGTCTAAAAGAAGGGTTTCTTGACTATCCAATAAACAAATTACAGTTATGTGTGGGGCTGGTAGCACCATGTATTTTGAAGATTGCTCAACACTTCCTACTATAAGACCCTATTTTCAGTTGCTTATAAAACTTTGCCGAATTGCAACCATTTGGGCTGAAATTGTCCATGCTGGGTGTCTGCCACAGCCTGAATTTTGGAAAGTTTCAGCCAAACCACTTAGTCACTTCCAAGAACGAAGCTAGGAAATGTTGAGTTGGTTTACAATGTTAAAAAAAAAAAATCTGGTCACCTTGTCTTTGGAAAGCTGTAGTTCCCTCCCGCTTTGGATCAGGACTTGAAATGACGGGGAAAGAGGGTGGGAGGAGGAGGCATGGCCTTTATGTCAGGTAAGTGCTTTGGCATCCCTGTGAAAATCCACCAAATTTGGCCAATTTATAAACCTTTGCAAAATCTCAGTTTGTGCATATTCATTAGACTTAGAGTTTAGCAGCTAAAGTCACCAAAACTTTTGTCCTCACTGAGCATACTCCAGCCCCTCACAACTCCTAGCACTGACCAGACTGTGCATACAGCATCCCCACAGAGAGATGGTACATAATCGTAATCTGGGGCTACAGGGGCTCACTAAGACTTCTTCTGTAATTGCTCTGTGCAGGGGTGGGCCCAGGCACTGGAACAGAGAGCAGTTCTTCTGTGCTCCCTATGCTCCCTCTCTGCTGGCACCCAGGCAGCGTAGAGGAAGAAGTCATCTGACTCAAAGGAGACTAGTGAGACTGGAACTGGAGGGATATACGGGAGATCCAGAAGCTGTGACTGGGAGTTTTTTTGGGGGGAGGAGGCTGTGACTGGGGGCTGGGTGGAAATTGGGACTGGCTGGGCAAGGAAACTGGGAGCTTGGTGTTGGAATGGGATGGAGAGGAAGCTGGGGCTGGTTGGGCAAGGAGGCTGGGACAAGGAACTGGGGAGAAGGTGGGGAGAGAGATTGAGATTGTATGAGGAACCTTTGGAAAGATCTTTCCTGTATACTGAATAAAGGAAGGGGTCCTGTGGAAAAAATAGAATCATAGAACTGGAAGGGACCTTGAGAGGTCATCTAGTCCAGTCCCCTGCACTCATGGCAGGACTAAGTATGATCTAGACCAGTGGTTCTTAACCTTTACTCCAGCCTGCACCCCTTTGGTTCTCAAAATATGTTCTCGCACCCCTTATCAAAAATCATTGAAATAGGTCAGTTCTTTAAACCTAGATATATTTTTGTTTGTATATTACAGTAATCATTAAA
Organism: Caretta caretta; assembly: GCF_965140235.1. Lineage (NCBI taxonomy): Eukaryota > Metazoa > Chordata > Testudines > Cheloniidae > Caretta > Caretta caretta. The sequence goes on along the minus strand of NC_134207.1, from coordinate 199,863,832 downwards.
AAATGTATAACGTTAATAAATACAGAGGTTTGATGAAACAAAGTAGTTGTACTTACATGCCTGTGCTTAATTTGTGTTTTCGATGATTTACCTTCTAAAAAATTCTGGCATGTCTCGCACCCCCAGAAAGGGCATCTCACACCCCCAGGGGGTGCATGCACCCCAGGTTAAGAACCACTGATCTAGACCATTCCTGACAGGTGTTTGTCTAACCTGCTCTTAAAAAACTCAAATGATGGAGATTCCACAACCTCCCTTGGCAATTTATTCCAGGGCTTAACTACTCTGACAGGAAATTTTTCCTAACATCCAACCTAAACCTCCCTTGCTGCAATTTAAGCCCATTGCTTCTTGTCCTATCCTCAAAGGTTAAGACCAATTTTTCCCTCTCCTTCTTGGAACAACCTTGTATGTGCTTGAAAACTGTTTTCGTGTCCCCTCTCAGTCTTTTCTTCTCCAGACTAAACAATAGTATAGGATCATGTAATTAAAGACTGCATAATAATGTGTAAATTCAAGGGAGCTGAATGAAGTTGAAAAAGCCCTGATCTTCAGAGGACTGATCACCCATAATTACAGTTGGAGGTAGTGGGTCCTGAGCACCTCTGGTTATTAGGACCAAGGGTTCTTTAAAAGGCTGACTAAAGTTAGGATCCCAAATCCATATTTATAACCCTATATAATGATTGGGATTTGGGAGGGGAAAAGATTTTCAAAGGTACTGAAGTACCTAATTTCCATTGTCTTAGCCCTGGTCTACACTACGAGTTTAGGTCGGATTTAGCAGCGTTAGATCAGTTTAGCCCTGCACCCATCCACACTACGAAGCCATTTTTTCCCGACTTTAAGGGCTCTTAAATCCAGTTTCTGTACTCCTCCCCAAAGAGTGGATTAGCACTGAAATTGACCTGGCTGGGTTGAATTTGGGGTAGCGTGGACACAATTCAACAGTATTGGCCTCCAGGAGCTATCCCAGAGTGCTCCATTGTGACCACTCTGGACAGCACTCTCAACTCAGATGCACTGGCCAGGTAGACAGGAAAAGCCCCGGGAACTTTTGAATTTCATTTCCTGTTTGGCCAGTGTGGTGAGCTCATCAGCAGAGGTGACCTCATCAGCAGAGGTGACCATGATGGAGTCCCAGAATCACAAAAGAGCTCCAGCATGGACCGAACAGGAGGTACTGGATCTGCTCGCTGCATCGGGAGATGAATCCGTGCTATCAGAACTCCATTCCAAAAGACGAAATGCCAAAATATTTGAAAAAATCTCCAAGGGCATGAAGGACAGAGGCTATCAAAGGGACCCGCAACAGTGCCGAGTGAAGGTAAGCCTACCAAAAAACCCAAGAGGCAAATGCCCACTCGGGGTCAGAGCCTCAGACATTCCGCTTCTATGATGAGCTGCATACAATTCTAGGGGGTAAACCTGCCACTGCCCCACCCCTGTACGTGGACTCCCGCAAAGGGGGAGTCTCATGCAACAGGAATGAGGATTTTGGGGATGAGGAAGATGATGAGGAGGGGGAGGTTGAAGATAGCGCACACCAGGCAAGCGGAGAAACTGTTCTCCCCAACAGCCAGGAACTGTTTATCACCTTGGAGCCAATACCCTCCCAACCTGGGCTCCCGGACCTTGAAGGCAGAGAAGGCAGCTCTGGTGACTGTACGTTTGTAAATATAATACACGGTTTAAAAGCAAGCATGTTTAATGATTAATTTGCCCTGAAGACTTGGGATGCATTCGCAGCCAGTACAGCTACTGGGAAAGTCTGCTAATGTGTATGGGGATGGAGCGGAAATCCTCCAGGGAAATCTCAATGAAGCTCTCCTGGATGTACTCCCAAAGCCTTTGCAAAAGTTTCTGCGGAGGGCAGCCTTATTCCATCCTCCATGGTAGAACACTTTACCACGGCAGGCCAGCAGCACGTAGTCTGGAATCATTGCATAACAAAGCATGGCAGCGTATGGTCCCATTATTTGCTGGCATTCAAACAACATCCATTCTTTATCTCTCTGTGTTATCCTCAGGAGAGTGATATCATTCATGGTCACCTGGTTGAAATAGGGGAATTTTATTCAGAGGACATTCAGAGGTGGCCATTCCTGCTGGGCTGTTTGCCTGTGGCTGAACAGAAATCATCCCCACTTTTCCCACACAGTGGGGGGAGGTGTGAAGCAATCATCCCAGAGAATTGGGTCTGTGTGTGGATGGGGGGGTGGGTTAGTTGGGTTTGTGCTGCACGTTAACTTGAAAACCGCAGCCCCTCCTTTTAAATGGCCAAACCATTTTAAAGGGCCAATGCAAAGGGTGCTTGGTATGTGAAATGAGGGTGCTGCTGTTTGAAACCATTCCCACATGTTAGGAAGGTTAAAGAAGCCAACAGACTGTGGCTTACCATGGCTGCCTGCAAGCCAAATTCTGTTGCCCGCCAGCCCTGCATGTGTGATCTCTCACACCATACCGGCAGGCCCTTGATATAAGAGGCAAAATGCGACCTTGTAAAGAAACCACACCTGCTATGTAATGTTAACAGCTTGGTTCACCATGAAAGAGTCTACCCATTGTTCTCTAAAATGTCTCTTTTTAAAGACTAATCTCCCTTTTTTCCCCTCCCGCATCTGCAAATGTTTCAACACTCCCCCTAACATCTCTGTCCCAGAGGCTATCAAAGGTTAGAAGCTGAAAAAAACGCACTTGCGATGAAATGTTCTCTGAGCTCATGCAGGCCTCCAACGCTGAAAGAGCCCAACACAATGCATGGAGGCAGACAATGTCAGAGTCCAGGAAAGCACAAAATGAATGCGAAGACAGGAGGGATGAGTGAGAGGAGAGGAGGGACAAGCGAGAGGACAGAAGGGACAAGTGAGCGGAGAGGTGGCTTCAGCGTGATGAGAGGAGGCAGGATGCAATGCTGAGGCTACTGGAGGATCAAAATGATATGCTCCGGCATATGGTTGAGGTGTAGAAAAGGCAGTAGGAGCACAAACCGCCACTGCAGCCCCTGTAACCAACCGCCCTCCTTCCCAAGTTCCATAGCCTCCTCACCCAGAAGCCCAAGAACACAGTGGGGGGGGGCTCCGTGCACCCAACCTCTCCAACCCAGAGGATTGCCCAAGCAACAGAAGGCTGGCATTCAATAAATTTTGAAGTGCAGTGTGGCCTTGTCCTTCCCTCCTCCCCTACCCCACCCGGTGCTTCCCTCCTCCCCCACCCCCTTGGGCTACCTTGACATTTATCCCCCCATTTGTGTGACGAATGAATAAAGAATGCATGAATGTGAAACAACAATGACTTTATTGCCTCTGCAAGTGGTGATAGAAGGGGGGGGAGGGGAGGGTGGTTGGCTTACAGGGAAGTAGGATGAACCAAGGGCGTGGGTTTTCATCAAGGAAACAAACAGAACTGTCACACCATAGCCTGGCCAGTCATGAAACTGGTTTTCAAAGCTTCTCTGATGCGCAGCGTGCCCTGCTGTGCTCTTCTAACCGCCTTGGTGTCTGGCTGTGCGTAATCGGCGGCGAGGCGATTTGCCTCAACCTCCCACCCCACCATAAACATCTCCCCCTTACTCTCACCGATATTGTTATTACTGCTTGCTGTGTGCTCCACAATGGGAATATTGGTTTCGCTGAGGTCTAACCGAGTCAGTAAACTGTGCCAGCGCGCTTTTAAACATCCGAAGGCACATTCTGCCACCATTCTGCACTTGCTCAGCCAAAAGTTGAACAGCTCCTGACTACTGTCCAGGGTGCCTGTGTATGGCTTCATGAGCCATGGCATTAAGGGGAAGGCTGAGTCTCCAAGGATAACTATAGGCATTTCAACATCCCCAACGGTTATTTTCTGGTCTGGGAATAAAGTCCCTTCCTGCAGCTTTTGAAACAGACCAGAGTTCCTGAAGATGCGAGTGTCATGTACCTTTCCCAGCCATCCCATGTTAATGTTGGTGAAACGTCTCTTGTGATCCACCAGTGCTTGCAGCACTATTGAAAAGTACCCCTTGCGGTAAATGTACTCGCCGGCTTGGTGGTCCGGTCCCAAGATAGGGATATGCATTTCATCTATCGCCCCACCACAGTTAGGGAATCCCATTGCAGCAAAGCCATCCACTATGACCTGCACATTTCCCAGAGTCACTACTCTTGATAGCAGCAGCTCAGTGATCATGTTAGCTACTTGTAACACAGCAGCCCCCACAGTAGATTTGCCCACTCCAAACTGATTCCCGTCTGACCGGTAGCTGTCTGGCATTGCAAGCTTCCAGAGGGCTATCGCCACTCGCTTGTGAACTGTGAGGGCTGCTCTCATCTTGGTATTCTTGCACTTCAGGGCAGGGGAAAGCAAGTCACAAAGTTCCATGAAAGTGCCCTTACGCATACGAAAGTTTCGCAGCCATTGGGAATCGTCCCAGACCTGCAACACTATGCGGTCCCACCAGTCTGTGCTTGTTTCCCGGGCCCAGAATTGGCATTCCACAGCATGAGCCTGCCCCATTGCCACCAGGATGGCCAAATTGCCAGGGCCCATACTTTGAGAGAAGTCTCTGTCCATGTCCTCAACACTCTCCTCACCGTGCTTCCGTCACCTACTTGCCTGCTTTTGCAGGTTCTGGTTCTGCATATACTGCATGATAATGCGCGTGGTGATCTGAGCGGGCTCCATTCTTGCTGTGGTATGGCGTGAGCAGGAGAGCAGAGTGGCAGCGGAAGCGGTGGGTGGATGACGTTGCTGACAGCAATATGGCGCCAGCACGGAAAAAGGCACAAAACGATTGTCGGTCGTTGCTTTCACGGAGGGAGGGAGGGGTAGGCTGGCAGCAGACAGTCCTGCTGGCTGGGAGAGCTATCCCTCTCTGCCAATATTCCAGGCAGGACTGAATCTCCATTAGACAAAACTTAAAGAAGAGATTGACCTGAGTCACTCCCATTTATGTGCAGGCGCCCTGACAGACCTTACTAAGGTCCGCCAGGAGCACCCATGTCTGCCCAGGCACCCCGACCGACCTGACCAAGGCCAGCCAGAGCACCCAGGAGATGACGAGGACAGCTACTAGTCGAACTGCTCTATCTGCTGCCACAAGGCAATGAGCTGCTGCTGTGTAGCAATGCAGTCCCATGTCTGCCAGCACCCAGGAGACATACGGTGACGGTGAGCTGAGCGGGTTCCATCCTTGCCATGGTATGGCGTCTGCACGGGTAACCCATGAAAAAAGACATGCATCGATTGCCTGCCATTGCTTTCACAGAGGGAGGGAGGGAATGGGAGCCTGACGACATATACCCAGAACCACCCTCAACAATGTTTTTTGCCCCATCAGGCATTGGGATCTCAACCCAGAATTCCAATGAGCGGTGGAGACTGCGGGAACTGTGGGATAACTACCCACAGTGCAATGCTCTGGAAGTCGACGCTAGCCTCAGTACTGTGGACGCACTCCACCGACTTAATGGTTTTAATGGTTCTAAGTAAGGACACACACAATTGAGTGTATAAAATCACTTTCTAAAAATTCAACTTCTGTAAATTTAACCTAATTTGGTAGGGTAGACATACCCTTAGATATTGGTGATTTAGGCTGTGCAGCGTGTAACAAGACTCTCACTTGAGTCTAAATTAGCTCTTTTATTATACCATGGAGAGAGGAAGGGTCAAATGGTATCTAAGACCCTTACCGAGAGCCCACACCACCACATACATCTCCCCATCCTCTCTCAACTCATTGGGCTTTGGAACCCATGTCCCCTGCCTAGCAAGTGCCGTTCAGTTGAGGGTGAGTCCCTCCAATGTGGTATGCCAGGTACAGTTCTGCTGCCCTGGGTTCACACAATAATGGTAATAACCCTTTATTACTCCTGCCCAAATAACAAGGAGACTGGGGATCCAACACCAGCCACAAGTGATCATTTGAGCAAGCAGAGCACCTAGGCAGGCTGGGTGTGTCCATGCAAATGAGATCTGCTCCTGAAGTCTTTTTCCACAGCTCATCACTAGATGTCAGGGGAGAGCTCATTAGGACTCTGTTTACATTAATATTAAATTAAACAGATACTAAGATTTAAACCTGACTGTTGCAAAGATTTGTTACTATGCATAGCATACGTTACGCTTAAATATGAATTTAGTACCAGTTTAGTCTGTTGGGTAAAAGGAAAAGTCATTTGAAAATAGTATATGAATATAATTCTTAACCACACACACAAAAAAATCCTGTCCATGGGTTTCCGAAAATTACCTGACTCAATATTTTAATGGTGCCTCTACATTTCCACTGGGGAGAAAATTAGATCAAGATCAGTTTCTCTTGGAAAGGTGTATGGTGCTAATCACACCACATGACCTATATTCCTTAGTCTTTGCTAGGAGGATGGGCATGTAGAACTTGGCCTGCAAAGTTGATCAGGGCTAGACAGGCCAGGGAAAACCTGTTCTCATTTGCTTGGATGTTTTGCAATAAATGCCAACAACAAAAGGAAATACGTTAAAACTTGTCTATAGTAGTGAGTTAGATGGGTAAATATTATTATCTTTGTGATGCCCACTGCTTTATTCATATAGAATTGTGAACATTTTATCCCAGCCAGATGAAAAATATTTTGGAACATAATGAAAGATGAGCCAAAACTGGAATAATTGATCAAAGCCCCCAAAATTTTGGGGAGGAGGGGTGGTAAGATAAATGGGACTTAAATCTGAACCATTCCTGGTTTTGGTTTAGAATTTGAGGAAGTTTTAAAATAGAAAAATGAAATATGTTGCCACCATATGATGGTTTTTTTGCTTGCATGGGTATAACCTGTGGGCATCAGCTACACATAAGTAGTAAATCTGTCTTAGAGTCTCTCTCTCACTGAACAGATGGAGGATGAGATTACTGGTTCTGTGGATGAAGGGAAAGCAGTGGATGTATTGTTTCTTGACTTTAGCAAAGCTTTTGACACGGTCTCCCACAGTATTCTGGTCAGCAAGTTAAGGAAGTATGGGCTGGATGAATGCACTATAAGGTGGGTAGAAAGCTGGCTAGATTGTCGGGCTCAACGGGTAGTGATCAATGGCTCCATGTCTAGTTGGCAGCCGGTATCAAGTGGAGTGCCCCAAGGGTCGGTCCTGGGGCCGGTTTTGTTCAATATCTTCATAAATGATCTGGAGGATGGTGTGGATTGCACTCTCAGCAAATTTGCGGATGATACTAAACTGGGAGGAGTGGTAGATACGCTGGAGGGGAGGGATAGGATACAGAAGGACCTAGACAAATTGGAGGATTGGGCCAAAAGAAATCTGATGAGGTTCAACAAGGACAAGTGCAGAGTCCTGCACTTAGGACGGAAGAACCCAATGCACAGCTACAGACTAGGGACCGAATGGCTAGGCAGTTCTGCGGAAAAGGACCTAGGGGTGACAGTGGACGAGAAGCTGGATATGAGTCAGCAGTGTGCCCTTGTTGCCAAGAAGGCCAATGGCATTTTGGGATGTATAAGTAGGGGCATAGCGAGCAGATCGAGGGACGTGATCGTTCCCTTCTATTCGACATTGGTGAGGCCTCATCTGGAGTACTGTGTCCAGTTTTGGGCCCCACACTTCAAGAAGGATGTGGATAAATTGGAGAGAGTCCAGCGAAGGGCAACAAAAATGATTAGGGGTCTGGAACACATGAGTTATGAGGAGAGGCTGAGGGAGCTGGGATTGTTTAGCCTGCAGAAGAGAAGAATGAGGGGGGATTTGATAGCTGCTTTCAACTACCTGAAAGGGGGTTCCAAAGAGGATGGCTCTAGACTGTTCTCAATGGTAGCAGATGACAGAACGAGGAGTAATGGTCTCAAGTTGCAGTGGGGGAGGTTTAGATTAGATATTAGGAAAAACTTTTTCACAAAGAGGGTGGTGAAACACTGGAATGCGTTACCTAGGGAGGTGGTAGAATCTCCTTCCTTAGAGGTTTTTAAGGTCAGGCTTGACAAAGCCCTGGCTGGGATGATTTAACTGGGAATTGGTCCTGCTTCGAGCAGGGGGTTGGACTAGATGACCATCTGGGGTCCCTTCCAACCCTGATATTCTATGATTCTATTACTCTTGCTTAGGCAAAATTTCCATTGTATCCTACAATATTAGCCCTGAATGATATCCTGATGTTATTTTACTGCAACTCTTTCCATCTTCAAATCCCATTGTTCCATACATTGTAATGCATTTTATTTCAGAGTGGGCAATCTAAAAATAATTCAAGGTGATATTATGATTTTTGTTTTGCACAGAGATTCACTTCTATTTTATCATCAAAAATTTCAGGGGGAAAACAAAGTGTGCATATGAGAGAGGGAGAGAAATGAATGAAAACGAATATTTAAAAAGTTAAATAATGGGAAAGAAACCAAGAGAGAAACAAACAAACCTAGAGGTACAGTCTAACCTCCAATGCACACTGCATATCACCATACATTTCAACAAAGATCAATTTTTGATCTTGCATCCAGACACACAGCAGGCGATTTTTCAAGTTATGCAAGGATGCACAAAGCAAATAGGTTAGTGTGTGGTCCTCAGAACTAAAAGAACATAAAACTGAAAAAAAATATGTAGAAGGGAAGGTGAAAGGAGAAAAAACATTAAATTATTAATCAAATCAAAGCTGTGGTTTTCAAATTGTCATCATAAAGTAATCAGGTAGACAGTCTTTGCCTTGCTAGTATCTCCATTCAAACAGAGGCAACATTTCACTCTAAGTAATAACTTGCATATATTCTTGGGCAGTTGTACCTGTTTTACTGAAAGAAGGTACGCCCATCAGGCACCCATCCTGTTTCTGAATAGTGCTAGGAGATCAAATTAGACAGTCACCAGTCACGTATTTCTGAAGGGTCTTTGACTTATGGGCCTCATCTCAAGGACTATGGGCCTGTGTCTGATCTTACAGCATTGTGTAACAGGAATAACTCAGTTTATGTCAACAGAGTTAGTGTGTAGAATCAGCTAAGTAGAGATGTTGGGCCCATTTCTCTTAATGTGTATCTCTCCCTTAGTAATGGATTGCCAGTATCAGACTGGAGTCCATAAACTTGCACCGATAATCTTCTGAGCCACTAGCGAGAGAACTCACAACTATGTGCAAGCAGCTGAAATTGTGTAAACTCTCCCACGGGAACTCTACCAATCTGAGTACAGACTCAGCTCTCCAGGAGGCTGGATCAAAGTACACAAGAGACTAGATATTATTCAGGAAAATTTGCCAACTATGAAGAAAAGGAGTTGAACCAATCTCAAGTGAAGTCCACAAGACTGGGTGACTGACTGAACAACGTCAAGGGCTTTGGGCATGCTACCCCTTTTCTTAGGATGTATAAAAAGACAAAGGACATTACATTCCTTTCAAAAAAAGTCAAAGCAAGAGTGAATGAAGATCTCTGAAAAGGCAGATTGAGCAGATGAAAGCTGTTCTTTTACTGACTGGATAACAGTCTTGTTGGAACCAGATCCCTTGTCCCAAACCACTTTGGTGTCAACTGGAAGATTACTGCTTGGTAGGCCAGTTGCAGTTGTAATCTGGCCACTGTGGGGACAAAATAAAAAGTTATCAGGAAGAAATTTGATTTCTGAAGACCAGACACAAGCTAGAACTTTCCTGGGAGTTAACATTAGGTTTCATTTTCAGTCTCTTGTCCCTAAGCTGTGAAGGCATTAGCTCAGCAACTATCTGGGTAGACGTATTGTCTGAGAGATGGGGCAGCTCATATAACTCTGAATCAACCTGCTGTTCCCGAATGAGCATCAATATTGAAGGGGGAGGGGGGAAGAAATATGGAGAGATCCCAGGTGATTTCCTCCATCTTCAGCTACAAAAGGTAGAGTTTTATCTAGTACTTAAGAATCAACAGGCTAAAATGGACATTTCCACTAAACCCAGACTGGAAAGTAGACAACAGACATCTCTTCTCAGGACATGACTGCAGAGGAGGTAAATACTCTTTATGGCAAGTAAAACCTGTAAGGAAAGCTGTTTGGTCTTTAAAAAAAAAAAAACCACCAGCACCACCACCAGACCTGGACCCAGTATCGTGTCATAGCACTTTACATCAAATTATCCTGAATCTACTGAATAGTTAATATCGCCATCTATTAGACGTGTATAGAGTTCATTGAAACATGTAGGCCTCTATCCTTTCTGCTGTGATGTGGAGCAGAACAGAAGCCCAGAGTTCACAGGCAAATAGAAGTCAGGAGATGCAGAAAGATGCAAGGTATCATGCAGCCACCTTCTGGAGAAACTGTGACGGAGTCTACACTCAACTTTTGGACAAGTTAATCCACCATTGCTGTAGCACTGGTACTTGCAACAGTATGAAAACGAATTCAGACCAGCTACATCCATTTTTACTACTGTATCGTATAGACCTACTTAAAGCAAAAGCACTGCATTAGTACTGCACTAGTACTGACATAGTTGCTTTCACTGGTGGAGTTACAACAGTGGAATCTTTCAGTAAAAGCTCAGTGTAAACAAGGCCTGTGTGTGGTTTCTGGGGGAAGGAGTCAGTTCTTGAATGCCACGTTGTCCCTCATACTAGGATACCTCAGTTGCATTTTGCAAATAGATCCTTTAAAAAAAGAATTAATTCCTTTGTGCTGTGGGACTGATGTTTTAATGTTGTACTGAGCACCTCCTGTAAGATGTGGAGAACTTTCATTTCTCATTGACTTCTTTGCAGAACTGAGCGTTCCATGAACACAATCAGTGTGTTCCCAGAACTACGGTTACAACAGCGGGACTATCAGCTACGAAGTGTGGGAGCCCATATTCTGGGGAAGGAACACAAATAATGATCTCTGGGCCCAAGTCATCGCTGTCCTGCACCTAGTGTAGTCATCTATACTACTGCAGGGAGAAAGCAAAGTGGGTATAAAATGCTACCAAATGAAAATAGTTGCTTTTGTACATATTTTGCTCTAGTGTAAATGACTACATGAGGTGCAGGCAATGGTGAATTGGGACCTCTGTCCTTGGCCTAAGATCTACAAGATCTCCACTGTCTAAGTCCCTGCAGCTTTGAGACCAGCATGCAATACAGAGATCTCCTCTTCTGCACTGTGTCCAGGAATCTGGTGATGAATCCAGATTGATGAAAAGCCAAGGGGCTTTGTGGATAGATTTTTCCCTTCAACCCCAATGGATCTGGGTTATTTTGAACTTGTAGGAAAGCTGATTCTAATGCCTAATGGGTTCATTATTTTATGGTACTGATTGCAGTAATAATTATCCCTTAAGATATCTATGAATATAATATCCATAATTAAAATGATAATCTTTCTAATTATTGCATTCTTCTAAAATGTATTGGCTGTGTGGGGGTGTTTGTATACACATATCCAGCTTTTTAATTTTAAATGTAAAAGGTTAAATGTATTTTCTTTATTTTGTTGGCTATAAAACATATTTAAAAGCCATTATGTGTCCTATCAGCTAATATATCTGCCTAGCCCACTTCAATTTCTATTTTCTGTGCCTTACGTTTGGCCGCAATTTGTAACAGATTTCCAGGTTTAGCATGAGATTTGCTGACCTACAAAATATTGAGACATTTTCTCCACTTTTTATTTAACTGAAACAGCTTTTAAAGAAATCCACAGAGTGCGTCATCAGCCATTTATTTCACTATTTTGTAGCGGAGTAGAGAAAATGTTGTAGTTTATTAATGGAATGATAGTCCACCACATTTTATATTTTCCTAAGATTCCAATCCTTGCAAAATTTATGGACATGCTTAACTTTACGCATTAGAGTAATCCCACTGAAGTCAAGTTAATCTTCATAGGTCAGATTCAGTCACTAAACTAGTGAGTTTACAGTGGCACAGCTGTACCAATGCAGCTGTGCCGCTGTAAGATCACTCGTGTAGACAATTCTCCCATTGACATAACTAAACCACCTCCAACAAGTGGCGGTAGCTATGTGGGCGGGAGAGCATCTCCCGCCAACATAGTGATAGCCACACCGGCGCTTCTGTCGGTGTAATTTATTTGTTCAGGGGTGTGTTTTTTTCACAACCCTGAGCAACATAAGTTATACTGACAAAAGTGCTAACATAGACATAGCCTAAGAGGCATAGCACTGAACTTGCAGCCTGAGGAGAGGGGCTACGGTGGCTTTAAGACACCTTTGTGCCCTCAAGCCTTGGCTTCTCTGAGAGCAGGAGAGGCTGCTGGAGTAATTTAAAAGTGTAAGGGCCTTTCTAATTTACTGCAGCCTCTCCTAGGTTGCCTTATGGGCCATAGCAATGCCTCAAATCTCTGCAATACCATGTGCTGCTGCCCCATCACTGGCACCCTCCCTACACCAAGGCATGTATGGGTGTCCTCATACATGGTCTCAAGTTGCAGTGGGGGAGGTTTAGATTGGATATTAGGAAAAACTTTTTCACAAAGAGGGTGGTGAAACACTGGAATGCGTTACCTAGGGAGGTGGTAGAATCTCCTTCCTTAAAGGTTTTTAAGGTCAGGCTTGACAAAGCCCTGGCTGGGATGATTTAACTGGGAATTGGTCCTGCTTCGAGCAGGGGGTTGGACTAGATGACCTTCTGGGGTCCCTTCCAACCCTGATATTCTATGATTCTATGATTCTATGAAAGGAAAAGAGGTTTTACTGATGGTATCCTCAACATCCAAAAAGAACTCCACCACGGCTAAAAAATAGGAGCAATTTTTTCAAGAGCTAATAGAACTAGCAAGGCCATCTGCATGATTTGCAGTAATATCACATACAGAACCAAATAAAGTTTATCAAGTCTACTATTTACATAAACTTGACATTTGCTCTAAAAATAAATATTTCAGAACAGTGCTATTTAACTTCAGGCCACATTGTTCAACCATAGGCTTCATAACAAAATGGTTATAACTCCCGTCTCTCAAGTGATTTATTAACACAGCTAGCACAATAGTTATCCATTCCTTTGTAGCCTACTAGCTTGTGGCTTGAGATACTGTTTTGCTTTAGGGGTTCCTGAAAGCATGGTGAGGCTTTAGCACTCTATACACTGCTCCCTCTTTAGATATGAATGTATCTGGGCCGATGCTATTTCATGCGTTTTAGCAAGGTCTACTACTTTATTTAAATCAAACTTAGCTTCCTAAGTTATCAGCTTTTCCCAGACTTTTTCTGAATTTGTCCCAAGCACTCTCCTGTCCCACTCATGTCACGATCCTCAGACAGACACTATAGCTATATTGCGGACTGTCCTGTGGGTTCACTTATGCTTCATATTCTGTTTATAGAAATTGTAGCAAGCAAACATTGGGTAACGTGGGTTGACATACTCTTCAAACTTATTGTAATATACTCCTGGCTCTTTTGTGTCTTCAGCTGTCATCTCTGTCCAATTATTATAAATGTCTTTAACTTCTCTCCAGTAAAGCTGCCAGCTCTCTCTGAGGTGGAACACAGTATCCGTTTGCCATAAAAACACTACACAGCAGGTCTTTTATAGGAGGGAAAGCAAAAGAGTTATCTCTAAGTCAATCTACTGTGGGAATTTGGAGAAGCAAAATGTAATTAATTACCCAGTCTGAATTTTGGCCAATACACTACTTACCCAACAGTTGCATTTTATCAGTTTCTTTCATTCTTTGTTTTTTGTTTTGGTGAGGGAACAGGTGGGGGAAGGGGGGACACCAGAGCTTGACTGTATATTAAGACTCGGTAATTTTTATTTCTACTGTGTGAACTCAGTTTTTTAGCTGTTATGATTTTTATATTGTAAGTTGTGCTGCTTTATGTGACTTTTTCAGATGAAAAATTAGGAATATAATACAGCCCTGAAGCAGAAGTTATTTTCAGAAACGGAAAGATTAGTTAATTATACATAAAGCAACCTCACAAAAAATAACCAGAGCATGAAACAGCTACACTGCATGTCCTCTGCCTTTCACTGACCATTTCCAACTCGCTTGGTGCTTTGTGTTGCCTTTCTGCAGCATTTTTTTTCACCGTCTGTACGTGCACTGACAACATTTTCATTTTAATTTGTTGATAGTAACTTTGGGGCTGGATCTAGTGAGTCCCTTTGCAGTTATCTAGCAGCTAGTTTAAAAAAATAAAACAAGGTGTCATGACATAATTGTGTTGTAAGGTTTTGCCATTCTTTTTCACTTTCTCTGTAACAAGAAATATGTTAGTGTTGTAGAAAGGAAATTACTTTTATGAACACTTTCGCCTCCAAAATATTTCAGGTACTAGCTAAGATTAAGATGAAGAGAAGAAATTATCAAAGGCATCACCTTCTTTTGGATCTTCCTGGGTGCCTTCTCTTTATACATCTGTCTTCTAGATTGATATCTCTGTCTTGTACAGCACCAAGTACTTTGTCAGTGCCTAAGAAATAATAATAATAATAGTAATATGCTGAGAATTAGGTTTTTGTGAATGAAATGATGGCTCCATTTTGGGAGCGGTTCTAACTTTGTTGGTTTGTTTTTGGGTGGTGTAGCTTTTATGATCTCATTTTTATGCCAGTACCCAGATTCCGTCCATATGCCGATTCATCTTTCTGAAACAAAGTTGTGAAAAGTAAAAGATGAAAGTTATTTTAATGTCCCTTTAAAACAATTAGGGCCTTCAGATCTCTGTGCACAACTCCCATGAAAATCAACGTGAGTTGCATGAGTACATCTTATGCATGTTAAGTATGCATCTTCTTTTTTAAAAATTCCTATACTTACAATTTGAGAGGAGAGTCAGTCAGGATTGGTTGGCTAATCAAAGGACGAGGTATATATGAAGGGTGAGAGACTAGCTCTGGCAGTGAAATCACAGCTTTTTCTTTTCTTTTTTTTGAGGGTGGGAAAGGCCAGGTACAGGCATCTTGGTGATATCATTCTGACTGTAGGCCTCACCCAAGGCCCCATTTGAAGTCAGTGGAAAGACTCCCATTGACTTCAGTTGACTCTCTAGCACTAGATTCTCTTGACCTGGTGCAACCACCACTTCAGAGAGGAATTTTATATTTAATTTCTTATTTCCTGGTCCATTTGCCCACTGTACTATATAAAATACAGAAGCTTTATAAAGTTATAAGGAAAAATGAACACCGACAAATCCTTGTCTACTTGGGAGACTCACTTTGACATGAATTAGGGTCAGAAGCGGTTTCCAAACAATCCATTTCAAATATTGCATACAGGTGTACATACTGCAGTATGCTTTTCTGCACAGTAAGCGACCGTGGATTATAAAACTCTAGTTGTTCATGTTCATATTGCCTTACCTGAAGAGTTTAGAGCATTTTTCTATGCAACGGTTTACTGCTGACCTTTTAAAATAAGAATTGCTTTGCCCTTTTAAAATAAGTGCTTAGAAATACAACAATGATTATGAAATTGCAAACCATCTTTCTAATAAGAGAAGGTGATTTTCTTCACTGCAGAAAAGCTGGCATTAATAAGCTTATAATCAGTGATAAAAAAAAATTGTCATAATGGGTATTTGAAGTTTACATCCAACCAGACCTCTCAACAAGCCAAAAAACTATAATGTGGAGATCAGGAACAAAAGAAGAAATGTAGGGATTGCATAGCCTGTATGCCTTTCATATGCTTTATTATAGTCTAAAATGCTCTAAGACCAGTAAGTGGTGTAAGACGCATTCTCCGCTTTGTACTTTCTGGAAAAGAACAGGTAAACTGCACTGTCATGGAGAAAATGTCTCCAGTAATTGACTGAAGAATACAAATATCTACAGATGGCAGCCATTTGTTTTAGTCAGTTACATACGGTTTTATTTGTACCCACAGGGCCTGATCCAAAGCCCAATGAAATCAACAGGGGAGTCTTTCCATTGACTTGAGTGGGTTTTGATTCAGGACATAAGAACATAAGAATGGCCATACTGGGTCAGACCAAAGGTCCATCCAGCCCAGTATCCTGTCTACCGACAGTGGCCAATGCCAGGTGCCCCAGAGGGAGTGAATCTAACAGGTAAGGATCAAGTGATCATTCTCCTGCCATCCATTTCCATCCTCTGACAAACAGAGGCTAGGGACACCATTCCTTACCCATCCTGGCTAATAGCCATTAATGGACTTAACCTCCATGAATTTATCCAGTTGTCTTTTAAACCCTGTTATAGTCCTAGCCTTCACAACCTCCTCAGGCAGTGAGTTCCATAGGTTGACTGTGTGCTGAGTGAAGAAGAACTTCTTTTTATTTGTTTTAAACGTGCTGCCCATTAATTTCATTTGGTGGTCCCTAGTTCTTATATTATGGGAACAAGTAAATAGCTTCTCCTTATTCACTTTCTCTACACCACTCATGATTTTATACACCTCTCTCATATCCCCGCTTAGTCTCCCCTTTTGCAAGCTGAAAAGCCCTAGCCTCTTTAATCTCTCTTCATACGGGACCTGTTCCAAACCCCTCATCATTTTAGCTGCCCTTTTCTGAACCTTTTGTAATGCCAGTATATCTTTTTTGAGATGAGGGGACCACATCTGTATGCAGTATTCAAGATGTGGGCGTACCATGGATTTATCTAAGGGCAATAAGATATTCTCCGTCTTATTCCCTATCCCTTTTTTAATGATTCCTAAGATCCCATTTGCTTTTTTGACTGCCACTGCACACTGCGTGGATGTCTTCAGAGAACTATCCACGGTGACTCCAAGATCTTTCTCCTGATTAGTTGGAGCTAAATTAGCCCCCATCATATTGTATGTATAGTTGGGGTTATTTTTTCCAATGTGCATTACTTTACATTTATCCACATTAAATTTCATTTGCCATTTTGTTGCCCAATCACTTAGTTTTGTGAGATCTTTCTGAAGTTCTTCACAGTCTGCTTTGGTCTTAACTATCTTGAGCAGTTTAGTATCATCTGCAAACTTTGCCACCTCAATGTTTACTCCTTTCTCCAGATCATTTATGAATAAGTGGAATAGAACTGGTCCTAGGACTGACCCTTGGGGAACACCACTAGTTACCCTTCTCCATTCTGAAAATTTATCATTTATTCCTACCCTTTGTTCCCTGTCTTTTAACCAGTTCTCAATCCATGAAAGGATCTTCCCTCTTATCCCATGACAACTTAAATTATGTAAGAGCCTTTGGTGAGGGACCTTGTCAAAAGCTTTCTGGAAATCTAAGTACACTATGTTCACTGGATTTCCCTTGTCCACATGTTTGTTGACCCCCTAAAAAAACTCTAATAGATTAGTAAAACATGATCTCCCTTTACAGAAACCATGTTGACTTTTGCTCAGATATTTATGTTCTTCTATGTGTCTGACAATTTTATTCTTTACTATTGTTTCAACTAATTTGCCAGGTACTGACGTTAGACTTACTGGTCTGTAATTGCCAGGATCACCTCTAGAGCCCTTCTTAAATATTGGCGTTACATTAGCTATCTTCCAGACATTGGGTACAGTAGTTGATTTAAAGGACAGGTTAAAACCATAGTTAATAGTTCCGCAATTTCACATTTGAGTTCTGTCAGAACTCTTGGGTGAATGCCATCTGGTCCCAGTGACTTGTTACTGTTAAGTTTCTCAATTAATTCCAAAACCTCCTCTAGTGACACTTCAATCTGTGACAATTCCTCAGATTTGTCACCTAAAAGACAGCTCAGGTTTGGGAATCTCCCTAACATCCTCGGCCATGAAGACTGAAGCAAAGAATTCATTTAGTTTCTCTGTGATGACTTTATCGTCTTTAAGTGCTCCTTTTGTATCTCGATTGTCCGGGGGCCCCACTGGTTATTTAGCAGGTTTCCTGCTTCTGATGTACTTAAAAAACATTTTGTTATTACCTTTTGAGATTTTGGCTAGCTGTTCTTCAAACTCCTTTTTGGCTTTTCTTATTACATTTTTACATTTAATTTGGCAATGTTTATGCTCCTTTCTATTTACCTCACTAGGATTTGACTTCCACTTTTTAAAAGATGCCTTTTTATCTCTCACTGCTTCTTTTACATGGTTGTTAAGCCATGGTGGCTCTTTTTTTAGTTCTTTTACTGTGTTTTTTAATTTGGGGTATACCTTTAAGTTGAGCCTCTATTATGGTGTCTTTGAAAAGTGTCCATGCAGCTTGCAGGGATTTCACTTTAGTCACTGTACCTTTTAATTTCTGTTTAACTAACCGCTTCATTTTTGCATAGTTCCCCTTTCTGAAATTAAATGCCAAAGTGTTGGGCTGTTGAGGTGTTCTTCCCACCACAGAAATGTTAAATGATATTGTATTATGGTCACTATTTCCAAGTGGTCCTGTTATAGTTACCTCTTGGATCAGATCCTGCGCTCCACTCAGGACTAGATCGAGAGTTGCCTCTCCCCTTGTGGGTTCCTGTACCAGCTGCTCCAAGAAGCAGTCATTTAAAGTATCGAGAAATTTTGTCTCTGCATTTTGTCCTGAGGTGACATGTACCCAGTCAATATGGGGATAATTGAAATCCCCCACTATTATTGAGTTCTTTATTTTGATAGCTTCTCTAATCTCCCTTAGCATTTCATCGTCACTATCACTGTCCTGGTCAGGTGGCCGATAATAGATCCCTACTGTTATATTCTTATTAGAGCATGGAATTACTGTCCATAGAGATTCTATGGAACATGTGGATTCATTTAAGATTTTTATTTCATTTGATTCTACATTTTCTTTCACATATGCCTGTCTACCTGGCCCTGCTCATGGAACTAGAAGCATTTCTGAGAATGCCACCATAAAGGTCCTGGATTTCAGTCTCTTTCCTAGCAGCCTAAATTTGGCCTCCAGGACGCCTCTCCTACCCTTCCCTATGTCATTGGTACCTACATGTACCACGACCACTGGCTCCTCTCCAGCACTACACATAAGTCTATCTAGATGCCTCGAGAGATCCGCAACCTTTGCACCAGGCAGGCAAGTCACCATACGGTTCTCCCGGTCATCACAAACCCAGCCATCTATGTTTCTAATGATCAACTCTCCCATTACTAACAAACACCTGCCTTTTCCTAATGACTGGAGTTCCCTTCTCCGGAGAGGTAACCTCAGTGAGATAGGATACCCCAACATCATCTGGAAGGAGGGTCCCAACTATGGCAAGGTTTCCCTCTGCTCCGTTGACTGCTTTCCTTCTCTGGGCCTTTCATCCTCCTTAACAGCACTGGGGCTGTCTGACCGGAGGTGGGACAAATCTACAGTATCCTGGAAAGCCTCATCAACATACCTCTCTGCCTCCCTTAGCTCCTCCAGTTCTGCCACCCTGGCCTCCAAAGCCCGTACATGGTCTCTGAGGGCCAGGAGCTCCTTGCACCAAATACACACATACACCACCTGCCCACAGGGCAGGTAATCATACATGCTATACTGAGTGCAATAAACAGGATAGCCCCCACTCTGCTGCTGGGCTTCTGCCTACATTCTCTCCTACAGCTACCTAGGTTAATGATAGGGTTTTTGTTTAAATCAACAAGTTTTGATTATAGTTTAAAGGTTTTAAAGAATGGCAAGTGTACCTCGCCCCCTTTCCAAACTCCCTCTCGAAACTCCCTGTTAGCGGTCCCTGGTCGCTTGCTCACTGCTTTATAAAGCCTTGGCCTTCTTGATAGCCCCGCCTCCTGACTAAGGCTCAGCCAATGAACAGAGGCTTCTAGATTTCAAACCTTGTTTAGACACTCACAGCTTCCAACTGACGGCCACAGCACACGGTCCTTCAAACAAACAAACAAACGCACACACACAAGCTCAGCACACAGCAAGTAACCCCCAAACACAAACACACACTACAGACAGCCATTTACCCAAGGGTCCTGTATTTGCTCCTCCTTCATCTGGAGAACTCCCTCTTGAAGCTCCCTGTTAGCAGTCCCTGTTCGCAAAAGGACCATAATGTATACAACAAAGAAGTTCACTCATTTCACCAGTAAATATGGCAAAGGTATAAATGATTTAAATTTCAACTCCATCTTGACACTTCCTCTCAAAGTACTGTAGTGGCTATCACCCAAAACGTAGAAAGTCAAATTTCAGAAAGTTAATGAAACTTGCAGAAATTCTCTCACTAGATCAGAGCATGTTTCCCATTTCTCAGCATACAGAGGACACCTTAGGACTCCCCATTCTCTACTGGCTGGTGACTTTTTCTCTCAAAACTTTTATCTGGATTTTGATGCTCAACTCTTACTCATTCTTTGAAGTCAGTTAATATAAATGTGCTAGTTCAGTTTCCTTTTTTAAAATTAAAACACTACAGCCAGTGATTTCAAATGCGGGCGACGTAAGTTAAAATCCTAGGCGAAGAATTCCAAAGGCAGAAATGGCAAATGGGTACCTAACTCCCTTGGGTTTGATAGAAAACCTAATAGGGATGTGACAGATGTAAGACCTAGGAATTCAAAAGGCTATACTGAAAATGTGCCAGACACATATGGACTTTTCGAACAATAAATGTTAATGGATTTCCTGAGGAATCCTCAGTGAGAAATTAGTACAAATTCCCAAACTCCAGTTAGGCAAAAACCCAGCCTTTTGAAGCTACGCCCTGAGGAGAGGGTAATTTTCTGCTGATTACCTATTACTGAAGGCCAAGATCAAAGGCCTAAGCTGTACAAAGAAACTGCTGATCTGCCCAGCCATTGTCCTAGTTTGGATTTAAGATGGATATGCACTTGGAAAACCCAGTTGTGGGTTTTGAAGGACTAAAACCTACCAGAGCCCTAGGCTGGAGTTGGGGGTGACCTCTGGTAAGCTTTTAGCATGTGTGTAGAAACTTTTATTCTTTTTATATGTTTTCTCTGTAATGCTTTTACCTTAAGAATAAATGTGCGTGGTTAGAAGGAGCTATATAGTAACTTATACCTGTGGGCAATATACTTGGAAGGTAACTTGATTCCTCTTGGATACTGGCACGGGGGGATACACCTCCCATAAATGACTCCATTTGCATTTTGGCTAACACAGTGTCTTGCAGGTCTGAAGCTAACTCATTGGGCCTGATTCACCCCCTCTGCTTTTAAAACCACAATATCATTCCTCAAAAGCAAATAATACAGAATATTTGACAGTATACCTACAACCAGCACCCCAACCCTTCCTGGTCTGTATAGAAATCTGTGATGTTGGTTAGAGTGACGGCTTTTACTCCAGAAATTTTAATCCAGATTTTACAGCGTGCAAGCATTAGATGGGGTTTCATGACGTGGGGCTTAATTACAGTTTTAGCATTCCCAGAATTTATCCATCCAATGAATGTCTCTCCACTGACTACCATCTTCTGTTCATACTAGCGATCCAATGGCTCTGCACCCAGGAGGTTGCAGCATGAGATGTGGACAGTGGTTTGGGGAGTGAATGGCTCAGCATGAATGTTAGATGCCATCGGCAGACTCGCTGTTTGACTCCCTCCCTTTGGTAAGTCAGGCACACAGTTAACTCTCTGAGGTTCGGGGTGGAACTGGCATTTCCATTTCCACATTGGGCCTCAGCAGGTAGAGTAGGCAATCCCAGGCAAAAAGTGAGCCAGCTGGTCACAGATGAGACACTGCTTTTCCCCACCTGTCCTGGGGCTTTTGGGAGGTGGCTTCCCTCCCCCCTGAGTGTGGTCTCCACTTGAGCCCATTCCTTGTCCTCTGATCCCTTTCCATCCCCATTAGGTTTTCTATCAAACCCAAGCTAACTATCCACACTAATGCTAAATAATTGATGGAAATGATCTCTACGGGACTAAGTGCACATCCTGTGTCTCACTAGATGAAGGGATGCTGTCAATAGAGGTTTCTGACTCTAAATACAAAGGAAACTGGTTGATGCACACTTCAAGGTGCATAAAAATGAACTGGCCACTTGCTCCCCACGTATTATACTTCAAGAAAACAAATTCAAGAAGATTCTTAAAAATGTTAATAAAACAGTACTCAGGCAACTGTAAATCTGTGTTCTGGCACCGTCCAGAAAGTTGGGTTTTAATTCAATGCGTCCTAATAACAGTGAAGGAATTATGTTCTTAAATGTCCCAATCTGATACTCAGACTGATGCTCGCAAATGTCTCTTTAATGTGTCTCCTGCAGCTCTTTGGAGCACATGATATTAAAGCTCTGCGATACAACCGCATTTGCTCCAACCCCTCAGACAGAGACAAACACCTACAAGATCTCTGTCAAGCTTTCTTACAACTACAATACCCACCTGCAGAAGTAAAGAAACAGATTGATAGAGCCAGAAGAGTTCCCAGAAGTTACCTACTACAGGACAGGCCTAACAAAGAAAATAACAGAACGCCACTAGCGGTCACCTTCAGCCCCCAACTAAAACCCCTCCAACGCATTATTAAGGATCTACAACCTATCCTAAAGGATGACCCAACACTCTCACAAGTCTTGGGAGACAGGCCAGTCCTTGCCTACAGACAGCCCCGCAACCTGAAGCAAATACTCACCAACAACCACATACCACACAACAGAACCACTAACCCAGGAACTTATCCTTGCAACAAAGCCCGTTGCCAATTGTGCCCACATATCTATTCAGGGGACACCATCACAGGGCCTAATAACATCAGCCACACTATCGGAGGCTCGTTCACCTGCACATCCACCAATGTGATATATGCCATCATGTGCCAGCAATGCCCCTCTGCTATGTACATTGGTCAAACTGGACAGTCTCTACGTAAAAGAATAAATGGACACAAATCAGATGTCAAGAATTATAACATTCATAAACCAGTCGGAGAACACTTCAATCTCTCTGGTCACGCAATCACAGACATGAAGGTCGCTATCTTAAAACAAAAAAACTTCAAATCCAGACTCCAGCGAGAAACTGCTGAATTGGAATTCATTTGCAAATTGGATACTATTAATTTAGGCTTAAATAGAGACTGGGAGTGGCTAAGTCATTATGCAAGGTAGCCTGTTTCCTCTTGTTTTTTCCTACCCCCCCCCCCCCCCCCCAGATGTTCTGGTTTAACTTGGATTTAAACTTGGAGAGTGGTCAGTTTAGATGAGCTATTACCAGCAGGAGAGTGAGTTTGTGTGTGTATGGGGGTGGGGGGGATGTGAGAAAACCTGGATTTATGCAGGAAATAGCCCGACTTGATTATGTAAAGAGTTGTCACTTTGGATGGGCTAGCACCAGCAGGAGAGTGAATTTGTGTGGGGGGGTGGAGGGTGAGAAAACCTGGATTTGTGCTGGAAATGGCCCACCTGTTGATCACTTTAGATAAGCTATTACCAGCAGGACAGTGGGGTGGGAGGAGGTATTGTTTCATATTCTCTGTGTATATATAAAGTCTGCTGCAGTTTCCACGGTATGCATCTGATGAAGTGAGCTGTAGCTCACGAAAGCTCATGCTCAAATAAATTGGTTAGTCTCTAAGGTGCCACAAGTACTCCTTTTCTTTTTGTGATTTAATTATTAACCCTCTAAGTTATTAACCAATCAGGATGCTTTTACTATGTTATTAGCCAAACGTAGTTGATAAACTAATAATACTTGGTCAGTCATTTTGCTGTGAGAATTAAAAACACAAACACACACACACACTAAACATTTCCCCGTCACACTGTTTAAATATGACTAGATAGTACTATAGTAAATGAAACAACGAATTCACACTTCTATGGCTCTTTTGGGCAATACTGATCGCTAATTTGACTCCTGAACCACTGAAGTCTGAGTATCAATGGTCCAGATGATTGGCCAGATAGATTTCTATCAATAGTTCTTCTCAAGCTTTTAAGGTGTGCTGCTTCAATCCAGCTGCCAAGCATGTGCACTAAGCCAAAAATCTCACATGGAATTTTGCTTTATTAAGAAGTTTGTGTGTACAGAACAAAGTTCATTAATAAACAAAGCAAATAGGTCATATAGATAGATAGATAGATAGATAGATAGATAGATAGATATAGTGATGCAGTGGTAGTCGGCACTCTTTTTTCTGTGTTAATGTTAAGCCCATGCTCTGTCCAGCATATAGTGTTAGTGGTACTGTGAAGGCCTGCTGGGCTCTTTCAGCTGGAACGTAAAGCTAAGCCCCTGACTACTTGAGGTAATTGATGATCCAATGGCATATTTTATAAGAATAGAGGTGTTAATCCTGGTATTTTGGCCAATTCCCAGTACACAGTAGGTAATGCAACTGCTCTGCCTAAATAACTTCACCCTGCAGTTTCATATGAATACTGTTTAGAGTTGCTATGAGCTGTTTTACACAGTTGCTACATTAAAAGCCAGAGGTATGTAAATTTGGATATATAGGGAAATACATAATGGTGTAATATAAAGGCTTTATTGGCATGAGTTTGGCATGCGTGCATTAATTATGATTGGAGAACCCATGTGTGAGTTACGTAGGTCATCTCAAATAAGTGCTAATAATATCTTTGTTCCACGTCCCAGAATTATGTGTTCTATATAAGCTGCATACAGTCTTGGCAATTTACAATTCAACATATCTTTCAATGGATTTACTACCTTGCTGAGTGAATTCCACTGAGCTCCAGTAAATAAGACACTACCTTCCTTCAGAACAGGGGGAGTTTTAAGACTCCATGACTGGATGGTGCCAAAAAACTATTTTACAAATATTTTAGACCATTTAAAAAGATTTGATTGGGATTATTTTTTCTTATCCTTACACCTGTAAATCAAGGCTCCCCTTGCTACCATGAATCCTGCAGAACAAGGCTTGCAGGGAGAGAAATTCAGATACTGATAAATATAAAACACCTCTAGAAATACCTAAAATGGCTTATCTACACTTAAAAATGTCACACATGTATAGCTTGATATTACATGTACTAACTTGTGAATTTTAGAAAAGTTTAGCGTTCTTATAGTCTTATTAATGTTGGTGTGGCTGTAAAGATGTGTATGTGTGTGACCATGCACATGCAGCATGGACATAAAACATTTCATTAAAATAATTTGAACTGGGAATTATTTTTTAAGACTTTTTCCCCCTACACATTTGGGTATTTATTTACATTCATTAATATTGGATGTCAATATTGTGTTGGATTGAAAGTTCTCTGCTTGGCTACAGATCAGGAGCAGCGAAAACTTCCTTGAACTGTTCCACCAATGGGCCTCAATCTTGCTTTGGAGGAAGCATCTCTTGAAGAGAGGCTGTTCAATCTCCATAGCTCATTCAGTCTTCATAGCTCAGATTGCCAACAAGGACTCCAATCAGTGTCAACGGCAGTGATGATTTTTGTGATGTGGATGATTGTCCACTGGAAACCAGACAAAGAGCAGACAGCACTAAACTCATTTCATATGGACACCTGAACGGTCATTAGATGGTGACAATTTTTGATCACTACTGATCTGGTCTACATTCAAGCTTAGGATTTTTTTTTTAAACGTCCATTGTTCTTTTATGCAGTTCAAAAGGGAAAGTGAGCGGTGACACTGACATGGGTAGATATAAAAATGTGTTTTTAAAGTTTTCACTTTCCCTTTTATTTTCAGTTCTGTTGTGCTATGCTAAGAGTTTATTTCAACTTCTGTTTATAGTGCTTTTGTGTGTGGCCCATGCTTCACACCCATCTCACTCTCCTCCTCACTCTTTGCTGACAAGCCAAAGTTTCTACTTTTTGTTTCTTTCTTCTTCTTTTTTTTTTTTTGATAATCAGAGAATGAGGCACAACATGACTGCGCAAGAAGAAAAATTGAAAAATGTGTAAATTGTCTCAGCATTTTGAAAAATATGTGAATGACCAACGACAGAATAACATAGACTAGCTTTGGCTTTGAGGCTTCAAAAGGAGTATTGTACCTTCACTCCACAGCAAACCATGATAAAATGTATATAATACAACACAAAGGGTAGAATTATTGACACATGTAGTGGCAAATAATACTGACTTTAAGAACAATCTGTTACCTTTTATTATCTAGTAATGCTTGAAGTATCAGGCTTGATAATGAATAATTACATTTTTGAATGACTGACAAGGAATTTTTCCAAATTATTTTTTTTCTTTTTACTATTTCTTTTAAAAACCCCTTGAAAATTTGAAATGGAAGAGTGTATATACACACACTGACTTCTTATTGCAGTATTGCTCACGAACACCTAACTGCTGGCATTTGTTACAAAGTCACATATAAAGATACATATGGACTTTTCAAAAGGTAAAAAACCCCAAACAAACACACACAAACAACAACAAATTGGGCAGGTCAAATGTTTGGTCTATCTGCTCCAAAAGAGTCACTTAGTAGCTTTTTTTCTGTTTTTCAAACTGTGGACTCTAGGTATCATTACAGAGATCATGTAACAACTACAAATTTTTGCAGTTTTACAAGGATTAAAAATGGAAGTAGAAAGTTAGTATGCACTGACTCCCCACTGATTCACTGACTCACCATATGTTCCTTTTCTAGTCTATTCTGTTCTATATAGGTTCTTATACTGTGCTCATCACTGTTGTACTTGAGTGCCTTCCAGTCGTGCATTAAACAATATGACTACATGTCTGTCACAAAGGTTTGTCCTTTCATCCTTTTCCCATGGGGAGAATTGTGTGGAGTGGAGTGTTTTGGTCTGGAATTTCTTTATAACATACCCTACCCTCCAAACCCACCCCAGTATGTTTATGCTAGAGAAAGTAAGGTCAGAGATACGCAACCTGCACTTGGAGCGGAAGGTGGTGAGGGTCGATTCTTAGTTCCTATTGGAGCTCATGTCTCTTTGGTGGGCTGGCACCTGAGAAAGTTCTGTCTCTTGTTCTACAGTGAAACCAGCTCTAGGGACCACTTCTGTTCGGCCACTCATCTTAAATGGTCACTTTACAGTATACAAGACTTTTAGGATACCTTTGTTTAAAGGCCATTGTTAGACCAATGAACTTTGCTAGTCCCTTGGTAAGTCCTTAATGATAGAAAAGTAGAGGAAGCCTGTTTTAAGATGCAGTGTTTGAATAATGTTAGAATACACTTTAATTCTGAAAATATATTTTTTTAAAAAACAGAAGCTAGACCAGCACCAACAGAGGATGCACTCCACAAAGGCTCTACTACGCATCATATGTCAAAGCCAAAAAGCTGTAAGTGGAGGAATGTGATGCACGAGAGACCAAAGGATTTAGGGACCGTCAGTTAAAAAGTACCTGGGTAATCAAAGAAGGCCATTAAATCAGAGATATGAGCTAGTATAAAGTTCAAAGAAAGAAGACCTTAGAGGTGAAGAAGGGTGTGGGGAAGTTAGAAGGAAAATGAATCAGTGCCAATATGAAATATCTCCAATAGTGGATGAAAACAGAGCAATTGAAACAATGTCTCCTGCTCTTTAGTTGTATCTAGCTTTATTTCCAGATTAAATGAAAAGCAATGGTACACATATGCTTCAAAACCACACCTAACTAACAAGTAATTACCCACTATTGGCCATTCTGAAAGTTAGCTATTGATTTTTCAGTCACAGTACAAAGACTGTGTTAATACTTAGTCCTGTCAGGAGTGCTAGGGACAGGACTCAATGACCTCTCAAGGTCCCTTTCAGTCCTATGATTCTATGATAATGAATATTAAAACAAATCTAGGTTGCTGACTTCTCATTACAACAACAAAAGTTGTGGCTTTTTTTCTTTTTCTTGGTTCACTGAAAGACTACAGGATTTCAGGGCAAGTTTGCTGTGTTAGGGAATTCACTGACAACAGGGTTCTCCAGCACTATGGCTATTCAGTAAAGGTATGCCCTTTCTTTTTTTTGTTTTCTGTTCAAAGAAAGATACACACAGTCTAGACAAACAGACAAATGTAACAATTTAATCAGTGAATACCAACTAATTCAGGACAAACAATAATATTAAGTACTGTTGCTGTTTCATTTTATCCCCAAATGAATCAACTGTAATCTGAATACAGCTTTAATTTAATAAAATTTAAAATTGTTCTCCACCTCAGATATCCAACCTGATTTTCTCAGGTAAGAAATTAACATAATAGAGTCATAGACTTTAAGGTCAGAAGGGACCATTATGATCATCTAGTCTGACCTCCTGAACAATGCAGGCTGCAGAATCTCACCCACCCACTCCTGCAATAAACCTCTCACCTATGTCTGAGCTATTGAAGTCCTCAAATCATGGTTTAAAGACTGTTTGTAAATTGATACTCCTGATAACCTTTTAATGACATCCGAATGTCTAAAATCAGATTAAAAATACTGATAATCTTTTGATCTCTGATGGCAAAATCAATGTCAATATTTTATCCCCAGTGACCAATATGAATAATTGCACCATATTTCTAACTGAGTGGGTACATTTAAATTAATCACATTATTCAGTCACTTGTTACAAGGGTCTATATTATATCTGTGTTCACAAACTCACTCACAGACACTTGTTATAATCAATATATAAAACATAGTCCCTTTGTAGTCAAGTAGTGATATCATTCCAGAAATTAATGAATTTCTATGAAAATTATTAGATTGATTGTAAAGGGGTAGATGTAATGACAGATAAAATAAAGCAATGTTACTTTGCCAAGGGTGTTCTGAGGAAAATGTAATACAGACCCAGACTGCCTTAGTTTTTCCTAGTAAACTCTGCTGGGTACAGAAATATGGATCTGCATCATCCTGGCTCCACCTTGGCCTG
The DNA here is from genome assembly GCF_965140235.1 of Caretta caretta. Classification (NCBI taxonomy): domain Eukaryota; kingdom Metazoa; phylum Chordata; order Testudines; family Cheloniidae; genus Caretta; species Caretta caretta. The sequence continues at coordinate 199,835,262 of NC_134207.1, read as the reverse complement.
CCTAGTCCGTACTGTGTCCCTCCACATGGACCCCTGACCAGCACCGAGGTCTCCATGGGATCAGAGGGCAAGGGGATACTGCCTCAGAGATGGCTGAGTTTGGGATGACGAAAGAAGTGCACCTGGAGGATCTTTTCTACATGTGGCTCTGAGGGACACAATCCCCTTTTAGTTACCACATGGTTAAAATTTATAGTGTAGACAAGAACTATGTAGTAACTGGGCTATATGACCAAGGCTTTAACACAGGTATGGAGCACAATGGCCTGCTAACAGTACAAAATTTAATCATGCTGCAACCAGCTCAGGGGACAAACAGTAATTTAGTGCCCTGACTGGGTTATTTTGTTAGGTTTAAGAGCCTTTAGACAAAACACAGTAAAAAAAAGTGCACATCAGCCCAAACTTACAGGAACTGCTCTCCCCCTCTCTCTCTTCCTTGGAACAAAATTATGTCATCCTCCAGGAGATAAAGGTCTTCATTGGATTTACATAAAACTCCTTAAAGAGAACAAAAGGCATCTTGTTCAGAAACGTTAGGAAGACCCATCTTAGACTGAGTATATAAGTCTATGTTTATTCAGCACCTCATAAGAGATGAAAATTATGGAGCTGGTCAAAAACCAGTTTTTTTCTCAGACAATTTTAATTTTTCAGCAGCAATTCAAATACTGAGAAATTACAATTTGGAGCTGCTGCCACAGTGCCTCATGAAAGTTGTAATTTCGGTGCCTAATGTGCCCATTTTCCTCAATAGGCCAAGCTTCCCAGTCAGACTACATCTCCCATAATGCACCCTGGGCTCCCACCTTGGAGAAATGTTATACATCATGTGAGATAGTTTTCAGCTGAAATTTTTCGGTTTGGGGCCACACGTTTTTGATTTCTCATTTTAAAATATCCATTTTTTTCATCAGACAGCAGACATTTTTCACAAAAAAATTCATTTGGTCAAACCTCCAATTTTATAGCAAAAAACAGTTTAGATAAAAAATGTTCCATCCAAACAGCCAGAAGCTGGGACTGGACAACAGGGATGGATCACTCAATAAATCTTCCCCTCTTTCTTCATTCCCTATGAAGCACCAGCACCAGCCACTCTCAGAAGAAAACGACACTGGGTTAGATGGGTCAGACCATTCTTATATTTTTATGTGATGTTCAATTAGCCCTAGATGGCAACCATATTTAATAATAATTTGTCAGACACAAACAGATATATTATTCAATGGCAAAAACTATGTTAATGCAGAGTTAAGGTTGCATGGTGGTATGTCATTCCCTTGTAGAATGGTAAACTGAGCAAAACCTCAAACTTCTGAAAACCAGGAAATGCATGGTTAAAATTGCCTGTGCAACCTTAACTCTGCCCTCTTACAGCAATGCCCCAAAATGCCCCATTCACCCACATACCTTTTTGCCAACCCCACAGTTGCTGAAACATATAAGCTCTTCACCTCCTTTTCCATTCACTCTCATCCACAGGATTCCATCTAACACTATTAAATGACAAAAAGAAGAGTGAAGTTATTTGTGTTAACAGGACACACTGGGGCACTGCTGAAAGAGGGCAGAGTTAAGGTTGCACAGGCAATTTTATTAAGGTTATATTTTGGTTATATTTTGACTCACATCTCAGCAATAGTTTGCTTGTTAGCTCTACACACATACACACACAAACCCTAGAAACTTTTTGAAAAATGGCTCTTTTTTCCAAGGCTTATATTTCTGGTGTCCTTGGCGCAAATGACCCTACATGTGGGTCAATAACTATACTCTGCACTCCCACAAGGTGTTGCTAATTTCAAGAATATCTGTGAAACTGTGGGGATTTTAGAGCATTTTGAAGTGTCATCCTTTAAACAAGAAGGATAGACGGACCGTGGAGGGAACAGGCTCTTCTACACATCCATGTGCAGCGCAGCAGTCTCTGAAAGAGATGAAATGGCCCATTCATCCCAATGTGATGTTCTCAGCTGAATGAGAACACCCTGTGGAGATGAACAGAACCTGAAACAATATCGCTGAGGGCAAGTCTACATGACAAAATTAAGTTGACATAAGTTATGTCGATGTACAGCCACAGCAGTAACTGAATCACTTTTACACATCCACACTATGCTTCTTGTGTCAGTGTCCTCATCAGGAGCACTTGCGGGGCATTGTAGGACAATTTAAGCAATGCAATTTAATGCAGTGTCTACACTGACACTGTGTCAACCTGACTACATCGACATAAGTACTATGATTCTCGCAAAGGTGAAGTTATTAAGTAGGTATAGTGAGCGAATGACATTGATGAGAGCTACATTTTAATGTAGATGCTTACAGAGTTAGGTCGACATAAGCTGCCTTACGTCAACCTAACTGTTCGTGCCAGTGGCCTCTGGCTCAGGTGCCTCTGAGGCATCCATGGTCCACTGTTGGCCTCCCTGGGCTTCTGATGTGCTTGACACAGTTCCTTTGCTTTCATGTGGCACTGCTGCTGGTTCCTATTGTATCCCTTCTCCTGCATTCTCCATGCAATCTGCTCCTTGGGGTCCACGTTTCTACAGCTGGTCTGTAGCTGTTCTTGCACATAGCTCTTCTCGCCTCTAAGCTGAAGCGCGTCTGGAAATGCAGCTGGGCAGTTGCACACAACAATGGAGAGCTGCTAAAGTGTGCTTGCCAAGCTGGACAAGCAGGAGACGGCATTTCAAAAATTTGCGGGGCCTTAAAGGGTAGTGGGGGGCTTCTGGTCTCTGGGACCCCTAGGCAGTGGACCAGAGTAGTCAGTGCCAGGCATTGTGGAAGAGCTGCTGGAGGGCTGTTAGTGTTAAGATAAGAAACGCAGTCTCTACACTCGCATCAGCCTCAGTACATCGATCATGGCTCAACGCCACTTGGGGAGGTGGTGCTACTGTATTGTTGTAATGGGGCGACACAGTGGGAGACAAATTTAACTGTAGACACATGGCAGCTTACATCAACCTAATTTTACAGTGTAGATCAGGCTAATGGTTAAGTAGCTAACCACCTTTTGCTCTGTTTAATTTCCCTTTAAAGCCACTTCAGTGCATCACTACTAAGTGAAGTCTATTTTAAGACTCAAGTGAATGGAGGTGCAGCAAGCTGAAGCATTGTAACAAAAAGACAGGGAGGCAGAGATCAGAATCAACAGCAATGAACATGGCAAATTATTGGTATTGATTTTTTATACATTTAGTTGGTCACTTAACTCCTGTGGTCCGGTTTTAATACCTTTATTGACTGTAACTTTTTCAGAATGGGAAAAATCAGAGTGATTTCAAGATGGCCATGCAAACATTTCTGGTGTGAACCTTCATGTGAATACGTATTTAGCAGACTTGTACTTTCTACAAACAAAACATAAAAATCACTTCTATAAATGTTTGCGGAAAACAAAAAGAATTGTAAATACCATCAAATCAAATTCATGTTTCTATTTTTTATCCTAATCTAACGGTCAAATCCTTTTAGTAGCATTTACCCAGATCAAATCAGCTGATTGGGTAAAAGATAGCAAAGGGGAGGAATGGGGGACTGTGACAGGTTTCAATCAGTCCAGAGAGCCCCTAGGGGGCGATGGAGAGCTATGGTCCCACAGGCAAGCCCTAGTCACACTGTTCGGGCACCCCTCGGGCCCTGGGGAGCGCCGGCCCAAGTCTGCAGCGCGCCCCTCGGGCCCCGGGGAGCACCGGCCCGGGTATGTAGCGCGCGATTCTGCTACCCAAGGCGGGTTGGCCAGGGTAGGGGAACGCAGGCCCACCCAACTCCACTGCGTTCCAGCCCAGGGCCCTGACAGTGGCGGGAGGCGAAGGTCCCACCGCTGGGTCAGCAGGGGGCCCATCCGCGCCCTGCTGACCAAATACACCCACCCCACGGTGCAGTTCTGCCCCTGGGCTACTTCCTACCCGGTCTCTCAAGCGGGCCTCTCCGGACCCTCCAGCTCGTCCGGGTATTCCGCTGCTGGCAGCTCCAGCTCCCCCTCCGTGTCGGGCTCACGCTGGCCCGGGTTACAGCCTGGCCCCTCTGGGTACTCGGCAGCGGGCAGTCCTGGTCGCCACAGGCCTTCCTCCCAGTCGAGTTCCTCCTGGCCCAGGGCCTCCCCTGGGTCGGCAGCAGGGTCTGGAGGGAGCAGCCAGCAGCCTGTGTCTGTCTCCCTCCCTGATCCTCCTCTCACTGGGCAAAGGGCCCCGCCCTCTGTACTTCCTGTCCCATCCCTCCCCTTCCGGGGATTGGCATAAGCTTGGTCTCGCCCCGCCCACTCAGGCTGAGAGGGTGGCTCTTTACCCTCTGGTTCGGAGGGAAGCGACCCTGGCTCCCTACAGGGACCCTGTAATCTGAATGAACTTCAGACTGATCGTTTGCAGTGTTGTTGTAGCCATGTTGGCTTCAGGATATTAAAGAGACAAGGTGGGTGAGGTAATTTATTTTATTTGACCAACTGCTGTTGGTGAAAGAGGCAAGCTTTTGAGCTTACACAGAACTTTTCAGCTCAAAAGCTTGTCTCTTTCAACAACTGACGTTGGTCCAATAAAAGAAATTACCTCACTCACCCTGTCTTTCTTCATAATGATGGCACTTAACCTTAGCTATGAACTTTTTAAAGTAATTGCAGCCCTGAGTAAATTCCACCCTAATTTAACCACTGACTTCCACTCTTTCTTCATCACTGAAATCCTATTTTCTTGCACAGAAGAAATGACTTACATTGGAAATGTGTATTCAATGCAGACTTAAAACAAAGGGCCACTGCAACATTGATGACACCACCTTGAATAATGTGATTATTGTAAGCATGAATGTCCTGAACCTCGAAGAGTCTGAGGCAGAGGCTTCAAACTACAATCAATCACACATATACAAAGCACAGCTGACTATTGTCACTCAGATGGCAGTACACAAGCATTTAGTGACACTCAAATGTTCTGTAAAGGGAATTGCAATGTGAAAAGTGTACAGAGAAATTGTGCAGCTAAATGGAAATTACTTCTGCTACCATAATATTTTATTAAATATATATTTTTCACTCTATTGTTTTGGACAGGCATGCACTCATTACCAGTATTACTGCTCATTATTTTAGGCATTAACTACTAGGACAAAGTATTTGAAATTATAAATGTAGAAAGCAACAGATCCAATCCTGCCAAATGCAGAGCACCCTGTAAAATACTCACATACTCAATTTCTACCAGGCTAAAGGCACAATGCTGAACAGACAGAGGAAGAGACAAGTTGACCAAGTAGATAATTCCAGTTTCTATGAATCTACAGATTTTACAGGGACACTTCCTGTTGCACTAAAACCTGGCAATGGCAAGCAAATAACCAGCAAAAATTCCAGGGAATCAACATTAACAATATAATGTAATTGAACAGTGTAGTAGCTCATTAAAACAAAAAACAGGAAAATGCTAAATTCAATAGGATGTCATCTGAAATTTATCAGAATATGTAATTATTCCTTAATAAGGTGAATGTATTTTCATTAATACCACACTCTCAATTCAAGCTGAACACACAATTTATTGTAAAATAAACAGGTTGCATTATGCAGATTCGTAGGAGCTTTTAAGCAACTTACTTAACCAAAGATGCAAGCTGTCATGTTTAAAAAAATATATTTGAAATATTAACATAATTTATAGCATATTACAATAATTTAATTTATGCCAGCACAATCCATTTTAAAACACATTGCTTTCCCAGAAAGTAAGAAATAAGGCCCAATTCACCACTGCATTATCCCAATTTAGACTGCTATAACTCCACTGATTGCAGCCTGTTGACCTGTTCCAAAACCCACTGAAAGCAACTTCTGGGGGCTTTGGATCAGGTACTAAGCCCTGCACTGGCAAAAGAACAAACTTGACAATATAATATTGATGGTGCCCTTTATCATGTGATGGTGAACATGAGTAAAGGATGCACAATTGGTTCCTATTCTTTTCTAAAATGCACTACATATATTCCTGTCACTTTTGGACTTCTTTACAACATGGATTTTTAATACAAACAAGAATTCAGTGCGTCATTCTATCCTGAATACAACTTCATGTTCTCATTACATTGCAAATGACAACTGTAAAAGAAGGAAGTTCTTTGTGGAGTTCTCTGTAGAAGAACATGATTTATTAGCCTCTTCTGAAAAAGAAACTTTCAGGTCTGAAGAATAATGGCAAAAAATTACCATTAACACTAAACAAATGTTAATGGTTCAAATGAGCCAGTGCCTAAGATTTCAGTGATTTTTAATTATATGGCAAGTTTGGAGTGTTTATATAATTCTGTTATTAACACAATTCAGGACAAACGAGTGGTGCAATGCAGGTTGCTATACTGCTTAAAGGACTCATTTGTAATTACCAGATTTACTTGTAAATTTTCAAATATTTCATTCTGTACTTAAAGAGTCAATGCTGTATTTTGGGGAATGGTATGCTGTATTCTTCATAAACAACAGAGTAGTTGAATCACTGCTTTAAGTGCAAATGTCATCTCAACCTTACCTATGGACCTGCAATCAGCACTTCCATATTGTTATAAATAGAAGGTTAAATCTAGTCCCCACAGAAGTCATTAGCAATGCTCCCATTGACATCCGTGGGGACAGGATTTCAGCCAGGCACTTTTCAAAACAGTGATATAGAGCTGATAGGACTGTTCTGAATCAAGTCACAGTTATCTTAATTCATCGTGCCAGTACAGCTCCAATATATGCACGTTCTAGTCCAAACTTAGCCCTGATGAAAACAGGTGCTGTAAGTAGGGTTGCCAACTGTGTAACTGCACAAAGCCAAACATCCTTGTCCTGCCCCTTCTCTGAGGCCCTGACCCCTGCTCACTCCATCCCCCTCCCTCTGTCGCTCATTCTCCCCCACCCTCACTCACTTGCACCGGGCTGGGGCAGGGTGTTGGGGTGCAGGAGGGGGTGCGAGCTCTGGGCTGGGGGGTGGAGGTGGAGGGTTCAAAGTATGGGAGGAGGCTCTGAGCTGAGCCTAGGGCAGGGGGTTGGGGTACAGGAGTGGGTGAGGGCTCTGGGAGGAAGTTTGGGTGCGGGAGGGGGCTCAGGGCTGGGGTAGGGGTGCAGAAGGAGGTGTGGGCTCTGGGAGGGAGTTTGGGTATGGGAGAGGGCTCAGAGCTGGGGTAGGGGCTTTGGGGTGCAGGAGAGGGTGTGGGTTGCAGGCTCCAGGAGGCACTTACCTCGAGCGGCTCCCAGAAGCTACCAGCATGTCCGTCTCCTGGCTCAAAAGTGACCAGATGGCTCCTCGCACTGCACCAGGTAGGCACCGCCCCCGCAGCTCCCATTGGCCGCAGTTCCCGGCAAATGGGAGCTGTGGAGTCCCATGGCTGCCCCTGGGCTTAGGAGCCAGATATTCCGGCCACTTCCAGGAGCCGCTCGGAGCCAGGGCAGGCAGGGAGCCTGCCTTAGCCCCATTGCGCTGCCGACTGAACTTTTGGCTTATTAAAATCTCCCAGATTGCTTTTAATAGTCACCAGAAGATTGAGGCTGATTCTGGTAGACTGCTGGCCAAATTTGAGAGGGTTGGCAACCCTAGCTGTAACGGTGTCTCACCCTTAATGACTGGAGGGCCTGGGAGAAGCCAACCCTGACTACTAAAGGAGGCATACCTGTGTGAAAGAAGCTGATTCCCTATAAAGAGCAGCAAGTGCACACTGGGGTCAGGCTGGGCAAACCTAACCCTATCTTGAGAAGCTGTAGTTGGCTAGAGGAAGCAGAAGCTGCGGGGTGCAAGACTAGCTCTTGCAGAGATATTGAATTGTGGCCCACCTCTTGAAAAGAGGGCTGGGAAACCTCATCCCCCAACTAAGGGCAGAGAGACACTGAACTGGGGTTGGGGTCTGAAGCGCCAGTATATATCTGAGGACTAAATAAATTGGACCACAGGAAGGGAAATGTTTTCATTTCCTTTGGCCTGTGTTCCATTTGTTTGAGGAGCCCTAAAGAAGGGGAAAGCAGAGACAGGGGGCCATAGAGTGACCTCTGGCCATGAGGGAGTACTCAGCTGGTGGCTGACCCTGTTACAGGTGCAAAAACTGAAGTTAATGGAAGCTGCATTCATGCTAGGCTAGATTTGGTACTGTGGTTCTAGTGAAGTTGTGCAAGGTGCAAGTCAATACATAATTTGGCCTTTGTAGTATTACAGTACTCTATTGAATAGTAATCAATTTTAGCAACACTGGTTTGAAAAAACTTAGATATCTAATAAATACAATTTTTTTTATACAAGTTAACTTATCTAGACTTTGTTTCTTTATCCCAAAAGTGGTATTAGTATGCATTGTGGATTAACGGCATGGAGCATTTCAGTTTTAAAATAACCAGATTGTTTTTGAGTAATAAGAAAACAATGCATTTGAAAATCGCTAATGGAGTATAATTCTACTTCTTAAAACTTTAAAATGAACCACATTTAAAAAAAAAAACTGTAGATGTTTTAGGCTGAGATTTTATATGTCAGGTTTCTACTAGGAGTAGAGAGAAGTTATAAATCCTTGCAAATCAGGGTTTATAAAAATGCTGACAAAACCTGAACTACTGTACAGTAGCATAATAGAATCATTTTAATAAAAAAAAATCAAACTGTGATGAGTATTCTTGATCCAAGTTATTAGGAGTGGTAAGATATGAAGCACAGTGAGGGTATTAAGTAGAGCACATATTTATTTAACTGTAAAAGTTTGTGACTTTCCTCATATGACCTTCCTGGCACATAGCCAGAGCTCAGCTCCTGTTGACATTTAATCTGAACATAATCCCTGAAATCTCTCCACTATTGCTGGGTTGCTGGGGAACGATTCTTGGGCAATGTACAGAGGATTATGTTGGCAAGTTTTATTTTCAGCTTGTGGCTAGTCTCTCTTTTTCTCCGAGATGTTGAAAATGATTTGTTTTAATAAAAAATTTATGTCCCTTATTTATTATAGAAGAATGGCATCTAAAAATAGAAAACAAATCAGAGGAGAAGATTCAAACAGAAATAACTGTACCATTTCATTCCAGATGATTTTATTCTTATCGCTACAATAGTCTTTTAAAGGTGCAAACACAACACAAAGCTCATGACCACCCAAGGAAATGAGCCAAAGTGACCAGAAACAGAATCAGATCTGTTTGAGAAAATATATTCACAAAACCTAACAAAATAGTTAAATAGCTTTTCTATATTTTCTCCCTAAAGCCTCTAATCTGGGTGCCCTGTCTTAGGCCCAATTCTGCACCAGAGGTTCTGCATGGAGTCCTATTAACTCCCCACTGATATCAGTGTAAAATCAGGACCTTAGTGTATGGAAGTAATAACAATTCCAGTAGGAAATGTACACATTTAATTATCAGGTTTGCTCTTTATATGAGAATGGAAAATGGTAAATATTGCATCTTTATTATGAAGAAATATTACTTAAAACTCCAGTGAGCCAGCATCCCTGGAAGCTATTTTTGTCACTAGTACAGTGAGAGTCTCAAACTCAATGATTTTCATGTTTTTTTTAAATATATCCATGATTTTTTGCATTTCAGGATTTGTTTGCACAAGACTGGGGAAGCTTGTGGGTGAGGTGGATTGAATGGTAAACAGTTGAACAATATTAATAGAGGCTAAGAGAGAACATGACCTCTGTGACACCAAGGACTAGACCAGTGGACACTCAGGCTGAAATCCTGACTGCATTGAAGTCCATGGCAAAATTTCCATGGACTTCAGTGACACCACGATTTCACTCTAGTGAGAGCTCTAATTGCCCAAGTAATCATGAAATTCTCCCTTCCCTAAGACATACAAAATGAAAAGGGAAGATAAAATAATCTCCCCCCAAATACTGAATGTATAGCAAAGTTACTATGGATCATGCATTTAAGTAAAACCTGTTTTACTTTTTAGTCAGTGACATCCAGCAAAGCCTTTCCCCAGCATCATACAAAATGGCACCGGACTCTCCTCTCTGTATTTAAACCTCTTCCTACAAACAAGACTTCCCAGGAAGTGAATGTTGTGGGAGAAGAGGAAGCGTTCAAACCATTGTGGATACTTTTATAAACGCTTCTTTCTCTTCAAAGTCTGATGGGATTAGATGTAAAATATTGTTAAATTCAGTGTTCAATTTGTAATGAAGAGGTGCTGGGGCTCAAGCAATTTTTTTTACATTCATGACAGATGCAGCAAGCCCAGAGATATCGGGGCTATGAACTGTCAAGCCTAGAGGTGTCCAGGCTCAGCCCTGGTGAACCCTGGCACAAATTAAGCACTGCTTATATTCAGCAGCAAGACCAAGATTCTTGAGTCTGTTTTCTACGGTCTCTGAAGTAGGAATGGTTGCATGTAACTTCCTCTCTAGCAAACAGACATCTTGTCATCACCACTTTCCCTCTGGTCTAGTGTCCCTCTAGAGCTTTTCAATACTACTTATTTTCAAAGGTCACCTGCTCCTTGCAAGCAATATGTGCTAACCAGAGGCCTGATCCCACTTCCGCTGATGCCAATCAACAGGCAGATAGTTGGGTTAGATCCTCGGTGAGTGAGAAGCTGCACCCAGGATTTGAACCTCAGCTCTTTAGTACAGCACAGTATCATCATGAAGTCACTGGGTTGCCATAACAAAACCCTTTTAAAAGGAATATCTGCACAAGGAATTGATTAATTAAATGCAAACACTTTCCACATGTCAAGGAGGGGAAAACTTGGCAGTTTTTTTCATGGCAATTTTTAGATGAAGGCATGGGAGGGTCAAGGCAAAAAAGTAATGGAAGAATCTTTAAAATTTTCAAAAGACTCACAGCTATTGAGCATGATTCACCTCCATGGGCACCAGAAGATACAAAGTGCCAGCAGAGGTCACTCTATCACAGGAAGAATCCACCCATGGTGAAAGGCAGAATTTGTTTGCACAGCCACCCATCCTTGGGAGTTACATCACTTAGGATCAGAGGTGGTTTCCTGACAGAGCCTCCTAAGAGCTCCACCTGTAAGAGTTGCCTGGGGGATGTGCTGAACCAAGGCATTCCCGGATGCTTTGCTGACGTCCCCCTCCCTGGCCAGGACTGCCAACTTTTGCAGCTCTAGGTATCCTGCAGAGCAAAGGCTGTAAGCACCTCAGCCAGTGCAATCCCTCCAGATAGACTTTTCAGTGCCAAGGACTTTTATCAAGGTAACCTATTTCCCCTTGTTTTTTCCTACCCTCCCCCCCAGACATTCTTGTTAAACCCTGGATTTGTGCTGGAAATGGCCCACCTTGATTATCATACACATGGTAAGGAGAGTGATCACTTTAGATAAGCTATTACCAACAGGAGAGTGGGTTTGTGGGGCGGGGTATGTTGTGCTAACATTTTAAAACATGTTATAAACACAGCTCTCCACTTTTAGATTTTTATAAAGAAGATCTTATAGGTTATCTTAAAGCCTTTTCTTCTTTATAAAAATCTTTGCATCACTCTTATCAGCGGGACTCTTATGAGCCTGAAAACGAAAACTGTTCACACAATCTTCTCCTAACCCAGAGACCATCATTTCAGCCAGTGCTGACACAGTGAACCCCTTCTGCTCCACGTTTTCAATCCCTGAGATAACAACACTGTGCACAAAACATAATAAATAAGAGTTAGATTGGTTTGTCTAGTGACTCAGCAACAGCTGCTTACATTGCTGCTTCAGAAACATACTCCAGAGCCTAGGTCTTGCTGCTGAATATAAGGATATTGTGCAGGCAATCCCATCAGGCTTTGAAGAGAAAGAAGGCTTTGCATAGCCTACAGCAATCACTCATACATGATCCAGGAAGAGATATCAGCAGTGACTATTTGAAGAAGGCTCTGTTCATCATTCATTCTCCATTTACAATGAGAAGGGGAGGTGTCAGAAAGCAAAAGTCAGGGACCCTAGAGAAATAAACACAAAGAATATTATACACAACACACATTCAGCTACAACCTGTTTTAATGTAACAAACTGTGTTCAGTTAAAGCATTAATAATGCTCTACACCTATGTGGTACCTTCCATCTGATAATCTCAAAGTGCTTTATAAACAACAATTCTCACAACACTCCTGAGAGGCAGACAGATATCACCCCAGTTTTATATATGGCTAAACTAAAGCAACACAGTGAGGATAACAGCCTGATCAAAAATGCATGTGTGCAGTTGTGTGCCTAATTTGTTTGCATACACAATCACAGTAATTGTGCACATCAGGTACTCCTACACAAAAATGGAATGGTGTGTCTAACTGGTCAAGTGCATGTGCCAATACCTGGTTTACGTGTGCACCCTGTGATAACTGTGCATGCAAACTAAGTGCACACTGGAAAGTGAATGCAAACTACATGCATTCCTGAGAAATAAGTTTCTAGGCAAATTGATCAAGTTCATACAGAAATTACGGGGTAGAAAAGGGGCAGAGCCTATGGGCTTTGACTCCAAATCTCACGGGCCAGAAGCTACTAGATCACACTCTAGAAATACCATAATAGCAAAGGTGGGGGGGAAACAAGTCATTTCTAAATGTAAAGTCAAGTACTTCTCTGCAAATTAAAAAACTGGGAGAGTAGAGCAATAATGCATATAGGAAAAAGCAAAGAAGAAATGTGAAATGGATGTTTTTCAAAATTTAGTTTGGTAAGACTAACATCATTCTACAAGTTCATTGTGGGTGGACCTGTTCTGGTTTCTGGCTCAGACTTTGTGAGCATCCTGCTATATTTCCTTTACCGCGGTCAGAATCTTCTGTGCTAAATGTTGTTATTCCAGGTTCCAGTTTTCTCTCATTTAATCCTAGACTCCCCAATCTATAAACTCTGTACTTGACCCCTGGGTAGGAGTGAAGACAAGCAGATTAATGAGAAGCCAGAACAGCACACTGAGATATACCTATTTTAAGAAAAAAGAAAAGGAGTACTAGTGGCACCTTAGAGACTAACCAATTTATTTGAGCATAAGCTTTCCTGAGCTACAGCTCACTTCATCGAATGCGTAAAAGTGGAAAATACAGCGAGGAGATTTGTATACATAGAGAACATGAAACAATGGGTGTTACCATACACACTGTAACCAGAGTGATCACTTAAGGTGAGCTATTACCAGCAGAAGAGCGGGGGGAGGAACCTTTTGTACTGATAAGGTACAAGGTGGGCCATTGCCAGCAGTTAACAGGAATGTTACCCATAGCAGTGCCGCTGATTTGAAGGTATACAGGGTACTCACATGGCCCCACAGTATGCCAACATTTTTATGGCTGACTTAGAACAACGCTTCCTCAGCTCTCGTCCCCTAATGCCCCTACTCTACTTGTGCTATATTGATGACATCTTCATCTTCTGGACCCATGGAAAAGAAGCCCTTGAGGAATTCCACCATTATTTCAACTATTTCCATCCCACCATCAACCTCAGCCTGGACCAGTCCACACAAGAGATCCACTTCCTGGACACTACAGTGCTAATAAGCGACGGTCACAAAAACACCACCCTATACCAGAAACCTACTGACCGCTATTCCTACCTACATGCCTCCAGCTTTCACCCAGACCACACCACAAGATCCATCGTCTACAGCCAAGCTCTACGATACAACTGCATTTGTTCCACCCCCTCAGACAGAGACAAACACCTACAAGATCTCTATCAAGCATTCTTACAACTACAGTACCCACCTGCTGAAGTGAAGAAACAAATTGACAGAGCCAGAAGAGTACCCAGAAGTCACCTACTACAGGACAGGCCCAACAAAGATAATAACAGAACGCCATTAGCCATCACCTTCAGCCCCCAACTAAAACCTCTCCAACGCATCATCAAGGATCTACAACCTATCCTGAAGAACGACCCATCACTCTCACAAATCTTGGGAGACAGGCCAGTCCTTGCCTACAGACAGCCCCCCAACCTGAAGCAAATACTCACCAGCAACCACACACCATACAACAGAACCACTAACCCAGGAACCTATCCTTGCAACAAAGCCCGTTGCCAACTGTGTCCACATATCTATTCAGGGGACACCATCATAGGGCCTAATCACATCAGCCACACTATCAGAGGCTCGTTCACCTGCCCATCTACCAATGTGATATATGCCATCATGTGCCAGCAATGCCCCTCTGCCGTGTACATTGGTCAAACTGGACAGTCTCTACGTAAAAGAATAAATGGACACAAATCAGATGTCAAGAATTATAACATTCATAAACCAGTCGGAGAACACTTTAATCTCTCTGGTCACTCGATCTCTGACCTAAAAGTCGCAATATTACAACAAAAAGACTTCAAAAACAGACTCCAACGAGAGACTGCTGAATTGGAATTAATTCGCAAATTGGATACAATTAACTTAGGCTTGAATAGAGACTGGGAGTGGATGAGTGATTACACAAAGTAAAACTATTCCCCTCCCCCTTCCCCCCCATTCCTCAGATGTTCTTGTTAACTGCTGGAAATGGCTCACCTTAATTATCACTACAAAAGGTTTTCTCCCCCACAACCCCTGCTCTCCTGCTGGTAATAGCTCATCTTAAGTGATCTCTCTGGTTACAGTGTGTATGGTAACACCCATTTTTTCATGTTCTGTGTGTATATAAATCTCCTCACTGTATTTTCCACTGAAGGCATCCGATGAAGTGAGCTGTAGCTCACGAAAGCTTATGCTCAAATAAATTGGTTAGTCTCTAAGGTGCCACTAGCTCTCCTTTTCCTTTTACCTTCTCCTTTTCCACCCCCAGCCCCAGCTCACCTCCGCTCCACCTCCACCTCCTCCCCTGAATGCGCTGCCCCGCTCTGCTTCTCCACCCACCCCAGGCTTCCCGCAAATCAGCTGTTCACTGGGAAGCTGGGGCAGGCTGAGAAGCAGGCCGCCGGCTTCCTGCTCAGGCCCAGGGATGCGCAGATGAGCTGGGGCGGGGGAGCGCAAGGAGGGCCACCCGCGCTGCAGCAGGTAACCCGGGGGGGGCATGCAGGGGAACCACTCCCCGCCCCAGCTCACCTCCGCCACCCTCGGCCTGAGCATGAAGCCACCGCCTGCTTCTCTGCCCCCCCCCGCTTCCCGCTGAACAGCTGATTCGTGGGAAGCCGGGGGGGGTGTGGAGAAGCAGAGCAGGGCGGTGCTGTCAGCGGAGGAGTCAGAGTGGAGGTGAGCTGGGGCTGGGCGCGGGGTGGGGAGCTGCCGGTGGGAGCTCTGCACCCACCAATTTTCCCCGTGGGTGCTCCAGCCCCAGAGCACCCAGGGAGTCGGTGCCTAAGGCACCACTTTTGATGTGATCAGTGGGGGAGCAGCTGCTCCCCCCATAGCTACGATCTCCCGCCCCTAGGAGCCAGAGGGACCTGCTGGATGCTTCCTCTGGTAAGCATCTCCGGTACTCCCCACCTCGCCCCCCAGCAGGTACCTCTGGCTCTTAGGGGTGGGATGGGCACCCAGCATGATGGCATACGAGACCCTCCTGCCCGGTTCTGGGGGCAGTCAGGGGCCAGGGGAGGGGGGTGGATGGGGCAGGGGTCCTGGGGGGGGTGGGCATCAAGGAACGCTGAGGGGTTGGATGGGGCAGGAGTCCCGGGGGGGCGGGGGTGGGCAACGACCCCCTCGTGGGGTGAGGAGGGAACCCGTTGTTAAGATTTTGGCAGCTCATCACTGGTTAAGAAGCTACAGTAACCTAGCTGGCACCTGACCCAAAATGACCAATGAGAGGACAAGTTATTTGCAAATATGGAGCGGGGGGGGGGAAGGGTTCATCTGTCTGTGTGATGCTTTTGCCGGGAACCGATCAGGAATGCAGACTTACAACTCCTGTTAAGTTAGTAAGTAATCTAGCTAGAAATGCATTAGATTTCCTTTTGTTTAATGGCTGGTAAAATAAGCTGTGCTGGATGGAATGTATATTCCTGTTTTTGTGTCTTTTTGTAACTTAAGGTTTTGCCTAGAGGGATTCTCTGTGTTTTGAATCGGATTACCCTGTAAGGTATTTACCATCCGATTTTACAGAGGTGATTCTTTTACCTTTTCTTTAAATAAAATTCTTCTTTTAAGAACCTGATTGATTTTTCATTGTTCTTAAGATCCAAGGGTTTGGGTCTGTGTTCACCTGTACATTCTGGTGAGGATTCTTATCAAGCCTTCCCCAGGAAAGGGGGTGTAGGGCTTGGGGGGATATTTTGGGGGAAGACGTCTCCAAGTGGGCTCTTTCCCTGTTCTTTGTTTAAAACGTTTGGTGGTGGCAGCATACAGTTCAAGGACAAGGCAAAGTTTGTACCTTGGGGAAGTTTTTAACCTAAGCTGGTAAGAATAAGCTTAGGGGGTCTTTCATGCAGGTCCCCACATCTGTACCCTAGAGTTCAGAGTGGGGAAGGAACCTTGACAACCACCATCTGAGCCTGTGCTTTGGGTCTCCAGACTGTGAAAAGATCACACTGGCTTAAGCAAGTGTTTGTCCATTGAGAATCTGGATTAATTTACAGCAGCCATTTCCAAGGATCGTGTGGTAGGGTGGGATGTCAGGAATCCAGTGTCTCTGAATCAGGCCAGAAAGACCATCAACAAGGAGATGAAGATATCTGCCCATGGGAAGGAAGGTCCTGGTTACTGTTCAGCTGTCAGATTCTGAGGATTGGACACTATTGTTCCATGCCTAAAACCCAGCAACTGGAATTACAGAATTATTATAGCAGAATCTCATCTTTCAATGAAAAAAAACCAAAACCTCTAGTCCTCATGGCTGTGAAGAAAACATTGAAAACATGACCTGAAGGTAGACAATGAGCTTTACCTGAACCTGCAAACAGCCTGAAATAATAGCTCTCAGAAGAGGGAACTGACTCACGTATTTCAATGGGTTGTTAATTTCAAGTCCCATTGCTCTGAAGGGCTCTGCCAACATCACGCCTGCAAAAGACTCCGTGTAGCAGGAGGATAAGAGTGCAGTAGGCCCATCCCATCCATCTACGTATGTCAATGGTCTTCAACCTTTTTTCATTAGAGGACCACCTAAAATATTTCAAATGGAGGTGCGGACCCCTTTGGAAATCTTAGACATAGTCTGCGGACCCCCAGGGGTCCGTGGACCACAGGTTGAAAACCACTGATATAGATACATCCTGGTCACTGGCATAAGTACTGGGGCTTCTTCCCTGATGTCTCCTCTGCCTCTCCATGGAGGAGAGGGATCCTCAGGTGCCACCCCTGCTACTCCCAAGGGGAGGGGATCCTGCTGCTGATACTCTGGGGAGATAACGTGCTGCCCATGCCCACCATTAAGATTATCTTCAGGAGTGGAGTATAGTTAGTACTGTGACTTGTGCATCCTTTCACAGTCTTGGCCACGTTTACATAGCGGTTATTCAGTATCCATTTCATATTTTGTGGTTCTTATTTCAAATGACATACTGGAATGAATTTTCAGTACCATTTGTGGAATATCAAAACAAAGTTTCAGGTTTCCACCATTTAACCAAAACATTCATTCCAGTAGGCCATCCAAAATTAGAACCACAAGGTATGAGACGGATACCAAATAACAGCTACATCAACATGACCAAGAGTGTGATAGGATGCAAAAGCCAAATGTTGAAACCCATTCAAGAATTTATGGGAGAGCAAGAAAATGGATGAAGTTGGGATGAAATATGATCATATTTTATGCTGATAATTAACTTTGCTTCAATGTCCTGGAGAGAAAAGGTTTCAGGCCTGTAATATTTCTCAAGTGATGAAAGGAAACTCTTTTTTTAGCCTCTGATTCAAGGGTGACTTAAAAAATAAATAGGATTGGAAGGTGGCTCCCTATCTTCCAGCAGCAGAGAAAAGAGCTATTCTAGGGTAGTCACAAGTAAAAGTAAAACGGGAGAAACAACAAAAGGAAGAAGAAAGTAGCCAGTGATAAATACAATATGGAGTTTGGCTGTTTATATTTTAAACATCTGAAAAATTCCATGGCCTTCATCTCGTGATGGGTGAATCCCATCTCTATGGATCTTTTTGATCTTACATGTTCACTTTGAAAAGTTGGCAGGCGGGCTTCCATACTCATCAGCATGGCACTCATTCCACTGAACGCTATTTATAGAAATGTACAAAAGACCAACAAAACCAAGACATTTGATAAAAAGGCACCACACTTTTATCACCTCATATTTAAATTCAATCATATCTAAAGCACAAAATATCTGTTAACTTAGCCACATCACTCAAAACACTGCACACAGAATGAGGAGATGCAGTTTGCCCCATGAATAAAAAAGCTGAAGAACCACTTCATCACTACTAGCTTTAGATCTGTCTGAGTAAGGAAAGTATCAAATAGTTACACATTTCCTAATTTATTTATATATTTTCCTAGTCAAAGGTGAAGTTAGTTTCCATCTTCAAGGCTGACTTTTCAACTCCACTGTAAAATACCACAAAGAATATCTGGAATTTCACAATGCCACATTTCAACCCAATGTAGAAATTTTGGAAACATTTTGGGTGGGGCATGAGTGGGGGAATCAAGGCTGGAGTTTTAAAACTCCTTTGTTTTCAAAATTATCCTGTCCCTTTTTTTTGGGGGGGGGGGGGGGGGAAATGTTCTTAATGCTTTTTGTTTCCTCATGTCTCCCAAATGGTTTATCTATAAATGCTAATTTATTTTCTCTATCCATCCATCCATGTATTTATATGGTCTCATTACAGTAGTATCTGAGTACCTCCCAAGTACTTAAAAACTGAAATAAGAAATAATCTCTCCTTTTTTGAGCTCAGCTAGTAGAAGAAATAGACTGATTAGTTTATAGGGGTATTTTAATATGTCGATGTGCATGAATGTGTCCAAAGAATTTATTCAAATGTATTTTGTATTTAAATATGTAAGTGGCTCATGGTTTCATGGGCCAGACTGTACCACTCTGATCATCTAATTTGCTCCTGCATAACACATAGGACATACAACTTCCCTGAATTAATTCTTGTTTGAACTAGAGCATAACTTTTAGAAGTGTTGAGGTCTGTCATCATTCTTTTCCTATGCATGAGCAAGTTCCATAGTCTAAAGTCCAGTTCCTGTGAAAGTTCTGTCTCCTGCTCTCAAGAGTTCCCCCGACCCCTTGATCAACTGTATTGTTGTTCCAATATAACAGTTGTTTTGGGAGGCCATGGTTATGGAACTAGCACCAGTCCCATGGAGAGCTCTGAAAATCAAGACAGTGGCTCTGAACAGGACTCTGTTCAATGGAGCGAGTGGAACAAATGGGGCGATGTGTTTGTACTTGGTTTTGTTAGACTGTCTGAAAAAAGGTGCCTTTTGTAATTTTTTCAGGGGTGAGATTGCCTAGTGATAGAATCACAAACATATATCAGAGATCACAAAGACCCCTTTATCCAGTTCTCACAGCTCACCCAGCATTAAAGGGATACTGTTAACTTGAATTATAAAAAATGACTGGTATTTTAAAAATTCAAATTTCTTATAGGACACCCTCTAAGTAGCATATACAGACTTTTTAAAATTCCTTTTTAAAAAAACAAATCAGGTTTTTCCTGCACTCCTGTTGATATTTATAAGGATCTTTCCAGCACAGAAGAGAGGACAGACCCAAGAACAATGTCAAACATTCCCTTTCCTTCTCCACGCACATATAGCGTGCGCCTCTTTAGTTTCAGTTTCAATTTATCCTTTAGATCTTGGAAAGAGTCTGTGGGGGATTACAGTGATGTAATCATGCTAGATCATGATTCAGGAAGTGCAACTACGCAGAAACAAAAGACAATGAAACTGGCAGTACGCGATACATGGATGGCAAATTCAAAAAGTGAAACAAGAGAAAAAATACCCAAAACTACATTTTTTTCTAATCTTTTTCAGTTATACACAGTAATCTTGTGTTTTACCTGTGAACAATAGTAGGTTGCAAATTTTCAGACAGATAAGATGCTTTTTAAGTTGATGGCAGCCCTAACATTTTCACCTCCCTAAAATCTGCAGAAAAAGTATGACTAGATTAAAATAGAAAATGGAATTTTATAATTTCCTATAAATTTGTTATTTTAAAGGGTCCACTCCCAACGTACCATAATACTAACATACGGAAAATTAATCATGACCAAAAAAAACCTCTACATGTGCCAGCTGCTATACAATATAGCTAAAAACACAAACTTGAAAGCTTTAAATGCATTTACATAAATCTGGATGAATTCTCTTCATAAAGTTCTGCGCCACCAGCACATCACACTGTGAGGAAGCTGACAGATCGCTGACATGACAATGTACCAGGTGACTATGTCCTTTATGAAATCCTTACCAAGCAGTCAGGGCTTGATTTTTATAGGTTCTGATCACTGATATTGCTGGGAGCTGGTGGATGCTCACACATTTGAAAGATAGGCCCTTAACAAACTATGCAGCATCAACAGTAAACAGCCAATAACACAGTCCCAGTAAAGAGCAAATCAGAGAGACAAAGTTAAAGTTGAGCGGATCTGTGTAGGTGGGGTGGGATGATACTGAGGGATGAAGGACTGAAAACATGGCAGAGGGGAACTGGCTAGATCCCCTAACCATTCGTTTCCAGACATGTCAACATTTGGCTTTTTGGAAGCTGTAGAATTTTTGTAAAGAAAATGTATTTTACTGTGGGGTGCCACCTTAACTCAACTGAACTACACTTTCTGTGCTAACTCTTTTTTAACAGAGTTAGTGTTTGGGAATAGATAATGTTCCTGAATTAGTTTTTGGAAAATCCAAGTGAGAGGTACTGCACTTCTCCAATAGGCCAATTGGTTTGCATAGCTTATTTTGATATTCAAGTGACCCTTTCCCATTACAATAAAAGGACATTTAATATACACTGCCATTTAAAAACAAAACAAATTAACTACTTGTTGGATATTTAGAACAAAAGAAGGATCATGTCTGCACCACTGGAAGAAAGGAGGATGAGACACTTGTAGGTTAGGTACCATATGTGATAGGAAGTCTGACAAATGTTATTTCACAGGACCTTAAATGGAAAATAGTAGTTATAGTGGGGATTTGATGTCAGCTCTTAGCCCCAGAGGGTCCAAAAATGACAGTTTGTATTATCTTCATTCTGTACTAAGATCTTGTATACTGAGAGATATCTCTGGATGCATGTGAAATAGGAAAAATAGTTCCGATGTTTATGTCTTTGATGAAAAACACGAAACAGACATACAAGGCAAATATTAATATTTTCTGCAGAATTATAATATAGCACAACAGTATCAACAAACAGTCCAAGAAGAATTTGGGGCAGTCAATGGAGCAGTACTTACTTCTGTGAAACTATTACAATTTATACCAGCTGAGAATATTGCCTCATAATATTTTTAATCTTTTTTGCAAAGCAAAATGCTGAAAATAGTCACTCAGCTATTCTAAGGTTTCAGAGTAGCAGCTGTGTTAGTCTATATTCTTTCAGCTATTCTAAGCAACTTATAAAATTGGATTAAACCATTGAGATACAGAATCTACAGAATTGGATTTTTTTTTTTAATAAAAGTACCAGGATTTTATGGGCTAAGAGCTGAGAAAGGTGTAATATGAATTGCACACAAAGAATTTGTGGACACCCATGAAATAGACTATATAGGTTTGGGATCTAAAAAGGAATTTTACATCAGCTCCAAAAATATCACTGCACTTTACAATTTATGCTAGCAGATCAATTTCTACCCACTGTCAGAGACTTCAATTTCTCCTATATCTAAAATAAATAAATATTTTTTTGAAATTAGTACACCGTACAAGGCTGTCCCAAATTGTTTGGTTTATCTCCAAAATGTAGAATTCAGCGCTGCTTCTATAAAGCAAGATATGAACTGAAAGAGCAGTCTGGGTATTTACATAGACATTAGAATCCAGGTACCTCATTTTATTATTAATAGGGGATATTTTCAAAGGGACAAATGGAAATCTGGTGCCTAATTCCCATAAACTTTCAGTGGGAGTTAGGTGTTTAACTACCATTTATGCTTTTGACAGCCTTTTCCATATCTCAGTTCATATCTCCTATAGTGTGAAGCAGAGCTAAAATTTAATAACTAAACATATAACAAATTGCAAATAATGTATATTAGCAAAATGCAAGAAAAATGCTCGTTGCTATAAATCCTCCCTTGTTAGACCTTCCCACTAAATTAATTTCCAACCATGGACTGAATGCCAGAATAATTTGACTTTATAACACCTCACAGGTAAAGATTTAAGTAATCTGTATACTCAAAGCCTTGTGAAGAGTTCCCAAAGGTGAACATCACCGGTATGAAAAGAAAAAAAAAAAGATTTGGGGAATTACATTTCATGGAGCATGTGCACCCCCTCACTATTTAGACAAGCTACCCAGATAAGGAAGTATAACATATAACCAGTAACTGTGCAGACTCATTGCAGAGAAAGCAGTTCTCTCTCCACTGGAAGTGTAATACCACGTGGGAAACATCCACAAAGGTTGGTAGGCGAAAGGTTAATTCCTCTGTGGAAAAGTTGCTTCACTACTCTTTGCTGGTGATGGAAGTCTCAGAACATGTACAACAGATGAAAATACAATGTAATCATTAAAGGCTAATTATCCCTATCTAGCAATCGGCAACCAGGTGTTCTGAGTCAGAGAAAAGAAATGATTGAGAAAACAACTGGGGGAGTTTTCCTTTGGCTCCGCGAGTAGATGTGAGCAAGCGCTCTTTGACTATACCCAAAGGCACTACCTACAAAACCAGCCATTGTTAAACTCAGTTGTGGCTGAAGCAAGTTATAGCACATTTTGCTCCTGCCTGCATGGCCAAAGCCAAACGGTGAGATAATTTGGTTTTTAAAAAAAATCATCATGCTTTATGGTCTGATCCAAAGCCCACTTAAGTCAACAGGAGTCTTCCCCTTGATTTTAGTAGTCATTGAGTCTGACTCTTAGACCAGGTCTCAAGCGTATTATTAAATTGCTGAATTACAGAAGTGAGAGGTGGGAAAGACCTAATAGCTCAGCCAGCCCCTCTCTCACCATGCAGATTTGCTCCTTAGTCTTTAGAGTATATTTTCCAGCATGTTGCTCAGTCAAGTTTTAAATGTCCCAAGCAATGGGGCTTCCACCACTTTTCTTGGAAGATTATTCCACCACTATCCTTGGGGGAAGACTTCAGCAGCCTAATACATCTCAACAGCATGCAGCTTTTGCTGATTCCTCATTTGCCCTGCTGTTTTCAGTTTCATATCACTTGTACTCCAACACATCATCCAAAATAATTCCCCTCCACCCTAGGTGTTTAGACTGTTATCAGGGCCTTGGTCCCACCATTCTCTTAGATGAAATGTACTTATTTAGCTCTCTTAATTTGTCCTCAACAATGTCCTCAAGCCTACTGATCATTTTTGTTACTCTTCTCATGACTCCATTTGACTGTGCCATAGATTGGATAAAGAAGTATATTACTAACACAAACACTAGTATAGCATGGGAAGACAGTAAACTCTTGAGCAGAGAGTGCCTGAGGACAGAATGAGAGAGCACAAGACAGAGCAAGCTGCCAAAGTAAGTAGAATTTGGCTGCAGCAAAAGTTGAATGACAGCAGGAAGAGGCTGAGGGATTATAATCATTATTACTCCTGGGGGAATTCCGCACCACTGTGTGTGCACAGAATTCATGCCCCCCTCAGATTTCTTTGCTTCCCCACAGAAAAATGACTTCTGACAGGGAAGCAAAGAGACGCTGCAAGAGCAGTCATGCACCACTCCCTAGCTGCGCAGGTGCATCGTTTCAGGTACCTTGAACATCCGGACACCCCAGCCAGTGTCTCCTACTCTAAGCCAGGATCAGCTGCTAGTTCCGGCCGGGCTGGAGGCAAGAGAGGACAGGATTTCCTCTTCCCCTGCAAGGAGTGGCTGGGGCTGTGTCAGATCCACCCCAGAAACCTTCCCCAGCTGCAAAGTTCACCATCCTCCCTTGCTTCCTGCCCCCATCACTCCTCAGTGCAGGGGGAGGGGTCACTGTACGGGGAGCTGCTCCCCCATCTGCCCAAACCCTAACCCTGTGCATCTGGATCTCCCATACCCAGACACCCTTGCCAAGCCTGACCCTCACCCAGAACCCCCAAGCCCTCCATACCAAACCCCATCCCACTGAACTTCAACTCCTGCATCTGGAGCCCTCCTGCACCCAGACCCCTTGCCTCCGGACCCCCATCCCTGCACCCAGACCACCCCGCACTGAGCTCCCTGCACTCAAACCCCCACCCTGAAAAGCCTGAGCCCCTACATCCAGACCCCTATGCAACTGACACCCAATTGACTGCACCAAGACCCCCACCCCACCAAGCCACACTTCCCCAGAACCCAGATTCCCGTGCTGAGACCCCCACACTCAGACCTCTCCACTGAGCCCCAACCACTTTCACTTGGAAGCCCTTGCAGAGTCCCATTGCCCCTGCACCTGGAAGCCCCCCAACGAGCCTCTGTGCATCCAGATCCCCCCATATCTAGACCGCCCCACTGAGCTGCCTGCACCCAGATTGTCCCACACAGAATCCTCACCCCACACCTGGATCCCCCCACACTGAGCCCCTCCACACTTGGATCCTGCCTGGTTGAGTCTGCCTACCCCACACCCAGTGCACCTGGGGCAGAGGGGCAGGGCCCCAGGGTATTTCTGGGACAGGCCAAGGCCTTGTGCTGTGTCAGGGTCAGGTGCAGCCTCATTGAGTCCATGTCCCAGGAGTGGGGACGCTGCAGGGTGATCTCCCACCTTCGTACAGCCAGTCGTCTGTGCTCCCCACTGCCATGCTGGAGCCTCTGCACTTATTTATTGACAAAACTTGCAGAATTTTAAAATATTGTGTGCAGAATTTTCAATTTTTTGGTGCAGAATGCCCTCAGGAGTAATAGGCTAACTACTAGAAGGGCACCAGAAAACCCCCCTAGAAAAGAAACCGTGGGCTGCTGTGCGGGATGGGGGGTTGGGTAGGAGAAAGAGAGAGAGAGAGAGAAGATGCAATGCACATAACAAATATACTCTAAACGTAGGCCAATAACCCCTCCAAAGCCCAAAAACCAACCCCCGACAGGAGTAAAAATAATGCAGACAGAAGTTCAGCAGCAGAGTGGAGGCTATCCAGTTTGACGCACTGAATGCAGCATGTATTATTACCTGTCTTGTGGGCAGTTGCCATATGTGCGCATGCGCCACAAGCAACTCATGGCCCTCAGAGACACAATATGGGCTCGTAAGGCCAGAGTGGCTAAACTGGAGGAACTAAATGAGACAGAGAAGTACACAGAAGAGACTTTCAGGGACACAACAGAGCGGTCCCACCCCCAGGCTGACAGCCTCCATGCTGTTAGGGAGAATGAAAGTCTTGGGGAAGAAGAACATCAAGCTGGAATGGAAGCAAAAAATCCCATGGTTGGGACCCTCCTTCCAAATGATGTCATGGTATCCTCTCACACTGCGGATACTGCTCCTGGGGAGGGAACCCCAGTTACTTTAGAAAGAACAAGGTAATAGTAATGGGGGAGTCAATTATTAGAAATATAGATAACTGGGTTTGTGATGGCTGGGAGGACTGCATGGTAAATTTCCTGCTGGGTGTGAAGGTTGCAGATATCACAGGACATCAAGAAAGACCAAGATGCAGTGCTGAGGGAGGAGCCAGTGGTCATGGTTCATGTTGGTACCAATGACATAGAGACAGGTAGGAGAGAATCCTGCAGGTCAAATTTAGGCTGCTAAGTAAGAGATTAAAGTCCAAGACCTCCACGGTAGCATTTTCTGAAATGCTTCCAGTTCCATGCGCAGGGCCAGAAAAACAGGCAGAACTGCTGGGTCTCAATGTGTAAATGAGACGATGGTGTGGGGAAGACGGGGTTAGGTTCATTAGGAACTGGGAAAGGAGGAGCCTACACAGGAAGGATGACCTACACGTAAACCAAAACAGAACCAGACTGCTGGCATGTAACATTTAAAAGGTTGTAGAGGATATTTTAACTAAGGGCTGGGGGTGGGAGAAGGGAACCAACAGGTGCAGAGGAGCACATGGTTCAAGCAAGGACATCCCTTCATCATCAACAAAGAGAGCTGAGAAATTATCAACCTGCAGCTTGTTTCCACCAGTGTCTGAAGGAAGCACTGGACATATTTAGGGCATGTACCCTGATTGCCGACACACAGACTGCCACATAAAGCTGTCAAGTGAAAACCAACTGGTGTGAGGAAAGAAGGGCGTCCAAGAGAAACCTTAAGAAGAACCCTTAGGAGGGAGGGTAGAACAGTTGATCTCAACGCTCTAGAACTGAAGGAAGCAGCAGTAAATGACACAGAGGAATGGAAGAGACAAACGTGATCCTGAGGGTTCTCTCTCAATTTACCATACCCTATAACCTACAAACAAACTGCAATTTATGCTTTAATCAGGGACCTGTGATGTTTTGCAGAATTTCAGTGCTGCTTTCTGCATTAAGGTCAAAGGTTTTTGAGAAGGACTTGTTTCCTGGATTTCTATGTCACTTCAGTGCAGACCTGAAAACATGCTAACCTCTTACGATGCACACACAGGTTTAAAGGGTAGATATCTATTAGATTATTTTCTCTGCAATGTTATGTTTTTACCTTTACTAAGCAAATGAACATTCTGACTCTACGAGAGGGTAGATGTTTTTTTTAAATTAACTGCCCAGAAAAGAGTTTCACAAAATGAGAGTAAAGCAAATGCTGCTCATGGTTTTATTCTGACCCAGGGGAGAGAAGGGAAAGCGTTTGTAACTAGGCAAAACTTTAATAGCTAGATCCAGCCAGTAAGATTGACTTAGACAAAAGCTCAATGATTGTCTCTGGACTCACTAGTTCCAGGAAGAGATGCTCCTATCACACTACATAACAAACACAAGTTGTTATCAACCCTGGATTATATGATCACCTGTTTTTGTGCAGATGAGTAGGAAGGGAAAGCAGCGCAAGGATCCTCTCCCACATAAGGCAAACATAACAGAGACTGCTCAAGCCTTGCTCCTTCGGAGGAGCAAATCACCAAAAAAAAAAAACAACACAAGGAAGGTTGGATAGGATGAGAGTCCATGCCCTCCATCCTCACGCTGCTCAAATCCCTGGCCCAGGGGAAGTGTTCTGTTGGGGAGCAATCTGCACTATGCTAATGGCAGTCTGCACTCCTGTTTGCACCAAGCAGCCCCAAAATAGTTTGTGTCTCCTGAAGTGGTGCTCCAATTAGAGTTTTGTGCACCTGCACTTTCCCCTACTCACGGATCTGCGCATATTGTGCAACTGAACCCTCTCTGTATAGCAGTTAGTATATGATAAAAGGCTCAGGAATTTGAAATTGGCCCATCAGGGTGGCTAATGAAGGTCACTCACACCTTACACTCCGTCCTCTGAGGGAGAGGAGTGGAGATGGAGCTTTGAAGTTAAAAAGAAAAAAAAACCCTTTTTAAAGGATCTTTTTTCTTTTTTTAATTGAATTTTAAACACTTTTTCCTTTTTTATTTCCTATTTTATTTTATCCTTGCCAAGATAAACCATCCATGTTCTGAAGGTACCTAAGCCACCTTCTAACTACCTCTGGACACGCAGAGCAACAGTTTTCTTTAAGCTTACGCACATAAAGCTGCACATTTCTACATAATAGTTAATTAACTCTTACTTTGAATAAAAGCTAAAACATCGGCACCTCTCACAACCGCTGGGGAGGGGAAAATATTACTATTGACTACGTATTTCTTTTGTAGAAATATGCTATCCTATTACACTAAGAAAATTAATTTTGACATCTACTTTTGCAATATGGTTGTGACTTACAGCTATATCTTTGCCTCTAGTAAGTTGCACACTCAGTAAAACTACATGTGGGTTGAGGAAGCTGTGTTTTCATTCTGGCAAAACATAAGTCACTGTGTTCTGGTTTTGCCAGCACAGGTAGAGTCTTGCCCAGTTCTGAGTTGGTTTTGGATTCACTATCTATCAGTGAAATTTATTAACAAGCAGAGAAAGATTCTAAATTTTCCTATGCAAGTCTAGTAGAAGCTCACTGACTTGCACACCCCACAGTTTGAACACGAATAAATGGTTGTATTTTCTCACTGCTCAGAAAAGATATTATAGCAAAAAGTTATAGTTGAATCTCATGTTTCTAAGACTTCAATCCTACTACAATATAACAAATTATTAACTACACCTGTCAAATGAGTGAATAATGTATATTTGGTGCTGGAGTATACTCTTTTTACTGTTTGTTTGCTTACTTAATTTACAAAATTCAGTAATTTGCAATGTGTCTCCCATGCAGTACTGCAAACTAGTGAGGTCCTAAATTATGAAAAGAGAGGGCTATTGGACTCCAAGAACCAGAGGACACAGGAAACTGATTAAAGGAAGAGTACTGTATAAAAGGTGAATTAAGCAAAGCCACAGAGGGGAAAATGGAAACAACAGAACAAATGTTAGCTCCACGGTGATGATGATGATGATGATGAACAAGAATGACTTAAAAGCATTTGTAGATTTCAGCACAAGATCAGCAGCAGTTTCTAGATAGCCCACCACTGAGGGTATGTATACACTGCAGTTAGACAACCATGGCTGGCCCGTGCCAGCTGCCTCGGGCTCACAGAGCATGGGTTGTGGGGCTGTTCAATTGCAGTGTAGACATTCCAGCTCAGACTGCAGCCCAAGCTCTAGGACCCTCCCACCTCACAGAGTCCCAGAGCTCAGGCTGCAGCCCAAGCTCGGATGTCCACATTGCAATTAAACAGCCCCTTAGCTTGAGACAGCTTGTGCAGGCAGCTGCGGGTTTTAATTGCAGTTTAGACGTACCCTCAGGGACCTGGGGTGGGGGCAGGAGGGTGAGGGAGTTGCTGAAGGTTGAATGGAACTAAGGACATTCAATGGGCAGTCAGTCACTTTCCCACAATCTCTAATCTACCCACTGACCCACACATCTGTGGTGATCCGTACACTTGAAACTGCACTTGACTTCAAGGCCTTTGCCACATTTTCATGCAGTTCAGTGAATGACTAGGGGACTGCATTTGTTCAGAAATGCTTTCTGGATTGTCAGGGTGCAGTAACCTGAAATGTTGCGGTAGAAAGGGCCCTTGCAGGTAGACAATAGCTGCGATGCTGAGGTCCCTGCTTTGTAAAATGAGAGGAACTGAAGCAGCACCACAGCCACTTGCCTTTCCAATGTGTCCATCAATTAAGAGCATGCTGACATTACAAGAGAAAAACAGGACTTCTCATATGCTCTGTTTCCCCTGGTTCCTTCCCTCCTCCAATGGTTGACTTTATGTGCCCATATTGTACCCTGGAATGCATCAGATTAAAGGAGCCATGCTAAAATGGCATGCCACTCTCCCACGCTGACAGTAAGTTCATCTGTTTGGCTAACTTGGCAATTTTACAAAGTTGTGCTGTAAAACTCATTTAATAAAGAGCACTGCATTAATGCAAATCTCTCCCAGTGCCTGTAATACACACCCTGGATCATTACTGAAGCCAGATCCATCTTTCTAAAATGTGAATGAAGACAAACATGTCCCTGATGCACTGGAATTACTTCAGTACTTCCTTGCTACAACTACAGAGTTGGACTCAATGGCTAAATAGACTTAATAGCTTCTTATTTTTAAAAAATGAACCACAAAATGTGAATTTTCCATTCAGCAAAGAGAGAACATACCAGCTGATCTAGTTCTCTCAATGCAGCAAAACTTCACTGAATCATCAAGAGTTTGTGTTGTGCAACTGTGAACCCAATATTTTTAAATCTTATTTGAATAGACCTAAATACAGTGTATGCATCAGAGTGTTCTTCCACCACCGAACTCAAGTCTAACCCAGTATATGAACTAGAACGAAAGGCACATTTATTTTAAGATGCCAGTGTGCTACCTAGACAAAGTACAGAATTGTCTATGGAGACTGGAAATAATTATGTAAACAAAGACCACAAAACAAGATTTTCAATAACTTTTGAACTCAGTCAGATATCCTCGGTCTTTTTAA
The DNA here is from genome assembly GCF_965140235.1 of Caretta caretta. NCBI lineage: Eukaryota > Metazoa > Chordata > Testudines > Cheloniidae > Caretta > Caretta caretta. The sequence continues at coordinate 199,805,264 of NC_134207.1, read as the reverse complement.
TATGAATACAAAATCCTGGCCCAGCAGTGCATTTGCAATGAGTCACAAGAACACCCCTGACCACAACTCAACTGCATTTCACTTTCATTTATTTTTGAGTGCTATCATGCTCCCATAGTAATGCTATTTGAAAACACCAAGAAATGCCATCTACGATCCTTCATGATTTTCTCAATTAACCGCCCCACATCTGATACCTTTGTTCAGTAGAATAGTTTTTTCTTTCGTCCTGAAGACTATTTCATTTACATTAAGTTCCTGAGCTACGAACTTTCCTTCAGAAGGAAGCAGTAACAATTTGATGCCTCAAGTAAATTTGATAATGGAGCCCGCAATTTTCTCTCACTGCACAAGAAAAAATGCTCGTTCAGAATTGAGATGCCATTCTTCAGAACTGAGATATCCTTTAACAGTGACTTTGTGGTAGTAGCTGATGATTTAAGGAGTCTATTCTGAACAATTGATTCTTTACCCCACAACCCTTTTGTTCCCATTTCTTTCTCTTTTGAGTGTTATGAATAGCGTTGCTACATTTTCCCATTTGAAGATCAATATACTAGAACGCTAAGAAATCCTCTAGTAAATCCTGAAAGTTTGGATTTCCACCCAACATAGAAAACTCCTCAACCACATGCAGGAAGAAAGAACATCTAGAGTTAACCAAATGCAAACCAAACTGAACAGATCATCCACCTCCCTTGTTTATAAAATGCTGAAGTTGTGGCTGCCTACAAGTCCAAGTAGTTAAAAACACTATGAAGGCATGATCGAAAGCCCACTGAAGTCAAGGCGAGTTTTTCTACTGACTTCACTCATCTTTGGCTTATGCCCCACATTCAGAACTAAATAATTTCTAGTTTGTTGTGAAATAATTCTGATAACTAGTATTGTGGCTATGTTACTGATAAAATCTTGAACATTTAACATACACTTTAAAAATGTACTGTGTCTGAGAAGAGAACGAATGACAAACAATACTCACCATTATACAGTGAAAAACTTGTCAGACAATTAACATTTCTAAAACTAAGAGAGACAAGGTGGGTGCAGCAATCTCTTTTATTAAATCAGTTGTTCATGGAAGATACAAGCTTTTGAGCTACACAAGAAAGCTGGTCTCTTCCATCAATGGATGTTGGTCCAATAAAAAAAAATACTACCTCATCCACCTTGTCTCTCTCATATCCTGGAACCAACATGGCTACAGCACTGCAAACAACAATTTATAAAAATATATATTTTTAAAAGGTCCTTCTATTTTTGCCTTCATCAGATGCACCATATTTACACTTGAGTCACCACTAACCTGGAACTCTTCTCCACTTCTTTCCTCCCATCTCCTACCATGAAATCATGAATCTCATCTCTATGAATAAGAGCATCTCCATTCCTGAGCTCCCTCCAAGTTCTGTCAGTCTTAACCCAAAACTTTTTCTTCTTTTATGTGAAGTCTGCTAGTGGAAAGTTGCAAACCCCTTCTCCCCTATCCCCCGCCCTCCACACACATTCCAAATGTAGTTCATCTCACTAACCTTACTTTGTAATACCCACAGTGATGGTGCTTCAATGTCCTCTCTGAAAATTATTCCATTATCAAACTCAACTCGCTGTTAGACAGCTTTTCCTAATTTCTAATTTAAACTGCTGTGGTCATCATTAAAATATCAGCATTTACCAAACACTGGGTACCTGGTATAGCACAAAATGTTTCTGTATGTCTCTATACTTACAACAGTAAACAACTGCATTATCTCAGACACATGGAGTCCGGTGCTGCACCAACCCGACCCCATATTAAGCTCATGTTGCCACTGCAAAAACTCTGTTAATATGTGCTTTTATTCTAGATGACCATGGCCCCATTACTGAGGAAAATAATAGGAGTAATCTGTATATAGAGCATGCTCAAAACCTGTTGATGGTTCAAAGGGCATGCATGTTGAAATACAAGGATCAAATCATATCATCCCCTAGGCCTCCTTCTGGAATGCCCCTTTTATTAGGCTTTGAAGCATATCCAGAATTGGAGTAGAAAATTCTGTCTCTTGACATTTTTTGGCGATCACATACTGCAACCCACCAGTCAGTATTTTACCCATAGCTTTAGGTCATTACTCCTTGTTATAGCATGTTGTCCAAAATAACACCAATTCCTTCCATAGATGCTAGATCATCTAGGTTCAATAGGTGCATTAAGGATGGAGGATCTGATCCTAATCTCATTTAGACCTATTTTCCACCAGCATGACTCCACTGACTTCAGTGAAGTTACTCCTTGTTTAAGTGAGATCAGAATCAGGCTTACAGAGTCAGTCTTACTGTTGAATTTCCTTGCTTTTATTATTTAGGTCAAATTTTCAATATTGTAGAAAAGATTTTGTACGATATATAAATAACATTTAAGTGCTTGGATATTAAAGTTAATAATATAATGTACACTCATAGCAATGAACCTACCATGTTAATAGAAAAGGATCAGAGCTCTATATATTTTTTCTGTACAATATATCAGGTTCCCTCTTGACAGTAAATAAAATTATTCTTCAATAAACCCCTTAAAAGCCATTTCTCCTCATTTGCTCACTGAAGAATCTGCTGTCTTCAGTCCAATAAAATTAGGATGCACTTAATAGCAGATAAGAATTGAAGAGCCTCTCCTCCTATACTATCCAAGGATTCAAATGCAGGGCCCCAAGCAAAGCTGTATATCTCCAAACATTTTCAATATTCTGCAAAGTGGTTTACAATTAATTGGGAGTTCTATCTTATCTGCTGAAAATTTACCCTATATGGTCTAATGGTATAGTAGTTTCAGATACACCAGACCTGAAATAGCTCTTGTTCAAAGAATGGCATTTACAAGACATTGTCAGAATAACTGGAAAAAATTCTCACTGTATTTTAGGGAGAAATTAAGGATTTCCTAATTAGACCACATAGGCGGCTTGGTAACCATCACATATAAACTACTAAATACCTTTAGTATGAACTGCAAGTCATTGAATAAATTAGGCTAAATCATGAAGCCATCATTCAGACAAATAAGAGTTTTGTCTTGAGTAAGGACTGAGTAAAAACTGAGCAAGAACTTCGGGATCTGGCTATTTAAAATTATTATTATGTATTGCAAATGTGCATGTCACTTAATCAGCTGCACTCTGCCCACTGTCTAATCAATTTCTTCAGGGATTAATTCAAAGACTCTTACTTTTTCAGATGATATCATTCAGTCACCATAAAACAGTAGCAACCTACCTCAGTGACAGTATTGAAAATTCCACAGAATCACAGAAGATTAGGGTTGGAAGAGACCTCAGGAGGTCATCTAGTCCAACCCCCGGCTCAAAGCAGGACCAACCCATGTCTGTGGCAGCCTATATTGTATAAAGCAGCGGTTCTCAAACTTAAACAACTCAAGGACCCCCATTTTGATTTTAAAATTTTCAGGGACCCCCAAGTCCCCTCGCTCAGCCTTGCCCTGCCCCCTTCCCTGAGGCCATGCCCCTGCCTGCCCCCTTCTCCAAGGCCACACCCCCACTCACTCCATCCCCCCTCCCTCCATCACTCGTTCTCCCCACCCTCACTCACTTTCATCAGGCTGGAGCAGGGGGTTGGTGTGCAGGCTACGGGAAGGAGAAGATTAGGGTGCAGGAGGAGGGTATGGGCTCTGGGAGGCAGTTTGGGTGCGGGATGGGGTGAGGGGTCTGGGAGGGAATTTGGGTGCAGGCTCTGGGCTGGGGCAGGGGGTTGGGGTGCGGGAGGCAGTGAGGGGGATGGCGCTTACCTTGGGTGACTCCCAAAAGCAACTGGCACATCCTTCTGGCAACAGCTCGTAGTTGAGGGGCCTGGGGGGTCTCTGCGCGCTGCCCCTGCCCGCAGGCACCACCCCCATAGCTCCCATTGGCTGCAGGGACATGCTGGCCACTTCCAGGAGTGGTGCAGACCCAAAGTCCCTGCTCCTCCCGCTCCCTCCTAGCACCTCCTTCAGGCCAGGGAACAGCTGGAGGCGCTGGGAGGGAAGGAGAGGAATTGAGGGAGGGAGGAGGGGGAGGAGTTGATTAGCAGGGCCCACAGAACCTCTGGAGTACCCTCGGGGACCCCCAGGGGTCCATGGACCCTGTTTGAGAAACTCTGGTATAAGGACCTTTGTTCACAGATACTCAGATTTCTAATCCGACTTCCCGCATGGCACAGACCACAGAACCTCACACACTAATTTCTGTAAGAAGCCCAATAATTTGTGGTTGAACTAGGGAATATCTTTCAGAAAGATAATCAATCTTGATTTAATAACTCGAAGTGATGAATAATCTACCGCATTAATTGGTAAATTGTTCCAGTGGTTAATTACACTCACTGTTAAAAATGTGTGCTTTTTATTTCCAGTATGAATTTATCTTGCTTCAAATGTCAGCTATTGAATCTTCTTTAGTTTAGATTAAAGAGGCCTCTAATGTCAAATATCTTCTCCCTGTGTAGGTACTCAGAGACAGACTTGGCAGAATTCAATATTTATATTTTTTGTAATTTTGACAAATAGTGTTTATTTTAAGCATTTTAAATTTTCACATTGTGGGGAGGTGTCAATAATGGTGTAATACTGCCATTACAACACATTTTATGCACATTAAGTTCTCAAACAGCATTTTTCTCATCTTGTCTATCTAAGGAAATATTTTTTCATTGGTTTGTGTGTTCATGGTGAAATTGATGTTTACTGACATTTACTGATGAAAAGTCTAATCCTTCCAAACCTATTTATAGACCATAATCAAGTTGCCTCTTAAAATTGTCTTCAGGAAGTTAAATAGATTGAGTTCCTTAAGTCTGCTGGAGTTTCAAGCATGTTTAACAAGTTACAACTCGGAATGGAAGGACCAGGTTAGGCTGCTGCTGGTCTGGGACAGCTGCTGTGATGTGTTGTTACAGGGGGATTGTGTGGTGTTAGGCAACTGAAGAGGGATTACAACTCAGTACCCAGAATCCTCAATTCAAATAAATGTCAGAGAAAAGGTATTAAAAACATTTGTATCAAGTTTTCTAATATCGAGTGTACTATTTCCCGTCCCCTTGCAGGCACAGATTTCTCTGGCTACCAGAAGTAATGGTATTTTCCATTCCCAAGCCCTCGTATATTTGGGGAAATGAAAATGGGATACAGAATATGGGATTTATCTTCAGTCTACCAGGTCACTTCAAAATCAGCCCAGGATGGTAGTTACCAAAAATTGTTGACCTCTAAAGGCTACTTGGTGTCCTGTGGTAAACACATTGGTGGTCTCATGGGAGTGTCCAATAATCAGATGTCAGCATCACAAAAACCATTATTAAACAGGACTAACAAGCTCTTTTCTTGGCTGTCCCAGGACAGATGCTCAGGAGTGAACAGAGGGGGAGATTGAACCATTTCCATTCATGATCCCACCAGAAAACTGAGAAAATTTATTGGGTCAATGTGAGAAAACTTCCGCTGCTGTGGTAATGTAATATTAATTAGTGATTTCTATTTCCATTACAGGAGCATACCAGAGCTTTCATCAAGGCCCTCTTGTGCTAGGTGCTGTACCACAAACACAAACACGCTTAATTCATGTTGGGCAATATTGTGCCCAGTCCTTGTGCAGGTGAAAAAGCAGGGCAAAAGGAGCCTTCTGCCTTGTATACTCATTTAGAAGTCAGGCATGATGGCAGCTGTTGCACTCAGTGTACAAGGGCTGCTCAGGGCTAGAGCCACTGCTGGGACTAGCTCCTTGAAAGGAGGCAAGATGGAGTGGGTCCTGCCCCTCCACCGCAGCCAGCAAGTTGCCCAACACCCATGTTAGCACTGCACACTACAAAGTTCTTGTGATGGGAGTATTCCCTCGGGAGACTATCAGTCCCCTGGCAAACAATGGCTGGTGTGAAGGTGGCACAGTACAGCAGGGAATTCACCCCATTCTCTCTCAGAAGTCCCACTGGCACAAGCTGCTGCATACTACCCAGAAAATGGGGCTGTGACTAAAGGCACAATTCAACTGTCAACATTTAAAAAAAAATTAATTCCACTTAAAAGCACAGAGTAAGATGCTCCAGAGTGACACTGCTTAGAGATCTGCCATTTGCATTTATTATAAACATTTTTTATATTTTCTACAACAACAACAAAATGTGTGTTGACACCTTGCTACTTTTTCACCACAGTTCTGATCGTGGGTTTTTTCATTAATATTTTGCACTACTGTTGACTTGAGATTTCCAAGAGTTTACACTTTGCACAGTTTTTTAATTTCTTCTCAACGTGCCCTCCTCCCTATTCCAGCTGAAACCTGAAGCATCAATTTATGTAAATACAGCAGCGTATCTCGGATCTCAGAAGTCAGCAGGTCTGACAAAGTTCATCATGATGAACTGCTAATTGGAGGAAGTTTGACTTTGAATCAGTGCAATGAATCCAGATAGCTATTCTGAAAGCTTCTATAAATTAACAGTTGATAAGGGCTAAAATGGTTAACCTGGGGAGCAGTGTTAGGAAACAATAACAAACAGAAAAATCAGAACGTTTTGGATGTCTATGAAAATAAAACTGCTAACAGAAAAATAGCACTTGAAAGTACTTAGGTATTTCTCCAGCACTATAAAAAGGGTCATGCTCAGTTGCCTGTCAGAACAATTTACCATCAAATATTTGATTGTATGTGATTTGACTTTGCTGCTGCTTATATTTGTGCAGGTTTTCTGTAAATAGATCCCATAACATGGCACATGCATCTCAGCATCCTCATCAGTAAGTGAACAGATAAAAAAATTAAAAACATGTAACATTGTTCTTCCAGTTGGTAACATTTACCTTTTTTGTGCCTTCCTATCTACCTAGCAGACATATACAAAATCCATTTCCAAAACGTAATCTGACTTGTGTTGTAAGGCGAAGCCAAGGACAACGGTCTTAAGGAGAGTATTCTTGTTTGGATGCACACGGGTCTATTTACTCATGTAACTTTCATTAGCATTCATGGATGTTATACACACTAGTAACCATGCAACAAGGCAAGTACATATAAACGTCTCAAAACACAAAGACTTTCTGGGCACAAAGTCATATCTTTTAATGGCAATAGCATTGTATTTCATTTTCAGACTGCAAAACAACTCTCTTTTCAGGCAAACAAGTTAACCGTCAAAATAGCAGAAACTGTACCATACACTGGAAAAAATATTTTTCACTTGATGGCTTAGGACCAAACAAGTTTCAAAATCTGGGCAGTCAGCCTGCTGGGATTTAGAAACTTCACTAGGGAGGGGAACAAAACAAAAACATGCCGCAACATCTGAACCAAATCATCATATTAGTGGATGTAATGACTTCCCCTTTTCAATCTATACTTTAACATATTGACTCAATCTAACTAGTATCAACCCTAAAATGTTGGACAGTTTTGTTAAAAAATCAGCAGAATTACCTGAATATTTCACTGGAAATAGTATAATGAAATGTTACCTCATTAGAACTTCATTTTCAATACCTTTGCTGAAAAGAGTAAAGAAATCCTGTATTAAAGATCCATTCTGTAAAAGGTCTTTTCTGAAACTATTCACTAAATACATAAAACTACATTTTCTCACGTCAGAGTTAAAATTATTCTCAACAACTTTATATGGAAATATTGTGTAAATCTTTTAACAAATTTTTAAAATATTGTGAGAATATGAAAACAATTCATGTCATTGATCTAATTTGTAATCTGAACCCATGCTGTTCATACACAGTTCATGGCTTTGTTTTCACCCCAAGTGATATTTTTATACCTGTATAGCAGTAGAGCCCCATCGTATGAGGTGCTGTAAGAGACAGACCCTGCCTGGAAGACGTAACAATTCACGAATACTTGGCACTTTTTAAGAGAAACCTGTGTGAAAATGTACTGTACATATGTATACTGCTGTTAGCCTCAGCCTGCATCTTAAGTGAGTTAAGGTAAATGCCTCACAATGACAAAGGTATGGAAAATTCAACCCATTTCAAACTCTCTCGGTCATCTCAGATAGTTCAGCATGAATTATGAAATGTGGGTGGTTATACAACTATTAATTTCACTGATCTTTTAGTTTTCTGAGAACTTTGGCTAGCTTACTCTATTTGAGCTAAGAAATACGCAAGATATCAGTGTTATGACTTGTGGGCCCAATTCTGATCCCTTTGAAGTAAATGGGAGTTTTTATCACCATTAACATTCATGAGAACAGTATCAAGCCTTTTATCTTTACTCATTTTCTACATTAGCATAATATATATTGCAACATGGAAAAAACCCGAAAGCCAGATCAGATAAAATTTGGCAATGATTGTAACGTGTCTGGTGCAAAGAAAAAAAGGCAAATGAGAATGGCAATGAATTGTGAGCAAACCAAAGCTTTGTGGACAAGGAATGGAGTACCTTGCTGGATATACTATTTCAACTACTGGGCCAGTAAGGAAGCAAGCCTGGGGATGAAGGATGGTCTTTACTAAGACACGGTGCTGGAAGTCAAAAGAATTGGGTTCTGTTCCAAGCTGTCACAGATTTCCTTTGTGACATGAGGGAAGTTGCTTTATTCTGTGCTTCAGTTTCCTAAGGGGTAATAATACCTACCTTATGTAGGTGTTACAAGGTGGGAGAACTTTGAGATCAGTGAATGGACTTTATTATTAATCATCATTATCGTTTAACCCTTCCTGCACACCACACCCCCTCCCACACTCCACATAAACTAGCTACATCAGATGCCAGAGGGATTTAGAAAGTAATAATTAGAAGTACCAATTTATATTGGTATATGGTCACCCAGGAACTTATATCAATAGATTCTGGGCTTGTGGTGTGATCCATAGCTTTTGAAGCAAAGCTGTGATAAAAATGATTCACACCATAAATACACTTACAGCCAGCAGTGCTTGAAGACACATCTAACTGATGCTGCATACTTTTAAAAGAGGAGTTAAAATTAATTATGGACGGTTTTAGATCTACCAGAAAATATCCTAATGTACTGAAAGATAAAGCTAGGCTTACACTGAGTGAACAGATCCAGATAACAGACCTCATCTGATCCAGATGTTTATTAAAGGGCAGGCTGGATTAGGGCAACCTACGACCAAAGGTGCATCCCACTATGCCCTCCCCCTCCCCTCTCTCCCACAAACCCACTCCCTCCTTAAGCTGGTGAGGTCAGGAGCCACTCACACAAGAGCTATCTTCTGGAGGAGGGAGGACCCCACAACTGCTCCTCTTGATGCAGGTTGGGGCCTCTCTGTCTTCAGATGAGAGACACGCTGTCTTCTACCCAGGTGCAAGGGATTTTCAGCTGCACCTCATCTGAAGACTCTATGTGTGGGGGTTTCCACCAACCAACCACCCCAGCAGAGGGTTGTGTGTGGGCCCTCCTGCTACCCCAGCAGAGGGCTCTGTGTGTGCAAACCTCCTGACAGCCCAGGAGAGGGCTACACGTGGGCATTTAAAAGTCACATGCAATATTAATGATAACAGTACACCATGCTCTCATGCTTGGCGATATTATGTTCCCTCATAGGGAGGGGAAGAATTCTACAACCAGAGCTCATAGATTTCCTTCAGATATTCAGATATGTCACATTTCTTTGATCAACAAAGTACTTTTTCTTCTAACTGTATTCCAGGATATGCGCCATCAAATGTATTAACTTAGAATCATTCTGCCATGTATTGGGCTTCCAATTAAATATATCTTAAAAGTCCATTAAGTACAACTTAGAGAAACAAAAGCAATTGATTGCTGCCAACACTAAGCAACAAAGATCCTTTACATTCAGCAAGAATTTAATGTACAGCAAGGCGTTTGACATTGTCCTTTCAATTCATCTTAGGAAAATAATAAATCCCTTTATAAGCTCAGGGCTTTTCTGAACATCTCTTTATAAACCACTTTCATAAATTGTAAAAAACTCATTACTAGCAAAACAAATGCCAGAAATTGTTCCTATGAAGGCACTTTGCTACCCGCCCAGTTTACAAATTTACTTACAAAAGCCCAATGATCCATCTTACTCCTGTTGAAATTAATGGGAGTTTTGTCATGGACTCCAGTTTGTGAGGAGCAAGCCCAAATAAAATATTACAGTATAACATTGTAAACATTGTTATTTTTATGCAGTTGGCAGAGGGAAAATCTTGATCTGTTGCAATTTTGTTGCTAGTCCTCCGGAGGATTAGCACTGCTAAACTAACCAGTTGCAGCCTTCTAATCATATCTATACTGCATGTAAATATGTTAGTGGTGCAGGAAAATTTGTTCCTTCTACCAGGTTGAGAAAATAAATTGAATTGCATTGAGATCTAAAAATACAAAGACCATAGTCTTGTTTTAATCAGTATTGTTTCATGATTTTATGTTGTACATTAAATCCTGCGAAGGTGGAGGTACAACAACATAGCTCAGCAATAACCATAACTTCCTATATAGCCACATAACAAATATACTCAAATCGCTAAAAATGGGGTTTTATTCTAGCATCTCTCTCAGCCATGTCCATCAAGTGATCACGGTGTGTTAACCATTTGCTAGGTGATAAAAGAAAAGGCATCAATGAAGACTTTACATAATGCAGATATTATTGCCACATTCTGCTAGGAGGTCTTTGAGCAAAGAGCCAAGTGAATGTATCAGGGCAGTATTTTTCCATTTATACATACAAGGAAGCATCACCTCCATTCTCACTCAAGTCCCCTCATTCCACATTCACTTCTGGATCCAATTAAAAAAATGCTTTCTTTGTTTTTGAAATCCTCCACTGACTACTCTCCCTCTTTGTTTTCCTCTTGGTTCCTCCTCATGATCTCATCACATTGATGAGATCAATGCAAATCAATCCGGGGGCAGAGACACAATATATCTCTCAAAGTTACTAAAACAGCTTAAAAGTCCTAGTCTTCTAGTCAGATTCATGTCATGTAGCATTTATGTTCATTTACTCTGGCACAAATCCTGGTTAAAGACTCTGCTGGTGGAAAGACCAGGAGACTAGCTGAGCAACGGGGCTGCACATGAGCCCACTGGAAGCCAACACAGCCCAAGAAGTGGATGATAGTAACTAGAAAAGGAGAATAGTCAGGGTGACTGAGAATGTACTAATTCAGGGACAAACTCCTGCTCCCAGTTAAGATTCCCACCAGTGGAAAATCCAAGGAAAGGCAGCAGTAGAAACCCCACCTGAGCTGCCTCAAGCTAATTCTCCCTTAAGATGCAAGGAACTTCTTTGGTACCGAGACATAATTTAATTCTTCCTGTTCCAGCTTTACTGAGTCAGGCCTATTAGATTTCACTGTTCCAGAATATGCATGGGAGAGAACACTACAGAATGAAGATTGCTCATACAGATGGTGAGAGGGGACTGCAGCAGTTTGCAAGCTGTGCCATGCTACTCTGTGAAGTGAAAAGCTCTGGGTTTAAAGCCCTGGCATGCCGAAAATCTAGATTGTGACATGCCTTTTACTTCTCTGAAATGCACACTGCAATCCACGAAATGCTCAAGCTTTTCTGAAAAATGACACTGTCTATACTAGCAATGTATTGCTAGGCTGTATGCATATTTGTTTGAAACAAATATAAATATGTATGTTGGACTAAGCTCTTTGGATCCAGCAGATGCATCTGAAGAATGTTTACTTCTCATACAATGCTAATCACGATTATTATGCTGGTTTATGTTATCTCTAGGATCAAAAGCTGGAAAGCCCATTTTTGGATTAGGCTGTAAGGACAAGTTCATGACCAGAAGAGAAAAAACATAAGAATCCGAACAAAGCATAGGTACGGATTAAAAAATAACCATCGTTGCCAGAAAGCGGAATATGGTAACCCAGCCCATAACTACAGAGGTACATACATCTCTGCCAACAGCAAGAACAGCATATGGTGTAAGTTCTGCTGCCCATCCAGCATGAGCAGCCAGAGTTCATGTTTCAAGTTATGCCATTTTCTTGAACAAAGAGCTGAATCAGACTCTGAGATGCACATACAAGCATTACACACATTTCTGTTCAACTCTGGTTTTCCTCTCTCTTCAATCTTTATTTATTTCCTTGATTAATCCTAACAAGTTATTTGGAATTCATTTGTTATTGCTTTGGCTGGTTGGCTATCATAGAAGTCACGAATTATGTGGCTTCTTGCTTTTTTCAGGACCTCTATGAGTTCTTGCTATGTAGCTCTCTGCCGGGGTCTGAAGAAGGCACTGTTCCATCTGAGCAGCCTGTGCCACCTGCAGAGGAATAAAGATGTCATCACTTTTGCTTTGCACATTGCCTGTGACCCCTGCAGGGAGCTGAAGACCCACTGTTGCGAGTGACCAACCCTCTGCAGGGGGTGAAGATGCCCATGTATGGCTGAGAATGTGCGGTCTAGTGCCATGCGCCCTGTGAGAAAGCAGAGGATCCACAGCCCCTAACGCTATTCTTCTGTTCCTGGTCCTTTAACCTTTTTTGTGCATTACATAATGTGACCTATAAATTCATTTTTTTTTAAAAGCAAAATCATAACTTTCAAATTTTCCCCATGACAAAGCCTTCATTTTTCACATTCTTTGCCATGACAACCAATCAAGTGCAGAACAGAATCTCGTTGACCCTTTTTTCCTCCCTCTTCCTTCTCTTTTCCCTCAAAGACTCTATTGCGTTTTCTCTTTGACCATCTCCAAATCTTTCTGACCTATGCACGAGAACTGTACAATTGGTCCAGTGATTTCCCCTTTCCTGCACTCTTTGGTTTCAGTAACACATTCGCACTGCATTGTAAATTACTTGCAGAATTTCTATTATAAACTCTATTTAAATTTATAGTTGAGGAGATGAAAAGGCATTTTTGCCACCATAATGCAGCTCAGACTTCAAGTTCATTTATGCAGAATTTCTCTATTTTATGCATTTTTAGTTTCTTTTTTTAAAGTTTTCTTTTTTACTTAAAAAAGTTAAATTAAATTAAGAGACAACCAGACATGCTTTGTTTTTAAAAGGAAAAATAAAACCTTACTACAAAAATAACTACATCTGTTAAATCCATGTCAATCTCATTTCTCTAATTTTGTTCATATAATTTGATTACTTTTGGCATTAAAATGAAGAGCAAAGGTAAGATTCTGATACTGAGATTTCATCAGAAGTCAGCACTGCTAAACTGTGCTATTTTGGTCACTCACACAACATTTTTGAAAGCATGTTCTCAGCAGTGGGCATCCATTCTCTCTGGGGAGAACCACTACCATGTGTTCAGGAACCAGCTTTGTTCTTCTGAAACATTTACAAGAATTTCATGCATGTAGGGCCCAATCCAATACCCACTGAAGTCAATGGAAGGACTCCCACTGGACTGAGAAGAAGTGCCCAAACTACAGATGGGCTTGGGATGCTAAATTCAAATCTGGATACAGATTTTCAACAATTCAGTGTTCACACTTTTTCTGATCTGGGTGTTTGCTAAGAAAGATGGGGACAATCAGGGCTAGTCTCAGGGGAAATGGTGCCCTTCCCCTGGCTGCACCTACCCAGGGGCCCAAAACCCCCCGCCCATAGTGTTCTGCTGCGCCATTCCACACAGGGGAATCCTCCCCCACAGAGTGGGGCAGAACCAGGGGGCTGTGGCTCTCTACCAAGGCTCTCTCCTTCCTCCTCCCCTCCCCTACTCCTGCTCTGCAGTGATGTGTAGCTCTTCCCCCTCTCCCCGTGCCCCCCAATCACCTATCCCTCTAGATGAGCAAGCACAGGGACAAACCTTGGGACAGATGATTCTGTGGGGGAGGCCAAAGGGAGAAGATCTCCTGGAAATGGGCAGGCAGGCGTTAGCCCAGCTCTCTACTCAGGCAGCTTCCCCACTGCCATCTGGGCTGAAGTAGGTGAGAGAGACAGGGCAGGGCAAGGCAGGGAAGGGGACTGCCTGCAGCTTGCTCGGGCTGCAGGAACCAGCATGTGCCGGGGAGGGAGCAGGGATGTGCAGCCACATGCAGCCCCTGGCTGCCGGCCTGAGTGCATGGCAGCGGGGGCTGCAGGGAGGAACAGGGAGCCTCACAGCAGCTCCACAGCCCTGCACCTTCTAAACCCCCCACAGCTGGGCCAGGCTGGGCGTGGCAGTCCCCCTCCATCACTCCCTGGCTGTGTTAGACTCCGGCAGCTGCGCTTCACCCCAGCGAGCCAAGGGAGCTGCTGCTGCCACTGCTGCCATCACCGAGGTGACTTAAACCCTCTTGTCCATGGCACCCCCTGATCACAACGCCCTGGGCAGTCACCCACGTTGCCTACCTGTAGGTCCAGCCCTTGAGCCCTGGGGACAACTAGCAAAATTCACATCTAGATGCAGGTTTGCATTTTAAATGCAACATTTGGAGGTACTGAGATTGGAGGGTTTCTTTCTTTGTCCTCTCTTGATTCTGAATGAATGTTTTCAAGCAACATCCATGTGCCTGCCTAAGCATGCATTACAGCAGTGTTAAGACCAAGTTGTAAACTGGATTTCAGAGAAACCCCCCAACATAAGGCTACTTCTCTTTCATGGTTTTTAAATCATAGGCATGACATACATTTATCTTTGTATGTCTTCTTAACTCACATTAATAAACACATGACTTGATCAGTCGTAGTTTTTTATGGTATGTAAAAAGAAGGATTGACATCTATGCACAGCTTCAAAATATCACATTCAGCTCTACGTATGAAATCATGAAAGAGATTGTGGGCTTGATTCCCATTTACACTAAGTTCCCTTTATATGAGTGACACCTCCTTGAAGGCCTTTTTACAGTGCCAGAGAAATGTAAAGGGGCCTCAGTCCCACAATCTAAGCACGGTGACTTTCTTTTTAAAATTAGCTATGTGCTTTACATTTCCTGTAGTTGTTTCCTGGTGCCACCAGAGCCCCTCAGAATATTTATAGCTTTGTAACTCCCTATTATTAATTCTATATTTATAGCAAAAGACCTTTCCACTGAGTGACAGCTGTGATATTCCACAAACAGAATACAGAACTAATACCTATAATATAATTGAAAAACAAAACCACATTTTCTTTAATTATACAGAAATTCCTAAAAGAATCATTTTAAATTGTGGAGTATCTGATCTGTGGAGGAAGACATTTTTTCCATGTTTCTCTCACACAAGAAAGATTTCAAAATAAAAAATAGCCATTAAAGAGAGAATAAATCAATCATAAATAATCATGTAAATCAATGCTGGACTAAAACATAGTAGTTTGTGTTCCTATCTCCATTGATAAAAATAATGAAAAAGACAAAAACTAGAAAATAGCTTTTATACAGCACTGTATAGATATTTGAAGAAATGCAAAAGCACTAAACACACCATTTCAATTCCTAATCCAGTTTAGCTCAGTCATGCCTTTTAGTTTTCCAGAAGATCTTGGCATTAGCTCCAACAAGAAAGGTAAATATCAGTTCTGAGGGTTTTTATCTTGTTAGGCTACAACATCTTGCTGGAGGAGTTTAAATAAAAAATTGCCTGAGATTAGTCATATATGGCCATCATCAGCAAATGTCACTGCAATCACTAGGAATGTTTACCACCTCCTCACAAACCACAGCGAGAAACTTAGACAGCTCTGAAAAGAAATTAAATGTTAAAAATGGCGAGTAAAGTTAAAATGGTCAGACTTGATAGTGAAACTAGGGCCTAAAAGAACTAGCTGCTCTGTTCATTCCCTCTGAGGCACCTGGCATTGGCTACTGTTGGAAGACAAGATACAGGGCTAGATGGACCTTTGGTCTGACCCAACATGGCCATTCTTATGTAAAAATACTGTCATTGAGGCCTGACAAAGAAGTCCAGTTATCCATGTGGCACCCTTTTAACCTTAATGTCTTTCAAAGAAAATTTCTGTGTGAGAATATATTCTGTCTATTATATATCAATGAATTTTCCAAAACTCTTTTTAAAAATACCTTTCACTATTTCAATATTTTCATTGTCACTAATAGTCTCAGCAAAAGCTACCATTTGAACAATATTCCCCAGTAGGAAAACCAGAGTGATGATAATATAACCTGCTTTAGAACAAATTTCATAGTCTGTAGTATTCCATATAGGTTCTAGTCTCCCTTAATCCCACTCTACATCATACTGTCAAATAGAAGCTTGGTATTTTATTAATTCTTAATAATTTATATAGTCCAGTAATACCCAAAATGTGCTAGGCACTTTACAGATCTATAGAAGCAATTCTGTGCCCAGATCATACTATCAATAAGAACATAAGAATGGCCATACTGGGTCAGACCAAAGGTCCATCTAGCCCAGTATCCTGTCTTCTGACAGTGGCCAATGCCAGGTGCCCCAGAGGGAATGAACAGAACAGGTAATCATCAAGTGATCCTTTCCCTGTCACTCATTCCCAGCTTCTGGCAAACAGAGGCTAGGGAAACCATCCCTGCCCATCCTGCCTAATAGCCATTGATGGACCTATCCTCCATGAATTAATCTAGTTATTTTTTGAACCCCATTATAGTCTTGGCCTTCACAACATCCTCTGGCAAAGAGTTCCACGGATTGACAGTGTACTGTGTGAAGAAATACTTCCTTTTGTTTGTTTTAAGCCTGCTGCCTATTAATTTCATTTGGTGACCCCCAGTTCTTGTGTTATGAGAAGGAGTAAATAACACTTCCTTATTTATTTTCTCCACACCAGTCATGGCCATAACTCTCCAAGGTATGTAAGCACATGGGACTACAGTGAAACCTCAGGGTTATGAACACCAAAGTTATGAACTGACCAGTCAACCACACACCTCATTTGGAACTGGAAGTATGCAATCAGGCAGCAGAGACCAAAAAAAAAGAAAGAAAGAAAGAAAGAAAGAAAGAAAGAAGCCAACACAACACAGTACTGTGTTAAATGTAAACTACTAAAAAAATAAAGGGAAAGTTTTTAAAAAAGATTTGACAAGGTAAGGAAACTGTTTCTGTGCTTGTTTCATTTACGTTAAGATGGTTAAAGCAGCATTTTTCTTCTGCATAATAAAGTTTCAAAGCTGTATTAAACCAATGTTCAGTTGTAAAATTTTGAAAGAACAACCATAGCGTTTTGTTCAATTATGAACATTTCTGAATTATGAACAACCTCCATTTCCAAGGTGTTCCTAACTCTGAGGTTCTACTGTACTTGTGTATTTAAAATTAGGCATGTGCTTTAAAAGACAAAAAGAAATAAAAAGGTGGGAGAAAGAGGTACAACATACAACCAGATTGGTCAGAATAATGACTGGCACACACATCTAAATTTCCATTTTATTTTAATAAACTATAAAACAATTTTAAGTGATTTTCTCATCTTTATAACTAGATGCATCAATCAGAATATCTTCTACATTACATGAGAGCTTTCCCTGGAACTTTGATTTGCAATCACCATGACAGCTGCACTCCACTGTGTAGGTGTTAGTGGTGTTTTCAACTGTTCCAGGGAAGACAGAGAACCATGAACTCAGTTATTACAAAATGTATTTGAAAGTATGCATGTTGGACTTATCAGAGTTAGTGGAAGCAGCCAGGCCTTAGGATCTGGGACTGATGGCATGCAGATGACATCTTGGAAGAGACACCATGCCACAGCCTGTCATGTTTTGTTCCAAAGCCCACAATACACTAATGGTGATCATTGGCCAAGGGTATCATTCAGTGACATGTATCATGTGGTATTTCTTAAAGCTACTGAGCCAACTTCATTCCCCCATTCCATCAGAGATCAAGTAAGAGAAACTAAAAGACAAATGAAATAACCTCAGTGCATTGGGGGTGGGGTGGGGGTGGAGGGTGGAATAGAAAGACACAGCTTGAAGCACCTACCAATGCAAGGCATAAAGGCCCGGAAGAAAAGAACAGGTTTCATGCCAAAAATATATAAAACAACTCCAAAGCTGGACGATGTACTCCAGCACAGCCAAAATGCATCCGTTGCATCAAGTCTTGACAATGAAAATGGAAGCAGAGCCCAAGAGGAAGTAGATAGTACCTGCAGCCTCCCACAGCATGCCCTGTCAAGCACCTGAGGAGTCAATTGAAGCCAATGCAGTGAAAAATGAGGAATTCATTAACTTACCCATCCCAACCAAAGGCAGCAATGGCTAGTGAGCCTGAGGCCTTAAAGATGTTGACCACACAAAAGATCTTGCAGCCAGCTTAGAGTCAGTATATCAATGGATCAACATTTATTTAAAAATAATAATTAAAGGCTGGGTTTTTGACCCTTTCACCAACCTAGCCTTTAATTATTAATTTTTAAAAGGTATTCTAACAGGGAAGCTGCGGGCTCTGCAAAGCAGGGGAATCCCTGACTGACATAGCCAGCCTTCCTGGTCCTCACTGTCAGAGAGGGAATGTTGAGGGTACAAGGGGGGGTGACAGGAGCATAGTGATTTCTGGAGATATCCTACTACATACTAAGAAAAGGAGTACTTGTGGCACCTTAGAGACTAACCAATTTATTTGAGCATGAGCTTTCGTGAGCCACAGCTCACTTCATCAGATGTGTACCGTGGTGTCACTTAGGGGACATTACCAGCCAGTGTAGGGGCAGAACTGCCACCCAGGTGTTCCCAGAACAGGAAAAGCCAGAGACATCTTTAAAATGCACCATCTGAATTAAAAGACACATTCATTTTTCTAGCCTTCTGGCACTATATTTTATATAGGGAATTTAATAGAGAAATTGTTCCACAATATATGACCACAATCTTTATTCAATTTAATGAAGACTGTTATGATTTCTATTCTCGTAGAGTCAGGAAGAATTCCACATTTCCTCACATAATTAAAATATTAAGTAAGGGATCACAAACAAAATCAATACATTTTGTATAAAAATATATTGGGATCATCTGGTCCTAGAAGCTCTTTCACTGTTAGCTGACTTTCCATTTGAAAGAGTCAGGGCATCATTAAGAAAGTTCACTACCAGAAGTAAAACAGGTACAAGAATGAGTTTTCTGACCTCTTTTCTAAGGTCATGATGCAAGATCTGGTCTAATTTCTGTAAGCAATTTATTATTGGCAGGCCGGAGCATGCAGAATAAGTACTGGCTTTTAAGGTTAGCCTTAAACATTCAAAAACAATTATTAATGCTGCATGTGACTTAAAATCAACTGGATTATTATTAGCATATATTATTTATATTGTGATCCTGTAAGGACTGCAGTCCCATTCTGCTAGATACTGAGGGGTGCTGGAACAAATTTTTATTGTGTGGGTACTGAGAGCCATTGAACCAAACTGTAAACTCTGTATATGATGGAAACCACTTCAAGCCAGAGGGTGCAGGCAGCATCCCTAGTTCCAGCACCTTTGCAGATACTTTACAAATACACAGGATAACACAGTATTAAAGAGCTTACCGTCTAAGGCTCTGATCCTACAACTGGCTCCACATGGGCAAATCTTTATGCCAACAGGAACCTCACTGATTCCAACCACATGGATCCAGCTAGAGGATGAGGGCCTAATGCAAGATACCACAAACAACCAGAAAAGAAAAGTGGAGAGAAGGAGGAAGGATAAGGGCAGCAGAAGTAATATCATGTAGTTACATAGACTAACCATGGTCCTGATTCACAGAACCATCTCTATGTATATCTGTACTATCCGCCGGATCGGCGGGCAGCGATCGATCCAGTGGGGGTCGATTTATCGCGTCTAGTCTAGACGCGATAAATCTACCCCCCAAGCGCTCTCCCATCAACTCCTGTACTCCACCAAAGCAAGAGGCGCAGGCAGAGTCAATGACGGAGCGTCAACAGTCGACTCACCGCAGTGAAGACATCGTGGTGAGTAGATCTAAGTATGTCGACTTCAGCTACGTTATTTGTGTAGCTGAAGTTGCGTAACTTAGATCGATCTCCCTCCGCCCCCCCCCCACCGTAGACCAGGCCTATATAGGAAGGATGCTGAAGCACAAACAGGTGCTTAAAGGTATGTGTTAGCATTTACCTTAATAGCATACCCTTACATGCTTTCCTGAATTGGGGCCAAAATGCACAACTTGATGATTTTGCATCATAGAAACAATTTTTATCAAAATTGAATACATTCCCTATCAAAGTATAACCTCCTTGAGAGTTGCTTGCCCCAACTCCTGGAAATAGGACCATGGTCTATTATATTATTTATTGTCTGTTTCCCCCCATCTAAACAGATTATCCTCAACTGCCACTCTACCCATCATTCTTAATTCCATATTAATTTTTATATACGTTGTTGTGAGCTAGGTGAAACTTTGTTATGGGTTGAGTGAAAGCCCCACTGAGGTTGATATGTTAATTGAAGGATGAGTTCATACCTATCTGCAAACGTAAGCCCCACCTAAGAATAAAGAGCATGTGTGAATAAACAGCATGTGTGAACCAACCCAGAAACTTTTGGGTGGAGTACTGATTTAGATCGGTGCATGTGGGAAAGTGAGAGAACACACAGGGTATGTCTACACTGCAGTAAAAATAACCTGAGGCCGGCCCATGTCAGCCGATATGGGCTTAGGCTGCAGGGCTCTAAAATTGCAGCATAGATATTCAGGCTCAGGCTGGAGCCTGGGTTCTGGGATCCCATGAGGAAGAGCGGTGTGTAGCTCAAAAGTTTCTCTCTCTCACCAGTAGAAGTTGGTCCAACAAAAGATACCATCTCACCCACCTTGTGTCTCTCTTATTAAGAAATTCAGTGTCCTTGTGCTTAAATTAATGGACATCACTAGCCACAATATTTTCTAGTTCCTCTTTCAAGCTTCCATTCTTTGGCAGAGAAGTCTTTAATGCTGGCGTTTGCTATTTAGCTGTCAGGAAGAAATTCTTTGTATGAGAAAATGTCGGAAGTGTAGGATGATAAAATCACTTGACTAGTGTGTTTAACTTGATATTTTCATTTCTCTGTGGAGTGTGCAGCAGCTGTTGCTTGATCATTCAAAAAATCTCAATGATAAAAAATGGTAATCATGCCTAGAATCAGTGCAGAACATTAACCAGAGATTTCTTATCCCAACCTGAGCATAAAGTGTTAATTTCAACCATGTAAAATCAATCAAATATTTGAATTGGCAGTCTGCCACCTGCTGGGCTGTTAGCCTTATCTGTCATAGGAGAAACGAGAACTCTCATTAGCGGCTGACTCAGATGAATCAGCATAATTAGGACAAAATGGCTCAGGCAAAGTATCATTAAAACATTGAAGTAGTTATGTTATAATTATGGTACTGAGCATTCTCATTCTGAGGTGTAGTTTTTAGAAGTACTTTCTGGAAAAATTGCCCTTTGGGGTGACATACTTGTTCTTAATCACAAAGGTAAAGGTTTTAGAACTTTGTTCAAGTTTCAGTCAGATTTTTTTTTAATTATCCAAGCCCGGGGGGAGGAGGGGAAGGAAGATGTTTTCCAAGTTTTGAGAAATTTTCCAGACACTTTTTTGGTTGCATAGATAAATCAAAAACAGTTCAATGTTAAAAGTGCATGCACTTGAGTCAATTTAGCAGCCCTTTACTGAAATGTATATGGTCTAAGAATGTAGGACAATGTTAAGTCATTAAGTATGAAAGATTCTCATTCCCTGGAGACAACAAGAATTTATATTTTCATAGTCTTGACTTACTATCTAGCGTCTCTTTAAACAAGTATGACAGCAGTTGTAGAAATCTGTGGTGATTTTTTTTAAACTCTTTTTTTCCCCCGTTTCCCTTTAGATTATGTCACTGGCTATAAGACTTTCTTATATTTTGTACCTAAGTGATGGCTGGTGTTTTTGAACTTTTTTGTTTATTTTTATGTTATGGCCTGAATACATTATTGCATTTCGCTCATCCATAGTCACTTCACATGAAGAATCAGTGAAAAGTCTGCTGCTGCTTTTGAAAAGTGGCTCTGTAAAATGGAAATTGTAGGCTCATTCCTGAGCCTTTATTGGCTGCCAGTGATTTCCCTAAAGTTACAAGGCGAGTGAGATAATATCATTTATTGGACCAACTTATGTTGCTGAGAGAGGTGTGTTCAATTTACAAGTAAAATTATTTTTTTCCCTTGACTGCCAGCCTTGCAGATTCAGTCTGAGCTCTGAGACCCAAAGCTGAGTTCTTTACCTCTGAACATTATCATCAGTAACAAAGGTTCTGCAGGCCAAATTAGGTGTTAAGTAACACTTATGCAACCCCATTGTCTGTAAATTTTGCCTTCAGTGATATATGTATATCTTCATTAGTTTCAAGAGAGTAGAATTCTAGCTCTTGACTTTTAAACGTTAGGAGAGAAGGAAGGAACTCAGAATAATGTTACATCAAACATATTTTAACCTCCCTTTACTATTTCAGGCTCAACCTATGACCTTTGTGTTTAAGATTAGTCATGTGGAACATGAAATGGAAACATTCCATAACTTCTCTGAATCATTTTTTAATTTTTGTCATAATGCTGTTTCAGTTCTTTGTTAATTAGATCAGGACAGATTTTCTTGTTGTGCAAAATGCATATTTTAATCAAAGTCTTGTGCTCAGTGAAAATTTCAACATGTTTGTGGTAGCTGGATTCAAACATAGAGTCACAATCTTCCTAAGAATTCCACTGGGGATCGCTGGAAAGTTGCAACATCAATCCACCAGCTAAAGGACTGATAGAGGGTGCAGAAAGGTTTTTGACCTTTAACTTTCAGTACAGTGTTGCTTCTTTCCCTGTGAGGTTAAATAGTGGGCTGAACACCTATATGTCAGAAGTTTAGGGTGATTGCCCCTGAGAATTTCCCTCAGCTTTTTCATTTTATTTTCAGTCTCTCAATAAGGGTGAAAGACTTCCTTGTGATACTTTATTCTGCATTCTTGGGTGGCATCTTCAGTAAGCTGGAGACAATATTATTTGGTTTTCTCAGATGTAGAATCAAAACTATTGAATATGAAAACATTTTTCCCTGGGTGCTTGTAGCCATTATCAGGTGTTTCTGATCCTCTATCTACCAGTTTGGGCTAATAGCGAAGTTGATTATTTTTGTTCTTCCTTTAATTTTTCCTCTGTTTCTCCACTCATAACAGCTGGTAGTGACCCTACAAGTTTAAACCTGTCAGGAGGAGTACATCAAGGGTGAAGTGCTTCCAATTTAAAGAAATTGCTCATTTGAAATGCTGTGTTGAAAATGATGTTGTTAACATCAAGAATAGTTGTGACTTTCTCATCAAGTTTAATTTTTTGTTTTTATGACTAATCACTAATCAATCTGTGCCATTGTTTGGGTGTTGAAGACAAATAGAGATTGTTTCCAAATGAAGCTAACGTGAATCCCTGTCAGTAGTTCTTCAGCATTATCATCGTCAGCATTATCATCGTAGCTATTTATTGATGACAAAGATGGATTTAAAAATGTATCATTTGGAAGATCAGACTCAGTGTTCTGCTTTTCAATGTCAATAGACGAACTGTCATTCAATGGCACATTCGATCTTGAAGAATCTAAAGAAACAAATTTTCTTCACTTTCTATAAATTCTTAAATCTTGGTACTAAAAAACTCTTGACAATGTTTACATTTTACTTTAGAATAACTGCCTGTTGTCATTACTTCAATCCACTGAACAACTTGTTTCCTACTACTCCCTTCAACTTTTGGCTTGCATAATCATATAAACTCATACAAGGATGTTTGGTAAACACTGATCACTTAAAAGCAGCAAAGAGTCCTGTTTCAGAGTAGCAGCCGTGTTAGTCTGTATCCGCAAAAAGAACAGGAGTACTTGTGGCACCTTAGAGACTAACAAATTTATTAGAGCATAAGCTTTCGTGGGCTACAGCATCCGATGAAGTAGGCTGTAGCCCACAAAAGCTTATGCTCTAATAAATTTGTTAGTCTCTAAGGTGCCACAAGTACTCCTGTTCTTTTAGAGAGTCCTGTGACACCTTATAGACTAACAGACTTATTGGAGCATGAGCTTTCGTGGGTGAATACCCACTTCGTCGGATGCAAGCTTATGCTCCAATACGTCTGTTAGTCTATAAGGTGTCACAGGACTCTTTGCCGCTTTTACAGATCCAGACTAACCCGGCTATCCCTCTGATACTGATCACTTAGTAAATTCAACACTATGAACACTGAAAAATAAGATGAGCAAGAAGAGTTATATTACCTATTAATGTTTTTGACCAATTAAAGTTTCCAGTCATGAAACCAGAGCCTAACAGCCTATATTTTAAAAAGCATCTAGTGAATTAGGGTGCCTTAACTTTTTGGTGCCCAAGTTGAGCCACCTTAAATGGGGCTAATTTTAAGAAAGTACTGAGCTCATGCGATCTGAAAATCAGGCCCACTTTAAGATGTCTCGAGTTGTTCACCCAAACATGGAGTCACCCAAGTCACCAGTTGCTTTTAAAATTTAAGGCAACGTTTCCTGATCAAAAACCTGCAAAAATACAGTATGTTCATGTAAATACTTCAGTGACACAAAGGTTAAAAAAATAATGAAAAACCCACTGAGGTGGCTTTTTTTCTGAAAAACAAAAACAGGTTATTTCCAACTGGCAACTACAGAAAAACTTTATAGCCTTTCTTAGATAGAGAAAATAATCAGTCGTGCTTTCTTTTAATATTTTACATTTTGAGAGACCAAAAGGCATCTGCCTGTTTATTAGGAGATAAGACAAAACAGATGCAATATGTTGTCATCTTGTCATAAGTGAAAGAAAAGTAAAATGTCTTGTACATGTATTGGAATACACCGAAATTTCACTTAGGCTTAACAGGTTGAGCTCTGATCTCTGAAACAGAAGTGTGGAAGCTGCTTTTAGAAGACAGTGTTGACCTAAACAGTAAGGCTAACACTTTTGTCGGTATAACTTCTGTCACTTGTGTATGGGGGGGGGAGAAGGGGTGAAACCCCCCCCAAGCAATGTAAGTTACACCAAGAGAAGTGCTGGTACGGAGAGCGCTATGAGCTTCTCCCGCCGACATAGCTATCGCCGCTCCTGGAGGTGGTTTTATTCAGGGGCGCTGGAACAGCTTATAATAGTGGGGGTGCTGAGAGCCATTGAACCAAACTGTAAATGTCAAAAACCACTTCAAGACAGGGGGTGCAGCAGGCACCTCCAGTTCCAGCACCTATGGTTTTATGATGTCGATGGAACAGCTCTCTCCCACGGGCATAAAGCAGCTACACGGGAGATCTTACAGCAGCGCTGCTGCATCGGTACAGCTGTGCCACTGTAAGCTCGCTACTAATACACATCCACCTATGTGAGATCAGAATTAAGTGCTAAACATAGTCCTTTCGCATCCCCACCCTATCATTTCTCATTACGTAGTGAAATGTCTGCTCCTACCTTTGATGGACCCATTATGCCAGCCTCCATTGCCTACCAGTTAAATTTTCAAAGAAGCACATTTTTGCTTTCTCTCAAGCTGCCCCTCACAAGTTCATCAGAGCTCCCTACAACCACAGCAAAGCTACATCATTATCCACCTTCAAATTCTCCTTTGCTATGAGGCCTACAAAAAACTTGACAACGGTTAGAAGTTGCTATGGTGTTACCACCAACTAGCATGCTGATCAATATTGTTGCACTGTTTCTTTGTACTCCTACAGCTATCTGTCTGTATCCATTTGTTGTCTCTTGTCTTATACTTAGGTTGTAAGCTCTCTGGGGAGGGACTGTCTTTTTGTTCTGTGTTTGTACAGCACAATGGGGTCCTGGCCCATGAGTGGGGTGCCTATATGCTACAGTAAAAACAAAAACAAAGTAATAATAAATAATCAGATTTATAGCACTGAATGCACAGACTAATTGCCAAAACCTGAAGTATTTACCAAAACTCCCAAGCAAAAAGGAACACAATGGCAGTTTTGTCTGTATAGAAACTGAAGGATTTGGCTGTGCTTTTTTAATACTAGTAAATACTGCTTTGCCCTTGATCTGTATACACTAGTGCTTAAAAGCTGGCAATTTTCATTCAACTATGTAAGGTTTGTGATGTTCAAGCCATGTTCATAGGGAGTGTAAATCTGGCATATAGTTTCAAAAGATTTCTTCAGTAAGGTACGTGAATTAGTAAGAGAGTGGACAGAGCTACCAGGCAGGCACACAAAAAACCAAACCTTCAGAAACACTGTGCTCAATGGCCACCATCATTAGGCAACTCTAGAAGAACGAGACCTACACCTAGGACACATTACATTGTTTATATATGTAAAACATGTTTATGGTTTCTCCAAAACACATATTATACTGATAACAACCAACTAGGTTTGTGTCATATCAGTCTTCCAACAATGAGTATATGTAAACTTGCCCCCTACTAGTTAAAACATTGCGTTGTCTTTCCTCCTTCAGTGTGTACCGTGGCCGTCTACTGCTGTCCACAACATTCATATTCTAAAGCTCTAGAGCAGAGGTGGGCAAACTACGGCCCGCAGTCCACATGCAGCCCACAAGACCGTCCTACCCAGCCCCTGAGCTCCCAGCCGGGGAGGCTAGCCCCCGGACCCTCCCCCGCAGCCTCAGCGCGCTGTGCCTCCAGCACTCTGGCCCACCTCTCCCGCCGGGCAGCGCGGCAGTGGGGCTGGCTCCGGTATGGTAAGGGAGCGGGGAGTCCCGGCAGGCAGTCAGGGGACAGTGGGCGGTTGGATGGGGAGGAGGTTCTGGGGGGGGGCAATCAGGGGACAGGGAGCAGGGGGAGTGGACAGGGGTCGTGGCAGTCAGGAGACAGGGAGCGGGGGGGGTGTTGGATAGGGGGTGGAGTTCCAGGGGGCAGTTAAGGGCGGGGGGTTCTGGGAGGAGGCAGTCAGGGGTCAAGTTGCAGGGGAGGTTGGATGGGCTGAGGGTTCTGAGGGGGGCGGGAAGTGGGAGGGGGTGGATGGGGGCAGGGTCCAGGCTGTTTGAGGAGGCTCAGCCTTCCCTACCCAGTCCTCCATACAGTTGCGCAACCCCGATTTGGCCCTCGGGCCAAAAAGTTTGCTCACCCCTGCTCTAGAGGCAAGACCATTAGGAGAAAATCCTGACTTTTTCACCTGATGTAGCAACATGCAGCCTACAGGCAAAGGAAGTGCTCCGTGGCTTAACAGACTGCCCAACAGTATAAAAGAATGAAAAAAGACACTCCAAGCAAATAGCCAGTTTTGTGGATTGCAGTTCTCTGTCCTGAGAAGAATTCTTGGTGTGCTAAGAGAGCTACAAAGTCTAATGGGCACTAAGGTCCAACCACAGGTAGTTCTCAGTTTTGTGCCTGAGGCTCTGTTGGTCCTCTAAATAGAGGCGTGACCTATGTTAAATCTGTATTCCCAGCTTTTCTGTTACAGTGAAAAGGTCCACAGCGTGATCAGAGTAGCCAAGTATGTCTGTGGACACAGATGCCATAGCAGAAGAAATGGTGGGCAATGGCAATACATATGCAGGAGAAACTGTTTACCTCTCCTATGTATGCAGAAATCCCATTATGTTCAAAGAGAGCTAATAATTAGGTGAATGACAGGGACTTCAAATGGGGTCTGTCTGATGCCTATCCCAGAGCATACATTTCTCTTGATCTTAGTCTCCAGCAAGGTATTTTTGTTTTAAATAAAAAAAGACTGATAAAAAGATTGAGGATGTTCACTGGATGTATAGGGTTACATAGAGGGAAGTGGCTGATGCTATGGCTCTCTTTTTAAAACACTGTTTAAATGTGAAAAACACAATAGAAAGCAAAAGAGCATTATGTTGTCTCAAAATAAAGGTGATGGTTTTCTCTTGCTAAAGCCACAAAGATGTAGTACTTATGGCGGTTCAAACATTTCTCAGGATTACAAGGGTGGGAGAAACTTGTCTCTTCCAGTGCAAACTCCAGGCCTGGGCAAGGTGCTAAAGGACTATCAACATTTTCCCCTGTAGATCTCCTTACCCAGTTTTCCATTCTAGAGGCTAAAAAGCAAGAAGATATATTCAAATCAATTGCTGGGATGCTTCTCCCAGTATGGAGAATTCTCCAGTATGAATTGGTTTCTCCAGGTAGGCTGCATAGGAGAGGTTTTCATTTACTAGATACCACAAAAGGCTTATCAGAAGTCTTAAAAATTGTTGGTCAAAAGGATAGCATGATTTTTAACATCACACCAAAGAAAACTGGGGAATGGCGCAGGTGCTGATGTGGAAAACAGGAAGAGTGGGGGCTGTCATAAATCTAAAACTTTAAAGGGACACTCACCTGAAAACCTCGTCAATTTCCATGAATGAGTTTAAAAGTAGTTTCAAGTACTACACCTGCCTGAGTCCACTTTGTTGCACTGGCAGGTTCAAAAAGTGAAAGTAACTTTCTGGAAGTTAAAACTTTAGTCATAGACTTCTGGCTCAAAACACTAAAGACAGAAAGACAGTTTCATTAGTTAAGCTTTGTACTTCTACTTTGGCTTTAGTTTTTCCTGATGCTATTTGAAATATGGTACTTATTCACTGATGGGTGTAGCAGCCCCTAGTCCATGACTAAGGTTTTAGTCTTGCTTTAGCACGGGCAGCTGCATGTTAGATTGGGAAAAGAACCTTTATTTCCTATCCATCTTATGATCTAAGTTTCCTTCCTTTTTTTTTTTTTTTAAACCACCATTTGTGTGTAATTACATTATATATGTTTTGTAATTACACAATTACAAAATTACACACACACACACACACACAATCTAACAAAATACTTAAGGCCCAATTCTGTCATGAAATACACTTATGCAGTTCCTATACTTCAACAGGAGACATGCACAGATAAGAGAGGGCAGATTTTAGCACTAAATAGTAACAGGCTTCCTTTACACAGAAGCCATTGATTGTGTGTCTTCATCTTTTTCAAGTAATGGACCAAATCATAAAGGCCCAAGACAACCAAAGAGGAGCAAGTACAATCCATAAGGTAAAGCTTGAGTCACATGTACTGAAGATACCATATCACAGAGACAAAAATATATGGATTTTAAGAAATCTACTTTTTTCTTCGTAAATAGGATGGGGAAGGGGGTCATCTTCTATTTTCTCATAATTATGTGTGGTGGATTTCTTTCTCTTTACATTCACAATTTTTTGAAATACATTAACTTCTCATTTTGTTATACCGTATCACTGTACACCATGGTGCATTTCCTGGAAAGCAGAATTATGCAGTTTATTAGGGTTTGCGATTTGTAAGCTTTCTTGTTTCTTCAAAAACATGAATTATTCTGGCTCAATATCTGGGGTTGATCTTAGCTTGCAGAGGGCATTTTATTTTGGTAGGGATTTTGATTTTGAGGAATGAGGTCACTTTCCATCGAACATACAAGGTAACAATACCTTAGTCTCACAAGATGGGTTGTGTGCAAAAGGTGATTATCCCTGAGTAAATAATGAGTCATGAGTCCCTTGAGATAAAAGGCAAATAGACAAGGGTTAAAGAACAATTTTTAAAAAGGGCAAACAGATAGCACTGAAAACCACACATTCACAAAAATTGAACAGGAGGGGATAAATAATAGGAAAGGATAAAAACATCTGCTATTTCCCTATTTACCTGTCGTCTTGCGTGTACCTGTCTTCCCACATGTCTGTAAAGCACCATGCACACCAATGGTACTGTATAAATAATAATAAAATGAAAATACAAATGCATAGTGCAGGCTCATCTACTTTTACCTTCTAAGACCTAAGTGCAGTTCTCCGCGTCCCCTGCAATAGCTGATACAGCTGATGATATTTCAAATACACACATTACACACAGTTAAACTCCTGACACATTACTGGTGTAATCCGCTTATGGAGGGCCTCATCCAAAGCTGACTGAAGTCAATGGAATTCTTTCCATCAGGCCCAGAGGTCCTAATCATCTAAGCCTTGGTCTACACTAGGACTTTAGGTCGCATTTAGCAGCGTTAAATCGATGTAAACCTGCACCCGTCCACACGATGAAGCCCTTTATTTTGACTTAAAGGGCTCTTAAAATCGATTTCCTTACTCCACCCCTGACAAGTGGATTAGCGCTTAAATCGGCCTTGCTGGGTCGAATTTGGGGTACTGTGGACACAATTCGACGGTATTGGCCTCCGGGAGCTATCCCAGAGTGCTCCATTGTGACCGCTCTGGACAGCACTCTCAACTCAGATGCACTGGCCAGGTAGACAGGAAAAGAACTGCAAACTTTTGAATCTCATTTCCTGTTTGGCCAGCGTGGCAAGCTGCAGGTGACCATGCAGAGCTCATCAGCAGAGGTGACCATGATGGAGTCCCAGAATCGCAAAAGAGCTCCAGCATGGACTGAACGGGAGGTACGGGATCTGATCGTTGTGTGGGGAGAGGAATCCGTGCTATCAGAACTCTGTTCCAGTTTTCGAAATGCCAAAACCTTTGTCAAAATCTCCCAGGGCATGAAGGCCATAACAGGGATCCGAAGCAGTGCCGCATTAAGGAGCTGAGGCAAGCCTACCAGAAAACCAGAGGGGCAAACGGCCGCTCCGGGTCAGAGCCCCAAACATGCCGCCTCTATGATGAGCTGCATGCCATTTTAGGGGGTTCAGCCACCACTACCCCAGCCATGTTGTTTGACTCCTTCAATGGAGATGGAGGCAACACGGAAGCAGGTTTTGGGGACGAAGAAGATGACGATGATGATGATGATGTAGATAGCTCACAGCAAGCAAGCGGAGAAACTGGTTTTCCTGACAGCCAGGAACTGTTTCTCAACCTGGACCTGGAGCCCGTACCCCCCGAACCCACCCAAGGCTGCCTCCTGGATTCGCCAGGCGGAGAAGGGACCTCCAGTGAGTGTACCTTTCAAAATACTATACATGGTTTAAAAGCAAGCATGTGAAAGGATTAATTTGCCCTGGCATTCGCGGCTCTCCTGGATGTACTCCCAAAGCCTTTGCAAAAGGTTTCAGGGGAGGGCAGCCTTATTGCGTCCTTCATGGTAGGACACTTGACCACACCAAGCCAGTAACACGTACTCGAGAATCATTGTACAACAAAGCATTGCAGTGTATGTTTTCTGGCATTCAAACAACATCCGTTCTTTATCTCTCTGTGTTATCCTCAGGAGAGTGAGATATCATTCATGGTCACCTGGTTGAAATAGGGTGCTTTTCTTCAGGGGACACTCAGAGGAGCCCGTTCCTGCTGGGCTGTTTGCCTGTGGCTGAACAGAAATGTTCCCCGCTGTTAGCCACGGGGAGGGGGGAGGGTTGAGGGGGTAGCCACGCGGTGGGGGGAGGCAAAATGCGACCTTGTAACGAAAGCACATGTGCTATGTATGTAATGTTAACAGCAAGGTTTACCCTGAAAGAGTGTAGCCACTGTTTTATAAAATGTGTCTTTTTAAATACCGCTGTCCCTTTTTTTTCCTCCACCAGCTGCATGTGTTTCAATGATCACAGGATCTTCTCCTTCCCAGAGGCTAGTGAAGATTAGAAAGAAAAAAAAACGCACTCGAGATGAAATGTTCTCTGAGCTCATGCTGTCCTCCCACATTGACAGAGCACAGACGAATGCGTGGAGGCAAATAATGTCAGAGTGCAGGAAAGCACAAAATGACCGGGAGGAGAGGTGGCGGGCTGAAGAGAGTAAGTGGCGGGCTGAAGACAGGGCTGAAGCTCAAATGTGGTGGCAGCGTGATGAGAGGAGGCAGGATTCAATGCTGAGGCTGCTGGAGGACCAAACCAGTATGCTCCAGTGTATGGCTGAGCTGCAGCAAAGGCAGCTGGAGCACAGACTGCCACTACAGCCCCTGTGTAACCAACCGCCCTCCTCCCCAAGTTCCATAGCCTCCACACCCAGACGCCCAAGAACGCGGTGGGCGGGCCACCGGCCAACCAGCCACTCCACCACAGAGGATTGCCCAAAAAAAAGAAGGCTGTCATTCAATAAATTTTAAAGTTGTAAACTTTTAAAGTGCTGTGCTTAAAGTGCTGTGTGGCATTTTCCTTCCCTCCTCCACCACCCCTCCTGGGCTACCTTGGTAGTCATCCCCCTATTTGTGTGATAAATGAATAAAGAATGCATGAATGTGAAGCAACAATGACTTTATTGCCTCTGCAAGCGGTGATTGAAGGGAGGAGGGGCGGGTGGTTAGCTTACAGGGAAGTAGAGTGAACCAAGGGGCGGGGCGTTTCATCAAGGGGAAACAAAGAGAACTTTCACACCGTAGCGTGACCAATCATGAAACTGGTTTTCAAAGCTTCTCTGATGCGTACCGCACCCTCCTGTGCTCTTCTAACCGCCCTGGTGTCTGGCTGCGCGTAACCAGCAGCCAGGCGATTTGCCTCAACCTCCCACCCCGCCATAAACGTCTCCCCCTTACTCTCACAGATATTGTGGAGCACACAGCAAGCAGTAATAACAATGGGAATATTGGTTTCGCTGAGGTCTAAGCGAGTCAGTAAACTGCACCAGCGCGCCTTTAAACATCCAAATGCACATTCTACCACCATTCTGCACTTGCTCAGCCTGTAGTTGAACAGCTCCTGACTACTGTCCAGGCTGCCTGTGTACGGCTTCATGAGCCATGGCATTAAGGGGTAGACTGGGTACCCAAGGATACATATAGGCATTTCAACGTCCCCAACAGTTATTTTCTGGTCTGGGAATAAAGTCCCTTCCTGCAGCTTTTGAAACAGACCAGAGTTCCTGAAGATGCGAGCGTCATGTACCTTTCCCGGCCATCCCACGTTGATGTTGGTGAAATGTCCATTGTGATCCACCAGCGCTTGCAGCACTATTGAAAAGTACCCCTTGCGGTTTATGTACTCACTGGCTTGGTGCTCCGGTGCCAAGATAGGGATATGGGTTCCATCTATGGCCCCACCACACTTAGAGAATCCCATTGCAGCAAAGCCATCCACTATGACCTGCACATTTCCCAGGGTCACTACCCTTGATATCAGCAGATCTTTGATTGCGTGGGCTATTTGCATCACAGCAGCCCCAACAGTAGATTTGCCCACTCCAAATTGACTCCCAACTGACCAGTAGCTGTCTGGCGTTGCAAGCTTCCACAGGGCTATCGCCACTCGCTTCTCAACTGTGAGGGCTGCTCTCATCTTGGTATTCATGCGCTTCAGGGCAGGGGAAAGCAAGTCACAAAGTTCCATGAAAGTGCCCTTACGCATGAGAAAGTTTCGAAGCCACTGGGAATCGTCCCAGACCTGCAACACTATGCGGTCCCACCAGTCTGTGATTGCTTCCCAAGCCCAGAATTGGCGTTCCACAGCATGAACCTGCCCCATTAGCACCATGATGCATGCATTGTCAGGGCCCATGCTTTCAGAGAAATCTGTGTCCATGTCCTGATCACTCACGTGACCGCGCTGCCGTCGCCTCCTCGCCCGGTATCGCTTTGCCCGGTTCTGGTGCTGCATATACTGCTGGATAATGCGTGTGGTGTTTAATGTGCTCCTAATTGCCAAAGTGAGCTGAGCGGCCTCCATGCTTGCCTTGGTATGGCGTTCACACAGAAAAAAGGCGCGGAACGATTGCCTGCCGTTGCTCTGACGGAGGGAGGGGCGACTGACGACACGGCTTACAGGGTTGGCTTCAGGGAGCTAAAATCAACTAAGGGGGTGGCTTTACATCAAGGAGTATTTCAGGCAAGACTTCACGGAGGGTTCCAATAAGAAATGGTGCACCAAAGTTATTGTTCTTATTGGAACAAGGAGGTTAGTCTGGCCTCTGATTGATACATGGCTAGATTTACCTCGCTGCACCTTCTCTGTGAGTGACTGCAGTGAGACCTAGAGGAATGAGTCCCCTAGACGGGAGAGGGGGGGAAGCAAATGAGTACAAAACAAATCTGGTCTATTTCTTGTTTTGATCCACTCCATCTATCTTTTACATCTTTGGCTGGCAGCAGATGGTGCAGAAGGACTGCATGCCATCCACATCTCATGGCTGCTCGGCAGAAGATGGTACAGTACGACTGCTAGCCATCCTCATCTCTTGCCTGTCCGGCAGAAGATGGTACAGTACGACTGCTAGCAATCCGTATCGCCTGCCTGCTCACCATAAGACGGTTCAACAGGACTGACTGCAGGACTAAAGAGAATGACCTGGTCAAGTCACTCCAAATTTAGTCCCTGCGCCCATGTCTGCCCAGGTGCTCCCAGCCGACGTGGCCAGGAGCACCTCTGACATGACGATGACAGCTACCAGTCCTATTGCACCGTCTGCTGCCAGAAGGCAATGGGTTGCTGCTACTGTGTAGCAATGCCGTACCGCGTCTGCCAGCACCCAGGAGACACATGGTGATGGTTACCTGAGTGGGCTCCATGCTTGCCGTGGTATGGCGTCTGCACAGGTAACTCAGGAAAAAAGGCGTGAAACGATTGTCTGCCCTTGCTTTCACGGAGGGAGGGAGAGAACAGGGGCCTGACAATATGTACCCAGAACCACCCGCGACAATGTTTTAGCCCCATCAGGCATTGGAATCTCAACCCAGAATTCCAATGGGCAGCAGAGACTGCGGGAACTGTGGGATAGCTACCCACAGTGCAACGCTCCGGAAGTCGACGCTTGCCTCGGTACTGTGGAAGCACTCGCCGAGTTAATGCACTTAATGCACTTAGAGCATTTTCTGTGGGGACACACACACTCGAATATATAAAACCGATTTCTAAAAAACCGACTTCTATAAATTCGACCTAATTCCGTAGTGTAGACATACCCTAAGATGCTGAGCTCATTCAAGTCTCACTATGCCCTCAGTCCCCACTGAATTCACAATGGGAGTTGGAGATGCTTGGCATGTTACAAGATTTGGCCCTTCAGAAGACACCCCTTGAAAACAGGTCTTGCCACTTAAGCAAAGGAATATCTTATTTTCAATAATCAGATTTGATAATCTCTATCTATAATTTATGTACATATGCACTTAGTAAATGATTTGGACTCCTGAAGCAGAATTTACACCTAAGAAAATAAGGTTTTCAGTTCAGCTTTAAAAGGCCATCTGTACATGGCCATGCATGCAAGTGTTACTTGGAAAAGATTTGTTTTTAATATAGGGTTATCTATATTATCTATATCTATCCAGTACTGGAGTTCAGTTCTCACAACAATGTGGGGTTGAGGGGAGAAGAGGGAGACACTTATTTAGCATGACCTCACATTGAGAGACCTGCATTACTCAGGACTCCTCCTTGAAAGGTGTTTCATTGGGACCACTGCAAAGTGATCTAGGCCAACATATTATCTAAATGCAATTAAATTTATTTTGCTTGCCTCACATTCTTAAATATATACAGGGAGAAACAGCACTGTTATCCTAGTGTCATTGTAAGCACATGGCTATTATAGCTTAGCACAAACTAATTTAGTCATCCCTCTCTCCATAGCTAAATAAATTACAATTGTAAACAAAATGGAATGTTGAAATTCTACATGCCTACTGGCTATTGTGCAAAGACCAGTATGGTAAATATAACATAGCATGTAACTTGTAATTTTCATTACATATAACTAGGTAGTTTTCTATTACACTGTTGTTACAATTACAAACCATGAAAATATAAACACTTGCAGGTTGGGCATTCACCACTAATTAATGACCAGCTGGGTTAAAGGTCGGAGGCAAAGTTTTGGGTCTTCAGCATCTCCAGCCAGTCCGAATGCTGTGAAATGCCCTCACCCAGTCATTATTGCTTAACTCATCCCATATATTTTCTTTCTGATATCACTAGTGCAGACTATTGTAAGTCCACAATAAGGCTTCAATACCTTGCCCTATGGGAGAATTTAAGTCAGTGGTGGGCAACCTGCAGCCTGTCAGGGTAATCTGCTGGCGGACCACAATACAGTGTTTACATTGACCGTCCGCAGGCATGGCCACCCGCAGCTCCCAGTGGCTGCGGTTCACCATTCCCGGCCAATGGGAGCTGCGGAAAGCAACGGCCAGCACGTCCTGGCCAACTGGAGCTGCGGGAAGCAGCGCAGGGCACAGGGACGGGCTGGCAGCCGCATTCCAAAGCTCCCATTGGCTGGGAAAGGTGAACCGCAGCCACTGGGAGCTGCGGGAGGCCACGCCTGCAGACGGTCAATGCAAACACTGTCTTGCGGCCTGCCAGCGGATTACCCTGATGGGCCGCGTGCGGGCCTCAGGCTGCCCACCACTGATTTAAGTGTTCAAACTACACTTTCATCTTATCCATTCCAAAATAAGGCAGAAGACATTTTGAACAGTTTACTCCCAGATATTCTGAATAGAAGACTGAAGATCTGTAAGAACAGTCTATAGTTTTAAATAAAAAATAAGGTGGATCTTGCTATTATAATGCCTCATCATAAGCTATTATAGTAGTTGTCCTGGAAGCAACTGCTACAGTTAAAGGTTGCAAATACTTTCTATTACAATCCCACATTTTCTCATAACTTTAACATTCTGAAATATTCACCTTTTGGGGCTGAAATTTACCAAACCTGGGCTCTGCTCAAAGGTGGTGTGTGGTGGGGGTTTTTTGTTGTTGTTTTGGTTTGTTTTTTTTTAAAGTTTAAGGAAAATCCATTTAGCTACTTTTGAGTTATGGGGAAAGAAGAAAAAATAGTTACCCCACTTAAAAAAAGACCGTGGTTAGAATTTTTAAACACAGATACACCAAAAAGAGATTTAAAGTTTGATAGCTGAAACTTAGCATGAACATCATTCAAACTTCAGGACTAGTGCTATTTTGCTTGACAAACAAAACTATTAACAATGCCAGGAGTATTTGAAAATTGAATTCTGAGTATGCAGAATGTTTTCATGAAACATTCACAGGAAGTTTCTTTTAAAGTTGAAAAATGCACTCAAATTTTCCAGGAGCTGTTCAGAGATTTCATCTTAACCTGCAGTCTTTCATTCCCTGGCCAATCCTCCAACTTCCGCATTATCCTTCCAATTAAGGCTTGGGGGCTTTTAAAAAAAAATAATAAAAATAAAACTATATAAGGCCTTAAAGCAGATTAAACAAAAAAAACAAAAACAACCACCATGTAAACATGTCTAATAACACAATTAGGGAGGAGGACCCGATGTTGGCTGGAGGGCAGGCCATGGGATGGATAACACTTAACCTGCTTAAAAGTTTCTTAAACAAAATACTTGTAAGATGAACTGAAGTCATATGTAGGCACTAGTCACCTTTTGGCTGAATGGTGATTGCCAAATCATCAATTTACTAATGATGAAGCTATGCATTCATTTTGTTTAGCTGATTGTTGACAGTTCTAGAACAGGAGACATTACTTCCCCTACCCCAATTTAAAAAAAAAACTGGAAAAATGCAAAAAAACCTATCATTGTAACGTGAACGTTGCCTACTTGTGCTGGGATTTTCAAATGAACCCAGTCCCCTTTAGGGCACTTTAACAATCCTAGCCTTAAGCACTCAGAAGTCAAGAAATATCAAACTTAAACATGCTACCTTAACTCCACATTACAATACAGCTTTTGAATTGGTGATCATCTATCTTAGGAACAAATGTGTAACTAAGGTTCTGCAACTAAAATGTGCTGGCTGAGGCTCCAGATAAGTGTATGCTCCAGTAAGAAACTGTATGATGTGATCAAATAGTATTAATCAAATATTAAGTCAGCAATATACTGCATACACACAAGGGCAAAGATCAGGTGGTATATTCAATTTTAACTTCTGTATTTCCAGACTCTCGAGTAACGACTGTGCAACTTTTTCATTGTGCTTCTTTCCATTTAATAACGTTGATTTAACCCACATTTACACAGTGTGTGTCTACCTCTAGTGGCTGGTTTGCCCTGCTTTGCAGAAAAATATGCTTTATATCCATGCATTCAATGATCTTTTGCAGCTTGAGGGACATTTTGTTACAGCAGCAGTTTCATGTAAATGGACAGAGAAAATACTAGGTATTACCTTTACAAAATTGTTCTTTTATTCATAAAGAAACAGTTCAAGATTGCAGATTACAAGCAATAATACATTCAAAATAGTTCACAGATATAGATCAGGCCAAAATAAAAATACAGTTTACTTTAAATAACTTCGACTCTATAGAGAACATTTTCCTAATAGGCTTTCCAACTGTAACACAGAATTGTTATAATAATATTAATCACATACTATTAGATCCAAAACAATCTTTGTTAAAAGAACATAAGGTTGGAAAGAGAAACACTCAAAAATAAGGAAATGTCAGAATTACAGTTCCCTATATGCATTATCATAAGTTCTTTAATTACATGACCACATACTATCTTTTTCCACAGGATCCCTGCCTCATTTTGCATAAGATGGACCTGTTCTGGGAATTAATCAGGTTTTGTGCAGAGAATGAGTCCCTGTAATACCCCGGTCGCACTTGTTGCAGAAGATGTGTAGCGAACAAGACTGGAAAGATTATGAAAAAAGACAAGAAGTTGTTCCAACACATATATAATCACTTCTTAGAAAAAGAGGTTATTTCATAACAAAGAGAGCAGCTTTTCATGATGAAACAAATGCTCTGGGGCAAATTCTCCGAGATATGGAAGGGATACTGAAGGCCTCAAGCCAAGCAAACCACATGGTTTCATCATGTGGGAAGCTGAGATGCTGCATAGCAGCATCATAAAACCCCTGAATGCTGTGGAACACAGCTCCATGATTTCCTCCGTATAGAACAGAGAGAGACGGAACAAATTCTAAAGTTTGCGGATGATACCAAGCTGGGAGGACATGCAAATGCTTTGGAGGATAGGATTAAAATTCAAAATGATCTGGACAAAATGGAGATGGTCTGAAATAAATAGGATGAAATTCAATAAGAATAAATGCAAAGTACTCCACTTAGGAAGAAACAATCAGTTGCACACATACGAAATGGTAAATGCCTAGGAAGAAATATTGCAGAAACGGATTTAGCGTGTCATAGTGGATCACAAGTTAAATATGAGTCAACAGTGTAACTCTGTTGCAAAAAAAAAAAAAAAAAATCATTCTGGGATGTATCAGCAGGAGTGTTGTAAGCAAAACACAAGTAATTCTTCCGCTCTACTCTGCGCTGATTAGGCCTCAAACTGGAATATTATGTCCAATTCTGAGTGCCACATTTCAGGAAAGATTTGGAGAAAGTCCAGAGAAAAGCAACAGAAATGATTAAAGGTCTAGAAAATATGACCTATGACTGAAAAAACTGAGTTTGTTTAGTTTGGAAAAGAGAAAACTGAGGGGGGACATAACAGTTTTTAAATACATACAAGGTTGTTACAAGGAGGAGGGAGAAAAATTGTTGTTCTTAACCACTGATGATAGGACAAGAAGCAATGGGCTTAAATTGCAGCCAGGGAGATTTAGGTTGGACATTAGGAAAAACTCCTAGCTGTCAGAGTGGTTAAGCACTGAAATAAATTGCCTAGGGAGGTTGTGGAATCTCCATCATTGGAGATTCTTAAGAGCAGGTTAGACAAACACCTGTCATGGATGGTCTAGATCACTGGGCACCAAGCCGTCGATCACAATCGACTGGTCGATCCTGGAGCTGCTGCCAGTCAATCATGATCTCCACGGCCGGTGGCACAGCAGGGCTCAGGCAGACTGCCTGCCTTCCATGGCCCCATGCCACTCTCAGAAGCGGCTGGCTGCTGGCATGTCTGTGTGGCCCCTGGCAGGAGGAGGGGGGAGGGAGAAGCAGCTCTGCGCGCTGCCCCTGCACCCAGCACCATCCCTGCAGCTCCCATTGGCCGGGGACCTGCCAATGGGAGCTGTGGGGGCGACACTTGTGGGTGCAGGCAGCACACGGAGACCCGGTGCCCCCCTCTCCCCCAGGGGCTGCAGAGACGTGCCAGCAGCCAGCCGCTTCTGGGAGAGGCGTGGGGTCACAGCAGGCAGGCAGGCAGCCTGCCTGAGCCCCGCTGCGCCGCGGACTGGGAGCCACCTGTGGTGAGTTCCTCCCAGCCGAAGCCTGCGCTTGGCACCCCCTCTTACACCCCAACCCCCTGCCCCAGCCTGGAGCCCCTCCTGCACCAAACTCCCTCCCAGGGCTTTCACCCCTCACTCCTGAACCCCAACCCCCTGTCCCAGGCTCAGCCAATACACACCCCACAGTTGAGAATGTTATACTGATTTGAGATAATCCCTAAAGGATTTTGAATCTATAAACCACAGATGACACTAATAAAAAGTAAAACTCCTGAAATGTCCTATGGATTCTATGAGATTAGGTGCAGGGTGACCACATGACCCCTGCACCCGAACCACCTCCCAGAGCTTGCACCCCTCACTCCTGCACCCCAACCCCAGGCTCAGCCTGGAGCTCCCTCCCATACTCTGAACCCCTTGGCCTCAGCCCAGAGTCTGCACCCCCTCCTACACCCCAAGCCCCTGCCCCAGCCCAGTGAAAGTGAGTGAGGGTGGGGGAGAGCAAGCAACTGAGGGAGGGAGGAATGGAGGGAGCGGGGCAGGGCCTTGGGGAAGGGGTGGGGGAGATCCTGGGTTGATCTTAAATACAAAAAGTGATCTTGTGCGTAAAAAGGTTGCAGAACACTGGTCTAAAGAATACCTAGTCCTGCCTTGAGTGCAGGGGACTGGACTAGAAGACCTCTCGAGGTCCCTTCTAGTCCTACCATTCTATGAAATAACAGGGCCCATTTTTAGCATGCTTAATTATCCTCAGTGCAACTGAGCAAAGCTCAAAAGGAGAAGTCGCCACAGGCCACCAAAATGAGTGAAAGTAGCTGATGGGTTCAAAGGGAACTTCAGACCATCTTCAATAGTAAAGATATTTGGACTGCATCAAACAATTGGAATGGCAAGATGGGGGGGGGGGGGGATTAAATGCATGTTTTTTGCCAAAGCCTGTGCACCAAATTCAAGAATGCAGCTTTCACAGAAGTCAGTAGAGTTATATGCACATAGCCAGGGCCTTGCTTGTTTGGCCAGCTTAAAAAAATACTTGCCCTAAAGATCACTGCATTATACTAGTTTGTTCTATCATTCATTTGGCATTTTTATGTAATTAATATACTAATATATAGGCTAAGTTGTTGGTTTTTTAAGTGACTAGTGCTATTGGGTACTTCAATTTTTGGATGCTCAACTTCAGGTATCTTAAGGGGGCTCAATTTTTAGGAAGTACTGAGCAGCCGCCTTCTGAAAATCAGATTAGGCATCCAAACAGACAGGCACTAAATACCCATGGTCACTCTTGAAATTACTGGCCTTACTGAACAGATTTTTGATTAAGTTTCTATATTTCCCATATTAAGGAAGGAGTGCAGTCCAGCAGATAAGGCCCTTGTCTGGTAATAAAGAGACATGGATTCTGTTTCTGACTCTGCCACTGAGCTGCTATGTGACCTTGGGCAGTCACTTAACAACTCCATGACTCAGTTTCTCTGTCTGTTATGTTAAGATAACTTTTTTTTTACAATGCATTTTGTGATCTACTGATGAAGAGCTAAGTATTGTTATTTTAAAAGTCCATTTGATATACTATTCCTATTTCATGTTGATTTTTAGCTCTTGAGTCAGTGAATCCAAATGCTACTTAAAATGTGAATAGATTTGTGTACAAGTCCAGGAGCAAATACTGCCCTGGGATTCACTACTGCAGACCCGTGCAGTCATCCAGAGTTCCACCTGGAGTCAATGAATTTCACACTGGTGGATTTAGATGCAGAACTGGGGCCTTAAATGGAGTCAGGGATTTATCACATCTCTAATTCTGAAACAGTAGTTGAAGAAAAATAACAGTTCTACTAGCAGGAAAGAAAAAAAAATCACGGAATTCTGATATTTGTTTCTGGACAAATATGTCAAATTCTTAACGACAGATAAAAGGTAGAAAGTGAGGTTGCCAGGAAAAGCAACAAGAAATGGGAGGAAGAAATGAGAGAAAGTGAAACAACAAAAACTAAAGCGGCAGAGCAAGCTTTATATGTTTAATAGAAACTTTAATGCCAAAATGTTTAAGTATATTGTAGTGGAGTCATCTCGCTATGTGAGATGATGATGTCTCACAAAGATAGACTGGTCTCCAGTTGTGATATAGAACAGGCAATAAAACAGGGAGGAAATTTTGGCAAATTCAGATTTTTTGTTCTGTTATACAGTGGTACTTTATGTTTTTTCAAATTTACTGGAGAATTTATTTTAAACTATTTTGTTTGCTTGCTTTTGAAATAAAAATTTTTACAACTAATTCCTTTTTATTTCAAAAGTGGAAATAATTTGAAAAACCCTCACCACGTGGCTAAGCTAAGTAAATACGGCAATCCAAAAAAAATCCCTAAATTAAAAAAATAAACGTAGAAGAAAAACAAAAAGACTCCTTTTTAATTAAAGTTTCATTGAACATTTTCAATAAATAGAACATTTTTAAATGAAATATTTTGGTTTTGTATATAAAAAAAATTATTTTTTGCCAAGGTTGAATTTAGATGGGGAAGAGGTTCAGAAATTTCAATCAGCTATGTTCCTGGCCTCAAGACTGACTTTTAGTCCCCAGCCACAAGTTAATTAGTACAACTGTTTTACACTGTTTGATATCACTATGGGATAGATTGTGCAAACTTCACAAAGGCCAGAGTAAGGGTCTGTCGTTGTTTGAAAAGGAATACTGCCTCACGGGAACACACAATGTCCACTCCCGCCGTTGCTGTAGTTAATGAAACGGTTCCCGTTGATTTCAACAGGAACTGAATCAGGCCTTTCAGTCTGTGTGCTCCACCAAGCCCAGGAATTGCATCTGTGGCTGATCCTTACCTTATGGTAGTGAAGGAGTCTTTGTTACTCCTTCCCCAGTTCTAACCATGTATGGGCCAGGCAGAATCTGGTCCTATCTACTCAGGTCACAGTATGAATATTATGGAAGGTAACAGGGAGACATTTCACTCATTGTTTGGGGCTTGATCTAAAGCTCAATTAAGTTAACAGTGTTGGGTTTTTTCCCCAATCACTTCAATGGACTTTGGATCAGGCCCTAAGTTTCCTACCTGGAACTCTGATGTTTCAGTTAAAAATATAATTCTGATGTTTTTTGTGGGGAAATAAGGTGGGAGTTAGAGTATTTAATGAGGTTTAAAAACTTTCTGGAACATTTCACATGACGTTAATCACTGCATTTCCTTCCTCTCATTTCAGCACGTAATAATGGTCTTTTAAAGAGTCAGTTGAAAAGCAATGTGAAACTTGGAATATAAACAACAAAAAGGGACCGATATATGGCTATTACAGGTGACATATTTGATCAATTCAACATCTGATCAAGGGAGAAACAACTTCATGTGACCCTAACATTGCCTTCTAAATTCCACTGGTGTCATCTTGTAAAAGTTGATGAGATAACACTTTAGGCCCCAGATATTGCAGTAATCAGAACCTAAGTAATGCACAGCTATTTTTAAATCTCTATATACCATGTTTATCATAATTGTATAAGCACAGTGGAAA
Source organism: Caretta caretta (assembly GCF_965140235.1). NCBI lineage: Eukaryota > Metazoa > Chordata > Testudines > Cheloniidae > Caretta > Caretta caretta. The sequence continues at coordinate 199,761,914 of NC_134207.1, read as the reverse complement.
TACTTAATTAGATAGATATTATTTCTATACCACTCAAGCATTGGTGCTCAGAAACCATAGTGATTAGAAAAAGTAGTGTCTTACATGACTGGTGGTTTGGGGTATCCAGCTGGACGTATCTTAGAAGAGCTTGCTTTTTTGAAAATGCTGAGCAGCTGCCCCCTGAAAAACCTGAAGGCGTCTCAAGTTGGGCAACAAAAATGGAGGCACCCAATATCTCTGGTCAGTTTTGAAAATATATATATCTAGATTGGAGCCCTGTTGGCTTTTCTGTATTGTAATGTTTTATTAAGAAAACTCAAAATATATATTTTAAATAGGAAAGTTAAAATTATTTAAATATTAATATTTCCCCCCTTTTTTTTTTGGTCTTTAAATTAGTCTTCTGACATAGAGGCCTCATTGTCTCAGTGCTACAATGACATTATATCACAGAGGATTCTGCTCTGGGCATGTTTTAAAGTTCAAACCATATTTCTTAAAGAGCCACCTCATGGAGCCAGAGAAGTCAGAGATGGAAGAGGCCTGCTAGGTTATCTAGCCCACCTCCAGGCCAGTGTAATATCATTCCATATTCTCTGGTTGAAGGTGTTTTGTTCAGTCTAGATTTAAATGTTTTCCACCACTTCTCTTAAAAGCTTCTTCCACAGCTTAATAGAGCTCACTCTCAGGAAGACTTTCCTGGCATTCAGACTAAATTTCCCCCTTTCTTAATTTCATTCTATTACTGCTATTGATATCAACCTTTATTATGCTGAATAATTCCTTTCCCTCGAGTGTTGTTCCTTGCAAATATTTGCAGATAATTATGATGCCCTCTCCTCCCATCACCAATAGCTATCTATATACTTCCCTATAGTCTCTCCTCATGTCATTCTCTCCAGTCTCCTTATCATTTTTGTAACTCTTCTCAGAATGCAGAAAGTATATTTCCAAGACTGGTCACATCAGAGCCAGAGAAAGAGGGAGGAAGATAAAGGGAGACAGACTACAACATCCCTGTGCAATACTGTATACAGCCATAAGTTATACCAGCAAAAAGGTCAGGGTGTTATATTACAAAGCATTGTCTAACTTGCTTTCTACTATTACCCTTAAGCTTCCTTCTACTTTACTGTTTCCAGATTTCTCCCTCCAATTTACTATCTCCGTTCAGGCCAAATACTTGTTCTCTCCTGTATTGTTAAACTATGGCTCAGAACAGATTCTGCCAGCAGTGCAACCAATGCCAAGCATCTGCCCTGTAATGGAAAATCTAGGCCCAGATATCTAAACATGCCTAAATTTTATATTTAAATCAAACTGAACATAGGTAGTGTGAGAGCACAAAAAATGTGTGTATAATATATACGAACAAAAATAACTAACAATTATTGATTTTGGGCAGAAAATAAAGATTATCAAATCAAACAATAGCATAATCGCTGAAGAATATAGAAACTGAAAGACAATATAATGATGCAATGTTATCAGGTGCTCAATATATAAAGATAAGTATATGTAATGTACCAAATACAACAATCATTTAAAAATACTGCATTCTGTATTATTGGTGATCATATGCTACATCTGTAGAATTTTCATAATGTTGACTAGAAAATATAAATGTGTATCAGAAAGGAAAGAACTCAATTATTTCCTTGAAATACCAGCATGACCAATTAACAAAAATTCAAGGGTTCACAAAAGACATTATGTGTCACCTGTACCAACTTTTAATAAAGATAACAGTTACAAATGACATGGAAAAAAATTAACTAAATTTCCACATTACAGCAGTCACAAATGGCATAATAAAAGTCTGAGGAGGACCAAGAAGAAGTTCAAAAACAAACATGCACATAAATCTCAGTTCCAATGTCAATATTTTGTAAAACCAACTACTGTGTTGACATGATACAGTTGCAGGTCACTTGAAATGGAAATCAAGTCCAAAAGATGGAAGGAAGTGTGTTGGCTGTTCAAAAACTATATTCTGATTTTGAGGGGATAAAGAAAACTGCATAGCAAAAAAAGTTGTATTTGAATCAGGTAAAGAAGTAGATTGACAAACATCTGTTGTTGGGCCAAATGATGCTAAAAGCTATTTCAGTTTAAAACACAGCAATGGTTTGTTATTAAAATGAATGCTATGAAAAGTACTTGGCAAATCTATACAATTAAGTCAGCACAACTTTCTTTTTGGGGGGGAGGAGGAATTACTATTCGTAAATATTTATATTACCATAGTATACCGCTTGCCCCAATTAGGCCCAGGCCCCCTTTGTACTAGCCACGGAACAAATACTTAAAAGACACAGTCTACTCAAACTCTTTCAATTTAATCCAAACATTAATCTCTTCTTTGTCATGATTAAATAACTAATGCTACACTTGTCTGTACATTATCGTGGCATATTTTTTTCTAATTAACCCATCTAGATTATTATTAAAAAGGATGGTGTCAATTTACAACTTAGATTGTAAGTAAAATGACACCGTCATCTTAAAAATATGTTGTAAACAAATAACTTGACCTGCAATACTGATAATGCTTTTTTGCCTCAGTCTTCACGAACAAGGTCAGCTCCCAGACTACTGCACTGGGCAGCACAGCATGGGGAGGAGGTGACCAGCCCTCTGTGGAGAAAAAAGTGGTTCGGGACTATTTAGAAAAGCTGGACGTGCACAAGTCCATGGGGCCGGATGCGTTGCATCCGAGAGTGCTAAAGGAGTTGGCGGATGTGATTGCAGAGCCATTGGCCATTATCTTTGAAAACTCATGGTGATCGGGAGAGGTCCCAGACGACTGGAAAAAGACTAATGTAGTGCCCATCTTTAAAAAAGGGAAGGAGGAGGATCCGGGGAACTACAAGCCAGTCAGCCTCACCTCAGTCCCTGGAAAAATCATGGAGCAGGTCCTCAAGGAATCAATTCTGAAGCACTTAGAGGAGAGGAAAGTGATCAGGAACAGTCAGCATGGATTCACCAAGAGCAAGTAATGCCTGACTAATATAATTGCCTTCTATGACTAGATAACTGGCTCTGTGGATGAGGTGAAAGCAGTGGACGTGTTGTTCCTTGACTTTAGCAAAGCTTTTGACACGGTCTCCCACAGTATTCTTGCCAGCAAGTTAAAGAAGTATGGGCTGGATGAATGGTCTATAAGGTGGATAGAAAGCTGGCTAGATCGTCGGGCTCAACGGGTAGTGATCAATGGCTCCATGTCTAGTTGGCAGCCGGTATCAAGTGGAGTGCCCCAAGGGTCGGTCCTGGGGCTGGTTTTGTTCAATATTTTCATAAATGATCTGGAGGATGGTGTGGATTCCACCCTCAGCAAGTTTGCAGATGACACTAAACTGGGAGGAGAGGTAAATACGCTGGAGGATAGGGATAGGATACAGAGGGACCTAGACAAATCGGAGGATTGGGCCAAAAGAAATCTGATGAAGTTCAACAAGGACAAGTGCAGAGTCCTGCACTTAAGACTGAAGTATCCAATGCACCGCTACGGACTAGGGACTGAATGGCTCGGCAGCAGTTCTGCAGAAAAGGACCTAGGGGTTACAGTGGGCGAGAAGCTGGATATGAGTCAGCAGTGTGCCCTTGTTGCCAAGAAGGCCAATGGCATTTTGGGATGTATAAGTAGGGGCACTGCCAGCAGATCGAGGGATGTGATTGTTCCCCTCTATTTGACACTGGTGAGGCCTCATCTGGAGTACTGTGTCCAGTTTTGGGCCCCACACTACAAGAAGGATGTGGAAAAATTGGAAAGAGTCCAGCGGAGGGCAACAAAAATGATTAGGGGACTGGAACGCATGAGTTACGAGGAGAGGCTGAGGGAACTGGGGATGTTTAGTCTACGGAAGAGAAGAATGAGGGGGGATTTGATAGCTGCTTTCAACTACCTGAAAGGGGGTTCCAAAGAGGATGGCTCTAGACTGTTCTCAGTGGTAGCAGAGGACAGAACAAAGAGTAATGGTCTCAAGTTGCAGTGGGGGAGGTTTAGGTTGGATATTAGGAAAAACTTTTTCACTAGGAGGGTGGTGAAACACTGGAATGCGTTACCTAGGGACGTGGTGGAATCGCCTTCCTTTGAAGTTTTTAAAGTCAGGCTTGACAAAGCCCTGGCTGGGATGATTTAATTGGGGATCGGTCCTGCTTTGAGTAGGTGGTTAGACTAGATGACTTCCTGAGGTCCCTTCCAACCCTGATATTCTATGATAACCCCTTAAAATTGTTAAATATCAATCACTGTCAACAGGCAATTTGTTACTATTTTCTATCCCTCCCCCATTTATCCCAGCTCAAACAATAAAAAACAGTGGGTACGTCTACACTCCGTGCTTCTTTTGGCAATGTGTAGAGTACATACCTGGATATGACATACCAGCATAGGCAGTGATGCATTGGTTAGGCAAGTACAATAAAGGCATACCTGAATGGTGTGGGCATACCTTACACGGCTCTCTACTCACTTAACCATGCCTTCCAATCTACAGTGCCTGTACTAGTCCCCAAGCTTAGCCTTTCCCTGCTGCCTCCTCCCTACCAGGGCCTTTCACTGTGTCATAAATATAAAGGGAAGGGTAAACCCCTTTAAAATCCCTCCTGGCCAGAGGAAAAATCCTCTCACCTGTAAAGGGTTAAGAAGCTAAAGATAACCTCGCTGGCACCTGACCAAAATGACCAATGAGGAGACAAGATACTTTCAAAAGCTGGGAGGAGGGAGAGAAACATGTCAAGGTTCCTCCCCCACTCTGAACTCTAGGGTACAGATGTGGGGACCTGCATGAAAACCTCCTAAGCTTACTTTTACCAGCTTAGGTTAAAACTTCCCCAAGGTACAAATTAATTTTATCCTTTGTCCTTGGAATATCCACTGCCACCACCAAACTCTAACTGGGTTTACTGGGAAACACAGTTTGGACACGTCTTTCCCCCCAAAATCCTCCCAACCCTTGCACCCCACTTCCTGGGAAAGGTTTGGTAAAAATCCTCACCAATTTGCATAAGTGACCACAGACCCAAACCCTTGGATCTGAGAACAATGAAAAAGCATTCCGTTTTCTTACAAAAAGACTTTTAATAGAAATAGAAGTAAATAGGAGTAAAGGAATCACCCCTGTAAAATCAGGATGGTAGGTACCTTACAGGGTAATTAGATTCAAAACATAGAGAATCCCTCTAGGCAAAACCTTAAATTACAAAAAAGACACACAGACAGAAATAGTCATTCTATTCAGCACAATTCTTTTCTCAGCCATTTAAAGAAATCATAATCTAATGCATACCTAGCTAGATTACTTACTAAAAGTTCTAAAAAAGAAAAGGAGTACTTGTGGCACCTTAGAGACTAACCAATTTATTTGAGCATGAGCTTTCGTGAGCTACAGCTCACTTCATCAGATGTTTACCGTGGAAACTGCAGCAGACTTTATATACACACAGAAATCATGAAACAATACCTCCTCCCACCCCACTGTCCTGCTGGTAATAGCTTATCTAAAGTGATCAACAGGTGGGCCATTTCCAGCACAAATCCAGGTTTTCTCACCCTCCACCCCCCCACACAAATTCACTCTCCTGCTGGTGCTAGCCCATCCAAAGTGACAACTCTTTACATAATCAAGTCGGGCTATTTCCTGCATAGATCAAGGTTTTCTCACATCCCCCCCACCCCCATACACACACAAACTCACTCTCCTGCTGGTAATAGCTCATCTAAACTGACCACTCTCCAGGTTTAAATCCAAGTTAAACCAGAACATCTGGGGGGGGGGGGGTAGGAAAAAACAAGAGGAAACAGGCTACCTTGCATAATGACTTAGCCACTCCCAGTCTCTATTTAAGCCTAAATTAATAGTATCCAATTTGCAAATGAATTCCAATTCAGCAGTTTCTCGCTGGAGTCTGGATTTGAAGTTTTTTTGTTTTAAGATAGCGACCTTCATGTCTGTGATTGCGTGACCAGAGAGATTGAAGTGTTCTCCGACTGGTTTATGAATGTTATAATTCTTGACATCTGATTTGTGTCCATTTATTCTTTTACGTAGAGACTGTCCAGTTTGACCAATGTACATGGCAGAGGGGCATTGCTGGCACATGATGGCATATATCACATTGGTGGATGTGCAGGTGAACGAGCCTCTGATAGTGTGGCTGATGTTATTAGGCCCTGTGATGGTGTCCCCTGAATAGATATGTGGGCACAATTGGCAACGGGCTTTGTTGCAAGGATAAGTTTCTGGGTTAGTGGTTCTGTTGTGTGGTATGTGGTTGTTGGTGAGTATTTGCTTCAGGTTGCGGGGCTGTCTGTAGGCAAGGACTGGCCTGTCTCCCAAGACTTGTGAGAGTGTTGGGTCATCCTTTAGGATAGGTTGTAGATCCTTAATAATGCGTTGGAGGGGTTTTAGTTGGGGGCTGAAGGTGACCGCTAGTGGCGTTCTGTTATTTTCTTTGTTAGGCCTGTCCTGTAGTAGGTAACTTCTGGGAACTCTTCTGGCTCTATCAATCTGTTTCTTTACTTCTGCAGGTGGGTATTGTAGTTGTAAGAAAGCTTGACAGAGATCTTGTAGGTGTTTGTCTCTGTCTGAGGGGTTGGAGCAAATGCGGTTGTATCGCAGAGCTTGGCTGTAGACGATGGATCGTGTGGTGTGGTCAGGGTGAAAGCTGGAGGCATGCAGGTAGGAATAGCGGTCAGTAGGTTTCCGGTATAGGGTGGTGTTTATGTGGCCATTGTTTATTAGCACTGTAGTGTCCAGGAAGTGGATCTCTTGTGTGGACTGGACCAGGCTGAGGTTGGTGGTGGGATGGAAATTGTTGAAATCATGGTGGAATTCCTCAAGGGCTTCTTTTCCATGGGTCCAGATGATGAAGATGTCATCAATATAGCGCAAGTAGAGTAGGGGCTTTAGGGGACGAGAGCTGAGGAAGCGTTGTTCTAAATCAGCCATAAAAATGTTGGCATACTGTGGGGCCATGCGGGTACCCATAGCAGTGCCGCTGATCTGAAGGTATACATTGTCCCCAAATGTGAAATAGTTATGGGTAAGGACAAAGTCACAAAGTTCAGCCACCAGGTTAGCCGTGACATTATCGGGGATAGTGTTCTTGACGGCTTGTAGTCCATCTTTGTGTGGAATGTTGGTGTAGAGGGCTTCTACATCCATAGTAGCCAGGATGGTGTTATCAGGAAGATCACCGATGGATTGAAGTTTCCTCAGGAAGTCAGTGGTGTCTCGAAGGTAGCTGGGAGTGCTGGTAGCGTAGGGCCTGAGGAGGGAGTCTACATAGCCAGACAATCCTGCTGTCAGGGTGCCAATGCCTGAGATGATGGGGCGCCCAGGATTTCCAGGTTTATGGATCTTGGGTAGTAGATAGAATATCCCAGGTCGGGGTTCCAGGGGTGTGTCTGTGCGGATTTGATCTTGTGCTTTTTCAGGAAGTTTCTTGAGCAAATGCTGTAGTTGCTTTTGGTAACTCTCAGTGGGATCATAGGGTAATGGCTTGTAGAAACTCGTGTTGGAGGAATTGTGCTGGAAATGGCCCACCTGTTGATCACTTTAGATAAGCTATTACCAGCAGGACAGAGGGGTGGGAGGAGGTATTGTTTCATGATTTCTGTGTGTATATAAAGTCTGCTGCAGTTTCCACGGTAAACATCTGATGAAGTGAGCTGTAGCTCACGAAAGCTCATGCTCAAATAAATTGGTTAGTCTCTAAGGTGCCACAAGTACTCCTTTTCTTTTTGCGAATACAGACTAACACGGCTGTTCCTCTGAAACCTAAAAGTTCTAAGACTCCATTCTTGTTCTATCCCCGGCAAAGCAGCACACTGACAGAGAGACACAGACCCTTTGTTTCTCTCCCTCCTCCCAGCTTTTGAAAGTATCTTGTCTCCTCATTGGTCATTTTGGTGAGGTGCTAGCGAGGTTACCTTTAGCTTCTTAACCCTTTACAGGTGAGAGGATTTTTCCTCTGGCCAGAAGGGATTTTAAAGGGGTTTACCCTTCCCTTTATATTTATGACACACTGACATACAGCTATACACCACAGTGCAGACAAAGCTTGCTTTTCACTGCTCTGTGTAGCTACACATACCCTACACACCTATGATGCCAGTGGGGCATAGTGTAGACATATCCTGTGAAACGAGTTTCACTTGTGCTTACAGTGACTTTCACTTTCAGGTTATCAGTGCAGCATTGTTTGAGTTTCTAACATTGCTAGAAAATGTTTTTGTTTAAAAACAACTATTGTTAATTGAATTTTAAAAATAGATATTGGAAGCGTTTAAAAACTGTTTTCTCCCTTATTTCAATTTTAGGCCACATTGAAATTCACACTGTCCTTTTAAATATTTACTCTAACTGATTTTTAGCATTGAAATGAGAATAACTTCACCTCTCAGTCACTAGACTGATTATTTATGTATTGTTATTAATAGCATTATTAGGAACTTGCTTGAAGAAATTATCTTCCAACTATTTATAATCAGAGAAGCTAAGTGATATCTCAAAGTCAGTTGGCATTTATCCATCACACATCCTCTTGGGACCTCGAGAATGCCATTCTAATATTGTCAAGGGAGGGATTAACACTGCTATTGCTTTATTTCCATGTGCCCCATCATATTTTCTAGGCTTAATTATAAAGCTCTAAATTTAAAAATCCATTTGAAAATCTGTCAAAAAGGCATAAATCAAACAAGATTCCTAAAAGAATTTCCCACTTCAGACTGGCTCTAAATCCTCCAAAGATGCAACATGAATAAGCTTCTCAACTATATCATGCTCTGCCCCATCAACCTGTCTTCCCCTGATTAACCCCACTACCCAGGTGGGAAGACAGGTGAGCCTTGCATTAGTCACATATAACTGTGCAATTTTCCGCCCACCTTTATCCACATAGCACTTCTTCCACATCATCACACACGTTGTGAAACTGGAATCACAGCTCTTGTTTTCCATAGAGGTGTCGGTCAACTTCAGTCATATTGTTAGCTTGAAAATGTCTGCAGTGATAAAGCTCTCAAACTCTTCATGGATGCTATTCTTATCAAGTTTAGATTTTAGAGCTTTGGAAAAAAACTTATACACACACACACTTTAAGGTCTGAGTTTTCAGAATTCTAATTTGAAAACTTGTTTTTAAGAGTAGGTAGACATACAGCTAACACTGCAGGAACTCAATATTATTATTATTTCTTAAGCACTGGTTTGCTTGATACCGTACAGGACAGAAATAAAGACAACGCCCTGGCCTGCTGTGCTCACAATGTAAGGCCATGATCCTGCACACTGCTCCATGCTGGTGCACCCCCAGTGCCCACATAGAGCACCAAAGACTTCAATGGAACTATGCACAGGTGTGGGGTGTTCCCCCTATGCAAAGCAACTCACAGGAACAGGGCCTAAAGAAACACAGATCGGATAAAACAAGATGCATTGGGAAACCCATTAGAAAGCAAAATGTATGGCACCGAGATTATAGGTTTGATCTGAAAGGTCTGGAGCTTCGACTGTTGCTTATTTTAAATACCTTTCTTGCACCACCAATTCATTTATTTAATTTTACTGCCATGATTGTTGGGAACAAATTAGTCTTTCCAACACAGTAACGCTCCCATATTGGTTAAGAAACACAAGGATGTGTTTTGAATTCTAATGCTCTGGAGATAATTTAAAAATCAAACATTAGTTTACACATCTAATTGACAATTAATTTATTATACACAAATAACAAGCATTTTAACATATCAAGCTTTTATAAAGTACATAATGGTAAGTTACTTGATAAGTTACACAAATTCTATTACTTTTTACAGCACACTTTTTAAACACAAACACTTCTATTATATGGCATTAAAAATGTGTTTTCTCCTAAACTGCCTCCTCTTGATTCGTCTCCCATTCATTCAATCCTAGCATACTTTAAAATTGAAAAACATTTTCCATAATGCGATGTGGCAACTTTTGCTCTCTGTTACCCTGGTGTAAACTCCGAGTAAGTCCACTGATAGAGGCAGGAATGAGAAGCCTGAGTGGAGTCTGGAACTGTGTAGGCAAGGAAAATGGGACTGGAACAAGGAGTCAGTGGTGAGGCAAGAATAAGGATAGGTTGAAGGGGACAGGGCAGAAAGGGTCAAGTTTGTATGGAATCGACAGAAGAGTCTGTGCATGTTAGAACACATTCCCCTCCAAAGCCTGAAATGCAATCCAAGATTACCACATCTCACCACTCCTCTGCTGTCGGAAACTGTGTCCATAAAAACCATTGGCAAAGTATGTGCCTCATCCCACTCCAGTTCTGGTACACACTGGAGATGACAACCTACTATTGCTATCAGTCCCTCCGTCAGCCCAAGACGCAATGGTCTGTGCACTGGATCTACAGTTTCCAACCCCATCGTGACCCATGTGTTAATATGATGTCACATGATGGAATTCGTTTTTTCAGCTTGCTTTTTTAAAAAACCTTGGAAATTACACACAAAAAACTATGTTAAAAGATTATTATTAAAGTTGCAGTATCAAGAACTGAAAAGAAAATGAAAAGTAAGATTGCTTGTGAAACCTTAATTCAGCCCCGTTGTGCACATGCAATATGAGCCAGGCTTTAATTACACAATCACATACTATTTTTGCCACAGGAGATCTTGCCACAGTGAATCTTGGGTTACATTTCAGGCTCTGGAGGGGAATGCACTCTGAGCTGCACAGACTCCTCTGTCCATTCCACCCAAACTTGACCCTTTCTGCCCTCTCCCCTGCAACCTGTCCTTGTTCCTTCGCCACCCCGGGCTCCTTGTTCCAGTCCCATTTTCCTTGCTTACACAGTCCCAGACTCCACTCAGGCTTCTCATCCCTGCCTCTGGAGTTTTCTGAGGGTTGTATAATGAAGGAGCCTGTTGTCTGTAGGGCCACTGCCTCAGTTACTGCAGAAGTTCATCGGTGTGTACTGAATGAGGCAAGGGTTTTCAGGAAGAGAAAGGATGGGCTCATGGTTAAGGCAGTTGAATACTATCCTGGAGAACTGGATTCTATCCCTACCTCTGCCACAGAGTTCACGTGTGAGGCTAGTCAAGTCACTTAAGCCAAACTTGTCACAAGTGGTCACTAGTTGTGTATTCCTCGTTGTCTGGGTGCCCAACATGATAACGTGGGGTCTGATTTGCAGAAATGCTGAGCACTCATAGTTGTAATAGAAGTTAGTGGGAGCTCTGCTTGAATATATAAAGTGCTATATAATGCTAGGTACTCTGAAAATGCATTAATTAAAATCTATTAATCTCAAATTTAAAACCCCAAATTAGTGGGCACATCTGACCTTAATTTCTGTGCCTCTGCTCCACATATGTAAATGGGGGAGAGGTACTGCCACCTCCCCACCTCACAGGAATGTTGTAAAGATAAATTAGTTTTTGTTTGTGAAGCACTCAGTTACTAGAGTGATGAGCACCATAGAAAAGCCCATGAGGAAATAAATTCATTTCTTCAGAGCAGGGTTTGACTAGTGTACAGTAAATAAGTCCTGGGGCCACACATTGAACAATCAGGAGCAAACAAAATATTGAACAGCTGCTCATTAAGTGAGCACTGTCTATCCTGTGCACTGAATGAGGCAGACGTCCTGTGGAAAAGTAGTATGATTCTGCAAGTAAAGACTATCGGAGTGCATATGCACTCATAATTGTCTTCATGCTCAAGTCCCTTCACAACCTATCATCTCTCATTCAGTATCGAAAGGTCAGCTCCCTCCTTTAATCAGCCCCTAATGGCAGCTTCCATTGTCCATGTGTTACACTTTCAAACAAGCACCTTTGTGCTTTCTACCATGCTGCTACTCATGCCTGGGAGATCCTCCCAGAAATATCAGCAAAACTCTCTCATTATCTTTCAAATCTCTCCTTAAAACCATAATGCCTATAAAAAACTTGACAATAGTTAGGCTGCTGGTGTGCTGAGGCCACAGCAATATTGTCTCATTGTTTCCTTGTATTCCCCATCAGTCTGTCTGCATCCATCTGTTGTTTCTTGTCTTATACTTAGATTGTAAGCTCTTTGGGGCAGGGACTGTCTTTTTGCTCTATTTGTACAGTGCCTAGCACAACGTTCTCTTGATCCATGACTGGGGATCCTAGATGCTAGAGAAATATAAAGAAATAATAGTAATAATAATAATTAATAATAAGGTTACAAAGACAACCTGAATCTGGCATTGCCTAACTTTTGAGTGCTTTGTGCAAATTAATAATGTTCTTTAAATTCCTTTTATTTTACGATAGTCTGGATTTATACTGTTGTAAGTGAGTACAGAAACTTGCTCTGTATGTCTGATATAATACTGTGCTGAAATGGTATATGTTCACACTCATTTTCATCACCTTACTTTCTTTAGCAACAAGGAGTCGGGGTGAGCACTAAGAAAAAGAATCCTTTTTTAGAAGATCAGGATAATCAAATATTTCTATAATATCTTCCAAATCCATGCAAAAGTTATACTAACTAATATAAAGGAATGGTACAGAGAGTCATGAACAGCCAGTGCCACCCTTGACTGAACAAGCCAATGCTTCATTCAGAGAAGGAATCTTCCCTTCTTCCTTCAAATAGGCAATAGTCAAAGGAACACTGGAGAAACCTACCCTGGACATTTCAGTTCTAGCCAACTATCACCCAGTGTACAACCTCCCATTCCTGTGCAAACTAACAGAGAATCTAGTAGAGCAGCCAGTTACAAACTCAGCTTATCGAAGTTGACATTCTAGACCCAGCACAATCTGGCTTCAGGCCAGGACACAAAACTGAAACTGCCTTAGTTCCACTGATAGATTATCTCCATTTGCCAATGGATAGAGGACAGACATCAATTCTCATCCTCCCATAGCATTCTGCACTGTTAATCACAAAATTCTACTGTCTCACCCGAGAGAGGTGGCAAGAATCCAGGGTAATGAATGAACGAACATGGTTTGAGACCTTCCTGGAAGGATGCACCCAATGAGTAGTGATGGGTTGAGGTGCAGTTTCCCTCTCACTTGTGGAGTTCCACATGGATCAATTCTTTTTCTGTTCCTTTTTAATATCTACATGCAACCACTAGGTGAACTGGTCAGACAACATGAACTCAAGCACCAGCAGTATGCAGATGGTACGCTACTCTATACCCTTTACCACATATAACCACACCACTAATACCAAAATGGTCCAGTTCTTGGATGAGATCAGCTCATGGATGAGGAACAGCTGGGGGAAGCTGAACCCAAACAAGACAGACAATACTGGTAGGCATAGGAAAGTGCTTTTTGAAGAGCTTGCAACCACCGTACAGTCTCCATTGGTTGAAGAGACACATCCACAATTGGTCAATTCCATCCATTGTCTAGGAGTACTCTTGGATTCCTTGCTGATGCTAAGTTCCCACATAGCAGCATTTGTGAGTAGCACTTTCCACCATATCCATTTGGCTAGCAAACTCCATCCCATTCTGATGGATAAAGACTTGGCCTCAGTTATCATGCTTTTGTCACCTCTCAGCTGGATTACAGCAATGCAATATACCTGAGCCTGAAGCATTCAGCACTGTGGAAACTCCAAGTAGTACAGAACATTGCAGCAAGTCTCCTTAGCAACAGAGGCTCCCACTAACACATCAAACCCATCCTCTGCTCTCTTTGCTGGGCTTCCCATAGAATTTTGAATCAAGTTTAAGATTTCAGTCCTTTTCTTCAAAGCACTCCATGGCCAGAGCACAGGATAGCTAAAAGGTCATCTAAAGCTCTGGCATAAAGACCACAGTTGACTACACTCCTCTGCCACAATGGAATTCACTACAAGAAGAATAAAGTTTCTTTGCGTGAGAGACAGAACTCTCCCCAGGGGCAGTTCCAAGACTCTGAAATGAACTCTCCCAGGAATAAAAGGACCACAACAAACTTAATCACTTTCCACTCCAAGCGCAAAGCACATTTCTTTGACCTTGCCTTCTCTACCATAAACATATAGCAATAGGCATATTAATATTTAAACAAAACAAAAACCCCACACCCTACCAATCTAAGATATTATTGCACATGCTTCTCCCTATGAAGAAAGGTTGAGAGAACAAACAACATGACAGATGTGTAGTCATCCTGCTTAACACACTTCTGGAAGGTGTTCCGATATTATTGTGGTGAGCACAGTATAAGAACCTATATAGAATACAATAAAAATTTATTTAAGTAGCAGCTTTTATGCAAACTATATCCCTAAAATTTTAGTGTCAACATTTAAAAAATTAAAGCAGAGGGAAAGTGAAATGATGGGTCAGGGAAGGAAGATGTTTTGCAGATGAAACTTGAAACAAATGACAGGTTTCAGAGTAGCAGCCATGTTAGTCTGTATTCACAAAAAGAAAAGGAGTACTTGTGGCACCTTAGAGACTAACAAATTTATTTGAGCATAAGCTTTCATGAGCTACAGCTCACTTCATCGGATACATTCAGTGGAAAAAAACAAATGGTGAATCAAGGAAGCAGAGGGCTGCATGAACGCTATCCCAATGGCAAGAGTTGCAAGGGAGAAGGCTCTCAAAGCAAGAGTGGTGACGTCATGTGAAGGGCCAGAGGGGAAGTGAACACCAGATAAGCAAAGATCTGTGAAGTAAGCTGGAACAAATCCATAGATAGTTTTAAATTTTGAACTAGATCCTAAAATGAAGGAAGAGTTGGAAGAATTATTTTAAGACGGGCGTGATAAAGTCACACTTCTTTGTATGGCTAAGAAGGTAAGCAGCCTTCTGCACAGTCTGAAGTCTGGAGAACTGGCTTGAATAAACTAGAGAAAGAAGTTGGCATAGTCTAGTCAAGAAGAGATAATGTAAATTCATTGAATATCAGTAGAGGTGGGGTAAAATCAGTAACATACTGAGGAGGACAAGATACAGGGGTAGCAAAAATGGAGATGCATAGATTGGTAGATATAGAAGATGTGGGAGGAGAAACAAAAGCACAGAGTCCAGAAGTATTCTACAGTTGTAAAGAGGCGAGGCAAACGTAAGGCTTGACAATGGAATTGATCCACTACTAGATGGAAATGGCATCAATAATGATGCAGAAAAGGCAAAAGCGTTCAATTAATATTTCTGTTCTGTACTTGGGGAAATAAAAACAGATGGTGATAACACTCTTTACATTCAACCATCAGCATCTCTCGATGATGTTAAACAGAAGCTGCTAAAGGTAGATATCTTTAAGTCAGCAGGTACAGATAATTTGCACCCAAGAGTTTTAAAAGAGAAAGCTGAGGCGCTCGCTGGAGTGTTAATGTTGTCTTGGAGCACAGGGGAAGTTCCAGAAGACTGGACGAAAGCTAATATGCCAGATTTTAAAAAGGGTAAAACAGGATGACCCAGGCAATTACAAGCTTCTCAGCCTGACATCCGTCCCAAGTGAGATAAAGGGGGGTAATTTAATTAATACAAATAAACATGGGTTTACAGAAAATAGATCCTGTCAAACTAAGGTGATATTTTTTTTAAAATGAGATTACAAGTTTGGTTGATAAAGGTAATAATGCTGACGTAATATACTACTGTAAGGCGTTTGCCTTGGTACCACATAGCATTTTGATTAAAAAGCTAGAATGATATAAAATTAATATGGATTACATTAAAGGGATTAAAAACTAGCTAATTGATTGATGGGTCTCAGAATGTAATTGTAAATGGAGAATCATCACTAAGTGGGTGTGTTTGCAGTCGGGTCCTTCAGGGACCAGTTCTGGGTCCTATGCTATTTAACATTTTTATCAATGACGTGGAAGAAAACATAAAATCATCACTTACAAAGTTTGCAGATGACACAAAAATTGGGGAAGTGGTAAATAATGAAGGGGACAGGTCACTGATTCAAAGCTGGATGCAAGCAAGCAATGTGCATTTTAACATGACTAAGTGTAACTGTATACATCCAGCAACAAGGAATGTAAGCAATACTTACTTACAAGATGGGGGATTCCATCCCAGGAAATAGTGACCCTGAAAAAAAGATTGGGGTTGTGTGGTGGATAATCAGCTGAACATGAGCTCCCAGTGTGACACTGTGCCAAATGCGATTCTGGGGACGCATGCACAGGAGACTATCAAGTAAGAGTAGAGAGGTTATTTTACCTCTCTATTTGGCACTAGTATGACTGCTGCTGGAATACTGAGTCCAGTTCTGGTGTCCACAATTCAAGAGGAATGCTGATAAATTGAAGAGGGACCAAAGAAGAGCCACAGGAATGATTAAAGGATTAGAAAACATGCCTTATAACGAAAGACTCAAAAAACACAATCTATTTCTCTTAACAAAGAGAAGATTAAAGGGTGACTTGATTACAGTCCAAGTATCTACACAGGGCTCTTCAATCTAGCAGAGAAAGCACAATCCAGTGGCTAGAAGTTGAAGCTAGACAAATTCAGACTGGAAATAAGGCATACATTTTTAAAGTGAGGGTAATTAACAATGGGAACAATTTGCCAAGGGTCGTGATGGCTTCTCCATCACTGACAATTTTTAAAATAAGACTGATTTAAAAAAAAATGAGAGAGAGAGAGAGAGAGAGAGAGAGAGAGAGAGAGAGGCTCTAGGAATTATTTGGGGGAAGTTCTCTGGCCCACATTATACTAGATGATCACAGTAGTTCCTTCTGGCCTTGGAATCTACGAAGTATCAAGAAGGAAGACCAGAGAGTTTGGAATTGTGTTGCAAGATGCTGCTCTTGCCTAAAGAAACACTTGTGTCCTGTGAAAATCTTTTTTAAAATTCTTAACTAAGTACATACAATTATCTACAAATTTGCACTTGCCCTATAATTCACACTGGTGATCCAGTTCTAAATCAAAGCTAGAACCTAGTTCACAAATATTTTCCTCTTTCCTCAATTACTCCTTTTTGAATAGTACCAAGTTCACGCTGAAGCATATTACAGGGTCAAATGGAGTTATTGTTGTACATGACCAAGTGCTCTATAATGAAATCTCTGTATCACTGTTCATTTATAGCACCATTCATTTCTACAAAGAAATCTGGGCTGCACTGAAGGTCACTTATGTTAAACCAGTCATGGATATTGTTTTTAAAAAATCTGTCAGAATCAATTATCTTTTATCCGTGATTTTTAACAAATGTATTTCATCCATGCAACTTGATTCTACAAAGACTGTTACTCTTTATTCATGAAAGAAATGGAAGTTTTGCATTTTGACTACACATTCACATCCTTCTTTCTACTTATCTTTTACATAGCTTGACTCTTAGGACTGGATTCCTTTACTCCTCCCAATGGAAAACAAAACCCTAATTTATTGGTTTAGATTCACCTGAGGACACAGGACAACTTTGTGATCCAGAAACATCAGACTGCTTTCATCCATATACCCTACTTATATTATAACAGTGATTTTATTTTATGTGTGAAATTAATTAAGGATCTGCACTGTAGCTAACTATACATTCAGAGTTACTTGAGGATATAGATTATGTCTTGCCTGCAATTTCACCCACACCATTGGGTTATAGCAAGCTAATTTATCCCGTAATTGTAGAACAGTCTTATTTCCTAATAATCTACAGTGGGCTACTAAAGTAAAATTAGATAGGTCTTTATAATTAGTATGCTCAGAATCAGTCACTTATTTAAAAAGCACCCATCATCTTTTCTTACAATAGCAATTGGACAAGATTCAGTGTGTCAGAGGCTTCTTGGTAGTATAACAAAAAATTGGAAGGGATAACAAGAGGACTGACTCTTTCTCCCAGTCTTTCCACCTAATTTTTATTCCCCAATCATAAAGGAGCTTAAAGTAAAGAAGTCCTGATGGGCACTGGAAACAGACACATGAGAGCGTTTATCTGAACCTCAGTAATGATTATTCAAAATGTCCCCTTGGGCAACATGTAACTAGTACAACAACAGTCTTGAAAATATACCAAATATTCTTACACTGAGTTATTATATGGTCTGCTGCTTGAATGCATAACAAAGGGTTTTGTAATAAGCGCATTACTGGTGTATGACATAATGACAAGACATACTTAGCGCTGTAGAATACACAGAAGTAAGAGTCTATCTGGAAGAGGATACAAACAGAGGTATTAAGTCAGTAAACAGATATAATGATGACTATATTTCTAACCATGCTGAGGTCTATTGACACGGGCCTAAATGTTTACACTAGAACATCTGTTTGTGGGATTGGAACCCAAATGGAAGAGACTTGGGTATGTGGTCACTTGCAAAACTAGGCCCTGGTCTACACTAGGACTTTAGGTCGAATTTAGCAGCGTTAAATCGATTTAAACCTGCACCCGTCCACACAATGAAGCCCTTTATTTCGACTTAAAGGGCTCTTAAAATCGATTTCCTTACTCCACCCCTGACAAGTGGATTAGCGCTTAAATCGACGTTGCCGGCTCGAATTTGGGGTACTGTGGACACAATTCGATGGTATTGGCCTCCGGGAGCTATCCCAGAGTGCTCCATTCTGACCGCTCTGGACAGCGCTCTCAACTCAGATGCACTGGCCAGGTAGACAGGAAAAGAACCGCGAACTTTTGAATCTCATTTCCTGTTTGGCCAGCGTGGCAAGCTGCAGGTGACCATGCAGAGCTCATCAGCAGAGGTGACCATGATGGAGTCCCAGAATCGCAAAAGAGCTCCAGCATGGACTGAACGGGAGGTACGGGATCTGATCGCTGTTTGGGGAGAGGAATCCGTGCTATCAGAACTCCGTTCCAGTTTTCGAAATGCCAAAACCTTTCTGAAAATCTCCCAGGGCATGAAGGACAGAGGCCATAACAGGGACCCGAAGCAGTGCCGCGTGAAACTGAAGGAGCTGAGGCAAGCCTACCAGAAAACCAGAGAGGCGAACAGCCGCTCTGGGTCAGAGCCCCAAACATGCCGCTTCTATGATGAGCTGCATGCCATTTTAGGGGGTTCAGCCACCACTACCCCAGCCGTGTTGTTTGACTCCTTCAATGGAGATGGAGGCAATACAGAAGTAGGTTTTGGGGACGAAGAAGATGATGATGAGGAGGTTGTAGATAGCTCACAGCAAGCAAGCGGAGAAACCGGTTTTCCCGACAGCCAGGAACTGTTTCTCACCCTAGACCTGGAGCCAGTACCCCCCGAACCCACCCAAGGCTGCTTCCTGGACTCAGCAGGCGGAGAAGGGACCTCTGGTGAGTGTACCTTTTAAAATGCTATACATGGTTTAAAAGCAAGCATGTGAAAGGATTACTTTGCCCTGGCATTTGCGGTTCTGCCTTTGCAAAAGGTTTCTGGGGAGGGCAGCCTTATTTCGTCCTTCATGGTAGGACACTTTACCACTCCAGGCCAGCAACACGTACTGGGGACTCACTGTAGAACAAAGCATTGCAGTGTATGTTTGCTGGCATTCAACCAAAATCACGCGGTGGGAGGAGGCAAAATGCGACCTTGTAACGAAAGCACATGTGCTATGTATGTAATGTTAACAGCAACACGTACTGGGGACTCACTGTAGAACAAAGCATTGCAGTGTATGTTTGCTGGCATTCAACCAAAATCACGCGGTGGGAGGAGGCAAAATGCGACCTTGTAACGAAAGCACATGTGCTATGTATGTAATGTTAACAGCAACACGTACTGGGGAATCACTGTAGAACAAAGCATTGCAGTGTATGTTTGCTGGCATTCAACCAAAATCACGCGGTGGGAGGAGGCAAAATGCGACCTTGTAACGAAAGCACATGTGCTATGTATGTAATGTTAACAGCAAGGTTTACCCTGAAAGAGTGTAGCCACTGTTTTATAAAATGTGTCTTTTTAAATACCGCTGTCCCTTTTTTTTTCTCCACCAGCTGCATGTGTTTCAATGATCACAGGATCTTCTCCTTCCCAGAGGCTAGTGAAGCTTAGAAAGAAAAAAAAACGCACTCGCGATGAAATGTTCTCCGAGCTCATGCTGTCCTCCCACACTGACAGAGCACAGACGAATGCGTGGAGGCAAATAATGTCAGAGTGCAGGAAAGCACAAAATGACCGGGAGGAGAGGTGGAGGGCTGAAGAGAGTAAGTGGCGGGCTGAAGAGAGTAAGTGGCGGGCTGAAGACAGGGCTGAAGCTCAAAGGTGGCGGCAGCGTGATGAGAGGAGGCAGGATTCAATGCTGAGGCTGCTGCAGGACCAAACCAGTATGCTCCAGTGTATGGTTGAGCTGCAGCAAAGGCAGCTGGAGCACAGACTGCCACTGCAGCCCCTCTGTAACCAACCGCCCTCCTCCCCAAGTTCCATAGCCTCCACACCCAGACGCCCAAGAACGCGGTGAGGAGGCCTCCGGCCAACCAGCCACTCCCCCACAGAGGATTGCCCAAAAAAAAGAAGGCTGTCATTCAATAAATTTTAAAGTTGTAAACTTTTAAAGTGCTGTGCTTAAAGTGCTGTGTGGCATTTTCCTTCCCTCCTCCACCACCCCTCCTGGGATACCTTGGTAGTCATCCCCCTATTTGTGTGATGAATGAATAACGAATGCATGACTGTGAAGCAGCAATGACTTTATTGGCTCTGCAAGCAATGATTAAAGGGAGGAGGGGAGGGTGGTTAGCTTACAGGGAAGTAGAGTGAACCAAGGGGTGGGGGGGTTCATCAAGGAGAAACAAAGAGAACTTTCACACCGTAGCCTGGCCAGTCATGAAACTGTTTTTCAAAGCTTCTCTGATGCGTACCGCGCCCTCCTGTGCTCTTCTAACCGCCCTGGTGTCTGGCTGCGCGTAACCAGCAGCCAGGCGATTTGCCTCAACCTCCCACCCCGCCATAAACGTCTCCCCCTTACTCTCACAGATATTGTGGAGCACACAGCAAGCAGTAATAACAGTGGGAATATTGGTTTCGCTGAGGTCTAAGCGAGTCAATAAACTGCGCCAGCGCGCCTTTAAACGTCCAAATGCACATTCTACCACCATTCTGCACTTGCTCAGCCTGTAGTTGAACAGCTCCTGACCACTGTCCAGGCTGCCTGTGTACGGCTTCATGAGCCATGGCATTAAGGGGTAGGCTGGGTCCCCAAGGATACATATAGGCATTTCAACATCCCCAACAGTTATTTTCTGGTCTGGGAATAAAGTCCCTTCCTGCAGCTTTTGAAACAGACCAGAGTTCCTGAAGATGCGAGCATCATGCACCTTTCCCGGCCATCCCACGTTGATGTTGGTGAAACGTCCCTTGTGATCCACCAGAGCTTGCAGCACTAATGAAAAGTACCCCTTGCGGTTTATGTACTCGGCGGCTTGGTGCTCCGGTGCCAAGATAGGGATATGGGTTCCATCTATAGCCCCACCACAGTTAGGGAATCCCATTGCAGCAAAGCCATCCACTATGACCTGCACATTTCCCAGGGTCACTACCCTTGATATCAGCAGATCTTTGATTGCGTGGGCTACTTGCATCACAGCAGCCCCCACAGTAGATTTGCCCACTCCAAATTGATTCCCAACTGACCGGTAGCTGTCTGGCGTTGCAAGCTTCCACAGGGCTATCGCCACTCGCTTCTAAACTGTGAGGGCTGCTCTCATCTTGGTATTCATGCGCTTCAGGACAGGGGAAAGCAAGTCACAAAGTTCCATGAAAGTGCCCTTACGCATGCGAAAGTTTCGTAGCCACTGGGAATCGTCCCAGACCTGCAACACTATGCGGTCCCACCAGTCTGTGCTTGTTTCCCGAGCCCAGAATCGGCGTTCCACAGCATGAACCTGCCCCATTAGCACCATGATGCATGCATTGTCAGGGCCCATGCTTTCAGAGAAATCTGTGTCCATGTCCTGATCACTCACGGGACCGCGCTGACGTCGCCTCCTCGCCCGGTATCGCGTTGCCATGTTCTGGTGCTGCATATACTGCTGAATAATGCGTGTGGTGGTTAATGTGCTCCTAATTGCCAAAGTGAGCTGAGCGGGCTCCATGCTTGCCGTGGTATGGCGTCCGCACAGAAAAAAGGCGCGGAACGATTGTCTGCCGTTGCTCTGACGGAGGGAGGGGCGACTGACGACACGGCTTACAGGGTTGGCTTCAGGGAGCTAAAATCAACAAAGGGGGTGCCTGTACATCAAGGAGTATTTCAGGCAGGACTGCACGGAGGGTTCCAATAAGAAATGGTGCACCTAAGTTATCGTTGTTATTGGAACAAGGAGGTTAGCCTGGCCTCTGATTGATACATGGCTAGATTTACCTCGCTGCACCTTCTCTGTGAGTGACTGCAGTGTGACCTAGAGGAATGAGTCCCCTAGACAGGGGAGGAGGCAAATGAGTACAAAACAAATCTGGTCTATTTCTTGTTTTGACCCACTCCATCTATCTTTTACATCTTTGGCTGGCAGCAGACGGTGCAGAAGGACTGCATGCCATCCACATCTCATGGCTGCTCGGCAGAAGATGGTACAGTACGACTGCTAGCCATCCCCATCTCTTGCCTGCCTGGCAGAAGATGGTGCAATACGACTGCTAGCAATCCTCATCTCTTGCCTGCCTGGCAGAAGATGGTACAGTACGACTGCTAGCAGTCCGTATCGCCTGCCTGCTCACCATAAGACGGTTCAATAGGACTGACTGCAGGACTAAAGAGAATGACCTGGTCAAGTCACTCCAAATTTAGTCCCTGCGCCCATGTCTGCCCAGGCGCTCCCAGCCGACGCGGCCAGGAGCACCTCGGACACGATGAGGACGACTACCAATCGTATTGCACCGTCTGCTGCCAGAAGGCAAGGGGTTGCTGCTACTGTGCAGCAAAGCCGTACCGCGTCTGCCAGCACCCAGGAGACATAGGGTGACGGTTACCTGAGCGGGCTCCATGCTTGCTGTGGTATGGCGTCTGCACAGGTAACTCAGGAAAAAAGGCGCGAAATGATTGTCTGCCCTTGCTTTCACGGAGGGAGGGAGGGAACGGGGGCCTGACGACACGTACCCAGAACCACCCGCGACAATGTTTTAGCCCCATCAGAGCGCTCCATTGTGACTGCTCTGGACAGCACTCTCAGATGCCCGATTGTTTGCCATTGCTCTGACGCTGGGAGGGGCGCTTACAGGGTTGGCTTCAGGGAGCTAAAATCAACAAAGGGGGTGGCTTTACATCAAGGAGTATTTCAGGCAGGACTTCACAGAGGGTTCCAATAAGAAATGGTGCACCTAAGTTATTGTCCTTATTGGAGCAAGAAGGTTAGCCTGGCCTCTGATTGATACATGGCTAGATTTACCTCGCTGCACCTTGACTGCAGTGTGATCTAGAAGAATGAGTCCCCTAGACAGGGGAGGGGGGGGAAGCAAATGAGTACAAAACAAATCTGGTCTATTTCTTGTTTTGACCCACTCCATCTATCTTTTACATCTTTGGCTGGCAGCAGACGGTGCAGAAGGACTGCATGCCATCCACATCTCATGACTGCTCGGCAGAAGATGGTACAGCACGACTGCTAGCAGTCCGTATCGCCTGCCCGCTCACCATAAGACGGTTCAATAGGACTGACTGCAGGACTAAAGAGAATGACCTGGTCAAGTCACTCCAAATTTAGTCCCTGTGCCCATGTCTGCCCAGGCGCTCCTGATCGACCTCACAGAGGCGACCAGGAGCACCTCAGACATGACGATGACGGCTACCAGTCGTACTGTACCGTCTGCTGCCACAAGGCAAGGGGTTGCTGCTACTGTGTAGCAATGCCGTACCGCGTCTGCCAGCACCCAGGAGACATAGGGTGACGGTTACCTGAGCGGGCTCCATGCTTGCCATGGTATGGCGTCTGCACAGGTAACTCAGGAAAAAAGGCGCGAAATGATTGTCTGCCCTTGCTTTCACGGGGGGAGGGAGGGAACGGGAGGCTGACGATATGTACCCAGAACCACCCGCGACAATGTTTTAGCCCCATCAGGCATTGGGATCTCAACCCAGAATTCCAATGGGCAGCGGAGACTGCGGGAACTGTGGGATAGCTACCCACAGTGCAACGCTCCGGAAGTCGACGCTTGCCTCGGTACTGTGGAAGCGCTCCGCCGAGTTAATGCACTTAATGCACTTAGAGCATTTTCTGTGGGGACACACACACTCGAATTTATAAAACCGATTTCTAAAAAACCGACTTCTATAAATTCGACCTTATTCCGTAGTGTAGACATACCCTAGGAAAGGAGGCAGAAGGAAAAAATCATGGAAATCTACAAACATATTTTTGGTGGGTCCTTAAACACCTGGTCTGATGGCAGAGCACACCACAAATTGAGGTTTTCCAAATTTAGCACCAGAGCCGGCTTCTAGGTTTTTTTGCCTCCCCAAGCAAAAAATTTGCCACCCGAAGCTCTGAGAGTGAAATAAATAAATAAATAAAAGGATGGCGGGAACGCCGCCCCTGGAATGTGCCTCCCCAAGCACATGCTTGCTTTGCTGGTACCTAGAGCCGGTTCTGTTTAGGACCTCACTGTACCATCTAGATTTGAAGGTAGAAAGGGCACTCCGCACACAGATTGCCCCATGCTGTGCAGAATGATAGGTGGGGGTGCTCAGCTGCAGCTCCAGCAATATTTCCTGTCTTCCTCCAGGTTCCACGAGGAGCACCAGGGGTCCTGGGATACAGGCAGGGAGAGGGTCAAGCCAAGAGAGACAAGGTATCTACACTTTAATCCTCTGCCAAACCAGTGCAGATCAGGGTTAAAAAAATAATATTCCCATCTATTTCCATGCCCTCTCCTTCCCTCACAGTGGAGATCCTACTTAAAGGACCACACTGCTTGGGTGGGGGAATTAGAGCTCCCAGAGACCTAGATGCAGCACTGAGGTATATGATTTCCACAAAGACGTCATTAGCCTTCCATAGATCCTTTTCAAAGCCTCAGCCTATTTATTCAATGCCGTGTCTTGCTTTTATATCCACTCTGCTTTTCTGTTCATACCCCTCTGTTATTATAATAACAAAGAAAAAACAAATGCAGTAAGTGAAACCCTGAAGTGGGGCTGACCTGCAGAAATCCCCTCCTTTAGAAGGACTACTGTGACTAGACACACCCTGCCATTAACAAACAAGATTCTGGCTCCAGGGAGTCCTGCTCCACGCCAGGGAGCTTTGTTGGGGTTTTAACCCCTTATTTCCTTCCAAACAAAACAGAACTCAAATCCTGTTGTAGTAGACACAAAGTATAACAAACTTTTGAGATTTTTTTTTAAACTTCACTGAATTTTCTTCTCCCTCCTTTTCTCCCAAGCTGGAGAATAACTAAAAAGTTTTTACATGTAGCTGAGGGAATACTCTTGTTCATCATCAATAATTTATGCTGATATATATATAGAGAGAGATTATGAGTAGAAGTCCCCAACACACTTTGGTTAGTATGAATTGCCAACTGCCACAATAATTTATATTCAAAATGTAGATGCTGCAATTAAATGAGCTTCTCCCACTCACAATAATGCACCGCTTGGTCCCTACCCGATCACTTGATCACTGAATACGTTTCAGAAGAGTGGCTACAAACATCTTTAGAATGCCCTGTCACATAATTTACTCATCATGGAAACTTCCACTCTGTACCAGCATCGCACTGGTAAGGATGCCAAAGACATTTTACAGTGATTTTGTCAACAACCCGGCACAGGCTGTGCGGAGCCATCACTCTCTTTAAATATTAAAAACAAGCCAACCATACCATGATGAAATAATCGCAAGGCTGGAAAAATCACCATTAACTGTATAAGAGGCACACTCACACAGCTGTTGCCTTTCCCACTGATCAAGGCTAAACATAGTAGCTGCGAGGTAATGAAAACTATCTTTATTACACCCTCCCCGCACAACAAGAAATTCTTATTTGAGAAATATCTCAAAATCCCATGCAGGAACCTCCCTGCCTTTGAAACCTGACTGCAATACTTGGGAGCCTGTTGTAATTTAATAAGACTTAATTGACCCAGGTTCTAAAAATACCCTTGATACAACCATTGAGCTTGGGTAACATCTGTCTACAGCTGTGCCCTTGGCCAAGCACCGAGGTCAAGTCTTGTCCATGTCCCCAGTTAATGTATATTTGTACTTTTCCCCACGGAGGACTGAGAGAGCCCGGAAATCACTTACCCAGAGATGAGGGTTTCCTTCGCAGCTATTTCACTCCTGAGCTTATAAAACGTGTCATCATGTTTTAAGGCGTACTCTCCCCCCCCCCACCCCTCTTTCCCCGCCTGGTGCCCAACTCCTGAGTCAGTGTCACTCCTCGAGCCGGTCGCTGTCTCTGGATGTGACCTGGATTCCCCCCGCGCCCCTACCGGGAGCCGGAGACGCCGCAGCAGCAGCGTGGAAAGGAAAGTGGCAGCTCAGCTGAGCCTGCCCCAGCAGCCCCCTCACCCCACAGGGCGGCACGAGAGTAGGGCAGAGAGGCGGTGTAAAGGGACCGCCAAGCGCGGCCAAATCAGGACCCTGGGAGCCTCTTCTGCTGGGGTCCCCCCCCCCCGACACTCCCACTCCCCGAGCACAGGCGGACGGACAGAGCGGAGCCGCTCCCTTTTCTGACCTGCCGTAGGGGGCTGCGCGTCTCAGCGCCCAGCCTCTAGTCCTCGCCGCGAAGCAGTACAGCCCAAAACAAAGCGACACTGGATTATGCAACGCGCAGCCCCGCGCCTGGCTCAGCTCTCCCTCCCGGCGGGAGCAGTTTGTGTTTGCAATTCCCACCCAGTCGGCTCATCCCAAGTGGGGAGCTGTACACAGTACTGGCGAGCAGCGCGGGGAGAGAGGAGGGGAAAGGCCAGGTACTCCGAAGTCCCACTGCAAAACGCCTTGAGCCTCACCTACTGCAGATCCCGCCTGACATCCACGGCCATGGTCAGAGCCTCCCAAGGCACACTGCAGACCACTTGTGGCTAGGCTAGCCCTGCTCTAACGCCCCCACAACACTGGGGCTGCTCTCCAGCGTCCCGGTTTCCAGAGGAAAGGAAAACAACGACCTTATCTCCACCAGGGAGCCCATCGCCTCCAGGGGGTTTGTTGTAAGGGGCAGAAAGGCGTTTACAGCACTACCCATCGTCTGCCTGCCAGTGGCCCTGTGGCTTTGGGCAAATCGCCTCCTCTCTCTACCACAGTCTGATCCTGCTCCCCCTGAAAATCAATGATAAGAAAAACTACCACGGCGAAGGATCCGGCCCCAGTTACGGCATCTTTAGAAATGGGGAAAATTAATACTTATTTCGCAGGATTTATTAGTCAATTCTTGCACTGCCCTTTCACCGTGCTACATAAGGGTATTCAAGTTTATTTAAAAAAAACACACCCTAATCAAGTATTTTAAAATAAAAAGTGAAAATTTAAACCAATTATAGCATTTTAAGCACTGAGAATTTCACAGATTCTCTCTGAGCTAAAATTTTGTTTCTCATCAGAAATCTTAACTAATTTCAAAGAGAAAAGCTTTGTGCGAAGTGTTTCAATGTGAAATTAAATTAAATATAAACTAAGAAATGTAGCTGGGGCTTAAATAAATATCAGGTCCGGAATTTAACTTTTTAAATGTTTCACAAATGAACAGAGATCAGGCTGGAAATGCCGATTAAGAGTTTTAGCCTGGCGTTAGGGGGCGAGCAAAAAAGACAGCTTAGTGACGATATCACAACTAAATAACTGCATAGATTTGCCAGCTACTCAGCAATCCCCTACACAAAACGGACAGAGTCCCACCAAAGGAGAATACAAATTCCTGAATATTCAGAGGCTACATACAGTTAGACAGCAGTACAATTAACCGCTGCAGTTATTATTTGTAGCTTTCCCCCCAAAACATACGTCATGTATGGAACAGTAGCGATTAGCACGCCGTCATCCGTTTTTATTTTAGTGCAAATATACAAGCTTAGGGCTGTCTATTTTACATACTGCTGGACTTTTCTGGTTTATTATAGTGAATTTCCGACCTATGTTTTACAAAGATCGAACATTTTCAGAGGTTCAATCAACTGCTTAGCAGCTTTGGCATCTCGTTGGCTCAGAATTAGTGCCACCGCTCTTGGCCGGCAAGCAGAGCATCCTACCTGAGTTTGAAGGTTGGACCTTTGTTTCAAGGCAGCCTGGAGGTGCACGATGAACGACAGAAGGGAGCGGGGGTGGGGCAGTCTGACTGCTGTATCAGTGTCCCCTTGCTGGCCAGCTGATGATGATGGGACTCTCCTCTCGGATGAGGAGAGAGTTGGAGGGTCTATCTCCAAGCTCTTTATGCAGGAAAGGCAAGGTAGCGCCCAGTCACGCAATAGTAATCCAAGACACCAAACCCGGCTAACTTCTTGTCATCCTCAATCGTGTGGCTCGTTTGGAGCAAGCCCTGCACTGGGGATCGGCACATTATCCATGAGAACAATCACAAACCTGCTAGTTCTGCATGCTTATATACAAACACTTTCCAGAAATGTTCCTTTCATCATGCTATTATAATTTAATTGAACCAAAAGAACAATGAGTTTATGCTAACAAGTCCTTTGCCTCTAGTTGAGTTTGATAAGTGACCAACAGGGCTATAAATAGAACACTGAATTTCTTTGACCAGAAGCTGAAAGATACCAGATTATTCTGACAGAGCAGCTGGAAATTTTGTCTAAAAGAAACTTTATTGCAGGTTGTTTCACCACACAGATCCTCTGCCCAGTTTGTAATAAGGACACTGGGCTAATATGTTTTCCTAGTAACAACAAATAAGATTGCTTGAGGAGGCAGGACAGTGGCTTTCAGTTGTGCACAGAAGGAACTGCTACAGAGAAAATGACAATACTGTACCAATACTGATTCCTTATGTACTCAAGAGCAAGGAGAGGAAGGTAAGAGTGAAAAAGGGTCTAGCATCCTCTGAATAAATACTAACTTCAGACAATTAGATGGCATCTAAAGTAATAGGTATGAAAAACAGCTATTTTAAAAAGTAAGATTGATTTGTTTTCCCTGAAGGAACCATAGGAATATTAAATGCTATTTGCAATTATAAATCATTTAATGCAAATCATTTAATCCAAATAGAAATTTACAAGCTCACAAGGATCTCTCATTTTGCTAGGAATGAGTCATGTACAAATAAAATGAAATCAACGAAGAAAAGAACTCTCATACCATGTGTATGTGGGTGATGCTTTGAAGAACTCCTAATTTATTATTTAAATTCTACAGCAGCCAGCAAGATATGTTTATGATGAACAGGCTAGAGTGCATTGATAATTGGACTGTAACCAATGTTCATTCTATCTATGCAATAGAACACCAGTTCCTTTACCAGTGGTGGGCAAACCATGGCCTGCAGGCCGCATCTGGCCCACCAGCGGTTTTAATGCGGCCCTCGAGCTCCTGCTGGGGAGTGGGGTCTGGGGCTTGCCCTGCTCCAGCCAGGGAGCGGGGTCTGGGGCCTCTCCGTGTGGCTCCCGGAAGCAGTGGCATATCCCCCTTCTGGCTCCAACCATGGAACCATGGCCAATGGGAGCTGCAGGGGCGGTGCCTGTAGATGGGACAGTGCACAGCACAGGTGCCTGGCCGCAACTCTGTGAAGGAGCCGGAGAGGGGACATGCTGCTGCTTCTGGGAGCAGCTTGAGGTAAGCGCTGCCTGTAGCCTGCACTCCCGTGTCCCAACCCCCTACCCCAGCCCTGATCCCCCTCCCACCCTCCGAACCCCTCAGTCCCAGCCTGGAGCACCCTCCTGTACCCCAAATCCTGCACCCCCAGCCAGAGCCCTCACCCCCCCTCCCCATGTCCCAACCCCCTACCCCAGCCCTGATCCCCCTCCTGCCCTCTGAACCCCAGTCCCAGCCCGGAGCACCCTCCTATACCCCAAACTCCTCATCCCCAGCCCCTCCCCAGAGCCCGCACCCCCTGCTCCAGCCCAGAGCCTCCTCCCGCACCCTGAACTCCTCACTTCTGGCCCTACCCTGCACCCCCAGCCAGAGCCCTCACCCCCTCCCACACCACAATCCCAATTTCGTGAGCATTCATGACCCGCCATACAATTTCCACACCCAGATGGGGCCCTTGGGCCAAAAAATTTTCCCACCCCTGCTTTAGACAGACAAGGTGGGTGAGGTAATATCTTTTATTGGACCAACTTCTGTTGGTGAGAGAGACAAGCTTTCCAGTTTACACAGAGCTCTTCTTCAGGTCTGGGAAACATACTCAGAGTGCCACAGCTAAATACAAGGTGGAACAGATTGTTTAGTATAAGTAGTTAACACATATTTCAAGGGACCATTCAAGGTGAAGTGGCCCACTAACACCCCTCCAGTCACAGGAGGGTAGGGAAAGGAGGAGAAAGGCAGATGGGGTGAGCTGTTAGTGGGTTATAGAATGTTGTAATAAACCCTAAATTCAGTTTCTATTCAGTCCATGATTTTTAGTGTCCAGCAGAGTTATGAATTTAAGCTCCCAGGCTCATCTTTTGAAAGTGTTGTGCAAATTACATTTGAGTATGAAGACTGATATGATCAGATATAGACAATTGCTTTGTGAAAAGAGTTCACCCAAGAGTGATATGAGGTTTTTGTCTTTTATCATTTTGCTGAGAGAGTTCATTTGAGAGTGTAGTAATTGTCTGATTTCACCCACATAGTTAGGATTGGGACATTTAGTGCACTGGATGAGGTAAATCACATGTTGTGATAGGCATGTGTAGGACTCAGGGATCTTATGAAGTTTGTTGTTGGTAGTGTTGATCGTTGTAGAAGTGGAGATTTATCTGAAGATTTTTGCATCTGTTCTGACAGGGTCTGGTGCTACTATGAGCTGGTATGTCCTGGTCTGTGGGGAAAATAGCTTCTGATGATGAGCTTGGAGAGGTTAGGGGGTTGTTTGAGGGCCAGAAAAGGGGGTTCAGGAAAGATTTCCTTCAGGATGGTGTCCCTATCAAATATGGGTTGTAACTGTTTGATGATACCCTGTATGGATTCCAGGTTGGGGTGACAGATGACAACTAGGGGTATGAGTTTGGAGGGGGATTTATTTATGTATTGAAGCAGATTCTCTCAGGGTATTTGGGTGGCCCAATCCACAATGTGATCTACTTCTCTAGTGGAGTGTCCTTGTCTAGTGAAGGTAGTTTTGAGTGTGTTAAGGTGTTTATCCCGGACTTTCTCCTCAGAGCATATTCTGAGTACCTGGCTGTAGATAACAGATTTCTGGTTTGGGGTGATTACTGGATCTATGAAGGTAGGTTTGGTGATCCATGGGTTTCTTGTATAAACAACTGAAATTGGTCCAATAAAAGATATTACCTCACCCACCTTATCTCTCTAATATCCAGGGATCGACATGGCTAAAACACACTGAATATAAGAGCTACTTTGTCAGTCCAAGAACAATTGTAATGGTGACACAAACTTATATATTTGCAAGAAAGAAAGCTGAGATTCTGGCCTTATCAAGGGACTTCAAGAACTGGCCCCAGAATGTCGATGTCTTAATCTGACTCCGAGATGAACCACAGAAGATTGGGGATTGTACAACTCCACGGGACTAGATTTTTCCTTGGACGACATAAGGTTCCCATAGGTGTAACAGGTTTTTTCTTGCCCTCACCACCTAAAGAGAACACCTTAGGTGTTTTTTTTGTTCGTTTGTTTTTTTACAAATTTGCACTCTGTTTGTGTAGCTCCCATGCCTGGTTTCTTTATGATAGGTCCATCCATTGGCACTATTTTCCCCCATTGCTCTTTGTCTGTTGCTTATTCTGGATTCTCATTCTTGGGTTTAGATCTGACCATGACTTGGATCGGAAAATAATTTTTGCTAGGTTTTTCCTGCCAAATCTACCTCTGACAGGGGTTTTGACATAAGTGGGTTTGCATCTTCCTTACAGATACTACCCACCCCATATGTTTTGTTTTTTTTCACTTGTTTGTTTGTAGTACATGCAATAAAACATGAGCCAAGGAAGTTGCTGGGTCATGTGACCTGATATCTTAGTGTATATTTTCTGGAGGGGAGGGAGTCTTAAACCTAAAAGTATCTACAAGTTAAAGCCTTGTCATGCGATAAACAGTCCTTGTGCAGCACTCACATGATACGCCAGCCAGTAGATCACTGCAGCTACCACACAACAGTGCTACCAATGAATGTTAGCCTGGGACAAGTTTAGCATGCATCTTTTAGCCTAGGTTAAGATCTGTTTATTTTTAATGAAAGCTGTGGCCAATCTCATCCTAAAAGATGTGTAATAAAAGTAGAAAGGCTAAAAGCCATGCAACACTTTGAAAACGTCATGGTGTTATTTGGAGGACCAAATCCTATTACTCTTACTTAGGCAAAATTTCCATTGTATCCTACAATATTAGCCCTGAATGATATCCTGATGTTATTTTACTGCAACTCTTTCCATCTTCAAATCCCATTGTTCCATACATTGTAATGCATTTTATTTCAGAGTGGGCAATCTAAAAATAATTCAAGGTGATATTATGATTTTTGTTTTGCACAGAGATTCACTTCTATTTTATCATCAAAAATTTCAGGGGGAAAACAAAGTGTGCATATGAGAGAGGGAGAGAAATGAATGAAAACAAATATTTAAAAAGTTAAATAATGGGAAAGAAACCAAGAGAGAAACAAACAAACCTAGAGGTACAGTCTAACCTCCAATGCACACTGCATATCACCATACATTTCAACAAAGATCAATTTTTGATCTTGCATCCAGACACACAGCAGGCGATCTTTCAAGTTATGCAAGGATGCACAAAGCAAATAGGTTAGTGTGTGGTCCTCAGAACTAAAAGAACAAAAAACTGAAAAAAAATATGTAGAAGGGAAGGTGAAAGGAGAAA